>NC_136071.1:710237743-710837743 GCF_964261635.1 Lissotriton helveticus
CCGTCCGGCAGTGCCCGGTGGTGCGGGAGTCCCCCCTCCGTCCTGCAAGCCGGCCGGGGGTCGGAGGCGCCTGGGACGGAGGGTCCATCAGGGCCCGGGGAGGCCTGAAGCCCCGGAGCCCTGCAGCCCCAGAGAGCTGCAGCTCTGCAGCCCCCGGAGGCCTGAAGCCCCGGAGCCCTGCAGCCCCAGAGACCTGCAGCTCTGCAGCCCCCGGAGCTCTGCAGCCCCAGAGCCCTGCAGCTCCGGGGCAGGCAGATTGGCGTCATTTCGGTCCCGGCCATCTGGTCGCCCCTCTCGTCTCGGCCATCTGGTCGCCCTGGAAGTCCCGATGAGGTGCCATTCGCCTCCCGGATCCCAGCGAGGGCTCCAGGAGGTCGGGTACTTTCGCGCCTTGGGTCCCCTCTGTCACCTCGTGTGCACAGTTTACAAGAAAGGGGGGTCATTTTCCTCCGGATTACTAGGGAGAAGGGTACGCCCGGACACCCCTCCAAGGCTGGTGGTTCTCTGCCAGGGGGACCAGATGGGCTATGTCTGGGTAACACTTCCCTAGGCCACCCGGGGCTTCCTTCCTCCAGGCCAACAGCATGTCAAATTGCCCAGGACGGGCTCCATGGCTCTTGGGCAGTCGTCCCCCGGGCGTCTGGAGCTCCATCCAGGCCGGCGGCATGGCAGAGTGCCCAGGACGGCCTCCCCGTGCTCGGCTGGGTTCAGGCGCTCCGTCTGGGGCCCCTGAGGGCCGAGGGGAGGGTGGCCTCCCAAACCCGGGGCTCCGTCGTGGGTCCTGCCGCGCGGCAGGGTGCCCGGGACGGGGTCGGGAGAGACCAGGCGGCTTCACTTCCATGCCCGGCCATCTGATCGCCCAGATTCCCTCGGCCATCTGGTCGCCCGGGTCCCCTCGGGCATCTGGTCGCCCGCAACGCTTTCCTATGGGGCGACCAGATGGCCGAACTTCCCTGGAAGTCCCGATGAGGTGCCATTTGCCTCCCGGATCCCAGCGAGGGCTCCTTGAGGTCGGGTTCTTTCACGCCTTGGATCCCCTCTGTCACCTCGCATGCACAGATTGCAAGAAAGGGGGGTAATTTCCCTCCGGATTACTAGGGGCAGGGTACGCCCGGACACCCCTCCAAGGCTGGTGGTTCTCTGCCATGGGGACCAGATAAGCTATGCCTGGGCAACACCTCCCTAGGCCACCCGGAGCTTCCTTCCTCCAGGCCAACTGCATGTCAAATTGCTCAGGACTGGCTCCATGGCTCTTGGGCAGTCGTCCCCTGGGCATCCGGGGCTCCATCCAGGCTGACGGCATGGCAGAGTGCCCGGGTCGGGCTCCATGGTTTCCAGGGTGGTCCTCCCCTGGGTGTCGGGGCGCTCCAGGCCGACGGCATGGAAAAGTGCCCAGGATGGGCTCCATGGTTTCCAGGGTGGTCCTCCCCTGGGTGTCGGGGTGCTCCAGGCCGACGGCATGGAAAAGTGCCCAGGACGGGCTCCATGCGTCCCGGGCCTTCGTCCCCCGGGCGTCCGGGGCTCCATCCAGGCTGACGGCATGGCAGAATGCCCGGGTCGGGCTCCATGGTTTTCAGGCTGGTCCTCCCCTGGGTGTCGGGGCGCTCCAGGCGTTTGGCATGGCAGAGTGCCCGGAACGGGCTCCATGCATCCCGGGCATTCGTCCCCCGGGGCTCCATCCAGGCTGACGGCATGGCAGAGTGCCCGGGTCGGGCTCCATGCTCTTGGGCAGTCGTCCTCCGGGCGTCCGGGACTCCATTCAGGCTGACGGCATGGCAGAGTGCCCGGGTCGGGCTCCATGGCTCTTGGGCAGTCGTCCCCCGGGCGTCCGGGGCTCCATCCAGGCTGACGGCATGGCAGAGTGCCCGAGTCGGGCTCCATGGTTTTCAGGGTGGTCCTCCCCTGGGTGTCGGGGCGCTCCAGGCGTTTGGCATGGCAGAGTGCCCGGGACGGGCTCCATGCGTCCCGGGCATTCGTCCCCCGGGGCTCCATCCAGCCTGACGGCATGGCAGAGTGCCCGGGTCGGGCTCCATGGCTCTTGGGCAGTCGTCCCCCGGGCGTCCGGGGCTCCATCCAGGTTGAGGGCATGGCAGAGTGCCCGGGTCGGGCTCCATGGTTTTCAGGGTGGTCCTCCCCTGGGTGTCGGGGCGCTCCAGGCCGATGGCATGGCAGAGTGCCTGGGACGGGCTCCATGCATCCCGGGCATTCGTCCCCCGGGCGCCCGGGGCTCCATCCAGGCTGACGGCATGGCAAAGTGCCCAGGACGGTCTCCATGCGTCCTGGGCAGTCGTCCCCCGGGCGTCCGGGGCACCCACCTCCAGGCCGACGGAATGGCAAAGTACCCGGGACGGGCTCCACAGGCCCAGGGAGGCTCTCCCCAGCCTGGCTAGGGTTCGTAAGCTGGGGACAGGCCATCGACTTCTCAGCCAGGCAGGTATCCTGATATGGGCCACCGTATTAGGCCTGAGATCCGCCCGGCAGGCCATCAGAACGATGGCCTGCCAGCAGAAATGCGTCGGGCAAACTTTACAGCTCGCCCGCCGTGGACGGACTTTTTCCGCACCCGCCGCGGACGGACTTTTTCCGCACCCGCCGCGGACAGTCTTTTTCCATACTCGCCGCGGACGGTCTTTTTCCGCACCCGCCGCGGACGGTCTTTTTCCGCACCTGCCGCGGACGGTCTTTTTCTGCACCCGCCACGGACTGTCTTTTTCCGCACCCGCCGCGGACGGTCTTTTTCCGCACCCGCCGCGGACGGTCTTTTTCCGCACCCGCCGCGGACGGTCTTTCCGACCGACATCATAATTCACCCCTATGTATTTTCATGTATTGTCATGTAATTGCATTTACAGTTTTTCATGTTTTTATATTTTTTGTATAATGAGGTATGAGGATGTAATTTAATTATAATCTTATGTACTTTTATGATTTTTATTCGAAAAACTAAACAAAGTTGTTTTCAATTTCATTTGAATTGATTTGATCAGGAGAATGGTGGCTACCATCTTTCTTTATGAAACTCAATCTGCAGCTTAGTTGCCATAAGACAAAGGGGTCCAAGATGACTTAAAGCTTTCATGGTTTTCAAGTTGCTGTAGTTCAATAAGAAAAGAGATTTGAAAATGTTTAGGAACACATTGCGTTGCATCTGGACATTCATTGATGCACAGTGAAAACTGAGGGCAATCCATTGATAGAGATCTAGATGATGTTTGTTATAATTCACAACTAACTGATCTAGTCAACATTTGTTCACTGATCCAAGCAGGAACACTTTTGGAGCGGAGTGTGGTGTTTTGAGATTTATTTCCTCACCCATGGAGTGGAAAGGGCAATCACATACAAAGGGTTGTGCTAATGGCTGAAATAGCAGTCACCAATCCCAGAAGGAGAACACTGAAGATACAAAGCTCCAATAAAAATATAGTTATCCTATATAATCCACAATATGTAGGAAAGAAATACGCCTACAACTCACTTCCGAATAAAATGTATGACATTTTCTTCAGGACCTTTAGGTATGGAAGAGCAAAACTAGGAGCCCTGGCATTTGTCAAGAGGTTGCAAATTCCATAGTAGCTAGCAAAGGATAATGCTGTAGTAGGAAGCACCGGACTTTGGGTACAGAACAACAAGAAATCTGCCCTGACATTTTACATTTTTTTAAGAGGTTGAAAATTCCGGAGTGGCCAAGAAAGGATGATGTTACTGTGGTAAACGATATAAAGCAATGGGGTTGCCCAGTCTAGTGCAGAACCTGGGGATTAATAGTACAAGTGAAACAGTGGTTCTGCCACACTTACAAATCAAAAATTGATTATAAGCAATTATGTCTCTCTAAATGGATGAGAACAGTCAATAAATGAGCAGGCACAATGTACCTTATGTTCAAACCAAAAACACAAAATTCTTCTATTATTTCCACAATATATTTGTTTTATCAGTAAGTGTAAACCTATTTTAGTACATATATTTCCATACACACAGAACAGCTCTTTGGAAGTAACATTTAGGACTTCAAAGTGCACAAACATTAAAATATTTACATGTCACAACACATTCCACAAGATACATGGACATATACTACATAGGAAAATGATATCTAAACACAGTGTGAAGTTTTGAAAGAAGAAAAAAGAAATATCAGCCCAGTGAGTGATTAATCATTAGTTTGTTCTCCTGGGCGATCATCAACACTTGGGAATAAAGCGTTGACGTTTCGACCCCTGAACAAAATGCGATATTATAACCGTCATGGTGGGGTCTTCCTCTGGACTAACTAGAGGTTCTGTGTGCAGCTGTTATGGGGCTCCTATTCGTGGCACTGTGGTCCTAATCATGTGCGGTCAGTGATCTGGCCACTTCAAGGATTAATCATGTAAGTCATTCCTCCGGCGTCAGGCGCACGAGGCTCCATGTGGGTTTCTTTATAAATTAGTAGGGGAAATCCGAGGGGCCTGCCACCTCCTCTCACGGCCCTTCTATTGACTCCAAAAGGCTTAATATTCGCCTTTTTGTAACTTGGAAAATGTTTCTGCCTATCCTCCAGAGGGACGGGTAGCCCTCGTCGTCTGTATCATGTTACTGTGGTAAGCACAGATTCAGACAACCTATAATCATATATGAGAAAGAGTGTGTCCTAGCAATCCCCTTGCTAGGTATGAGAATTGTTTATCTTTAGAATTGCCGAAGATAAATAGCACCAATTTTTGAATCTAGAAAAAGTTTAACAGCAATATGAACTGTGGAATGCTCACAGATGTTCTCACAAACAATCATCATCTTAATTGTAAAAAAACAAACCAAATTTGATTTTTTATAGAGAAATGAGAGCAGAATCAACAGTATGAAGTGTGTAGAAGATTAGAAAGCAAAGTGATCAAATAGATCTTGAAGTAAGAAGGCCCTTGAAGAACAAAGACTCTGAGGGGAAAAGAACATTTAATACCAGTATACTTTAATTACTTAGGTAACCGGATACATTCAAAATACCAACTAAACAGTTGAAAAGGAAAATATTCTGTTCCTGTATAAAAATCTTGTCTGATATTATGGAACATTGCAGGAGTAAAATATGGAAATATTATCTACGCAATACATTTATTATAATTTTGCAGGGGATAGCTAGCTTTCTCCCTACCTATCTAGCTAGCTGATGATAACTTGGGAAATGAATGGCTACAACACTTTTGGGGAACTGGCAATGAAAGGAAGGGGGTGAACTTATTGAGAGCAACAAGTCTCGAGCAGAGACCACATTTGCAGTGAAGCATCTGAAGTGAGGACTAATTAGATAATTTGTGTGGAGATGATCATGATAAATGCCTGGAAAATTAAAGTAGTTACCATTTATGGAAATGTCCAAGTAAAAGAAAGATATTGTATGTCTCCACATCAAGGGAACTTCTGAGAGGGTTTGTTCGCAATTGATCAAATCTCTGTTGTGACTCACATTGTACAGAAATATGCAATAGCAGAAAAAATAAATTGTTTGCAGTTTAATTAGGGATAAAGTAGGAATAAACGAACAAAGAAGAAAGAAAAACATAAGAAACACAACTCCCCCTTTAACACACACCACTCCTGCCCATCTCTTCCATCAGGATCACTTCTTCTATTTATATGATGCCTTGGACTTTAGAGATTGTGCAGATGTATATACCTTCTGAGTAATAGTTTGTCATGGAACGTTGTCTATTTGTATATATCCCGATGTTGTTGTGGTTCTCTGTGAGAATATACTTGGTGATAACCTGCAATACCGTGAGTGAATCCCGGAATTCACTTGAAGGAAATCTAGGCAACAGGGCCCACATGTACAAGTGGCAAACTCTTTTATGTGAAATATGTATAAATAAAGTGACTGTATTGAAAGCAAACACAGCAAGAAAAAGGATTATCAGCTTCACAAGCAAGCATGGCATACTCTCTCTCTTCTGATATAGGTTTCTTAGCATAACATGGCAGTGGTCTGGTTTTAGAGGTAGAAATATGGGGGCTTGATCCCAACATTTCCAAAATTGGAGCCAGAAAAGATGTATTTCTGGACAATTGATGGTGGTCCGAAGTTTTTTGTGCTATCTGGGTTACATATAACTTGGTACCGAGATGCCACATGTTCTGGAATGTGGTGATAGAAGGGAGTGGGCGGTGACAGTTGGAGGTGATACTGGTGGCTTTGGTTCTCACTTGCATGCTCTCCAATAAATCCTCAACTTACTTCTTCTTGTTTGAGTCATCTTTACATATTGGCGACGATTGCAGGATTCCTGCTCCACATGGATCTTTGGTGCCTACAGTGCAAGCAGAGCAGTGTGGGCACTATTCAGCTGAAGCTGCTGCAGATTTTCTAGTCAGACTCCTCAAGGGTTGGGGGTTGATTGTGACAGGAGTGTAAGGCATTATCAAAGCTGCGATACATCAACGCCATTAGGACAGTTTTAGAGGCAGAACAAGATCTGCGTGAGAGCGAGCCTTGAAGAAGCACTCCTCATGCTCAGTCTTGCTCTACTGTGCTGATGGAATGTGCGTGAGACCAGTGAGAATGTCACTAGGCAGTGGCATCACCAGCGTTCAACTCCAACGTGCATGCGACGAGGTGCGCACGCTTATGTCAATGCCATTTTGGAAGCAGACATTGTACGGCCACGGCATCTGGAAACAGGAGAGATGCAGGTACCGGCCATGGGTTCAGGACTTTGGGCCCTTGAGTGCAAGTACGTTTTCAGTGCTCCTAGAAATGGTTACTGCGCGCATCACAGTGATCCGCATACCTTAATGTGCAGCATTACATGGCGTGCAGGCACCAGATGTGAAAGAGAAGCAGTAAAGACTGCGAGTAAGCAGTGATTCGCACACCAGGGCAACCATAGGTGGCATTTTAATCGTGACACGGTCACCTTTGTAATAATAAATTCACATTCCTTCAAAGGGAGGTTGGGCTCATTGGTATATATTTATTTTCTTTATTCATAAGTGTGCAAGGGGAGTTTAGACTGTTGAGAAACTTTTAAACCTTCAGGTGTTGAGCTATTTTAAACCTTCCAACATGAGATCACACAATTCAGGCCTTACGCCACCTGTACAACTTCTGCCTTGTGCTGGTGAACCTCAGATGAAATGACCAGACTGGAAGGAATATTTGATCAATTACATATTAGCCACAGAAGAAGAAAATAGTGAGGATTTTACTGGTTCAAGGAAGAAAAAAATCTTATTACATAGTTTACGTCCAGAGGGTTTATGTGTTTATAGACAGATGGAGAAAAAACCGAGACCTGATACTAATATATATGTATTTAAAAATACACTTGAAGATTGAGTTGGCCACTACCATCCTGTGGTTTGCAGCTATTGACAGCTATACTTTTTCCCAAAGGAAACAAACAAAAACACAATCAGTAGAAGACTATGTAGCTTCACTTAAGAAATTAGCAACTTCGAGACACACGAACTTGGACGCCACTGTTTACACTCCATTGTGACATCGCGGTAATACCGTCTGCAATTAACCTTTCATCACAGCTTTTGTGTATAAATTTTGTAAAGCATTTAATCTTCCGTAAACGACAGAGTCAACCACAAAGAATCCAAGTCCCCTGATGAAGGGCAACGCCCGAAATGCATTGGGCAGAAAAATTTGAATTATTACAAGTTTACAAGATGTATATACTATGAATACAATAGTGTGGAACTTAAATAAAAATAAAAATCAACTAATGACATAATCATAAACAGGACTCTCATAAAATTTATTGAAACTTTAAAAAAAGGAGTGCCAATTGGGGACATTACTCCCACGAGAGTCAACGCTTGTTTCGCAACTACAGGTAAGATCATGGCCTTGCACAATGATATGATATGAGATCAAATTGTAATGCATTCTAACAATGAGGCATCCAAGACAATTTATCCGTTTGTGGCGATGCACCACTTAATAAAATTGTTGCTATTGTAAAAAAGGTGAAATGTCAAGAAGATGTGCTAAAGCTGCACTGAAAAATGGGGGTGGGGGTGAGTCTGTCTGCAAGATATTAAATAGCAAGGAAGATGATAGATAAGAAGATGCAAGGGTGTAGTGGCAGAAATCTTGTAGGGAAATAGACTGTCAAAAGTAAACCTGATATAGATGACAGGCATCCTGGGTGTTTTATGTGTGGGACAAAGGCCACATGGCTAGAGATAAGAAGCATCTGAAAAATGAGCCATTTCCTCAAATTCTGCATAAAAAAGAAAAATATGGAAAACAAGGACTCAATAACATGTGCATCGGGAAATGAAGAAGAAATATAAGGAGAGAATAAATATATGAGTGATGATGGTATCCTCAGTATTGAAGTTGGAGTGTTGGATGTGAATGTAGTGTCCAGGAAGAAACCCATGAGCAATATAACCATGGGTGGTGTGGACAAAAAGATTGTGGCAGAGTCTGGTTCACCATATACCATTGTACAGCATTCTGTGCGGAAAGATAAATTTATGGAAATCTTAGGTGACAAATTGAATCCCACAGATGTTCACCCTGTCACCTTTACGGAAGAAAAAATACCCCCATGGTAGGTCACAGGGAGGTCAATATTGAATTTAAAGGGAGGACATCTCATGGGAAACTGTATGTGGCAGAGAAAATGCCTTTGGTGCTTGGATGGATTGATCATGGGACTCTAGGCATCACCCTTGATTTTAACCTTGGAGACCAAGTTATACTACTAGGTGAACCAGTGATTCTTATGGAGGAAGGGCTCAGGACACAATTTCCGGGCATATTTTCAGGTTAGGTTGGGAGATTAAATGGGCTTGTTCATAAAATAATATTGAAAGATGGAGCAGTGCCTGTATGTCACAAAATAAGGAATATACAGATGAATGTAAGTGACTGTGTTCTGAAAGAATTGGATGCCCTGGAAAGCAAAGGAATCATAGAACCAGTGGAGAGTGCGCATTGACTGGCCCATTTAGCCATGGCTGTCAAAGCTAATGGCCAATTGAGATAGTGCATTGACATCAGAGATCTGAATTAAACCTTTGTTGTTGATAAGTTTCCTCTCCCCTGGACTGATGAACTCTTGTCAGAGTCTAAAGGTGTCAAGCGGTTTTTGACAATTAACTTAACGTCAGCCTATCACCAAGTTCAGCTGCATCCATTCAGTAGAAGTCATTCCTTTCAGATGTTACAGATTAATACGTATGCAGTTTGGGCTTGCATTAGCTGCTGGAGTATTTCAGCACCTAATGCACAGGCTATTCAAAGTTATCGAGGGAGTGACATGCTTCCAGGATGATATACTGGTAATGGGCCGAGACAGAAAAGAGAATGATGCAAGGTTGAATCTGTTGTTTGAGAAGTTGGCTGACAAGGTACTGAGTGCAGAATTAAAGACATGCAAATTTGCATTAGGGTCAGTGTCGTACCTAGACCATGAGGTAAGGAGAGACGGTATTGCTCCCAAGAAGGACATCATCGAAGCAGTCAGCAAGGCTCCCACTCAACTTCTAAGGAAGAGGTCAGGTCATTCCTTTGCCTCACAGAAGATTATTCTAACAGAACATTGCCATGAATATACATAGCCTAAGAGAGTTGCTGAAAGTGAAGCAAGCATTTGTTGAAGTGACGAATTGCAGGCAGATTTCAAGAGAATAAAAAGTGACATAAGTAATGCAGTCTCTTAGCAAGATTTTGAAATTCATGCATGCACTGTAGTAACTATAGAGGCCAGTGGAAAGGTCCTGGGGGAAGTGTTAACCTGTGGATAGAAAGTACTGTAGCATATGCTTCTTTGTCATTGTTCCTGCAGAAGAAAAGTTCACGGAAACTGAGAAGGAAAAGTTGGACGCTGTTTGGGCCATGGAGAAATGTAGGCAGTATTTATGATGAAGCAGAGACAAACTCGGCACTTACTGTAGATCGTTGGTAAAAAGAACTTACTTCTAATGGAATAGTGAGTCACACCATCTAATGCGAAGATGACATTGAGACAGTTAGATTTTATGTATGTTGTTGAATATTTGCCTGGAGAAAGGTACAAGTGGCAGACTATTTAAGCCGTTCTCCTCTGCCATTGTGTGAGCATATGTGACAGGGGCGGACTGGATACGAGCGGGACATCAAGCACGGAGGGAGAAATTCTGGAAAACGCTAAAGTCTCACCTTTTTTTTTTAAACCACAGGATGAGTGGACTGACCCTGGTTTCTTGCATTCTCCTGTGAATGACGAAAAGGAAGGAGTAGTTTCTGTCCTGTAACTCCAGTTCTGTAGTAGGGGTATCTCTGTTATAGTCATAATCTAGTGAATAGTCCCGCCCATGTGCGTGGACCCCGGAGCAATCAAAAATAATCTCTTACAGTGTCAAAAAATGCAGAAAATGCATAGACACTTAAGAGAGAATTTAAAGACAGATAATGCAGCCAAAAAGGCTACACTGTCCAGTACTTCAACTAGAAATTCCACCATAAAATCCACAAAACAGCAAAGCCTGTACAGATTTCCCTTGCTTAACAGCAAAATCCCTCAGGAATGATAGAGAGAAGAACCTGGACAGACAAGCCCCATAGGCTGCCATTATGTGGCTTAATTAGGATACTGTGCCTTTAAGGAACCTTCCAGAACCTTCTCTCAGTATCCCAGAATGCATAGCAGGTCCAACTTAGCCTCAGTTCTTTTCGAAGGCGTAGAAACGCCAGACCTGTAGCATTATGATCATGAACAACACTCCACCGGGGAGGCGGGAGGGCGCTTATGACTATAACAGAGATACCCCTACTACAGAACTGGAGTTACAGGACAGAAACTACTCCTTCTGTAGTAGGGGATCTCTGTGTATAGTCATAATCTAGTGAATAGAATGGCAAGCCCATCCCCACACCAAGCGGCGGTGGAGAGTAAAATAACGCCACTACTGTGCGAACAGATTCCGCAGCGAAGCCTGCCCAACCTGAGCGTCTGTCCTGGCATCAGAATCCAGGCAGTAATGCTTAGCAAAGGTATGGACCGACTTCCAAGTGGCCGCCTTGCAGATCTCTGCAATGGGAACATTACGGAGCATAGCTGTCGTAGCAGCCTTGCCCCTGGTGGAATGAGCCTTAGGTTTGCCCCCTAAGGTCTTATTAGCTTTGCAGTAACACAACTGAATGCAGGACACAATCCACCTAGAGATGGACTGTTTAGAGGTAGCAAGACCCGTCCTGACTGAACCGTAATTGATGAACAATTGGTCTGACCTACGAACATCTTTAGTCTTATCAAGATAAAACTTCAGCACCCTCCGCACATCCAGGGAATGTAAAGACCTTTCCGCCGGAGATGAAGGATTCTGAAAGAACGTAGGCAAAGTGATAGTCTGATTGATATGAAAATCAGAAACAACCTTGGGAAGAAACTTAGGGTGAGTACGCATAACAACTTTAGCATTATGAAATACAGTATAAGGTTCCTGGCAACACAATGCCTGAATCTCACTCACCCTGCGGGCCGATGTAATGGCCACGAGGAACGCCGCCTTCCAGGACAGGTGCTGCAACGAAGCCTTATGAATGGGTTCAAAAGGCTCCTTCATCAATCTGGACAGCACCACATTCAAGTCCCATGAAGGCGAAGGAAGCCTGACAGGAGGGAACACTTTCTTCAAGCCTTCCAAAAAATCTTTGATCACAGGGATCTGGAAAAAGGAAGTCTGTGAAGGGCCTTTCCTGTAGGCAGTCAAAGCAGCCAGATGAACCTTAATGGAATGGACATTAAGGCCCGACTGCGCCAGATGAAGCAGATATGGAAGGATGACATCTTCCTTGCATGACGTAGGGTCATAGTTCTTAGACTTGCACCAGATGCAAAACCTCTTCCACTTGTAAGCATAGGAAGTCCTAGTGGAAGGTCGCTTAGCCTCCTTCAGTATGCCCATACAATCCTCTGGGAGATTCAGATGGCCATATTGCACTATTTCAGGAGCCATGCCGCCAAACTCAAAGACGAGAGGTTGGGGTGCACCATCCGCCCCCCGAACTTCGTGAGAAGGTCCGGCCTGCACGGCAGCTTCATGTGAGGAAGGAGAGAACGGTGAAGCAGGTCCGTGAACCACCACTGTCTGGGCCATTCCGGGGCAATCAGAACCATTCTCGCCCTGGATTGAGACAGCTTGATGAGAACCGCCGGAATCAGGGGAATTGGTGGAAAAGCGTACAGAAAGCTGTTCGACCAGTTGATCCATAACGCGTTCCCCAGCGTCCCTGGTTGGTAGTACCTGGAGGCGAAGCCTCGGCATTTGCTGTTTTCGGCGGTGGCAAACAGATCTACGTCTGGAGTTCCCCACCTTGCGAAGACTTCTCCTAGTACTTCGTCGTTTATGACCCATTCGTGGTTTTCCTGCACGATTCTGCTCAGTTCGTCTGCCTGAACATTCTGCACACCTGGCAGATGGGTGGCCGTTATCGACAGTCCTCGAGCCAGAAGCCAGTGCCAGATCGCCTGCGCCTCCTGCGACAGAGTGCGCGATCTCGAGCCCCCCTGCTTGTTGAGGTAATACATCGTTGTCGTGTTGTCCGTCTGAACAAGCAGAGAGTTGGTCTGAAAGGACGGATGAAAGGCCTTCAGTGCCAAGTGAACAGCTCTCAGTTCCAGGAAATTGATGTGGTACGTGGACTCCGTCGGGGACCACGTCCCTTGAATTTGCAGGTCTCCGGAATGCGCCCCCCAACCTTGGAGAGACGCATCCGTCACGATGGTCTGTGCGGGAATGTCCTTGTGGAAGGGAACGCCTCTGAGGAGATTCTCCTTCGAGCACCACCACTTCAGAGACTGAAGAGCATGTAGAGACAGTCGTATCCTGTCGTCCCAAGAACCTCTCCTCTGGTCCCACTGATCCTCCAAGCACTCCTGCAGAGGTCTCATCTGTAGCCGTGCGTGAGGAGTGAGAAAGATGCAAGAGGCCATCGATCCCAGTAGAGAAGACACGGTCCTCACAGTCGTAGACGGAGTTTTCATGAGAGCCTGAGCCTTCCGAACGAGTGATAAACGTCGCTCTTCCGAAGGAGACACGCTTGCTGACAGCGTATCGATGGAGGCCCCCAAGTACTGGATGCACTGCACCGGAATCGGGACCGACTTGGACATGTTGATGTGCAACCCCAGCTTGTTCAAGAGAACGCACGTCTTCTGGAAGTGTGCTCGAGCTTCCGAGAAGGAGGAGGCTTTGATCAACCAATCGTCCAGGTACGGGTAGACAAACACCTTGTTCTTCCTCAGGTGTGCCGCTACCACTGCCATACATTTTGAGAATGTCCTGGGTGCAGACTTCAGTCCGAAGGGTAGCACCGTGTACTGATAGTGATTGGTGCCGACTTGAAAGCGCAGAAATTTTCTGTGTTTGCATGCAATGGGCACGTGGAAGTATGCGTCCTGTAGATCTATGGCACACATCCAGTCTCCCCGTTGCAGCTGAGGGTAGATCTGATGCAACGACAGCATGCGAAACTTTTCTCTGCGAATCCACTTGTTTGCCTGCCGCAAATCCAGAATGGGCCTGAACTCGTTTTTGTCCTTCTTGCGGACAAGAAAGAACCGAGAGTACAGACCTCTTCCTCTTTGAGACAGAGGTACGTCTTCGATCGCCCTTTTCCTTAGCAGAACGTCCGCCTCCGTCTGAAGCTCGCGCAGTTGATACTGCGAGCTGACGGGAGGAATCGATGGAGGAGGGCTGGTGAAACGTAGACTGTATCCATTGCAAACAATATTCAGCACCCACTTGTCCTGAGTAATTTTTCTCCACTCTGCCAGAAAAAGTTGAACGCTTCCCCCCACCGGAGCGGGTAACGGACGAGGGGGAAGTAACAGCTCAGGGACGGGACCCGGCCGGGCCCTTGGTCGCGGTAGAGGACTGTTGACGACCTCTACCACCCTGTCGCTTCTGGAAGGGCTGCCTGTACTGCTGCTGCTGCTGCCGCTGTTGATGTTGACCAGCAGACTGCCCCCTTCCACGACCCTGCGCCCCAAACCGACGTTGGTACTGTCGGAAGGGTTTCTTTTCCTTGGGCTTTTCCAAGCCCACTGCCGTCAGGGTCTCCGCTTCGGCCTTCATCCTGGCCATCTCATCATCCGCGTGCTTCCCGAAGAGGGTATCTCCAGAAAACGGGAGATTCGCCACGCGTTGCTGTGCCTCCGGTTTCAACGATGTCAACCTGAGCCAAGCATGGCGTCTCTGGTGAATCCCGTGGCAATATCCGTGCGCGGACAGCAACGATATGTCTGCTGCGGCGCCGATGGCCTGATTAGAGACCAACATCCCCTCCTTGACGATCTCCACGAAGTCCTCCTTGCGGTCTCGAGGGACGAGGTCTGCGAACTGCTCCATCGAGTCCCAAAGGGACCGGTCGTAACGTCCCAGCAAAGCCGAGTCACTGGCTGCCTTCATGGACGAGGCGGATGTCCCACACGCCTTGCGACCAGCAGAATCGATCCATCGGCTCTCCTTGTCCGGAGGCACCGTGGACGCAGGGGAGGTGGCATGAAGCTTCCGAGCAGCAGTCACGATGACTGAATCCGGTACCGGGTCCTTCCTCAAGAAGGCTGGGTCTGAGTCCGGAGCCCTGTACTTTTTCAGTATCCTGGAAGGTACAGATTTCACCGTTGCCGGCGTCAGGAATAGCTGTTCGGCGGGCTCAAGGAGCCCCGGCACCAGAGGTAACAGGGGGCGAGACAAGTGCCTTTTGTGTAAAGTCTCAAAGATTACCGAGGTAGAAGCCGTAGGTGCTTCAACCTCAATGCCCAACTTCGCCGCACCACGCAGGAGAACCTCCTGAAATGTGCTAATATCGTCTATCGGAGACACCCTAGTCTCCGGCGAATCGGACAGCGTGGGCGAGTAGGAACGGGTCCCAGATGGAGAACGTGACCTGGACCGACGTCTCTTGTGATGATGCCTGGATCGTGATGAAGATCCGCGGCCACTCCTCGATTTGTCCCGTCTCCCCGAGCGAGACCTCGACCTCTTGGGCCTCGGACGCTCCTTCGGCCTCCCAGGGTCAGGAGCTCCAGGCTTCTTAGGAGTCTTCTTCGGAGGCGTCGGGAACTTAGGCATCGACACCTCCCTCGGTGGGATCGGGGGTGGAGGCGCAACCGGACGCGGGTCCCGCGGAGCCGGCTTCGGAGGCGGGGTAGGGGCCTTCGGAGGAGGACCCTTCGGCACAGCCGGCCGCGGAGGAGGCGTAGACGGCTTCATCGGAGTATCCACCCCGGAATGCGCCGGTCCCGGCGAGCCATCACCTCTACCAGAGAGTGGGGAGCCCCCCACAGTCCTGGGCCTGTCCTTAGGACCTCCAGACGCTGAAGACCGGCGTCCAGACGACGACCGATGTCCCCTCGACGTCGAACGGTCCTTCGGCGTCGACCGAATCACACTCCTCGACGTCGAACCGTGTCTCCGTCTCGACGTCGACCCCGACCAGATCGACGAGCCACGAAACCTCGACGACGGGCGATGGTGCCTCGACGGCGACCTCGACCTCCTCGCCGGTCTCGACGTCGACTTCCTGGATCGCTTCGACGGCGACCCTTTGGACCTTCTCGACGTCGACCTCTCCGACCTTCTCGACGTCGATCTCCTTGACCGTCTCGACGTCGGCCTTTTGGAATGCTTCGACGTCGACCTCTTCGGCGCCGGAGATGCCTTTCGTCTCGACGGCGACCTTGACGACGAGGATCCCCTCGACGACGATGTCCTCGACGGCGAACGGCGGTGTCGCCTCGACGGCGAGCGCCGACGCCGGGCCCTCCGATGTCGATCACTCGACGCCGACAGCGACGACGAGGATATCGACACCGGCTTCGACGGCGGCCGGAACACGTTCCTCGACGTCGACGGGCGACGTTTTCTCGACCCAGAGCCCTGGGGAGACCTGGAACTGGCCGTTGACCGTCCCCTCGACGTCGTGGTCAGCGCAACTGACCCAGACGGAGACCTTGGGCGAGGGCTGGTCTTCCTGCCCCTGGGGAGCCCCCCAGAGGCCTCAGCATGGGTAGAAGGAGCCCCTCCTGACCCACCTCGTGCCTTCAGCTTTCTCTCCTCAAGTCCCTGAAGCCTGATCTTCTTCCTCTCCTTCAGGGTCCTTCCAGAGAAGCTTCTGCAGATCCTACACTCCTCAGGGATGTGGGAAGAGGGAAGGCAGAGAATACAGACCTCATGGGAGTCTGTCTTGGCCTTCTTTCTTGAGCACTCAGGGCATTTGTCGAATAATGCAGGCATTATGGACAATAAAGAGTGCAGAAACACAGAAAGAAAGTCACCAAAGTACTTTAAAAGTACCAAAAATCGAAATCAGTGTAAAACACTAACAAAAACCCTTGAAAGGGAGAGCTCAATGCTCCAGGGTCCTGCTTGCAGGAGCCGGAAAAAAGAACTGAGGCTAAGTTGGACCTGCTATGCATTCTGGGATACTGAGAGAAGGTTCTGGAAGGTTCCTTAAAGGCACAGTATCCTAATTAAGCCACATAATGGCAGCCTATGGGGCTTGTCTGTCCAGGTTCTTCTCTCTATCATTCCTGAGGGATTTTGCTGTTAAGCAAGGGAAATCTGTACAGGCTTTGCTGTTTTGTGGATTTTATGGTGGAATTTCTAGTTGAAGTACTGGACAGTGTAGCCTTTTTGGCTGCATTATCTGTCTTTAAATTCTCTCTTAAGTGTCTATGCATTTTCTGCATTTTTTGACACTGTAAGAGATTATTTTTGATTGCTCCGGGGTCCACGCACATGGGCGGGACTATTCACTAGATTATGACTATACACAGAGATCCCCTACTACAGAACACTGTTTCTTTAACTGGGGAGAGCTCGATCCGAGTCCCGCCTTGAATGATGATGTGGAATGGGCCGGCCCGTCAAAATCAGGAAGCCGAGAGAGACCAGAGTGTGTGTACACCGGAGAAGGAGTTGGCGTGAGCCCAAGCGTGGAGAGGAGTCCGGAGCAGACGGAACCCAAAGGAGGAAGAGAGGAGCCTGAAGAGGCGATGGAGCCAAGAGGCCAACGTCCCCGTGTGTCGCCCAGCCACGTTCCAGGAGTTGGAGCGTGGCTAGTGCAGGTACGCGATCGATTCACAGGTTAGGTGGGCAAAAGGGGAAGACCGCCACGTTAGATACTCCGACCCTGCTGTCCCTGTAACCCCGTCCCGAGCACACCTCACCTGTAAAGATGGTTCGCGCACTGAGTGTATCCTCACCTACCCTCCCTCACTATTGTTTGTGTAGTTGAGCAAGCCACTCAACCAAAGTCCTTTGGTTTTTCTTTACACGCCCTCCCCAAGACAAATCCTTGACCTGACGGCACTGCACGGGAGTGTAGAAGGAGAGGACGGACTTCACCGCGGGGCAGGGAATCCCCCGAGAAGACTACAAATCCCCCACTACCCTATTACAGGGCTGTAGCATACCGAAAAAGGGTGTTCAGACCAATAAAGCACTTGTTGAATACCAGTACCGTCTCTGTGTGTCATCCCGAAACCCCACAGCATATCAACAGCAAAAGGAATTAATACAGTGTGGCCATGATTGAGGAAGGTAAAGCGGCAATAATAATGGATGATTGGAAGTCATGTTATGAAGAGGATGAAATCTTTGTGATGTTTAAGCGACTCATTAGTGATAGTTGGACTGACAAGAGTAAATGCATGAAGAATGTAAGAAATTGTGGGAAATCAAAAACATAAGAACCCATTGCCTTTTAGTGATGCAGGCTACATTCTCAAAGGCAATAGGTTTGTACCTCCTAAAGAGGTGAGAAGAAGAATCCTGGAAATGAACCATGACGGATATCCTGGCATAGTCAAACTCAAAAGAGGAGTGAAGTCTTCTTTTTGGTGGCCAGGCATTGATGTAGATGCAAAGAGATTTGTTTAGAGTTGCCATGTTTCTGTCAGCTCTGAAAGAGCACAGTCAGTATTTCGACCACCACTGGGTGAGTGGAAATGTCCAGAGAATCTATGGGAAGATTTGAGTATAGACATTTTAGGACCTATTTTGGAGGAGGTGGGAATATCCAGATATGTAATTGTGGTCATTGCCCACTATTCTAAATGGCTAGAAATTGAGGTAACTAAAGCAATTAATACCAATGCTATCATTTCCTTTCTGGATAGCATATTTTTGAGAGGGGGCATTCCTAAGTCCATCCTAGGGGATAATGCACCGCAATTCACTTCAGACAAGTATGAAACATTCTTAACTAGGAATGGAATCAATGGAAAAAAGACTCCTATGTATCATCCTGCTGGGAATGGCGTGGTGAAATGTTTCAATGGGGCGATAATGGGCAGTATACAAGCAGCCATCAATGCTGGCAAGGATTGGGAGAAGGAATTGGGAAGTACAATTTGGATATACAGGATAACAACCACTTCAGCGGACTATAATCCAATCTAGAATTCTAAGAGGGAGAGAGCCCTTTACAAAAGACAACAGCGCCACAAAGAGTATGAAACTGTGCAGTAAATGGTCTCCTTTAGTGGTAAAAAGTAACTTATTAAAAATGCAAATGCTTTACAAAGCATATTATGACTGAAAGCATGGTGTGAAAGATGTATATTTAGCACCAGGAGACTGGATACGAGTACAATTGTGCCATAGAACAAAGAAAGGCAGTAGGAAAATTTTCTGGGCCATTGCAAGTTGTAAAGGTTTATGTGAAGTCTGCCTTGCTGATTGATAGAAAGGTCTGGCATTTTTGCAGGATGTCCAGATGCAATAAAGTCCTTAATTGGCAGATTACCAAAGGAAGTATGCATCATTACAAGGTGTTTCAACATTGTTGAAGATGGAACTAGGACAGGGTTATTAACAACTACACCTACAGGAGAAATTAAGGGAATGAGGATACTCAGATGCAGCTGCTGATATAAGTGTGTTAAGATATAGGAGAATGGCTACACGTGTCGGCAGACCTCTGATGTTAACTAAAAAGTTAAATGATTTTGTCATGAGATAAGATCATTTTCAGTAGTCCAAGGAATGTACTGTGATCAAAATGTATGTGATTAGGGAGGTGAACAACGTTTACAACAAAATTTTTACAACGCACTACCATTACAACGCAGGCATTACCCACATACCATTACAACGCATTGCGCTGGGGGGCGCTCTAGGATAGGGAATACGTTTAATTTTCTATCCAACACCTTCCCTAGTGTCCACGGGGACTGGAGTTGGAATAGAAAATTATACTTACCACTATCCAGCACCTCTAAGCGCTATGCGTTGTAAAGGTTTGTGATGTAAAAACCGCGTTGTTAAGGTATGCGTGGTAAAAGTATGCGTTGTAACGTCATACATCCGATTAGGGATATGTGCAATATTGTGTTAGTTGTGCACCAGTTATACTGTGTAATTAATTCTACTATGTATTGAGTCTTGCAAAAATGTGTATTAGGAAGTGATAGGAGGCCTGCTTTTGCCATTGTATTACCATCTTACATTGGTCAATTAATTAATTTCCTTATTTAGTATCTATTCATTTATTGTTAAGTCAAAGGACTGTTATGATGAAGACGGGAGATGTGATATCTAGTTATCTGTTTCTTGGTAAGGAGATGCAGAGTGGGTCTTAGGGTCCCATTTTCATACATGGTGCTTTCTAGAGGATTCTCGTTGATGTCCTTTAAGTTTCCCGACTCCCCTGCCCTGGCTCCAAGCTGGGTGCATGAACAATGCAGTGGTGACAAGTCCTTTGTCTGAAGGCAGGGCACAGTCTTTTCAGTTGCAAGGGGAGCTATGTCCAGCTCTGCCCCCTATGCTGCCAGTTGATGACACATTCAGCCACGCCCAATCCCTTGATTGTGTGACTGTCTGGGAGGAATAAACAACGTCGAACTGTCAACAACACCCAGTCAGTTACAATCTGACTTTACCATTAAGGAGGATTTGTAATTACAATTTTTTCAGACGCCAAACATGAAATGCTTACCTGTTCCCAATCAAAACTTAGCACTTATTAAATGTAATAACCCAATGTTATACTATGGGAGAGGTAGAAATCGCATTAGTGAAAAACCAGTTTAGGAGTTTTTCACTACCAGGACTTGTAAAACTTGAAAGTTCATATCCAACATTGTAATTACAATGCACCTTGCCCTATGGGATACATAGGGCCAACTTTTGGGGTGACCTACATGTAATAAAAGGGGAGTTTAATGCTTGGCAAGGGGTTATATTGCCTAATCAAATTGGCAGTTTGAAAACATATTATGGCTCCAATGGCAGGTCTGGGACATATTTAATGGACTACTGAAGTGGGTGGCATACTAAGTGCTGCAGACCCAGTAATTTTTGACCATCCAGCGCGAATACAGGCGCAAAACACGAAGCTGCTCACGATACTAAACAAACCTAAAATGAACTCTTAAATCTACCTGGAACCGCCGTGTATCGTATATCTCACTGTACATTTATGCACCAGTCACCTTGCGCCACCCACGCTGTTTCGCATTGTCACATGCGTCGCTACCTTGGTTTTCACTTATACACCTAGAGCATCATGTACAATTTGGGTTGTTTTTATTTAATCTTTTGTTAAATTGTTTATTGCAGTGCTGCAATAACTGCAAATTACCTCCTTTGTTTTACCTTTTCCCTTAAACTTATGTATCAATGATGCCTTGAGCGCAAGCCATAATCAATACAGAGTCTCCTTGCTTCCTTTCGGATAATGGTGTATGCATATCCTTACTAACTGTCTCTAAAATAATACCAGTTGGGATATTATATTTCTTTACTATGCAGGCCTGTAATAGCATTTACTACTACTGGATGCATGGTAAACTACTCTAAAATTGCCTAATAACTAAATAAATGAAATATGTCCATCAAGTGTAAGTCAAGTTTACAATGTTTAAGGGCGAGAGCACAAACACTTTAGCACTGGTTAGCAGTGGTAAAGTGTAGAGTCCTAAGGCCAACAAAAATAAATTCAGCAAAATTATATGTGGAGGCAAAAAGTTTGGGGATGGCCCTGCAGAGAGGGCCAAGTCCAGCACACGGCAACTCACCTCCAGGGAACACTACTGTCTCTGCACTAGACCAGACTCTCAGACACTCCAACAGAGAGGGCGACCAGCTTTTCAGGCCAACTCTTGCCAGTGCCAATAGTGGAGAAATCTATGATTGCTGCACCACCGCCTGTCTAGCAGGCAATTAAAAATTGGCTGCATTGGTTTGCCAGGCTGCACAATAACCTAAACCAACAACACATTAGCCAGTGTAGACCCCGGGGATTGGTCCACCGATCAAAAGTAGCCAGAGCAGGAAGACCTATGCTCTGCAAATGTGGTATTCCCTGGAAATCTGTGTGGCTCTAGTTACCTCTTCTTCATCTCTTCCAGAGCTGCAGAGCAACAGTGACAGGTAAGAGCTGCTGGGTCTGGGTGGCCTGGCTGCGGATAGAGGGATGCACTAGTAATACCATTTTAATTGAATTAATGTTAAAATGACAATTCTGTATTTATTTTTAGTTTAAATGTAAAATATGCACTCACTATAATTGAAGAAAATAAGCTCCAACTTGTCAGTATTATGACAAGAAAATACTGGTGGTGCAACCTGTGTTATCTATTGAGACTTACTAACTTTGATAGATGTTTGTGAGTGGCACTGTGACATAGGAACATTTATTTTTTGCATTAAATAAAATGAAATCCAACACTCCAAATGAGAGTCACCTGAGAACAATGATCAAAGAGTTATCTTGACCCTTTTCAACAAGAAGGTAGACAAGGCCACAAACCATAGACACAGACACCCAACAATAGAAAACAAGCTGCTATAATTTAAAATGCATAATGTAGAAAGAATAATAGTTTTGATATTATTGACATTCAATCATCTGTCTGCAATTCTATTGCTGCCTTCAGATGTATTTCAATGTGCCCCATTTATCATCATGCAGTAGGCTTTGTGTCCAAACAAATGAAAAATTAGTTCTCTCCCCATGTCAAATTTTGATCACAACTATGTTAGGCTCCAATAACGAGTTGGATTATTTAAAACATTTTAGTAAGTCTCCAATGTCTGAGTTATCATATAAAACATAGGACTTTGAAGTTGATAATGACCTGTTTTAATGAGATGTTAACACACATTGTTTGCTGTGCCACCAAAAGTCAAACTGGCTGATTGTGTCGAAAATCATAATAAAAATACATTTTAGTCACATTCATTGACAATAGTGGCTATTCAATATGACATTAGGTGATCTCAGTACTCCTGTTGTACCCTAACAATTTCTCTATAAAAACCTAAAAGTTGCTGTTTACAGTAGCTGGGAGTCACCAATTTAACTCTGGTGTCAGATGCAAGGGAAACCAGATTTAGTGTTTATATACATATTTGGATCCAAACCCCCAAAATTAGGAAAGATCTACAACAAAGACACCAATGTGATGTACATAGACAACTAAACAACACACAAGTCAATCTTAGAGTGAGTAGCTGCTGATGAAGGGGGATCAAAAATTACTCCAGAGACTCATTTTAGATTTTAATGCTCACAATAAGCAATGGTAGTCAGGTTTCCAACTTCCACCTGTCATCCATCTGCACAGGAAGTGAGAACACTGGATTCCCCATCATTCATCTGCAGAGGAAGTGACATTACTGATTTCCCAACAAAACTGTCTTTAACCCCTTCCCCGCTAATGACAAAGCCAGCTCGTCATGGGCGTTACCTGCGCTACGCGGATGACGAGCTGGCTATGTCATAAACAAGCCATTTTTCAAATTCCAGCGCACAGCGGGAAAACGCGGTAGCGCGGTAGGGGTTAAAAGAAGAAGCCAAGCAGGAGAAATCATTTCCATCATCCAGCTGCCCAATAAGTAACAACACTTGATTTCCCATCATCCAGTTGCACAGGAAGTAGAATCACTGGATTTCCCATCATCCATCGGCACAGGAAGTGATATCAATGGTTTCCCCAACAAAACTGGCTTTTAAAGAAGAAGTCAAGCAAGAGAAGTAATTTCCATCACCCAGATGCACAGGAAGTAAGAGCAATGGATTTCCCATCGTCCATCTGCACAGGAAGTGACATTACTGGTTTCCTGTCAAAACTGTCTATAAAAGAAGCCAAGCAAGAGTCCATCATACTAAAATCTTTGTTCTTAATGAACCGCCAAGTCAATAGCCTACTTCCACATGATCCGCCTGCTCTGAAAGACATTCTGATGGATCCCCACAGAATCCAGAAAGATGGTCACCCATGTACTCCTCACCAGCAGACTCAGCTACTGCAACGCGCTCTATGCCGGCGTCACCCAGAAACAGCAAAAAAACTACTGAACATCCAAAATGCCTCTGCCAGCCTAGTCCTCGACATCCCCCGCCACAGCCAGATCACCCAACACCTCTAACAACTCCACTGGCTCCCAATCAACATGAGAGTCTCTTTCAAGCTCCTAACTCGTGCCTACAAAGCCCTACATGACAAAGGACCAGCTTACCTGAACCACCGCCTCACATTCCATGCACCTGCCAGACAACTCCGATCCTCCCAACTCGCCTCCATCCCCAGGATCCACAAGACCAGAACCAGAATAAGGTTGTTCTCCAACCTCGCAGCCAAGACCTGGAACACCCTGCACCTCAGGCAATCAGTGTCACTGACCCTACTTAGGAAAGACCTTAAGACCTGGCTCTTTGACCAGTAGCCCCCTCCAGCACCTTGAGACCCTCACGGGTGAGTAGTCATGCTTTACAAGCCCCTGATAGATTGATTGATTGATTGAAGCAAGAGGAGTCCTTTCCATCATCCAGTTGCACAGGAAGAGACATCTCTGGGTTTCCCACCATCCATCTGCTCAAGAAGTGGAATCACTGGATTTCCCACCATCCATCTACACAGGAAGTGACATCACTCCTCTCCCCTCCCAGGACCTACAGAATGGCAGCCACAGCGTGGACACACAGCGGATGCATGCAATGCAAGTGCTGGTGGTGCACCTAAGTCTCGATAAAGGCAAACCAGTCAGTGCCTGACTATGCCTGGGCCGAGCCCATTGTCAGTAACCCTGGACCTCCACCCTCCTGGCACTACCATGCTTTGATCATCCGTGTTCTCAACCTCTGCTGCTGGTCCACAAGCTGCTGCCTTGCTGCACCACACAACACCAAGGGAGCATTCTCTTACACTTCCAGCACATTTCCATGCTCTTACTCACACCCAACACTCACTGCATCAACAGCAACCAACATATTACTCTGTCATACTCACAGAGTCCTGCAACTACTCATGTAGCACTCCAGACTGACATGCATGCTCCTCAACACCTGCTCACTCATCAAATATGTCATAAAGATCTGGAAGTTGCTACACAACAATGCCCCACCTGCTTTTCCTCATAGAAACCTGTCAGAACCCTGCATCTGCACCTGACATTGCCACACCAATCCCTCTTTGCTACAAGATTGCAGGCAAAATAGACTTTACAATCCCTGAGGTGGAATCACCATTATCCACAAAAACACCATCAGCTGCACCACATCCACTGACATGTATTCTTCCAACATGAACACCTGTCGTTCAAGCTCCACATCACTGCCAACTTTACCCCAAGTGGCCCTCCAATCTACAGACCATCAAAACCATGCACCAACTTCACCAACACCATCACAGACTTTGTTGTACCACTCACCCTCCATGCTACCAATTGCAACCTACTCAGAGACCTGAACTTCCACCTGGAAGAACACAATGAACCCAACTCAAGAGCACTCATTGAAGACCTTGAAAGCCTGGGCCTCAACCAATGAGTAAAGGGACCTACCCACATCGCTGGACACTTCCTGAACCCTATTTTTACCAGCTTCAGCAACATTTGAGTCGATGAGCCCACACCAGTCCACTGGACAGACCATACCTATATCAAGTTCAGCTTCCCCGTCCCTGTCAAATGGACCCGCACCACCTCCAGTCCAGCCTTCCGAAACTAGAACAGCATCACTGACAAGGACTGGAACATTGCTCTCAACACTCACCAACCCGAGCATAGCAACAGCCTCCCCAAAACCATCAATAATTTCAAAAATTAGGTCACCTCCTTTGTCGATTCCCTGCCCCCCCCCCCCTCAAACACAGCAATACATCAAGACCCCAGGCCAGATGGTACACAGAGCAACTCTGGTAATGAATCGCCAGTGCAAACAACTGGAGCTCAAATAGAGAATGAGTCAGGACAATACAGACTGGAGCACATTCAAATCCCCCCTAAGATGCTATCACTAAATAATTTGGACCACAAAACGTGCTGCTCTGGCAGACCGCATCGATGCCAGCAGCAAGAGCTGCAGATAAATCTTTGCTATTGTGAAAGATTTGACCTCACCATCAGTTGCGTCCAACTCGATTACCCCCTCGCGGGACTTCTACAACAATCTCTCTGAAATCTTCAGCGACAAAATCACCACCATTTATAGCAATGTCAGCCTGCAACCAAACAAGACCGACCTCGTCAAATGCCTCCCAAACCACGTGGCCCATCATAACCCCAGAAGAAACTGCCACCCCAGGAAGTCCATCCTCTCAGGGTCCCCATTGGAGCCGTGCTCTCACCACGGCTACTCCAGAGGACTCCAACAAACAATGGCCATGCTTACACTCATTCTGAATGACTCCACCTCTTCTACAACCTTCCTGGATGCTTGGAAAAATTCAACTGTTCTCTCAGTGCTGAGGATACCTTCTGCAAACCCATCAATGCTCGCCAACTACAGACCCAGCTCCCTTCTAGCGTTCCCGGGCAAAGTCTTAGAGAAAATCATCAACAGACACCTCACGGAAAACCTCAATGGCTACCAACTACTTGACATTTGGTTTCAGATCCAACCACAGCATGGAAACTGCCCTCATCTCTGCCATTCAGGATATCCACATGAATCTGGACAGCGGTGACACGGTGGCCCTCATCCTCCTCGACCTCTCTGCAGCATTTGACACAGTCTCCAAATCCACCCCCATTCAATGTTTCCATGACATTGGGATCCAAGGGCATGCACTCAGATGGATCTGCTCTTTCCTGCTTGAAGGACCCATTCAGTCATCACGGCAACATATACCTGGGTCGCCTGCAACCTAATCTGCAGAGTTCCACAAAGATACTCCCTGAGTCCGATTCTCTTCAATGCATCCATGATCCCTCTAGCCAGCATCATACACTCTCACAATACCACTGTCCTCTCCAATGCTGATGACACACAACTTATTCTCTCCCTCAATGACAAAGGGCCTAGTACCTGACTGCATGACTGAAACTATATAATGCTGAACACCAACATGGCCAAAATCGTGATCTTCGGGACAAGCACATCATCGTGGGACTCCATCTTGTAGCCAATAGAGCTAGGACCAACACCCACCCCACCACCCATGTCAAGAATCTAGGGATTATCATTGAAAGCAAACTTGACATGACTGCCCAAGTCAATGCCGTCACTGCCTCATGCTTCCATACCCTGAAGATGCTGAGGAAGATTTTTAAATGGCTACCAAACAGCACCCAGAAAACCGTCACACATGCCCTGGTTACAAGCAATCTGGACTATGGGAACACTCTCTATGTTGGGATAAACAAGCAACTCAGCAAAAGACTGAAGACCATTCAGAAATTGGTGGCAAGAATCACTCTCAACCTCCCACCCCACACACACACACCACACATGAAGGAGCTCCACGGGCTTCCCATTCAGGAACAAACCCAATTAAAATTTTCACTCAGACTTTCAAGGGACTACATTAAACTGGCCCAGTATACCTCAACAATCGCATCTGCTTTCAGAAACCTTCCAGACACCTCGGCTTGTCCGGACTCCTATTAGCACAAATCTCACGTATACGGAAAACTGATCTGGCAGTCGAACCTTTTCGTACATCGCTCATAAAGCATGGAACGACCTGCCTCTACACATATGAGCTTCCTCCTCACTTCTTGAATACCACAAGAAGCTGAAGACTTAGCATTTCGAGTAGTCGCACTAGGTCCTAGGTGTGCCTAGATTCACACCTGCCCAGCATCAGGTTACTCTCCTGGATGATAGTGCGCCATACAAATCAGCATAGCAAAACATGACTGTTAGACCTGGCATCTTTGGCATGGTTTCCCCCTATCTTATTGCCTCTACCTCCTATATTTTTGATGCTGTGCTGGATTTCGTTTTTGCTGGTTTAGATGCTTTGGGCACTTTGCCACTGCTGTTCAGTGTCAAATTGCAAGTGCCCCCTGTGTAAATTGTTATTGAGATTGGTTATCCACGATTGGCATATTTGTGTCACCAAGAAGTCCCTAGTAAAGTGCACTGAGTGTGCCAGGGCTGGTGATAACAAATGCCACTAGTGGGCCTGCAGCACTGATTGTGCCAACCTCATGAGTAGCCCTAAAATGGTGTCTCAGGCTTGCCACCACAGTGCCTGTGTGCAGTCTGTGAACTTCCATGTCCACCTGGTCAGTGTCCCCACTGGCCAGGCCTAACCCTTCCCTTTCTGTACACATTGGTCACCTCTATGGAAGGCCCGAGGTACCCCCTTGGGCAGGGTGCAGTGTATATGAAAGGTAGAGCATGTACTTCTGCAGTGATATGCTCTGGTAGTGAACTACAGCCATTTTCGTTTTTCACTACTGTAAGGCTATCTTGTCCCACAGGCTGTCATGGGGGCTGCTGGCTACAGTGGCTACCAGCATATCTTCCCATAGGAGCAAGATAGGACATAAAAGTGTGGTATCCCTGAACTCAGAATTTAATAACACATCTTTTAGGAAAGGTTGTTTTTAAATCCTGTGTTTGAGAACAGCACTTTTAGAAAGTTGCTATTCTCTTGTCTGACCCTTCTGTGTGCCTTTACCTCTTTGTGAATTGGCTGTCTGGTTTGAGAGTGACAGGGACTGGGAGCCCCCAGGAGGCTGACTGAGTCAGCCCTAGGCTGAATGACTGCATCTGCATCTTAAGTGGCGGGAGGGGATAGCAGTGGAGAACAGCCATAACAACGCGGGGATTACCCCGCACTGCCATTACAGCGCGGGGATTACAACAAAAGTCATTACAACTACTTTTGCTGGAGGGCGCTGTTGGATAGGGAATAGTTTAATTTTCTATCCAACACCTTCCCTACTGTCAACGTGGGCTGGAGTTGCAATAGAAAATTAAACTATTCCACTATCCAGCGCCCTCCAGCGAAAGTCGTTGTAACAACTTTCGTTGTAATCCCCGCGTTGTAATGGCATGCGGGGTAAAAGCCCGCGTTGTATTGACATACAACCGCACCTGGGCCTGAAAAGTGCTGTGCCTGCCTTCCATAATGCTGGCTCCACCTCCTGCTGGGCGGCAGACGACCCTGCCCCTCTCCCTGAAAGGAAAGGAGAGGCCAGGAAAACAAAGTGCTCAAGGAACACCCAGAACTGGTTCAGACCGGGCTCAGAGCCCTCCTGCACAAAGGGATCAAAGACTTTTAGGGGTATAAGTACAGGAACCCTGACTACAGAAAATTAGATCATCCTGGAATCAAGAAGGAACCTCTGCCAAGGAGAAAGCTGAAACTGAAGAAAGAAGACTGTCCTGCTGCTGATCTGCTGGACTGACCTGCTGTTGCTTTGCTGCCAAGTAGAGGGGAAGGACTTTGCTGTTGGTGCGGTGTCCCCTTGCTTGAAGGAATCTCCAAGGGCCTGAGAAGAGCTGGCTCCCTGTTAAGAAGTCCCAGGAACAAAAGTACTTCACCCTCAGCTTCCCTGAACTCTGCTGAGAGAGTTATGTCCTTCCTAGAGTGCTTGGGCCAGCTGTGGTGCCTCTGGAAGTTGTACCTGTGTTGGGAAGCTGGAAACCAAGCTTTTAAAGACTTTCTGCAAGTTTTGTTGCATTGCTCGCTTGCGGAGCGCATCCCCGACAGTGCGAGGAAATTCCCGCCGTTATGAAGGCCGAGATCGTTGCAGCGCCTGTTGCCGCTGCCAGAGCCATCGCATCCTTCGTTTGTGGGACGCACCAGACCGGTGCAGGAAGATTGCGATCGCTGCGAGTGTCGTCGCAGAGCCTGTCGTCGCTGGGTGAGATCATCGCACCGCTTGCTTGCAGACCGCATCACGTCACTGCAAGTGTCGTCGCAGAGCCATCACATCGAGGAGCTGCGAAAGGAAGATCACCGCTGGTCCGTGCATCGTCGCCCCGGAGATCGTCCCAACTCCAAAGATCCTCGCATCGTGCCTTTGCAAGCTTCTTTGACTACGGAACCGCCGCACCGGAACCATAAAAGGTCGCAACTCTCTCCATACAGACTGGAGTCACCGCATCACGCCCGCTATATCCAGCGGGGCTGTCGCATCGCCTCCCCAAGGTCTCAGGAATGATGCATCGCTTGTTTTCCACCGCACCAGCTTCTGTTTTGGAACTTTGTCGCATTTAAAGGTACTGTTGGCTAAACGTGACGCAACTGTGAACTATTATTCTAACGCAACCTTAAGAACTCTTTTGAAACCATATTCTTGAACTGTGTATGTTGGATTTTTGTCATTTTGGTCTTGTGTAGTTTAGATTAAATACCTTTATTTTTCTAAACTGTCGTGGAGTCAGTTTGCGGTGTTTTCACTGTGTTACTGTGAGTGTTGGTACAAATACTTTACACATTGTCTCCGATAAGCCTTGCCTGCTCATGCCAAGCTACCCAGGGGGTGAGCAGAGATTATCTAAGAGTGTTTCCTCCTTACCCTGACTAGAAGCAAGGGTCCTTATTTGGACAGTGATACCTACCTCTGCCAACTGGAGACCCCCAGTTCTAACAATGACCTATACTAATCTGCGCCCATTCCCTCCCTGCTCTACAACCGATTATAGCATGTGTTTCAGACATGGTATTTGTAAAGCATTTATAAAGCACATGGTTACCAAAGGCATACTAGCGCTAGAGGCCATAATCATGAACAAGTGTCAATTTATGGAAACAGAAAGGTTTTTATGCGTTTCTGGAAGACCAGATGGGTGGTTTCACATCAAATGTCAAAGGGGGGGGGGAGTTCCATAGCCTTGCTGTGCTATATGAACAAAGGTGACCCCTGTACATCAGGACTTCATTAAACAAAGTCATTGATATTCATTTACTAATTTCTGAAATGGTGGATTTTAAACCTAGTGCTCTGGAGTTGCCAGAAAGTGATATGATGGTGCAGTACAAACCTCATCTAATAAATGAATGAATATATAAATACATTCTTACTTAAGTGCAAAATACCCCCATAATAAATTCCATACCCCAAAATAATGAACAATAACTATCTGTGCAGTAAAATGTAGTTAAAGACTTCTTAATCAGAAACACACACACCCATTGGTTTAAATCTCAACAGTCCACATCACTTGAATGAAACATTTAAACTGAGTTCCTGTGATTCACAAACTTGACACTTCAAGTGTTTGTAGCTTATTTCTGAGAGTATGCGCTCTAATATAGAATTTTTCCTTTCTTACATTATCAAAATTATATACACCTGTATATTTTCTGATTTCCACATCATTCTCCCCAAACGTGTCATGGGGTTTCACCAGTGGGCGAAGTGTATAACAAAAATGTATGGGAGCATTGTGATTTTTAAAATAATGGGGGCACTAACAGTAAGTTAATAGTGCTGTAACATACATTTAAAATGAATACATAAATTAATTTATAATAATATGTTTCAAATTTTTTCTAAGTTTAATATATATTTTTTAATGTTCCCTATAGTTTACCATATGGAGATACCCACCTGGATTGTGAAGATCTACCCACGATAAAGTACAGGCCATTTTTCGGGGTACTGTACCATATGGAGATCTCCGGCCTGACAGTGGAGCTCTATCTTTGGTAAAGTATAGGACATTTTTCCGTATTCTGCACCATAGGGCCATCTCAGGCCTGACGGTGGAGATCTACCTATGGTAAAGTGTAGGGAGAGTTTAATACGTTTATTAAGCTTGGAAAAAGTTAGTAAATATATTTTAATGTTAAGAATTATTGTAAAATAATTTGGTACATTTCTTTTAAATGTAGAGCAAAATAAAAACACATGATACAGCACTATTAATTTAGTTACATTAAAAAATACATTCCCACCTAAGGTAAGACACAAAATAACGCATTAATAAATATTAAACATAATGTATAGAAAGTAATTAAAAGTAATTTCATTATATTATATTAATAAGTAAAGTACAAGGTCGACAAGCAAGGACTTCCAGTTTTTTAAAATATGTTTTTGTTGTGGCTGAATTCCCAGATTTACAATTCTAAAATTCCATAAAGAAGGCTCATAGCCTGAGTGGGGCATTAAGCTCCATTGCTCTCTGTGACTTGATCCTTTCACCGTCATAATAAAGGTCTTTCTACATAGGCTTAGGTCTTGCAGACACCCTCAACTGCTTCCCTGATTCATGAAACTCCCAGGCCTCTTAGACTTTCTGGAGTAGTTTGGCTCACTAGTTAGAGGTGGCAGACCCGGGAGCAGTAGTCGGCCTGGGACCAGGGTTCAATTCCTGACGTGGCAGGGTCGTGGACTTGGGTCAGCAGACTCGATAATTCTCGCTTTGGTGCTTACTCTAATCAGGGGTTCCACTCGGCAACTCTGGGCATTAGCTTGCCTAATCTCCACAACGGCCCCATCAACTCCGGGATGCCTGGCTCCACCTTGGGGACTCCGAGCAGGGACCATCCCACAGGGAAAGCCAGGACGGGTTCCCCAGAGTTATACAGCGCCAGGAAACCTAGGACGGGTAGCAATGCGCTTTACAAGCTCAAATACATTTACATTTATATTTTTCTGAATTTACCCAAGAACATTTTTGGCAGTAATATACCTTTCTGGTAGAGGTCTGACAACCTAAAAGTATGTGTCAAAGTTTCTACATTACAGAGATTTACCTTGCCTAGGGGAAGGAAATTAAAGAAACCTAAGACATACATTTTGAGCCCACTATTTCATAGAAAAATGCATACATTTATAGATGGTAGACTTATAGTTACAAATTACAGGAATGTATTCATTTTTGGGAATTTGTACAATCAGATTGAGTTCACAACAACCCAGTAAAGCCACCAATCAGTCCACATATCTCCACCAACACTCTACAGAACTCCCAAGCCCTGAGAGCGCTCACTGGAGATGGTTCATGCAAAAATACAAAAATATTTATTTTTCAATTTAAAAAGTGCTAGTGCATTAAGTAAAGTACAGGAATTGTGGTTGCTACATAGAAAATCTACAGTTTCACTACCATTGGTGAGTTCTCTCAAGGTTGCAGTCAGAGGGCATCTATAAATCATATCAGAGTGTAGAGTTAAAGATATGTTTCTTGAGCACTATGCATCGGATACTCCACTATTGTATGCATGGCAGAAATGTGCGGAAGTATTTTAATTTTTTATTTCATTTTTTTATTTATGAAGTTTTGTAAAGCGCGAACATGACCCAGGTGGGGCTATCAGAGCACTTCACAATTAGGGTAGGTAGGATACAATAGAGGGAAAAGAACATTTTTTTTTTTTTTCTTTGAAAAGAACATTTGTTACATATATGTGCAAGGTGCAAACACGACCCCGGCGGGTATCAGAGAACTTCACATTGAGGGTAGGACGGATACAATAATGGGAGAAGATTTTTTTTTTTTTTTTCTGCATTGATACATATTAACCGCCCTGGAGAAGACACCTTACTCCTAGTCTTGAATGCATGAATTTCCAGAGTAGGAAACGGCCAGCAAATATTTTTGCATTAACACAAAGTCAGTTTTTTTGTAAATATACCTTCAGAAATTCATCCTGTGCAGCCACTACTCATATAATGACTACAACATAAGTCACATAAGTACTATAACAGATATTGTAGAACCATGAATCTGCAGGCAGATCAGTTTAGCATATATATGTTACTTTTACAAATGTAACACTTCTGTTACTAAGACAGACCCATATTTATGACAGAGTGAATATTCACCCCATTTATGTTGTATTTGCTTGACCACATCTTTTACATCCCCCTCGTAAAACCGAAACTAATCTTCTAGGGCCAGTGCTTGAAATGGAAAAATAGAAGTGCAGGTACTCTGTACCGGAGTACCTGCTTGTTTCTGAGAAGTGCCGGTACTCTCCAATTGAACTTATTACGTCACTCTGAGAAGTGCCGGTACTCTCCTTCTCAAAATATAAAAGTGTCGGTACTCAGTACTGGACAGTACCGGCCCATTAAAAGCACTGTTTAGGGCTCTTATCCTAAATTGAGTTAGAAAAACGCACCAGAAATCCCTCACAGAATTACCAATACCGGGGTTTAAGGTAAAATCAAGATTAGTGTAATGTTATGGGGTTTCCACTGAGGAATATGCAATTACTGCGGGAATTTGTGTTTAGCAGGCTTTACCTCCATTCCAGGGTCATTTGTCCATGCACATTTTGCCATGTATTCCCTGGTAAAATCTGCTCCGGAAAACAACCTTAGCTTCCGGTGTTCCAGCAAGCCCCACGCGGAATCCAACTAGGGCCAATCAGATTACAGTATTCCCCATAATAAGGGTTTAGGTGTGGTGTAATTTGCTTCAAATGACAAGGAGGACAAATATTTTTCAGTGCTGGCTTTTATCTGCTGTAAAACCCTGCCTACTATTGTATCTGAGTGTGTATTTGTCTTCGCGCAAATAAGGACTCTCACACAACTCTGAATATAGTATAAAAGGTCACCTTTATTACCAGGACAGCCAAAGACAGACCCGCAACATAACTTTTCCAACAAACTTTATCTTTATTTATTTCTCCAAACCTTTCATATAACCATTTCCTTTTTCCAATTCTTTCTTTTCCGATAACATAACTTGTTTTGATACCATCCTTGAGTTTTCCTTCTTCTTTTTCCATCTCTTCCCCCACCTACCCTCCCAAGCCCTCCCCCTTAGAGAAAGGATGAATCCGCTCTAGATTATCCAATCCCCATCACACACGCCGACGAGACAACAAAAGAGTCTGCCTGAGTTGTCCTGAGGTGACATCCTGACACTTTGACCTAAATCAATAGGTAGGCATGCCTGCACGACTTTATGATCAAGCTGCGAAAAACTTTCTTTGCAGCCTTTCTTTTTTTTTTTTTTTTTTTGTGACAACTTAAAGACACCACAGACACAACAAAAACACCAACCCTTGATTTGTTGAAATCCGGGCGGGTGGGTGGGTCAAAAAGCGACTCCACAGTTCACCTCACTCGCTCAGAGTGACGTCGCCCTCCCTCCCCACCCTTCACTTGACCCTAAACCCCTCCCACCACCCAATCAGGTCGCGTGAGGTCGTCCCTCGCGCGAAATCCCCCAGGGGGACATTGGCTTTGCCAAGTGCCCCTGGGGGCCCATCGCGCAAATAAGGACTCTCACACAACTCTGAATATAGTATAAAAGGTCACCTTTATTACCAGGACAGCCAAAGACAGACCCGCAACATAACTTTTCCAACAAACTTTATCTTTATTTATTTCTCCAAACCTTTCATATAACCATTTCCTTTTTCCAATTCTTTCTTTTCCGATAACATAACTTGTTTTGATACCATCCTTGAGTTTTCCTTCTTCTTTTTCCATCTCTTCCCCCACCTACCCTCCCAAGCCCTCCCCCTTAGAGAAAGGATGAATCCGCTCTAGATTATCCAATCCCCATCACACACGCCACCCAGGAAAACCCTTGAGTTTTCCTGCCCCACCCTCAGAAAACCCTCCCCTAATGCAGAAAAATAGTCCGCTCAAGACAATACCTAATGACGGAGAAGGAAAAACCTTATTTCCCCAACTTCTTCCCTTCCTTACTTTGGTTTGGAGCACCACAAATCGACACACCAGAGGTTGGCTAAAGTATCTCTGAGCTCCATCAAGTAGTATGACTGCCCCATTTGTGATAGATGAACCCCGTCTTCCCTTAACAAGTGCATCATTTCACCATTAAAATGCTCATGGGCAATGACCGTAATTCCCATTGCCACACAGTATGTCTTCAATGCTTTGTTAACTTTCTTGCGGGCCCTCTCAACCGCGGCATGAACCCTGGCACCCCTCCACTGGCTCCTGTACAGAAATTCTGTCCACACAAGCCTGGCCCCTTGCCATCTGTCCTTAATCACAGCCAAATCCAGCTTCATCTGCTTGATTAAAGCCAGACCTGAACACTCCACCAAGTCATTTTCCCCCAAATGTAGGATCAACAGATCTGGAATGCCCCACACTTCAGCCATTTTGTTCAGTACTGAAAACAACTCCCCCCATTTCATTCCCCCTAAGCCCTTCCAAATCACCTCATGATCGTTGCCATATAGTCCCAGCCCTCTCCCACACAGCTGCTGTTCGGCAAAGTTCGCAGCCCACTTTACTATAGAATGGCCGACAATCCATGTCCTCTTTTTTCGAGGAAAATCCGCCACTCGACCTGTGATGGAAAAAATACCATTAACTAACTGACTTCTACAACGAGTAACTCCTTTTTTTTTATTTTTTTTACAACCGGACATATTTAAAACAACAATTCGATTTCCATCTACCAATTCGCTGCAAATCTTCTGCCCCCCAACCCAACCTTGCCGCTTCTGTCGCCGCACCTATTCGGAACGAATGCGTCCCAAAACAGTGCGAATTTTCACCCACGAAAGTCAATGCCTTTCGTAAAACCGCTAGAAACTGAAAACAAGTTAACTGTGCTTTGTTCTTATGGCAAAATATCCCACCCTCTCGAAACACTCCTGAAGCCATAAATGCCTCCCACTCCCCAACAGGGCAGCAACCCTCCACCCCACTCCTGCCCAGTCGCACCAACATCCCTCTTCCTGCCTGGTCTGTCTTTGACCGTCTCAATGTGATTTGCAACACACCACTACCCAAAAGAGCAATATCAGATGACCGGATCCCTTCTTGATTACGTAACCCCAATAATTCTGATATCCTAAATGCACCGAAAAACAACCATATCATGCATAACTTGAACCGAAACCATTCCCACTCATCATAACAACAGGAGGGCAACACCCCCAACAATTTATGTAACAAATTGAACGTAATGGGGTCCCTCAACTTCTTTGCCTGCCCAAAGGACCTCCCAAAACCCTTCAGCATTTTCTGTAAACGAAAACCTTTCTGCACCTCACACCCCAATTCTAGCTGACTATAAAATGAAATGCCCGCCAACTTGCCCGAAATGGTGGAAGGCGACAAACCTTTATCTCTTAAACTCAGAACAAAACACCACATAAACTTTTCATCCCGCACCGCCGAGCCATCCCTGCCGTGCTGTGCGGTGTAAATAAAAAAACCAGACCATGCTAGCTGATAGCTGCGACGCGTGGCTTCTGATAAGGACTGCACCGCAAACTCTGCCATCCTTAATTCCCCAGGTCCCACATGTTCGGCGGAATCGGTGTTCTGCATTGGTCCGCTCCAGGCGCCAACTCCCGAAACCTCTGCCACTGGCAACGAGACAAAGCGTCGGCAATTGAATTGTTGACACCAGGGATGTGTTGGGCTTTAAACACAATATTCAGCTGCAGAACACGCAACATGAAGGCCCGTAACAATTGCAACACCTTTAAATCCTTTGACCGCTGCCCGTTCACCAGAAGACTACACACCATTCCAAAAATGTACTAAATGTTTCAAACAATGAGCAAGAGATAGCACAGCCCATGGGTAACACCCGGTCCACGTAATATTCTCCTGCAAAGTACATACCCAGCAAACTAAAATCAGCTGGATGAATAGGCAAAAGGCGAAAAGCGGCCTGTATGTCACATTTTGCGAGGTCAGCTCCTACCCCTGCCTTGCGCACCAATGCCAAAGCGTCATCCACTGACGCATATGCCACTGCTGAATCGGAAGTGGAAATGAAATCGTCAACTGAAAGCCCCTCCGGCCAAGACAGATGATGTATCAGGCGGAACTCACCCTTTGCCTTCTGCGGGATAACACCAAGTGGTGACACCATTAGGTTTGGCAAGGGACAAAATTTGAAAGGGCCAACTACTCTGCCTAATTCCACTTCTTTCATTAATTTCACCTCCACCACCGACGGCAACTCCTTAGCTGACTTCAAATTATCAGCCCAACGTGAAACTCTGGGGCCTTGATAACCAATCCTAAAGCCGAGTCTAAACCCCCAAAATAACTTGGCCGCTCCTTCCAAATCCGGGTATTTTTCCAATGCGCTCAACATGGCCTGTAACCTAATTGGAGTAGGCGCCTTTTGGCATAAGAGGCGGCACAGATCCTCTCCCCCCCCTCTGGCCCCTACCGTGATCTCCCGGGTGTTGGTTAGGGAAGCATTGGAAGACAGCATGTCTGCCCCCACACTGGGAGCATTCATGTTTAAATTTACAATACTGGCGCACGCAGGAACCTCTGTTGAAGCTCCAACATGCTCCAGTTGTGGGCAACTGTCCACGTCCGACGCCAATTGCCCCTTGTGTGTCGGGACGCTGAGAAAAGGGCCGGTAAGGAATCGGCAAACCACTGGCTGTGTGGATCGTGTTGGCAGAAGAATGACCTGTCATCCACTGCAACCACAACTCCTGATCAACCTCCCCCCATGGCTTATCGTGGAATAAACCCATTCGTGCCTGAAACTCCTCATCGTAGTTCAGCCAAGCGTAACCCCCTGCCTGCAAATGTGCTTTTCGTATGACATCTAAATATTTGAAAAGCGAAACCGCCCTCTCAGGGTACCGTTCACTGTATACGCTGGCATAAATCAAAAAGGCCGCTGTCCAGTTTTCTATTGTTTTAGGAACTTTGGGACGGCGGGACAATTCAGCCTCCACCTCCTTAGAACCTTCTTTTGCTTGCAATTCCCTATGAAGGAGCCGAAACACATCTACATATTCATGATCCCAAATACGCTGCCTAGTTCTGGTTGACAAATGTATGCCCAACGGCATTGATACTCCCATGTAAGGCAATCTCGTACCACTCACTTTCGGCAATTCACTCTGTTCCGAACTAGTAACCGATGAACCCGGGCTTTCATATCCCGGCCTCCCCCCATCCCCTGACACTGCCTTTACATGTTTGCTTTGCTGTGAACCCGAGCCGTCCCCAACCTCCACCCTCACTGGACCACCCTCTGCAGGCGCCCCACCTGATACACCTTCCAACGGCCGTGTCCAAGCAGCCCACCAGTCCGTCTTACCTGCTGGTAACTGTGCAGCCCGTTGCCGAAAGTCCTCCAGACCGTCACGCCGATGACGTCCGCCTTGCATCCCGTGTGCCGGTGAGAGATCCGCTCCAGAACTCTGTAACACACTGGCAGAAGTTAAACTCATCTCCCCCCTCCCAACCCAAGTTCTACCACCCTGAGACAGACCACCTCTCGTCCCATAAACATTCTCTTTATCACAATCACCAAACTCATTTTCGAGGTGTTGTTCACCTTCCGACCTTACCAAACTCCTACCTGGCCTATTGCCAGACGCCAAGTTAGTAACAGCACCTTGAAACTCAGACTCGGGCCTCCGTGCAAAGCGCCCAGTCGCTGATGTGAAATCCGCACCAGATCCGCCTCTCAAACTCGCCCCCCCCCGAAACACCGCGCTCTGCGGCGCCGCCTGTGGATAGCAGAACTGCTCATCTGGTACCATACCAGCAGCTCCAGAAAGGTACTCGCCGCTCGAGCGAGGACCCACACCATACTTACCTGCCTGAGAAGCTGAAATACCCGCCCTGCCTGACCCAGGCAGCTCTGTATGTTCCACCCACACCCATTGGCCTTGTGAAATCGCAGACCCCATGCTATGACATACCTCAGGACACACAAGCGGGGCCTGGCATTTGAAAACATTGAAGTGGCTTCTTGCACCTGCCTGCCCTCCCCCTTGTCACCCCTGCCCCCCCACCTCCCACCCTTGAACTGCCTTGCTGGTTGTTTCCATCGCACCCCACCCAACCCCTGTTCCTCCTGCAAAAACTGAAAATCATGCGTTAAATCAACATTAAAATCCTCCTCCACCAATTGTCTCGGGGGGCCCCTAGGCCGGGGAACAAGAATGTTCTGGCAGTCCTCGAACTCAACCAGCTGGTGTTGCTCATCGACGTCAGATGCGCCTCCCTCGACCTCCTCGCCTTCCTCCACTCCAGAAAGCTCATACTCCTCAGCCTCGCTATCGCTGGAATAGTCCACTAACATTGGACTCCGCCTGGCAGCCTCTAAATCTGGCGCAATTTCAATTTTCTTTCCACTCGCCTGCTGCCCTGCTGCCCTCACAGGTAGACCTGAGGTAGCCCTCATGCTAGGACGTGGCGCAGCCTCGCAAGGCTCCTGGGACGTCGACGCTCTCTGCGCTTCAAACTCCCTGTCAGCCTCTCCTTCAAACAGCTGGACCTGAGACACGCGCGTGTCAAAACTAACACCAGCGCTGCCTCCTCGCCTGCCAGCTCTACGACGAAGGGGTGCCACACTGACACTGCGGCCCCCCCTGAACTCACTTGGGGCTGACGACGAGCGCGGGGGCGGCTGCTTCTTACCCCGGCCTCCTCGGCTCGTCGAGCGCGCTCTCCTGACCCTCGCCGCTGACGTCCTCACGACGCTGTCCTCCTCCTGACGGTCGCTGCGCGCCGACTGACAAGCCGCCACCGCCCGAGACACGCCTTCCGCTGCCAAGCGACGTGGACGCTTAACCACAGCTGTGTCATCGAAAGCGCCGGGCCTCAACAAGTCGCTCCTCCCTACCGCCACCAAAGCTCGCACTGCCTCAAGGGCAATCTCCTCCGACGACATGCTTCAGCAACTGACTGAAAATCTATCGAAAAAATCACTTGCAACAGCGACTGACAGCTCTGACAAGAAGTAAACGGGCGCCTCAAAAAGCGACTCCACAGTTCACCTCACTCGCTCAGAGTGACGTCGCCCTCCCTCCCCACCCTTCACTTGACCCTAAACCCCTCCCACCACCCAATCAGGTCGCGTGAGGTCGTCCCTCGCGCGAAATCCCCCAGGGGGACATTGGCTTTGCCAAGTGCCCCTGGGGGCCCATCGCGCAAATAAGGACTCTCACACAACTCTGAATATAGTATAAAAGGTCACATCTTATCCTAAATTGAGTTAGAAAAACGCACCAGAAATCCCTCACAGAATTACCAATACCGGGGTTTAAGGTAAAATCAAGATTAGTGTAATGTTATGGGGTTTCCACTGAGGAATATGCAATTACTGCGGGAATTTGTGTTTAGCAGGCTTTACCTCCATTCCAGGGTCATTTGTCCATGCACATTTTGCCATGTATTCCCTGGTAAAATCTGCTCCGGAAAACAACCTTAGCTTCCGGTGTTCCAGCAAGCCCCACGCGGAATCCAACTAGGGCCAATCAGATTACAGTATTCCCCATAATAAGGGTTTAGGTGTGGTGTAATTTGCTTCAAATGACAAGGAGGACAAATATTTTTCAGTGCTGGCTTTTATCTGCTGTAAAACCCTGCCTACTATTGTATCTGAGTGTGTATTTGTCTATCCGATATGATTAATGTTCCTATGTGCTAAGAAAAGGTGTCTGGTATCGTTATCAAGATAATATTTGCTTTGCAGATACATCGAAGATAATGCATTACGTCGGCGTGCTTTAAAAAAAATATTTCGCTTGTACTCCTACTGTTATTAATATCTGATGTATCATGCTGTGACAACTGAACTGAGACACAAAAAAGCACATAAATATAAAATGCATTCACATTTTAAAATCAAATAACTCTGGAATCATAACCACGTCAGTAGTATTTATATTAATAGTCACTCATTTTTTCATAAAAAAAATAATTGTGGAAGGGCCAATCCTTATGAAATGAACACGGCTTGAACATCAGGTGTGACATTTAGTCGGAGGGAGTGTGCGAGTTAGGCCCTGTGCTGTTTAGTGTAGCACAAAAGCATACTAGCCCTAATTCTGCACACTCTACTTTTCGAATGCATTACATTCTCTTATTTCATGTATTTTTTTATTTCCAGTTTATTTCCAGTTCGAGCTGTCAACACAGTGATGCTTGGCAACATCGAAAATTTCTCCACGAACAGGAAACTTCTTTTTGTCTGCTCTATGTACGTATGCCTGGCCTCTTTATTTTATTTTTTCACCATGTAAATTTCACATTTAGGCCTAAACTAAGCAGCAAGTGAACCTTTGTATGTTGTTCCCAAGTCTGCAGTGGTGGTAAAATCGAGGCGATTAATTTTTTTACACAAGAGGAGTCTTCCGTACCTAATAATTTCTGGTTTATATATATTTGACGTGTTTTTTTATTTTCTTCTGCTCTCCGGGCTAGCCTTTTCTCTATGTTTTACCCACGGAATGGAACAGAACAGAAAATGTCTTCGGAACTGTGCATCTGATGTCCGCTGCAGCTTTGACACGTTTTCCTCAAAGTAGTCTCCCATTGTTACCTCTGAAGATGTTTGTACCTAAGGAGTGTTCTCATATACAATTATCACAAAGACAACTGATGGCATATATTCCTCACAGTACCCTTAATTAGTATAAAAAATAATGTTACCTATTGATCCCAAACTCATCACAACCTTGATAAAAATACAAGATGCACACACAAATTAGTCAATGCCTGTAGAAGTAATGATTGTTTTAAGAGAGAGCAAATGAGGCAACAAGACACATAACAACAGTCATGTGTGATCTCTGCCACCCACCACTGGACCCTTAACACTGTGATCACTCTTTGCAAAGGGTGTGCAAATTCACGACCTTCTATGTGGAGGGCGGATTGCATGCAGAACGGTCATTTATCAACCAAGCCAAAAATGCAAGTTCTTCAACTGGGGCCAATGACAGCCACTCTGAAAATTAAAAATGTTTATTTGTCTCTACCCCTTCCCTACTAAAAAAATGAATGAAGGGACGTAGGCTTTGGAATTTTGTGAACCCTGGGAATCAAATGCTACCTTTCCGTATGTTCACAAACTTGCAAACCCTCAATTGCGGAATGCGATTTTAAAATTCAGAATAGGGTTCCACACCCTTTAGGCTCACACATTAGGGACAACTTTCTTTAGGAATTAGGATAGGTTATGTGGATGTCGTTTGCGGACGTGTTGCACAAGAATACATGTCTCACTAGATTGCCTTTATTTTTTTGACTGTGCACGGGCAATTTTTAAAACCGATCTTTTCAAAGAACAAGAATGGCAGCATACACTTTTTTAACTACATATGAAATCCCATGATGTACTTGTGCGGTGGAGAGATTCTTAAAGAGTTTAAACAATTTTGTACCTCGAACATGTATATTTATAGTTGATGAGTTCTAAGGTTTTAAACTATTCCGTACTATCCACTTCCCGCCTGGTGTGATGTTATTTGGGGCTTGGATTGCCTATGGCTTTTTTATTTACTGTAGTAGAATGTGTATTTAATATTTTATAATCCTGCCTGTTAGTATAAGTTGTTTTATTTTTTTTACAAGCTTGTTGCCTCAAATAAACATAACATTCCGGCTGACTGACAAGTGTGGCCAGGGTACAAAAGTTTATCAGCAGTGCAGAGGCTGTGTCCTGTTTATATATTGCTTGTAGTCTCCTTGAGTTACAGAGGTGTGCAACTGGGTTACAATTAAATGTATAAATGTAAAGATTCATTTTTAGAATTCACAACGAAAATATACACTCATAATTCGTTTATTCATATGGAAATTAATGCTAGAATGATGAATGTTATCATAAAATTGTGCACCAGAATGGTGTATGGTGTAAATGTATGTGTTACTAAACCTGCTCTCATTAGCGGGCATGAGCATTCCAGGGCGAAAAACTACAAGTTTTTGGGTGTTCATAAACTTTTTCTCACCCTCTTTTGGATGTAGACAAAGGGCCTGATTTAGGTTTTGGCGGATGGTTTACTCTGTGATAACGGTGAGGGATATCCCGTCCTCCCAAATACATATGCCATTATTTCCTATGGGATTTATATTTCACCGGATAGGATATCTGTCACCGCTGTGACGGAGTAACCCATCCGCCAACATTTGAATCAGGCCAAAAGCCTCTGTCCAGCCTGGGAAAGAGAAGGGAACACACCCACATTTAGTGGAAGTGTAGGAGAGGGATGGTTTCAATAGGGAAAAAATATTTTTCGCGTGGAAAAAATAAAACAATTTAGCAAGTACAAGCACACTTACCTGTATATATTTGTAAATGCTTATGATTTTGAGTACTCCAGGAGAGCTGCAATATCACTGATTTCCAGGACCACTCCTGGAATTTTTTGAAAACTCCCCAAAAATCCTAACTTTCCTCTAATTTAAGGAGCACATTTACAATGTTTTTGTACATTGGGCCTGTAGGGTTTGATTCTCAAAATGTTTTGCGTCTATAATTTACTAGTGCAGCTGCATTAAATATTTGGGGCCACATGTACGACCATTTTTAGCAATCGTAAATGGAGAATCGGGCAGTCTGCGACCATTTAAAAACGTCTGTCAGCATGTACCAACCCTATTTTCAAGTTGTTAACCTGTTAATGACTCACAAAGTAGGGTTTGAGAGTCACTATTAGGAAGAGGCGTTTCACAGACAACCCTTCCTAATAGTGAGTCGCATTGGCATGTATGAATGTTTTGCCACCAGACTGTGGTCACAAAACATTGATATTTTACCGACTCCGTGAAGAAGGTGGTAACACAAACTGGAAGGGGTCCCTAAGGGACCCCTCTCTCTTTGTGAATGTGGGCGCCAACATTTTTAAGAGCAGGCAGTGGTCCCACAGACCACTGCCTACTCTTAAGAAATGTGAAGGAAACATAAAATTGTTCTTTTTTAAATACATTCTGTTTTCCTTTAAGGCAAACAGGCTGCATTTCAGAAGAAATTTGCTTTATTTAAAAAGCAACACAGACATGGCGGTCTGCGGACCCTAGCAGGCCACCATCCCTGTGATTACAGGCCATTCCCACAGGTCACAAATTGCGACCTACCTCATGAATATTAATGAGTTAGGCAATTTGTGACCCCATAGATAATCGCTGAATGTGCATGAGACACATAAGTACATTTCATTTTGTGACTTCCTAATTGAGAATAGCTAAAAATCACAATTTGCCAGCCGCAAAATGAAATGGTCATACATCTGGCCCTCGATATTTAATTCACAGAATCAGGATTTGAGGACTTTTCTGCCTCTATATTATAATTGAGGCTGTGGAAATCTGCCAGCTAGAATTAATGTTATCCTGTCAAAAGTATGAGTTTATGGGAAGATTGTACGCCCATGGAGACAGGTAATAGGTAGCCTGTTAGAATGGAGCAAAGACCATTATTATGATTGGCCAAGTACATGGGTCAGAATTTTCCAGGTGTAGAGAAAATCCAGTCCACTGTAGGTTGGACAATGAGGATCCACTGTAAAATGAGTCATTACCAAGGGAATTAGTAATTCCATTATGATTTCCCTGGTAATTCCTCATTTCCCGCAGACTTTCACACAGCTATTTTGGCTGTTTTCAACAGCTGAAATTTCATGGTGAAAGTAACGAGATCCGCAGTGATCCCATTACAGTAGCGGCTGATGGTGAGGAAGACTAGTGAGCCGGGAAGGGAGGGGTCGAGGAAGAAAAAATTGAAAAAAGCCAAAAAGAAATGTACCTACAGCTGGCTGGGTTGCGCTGTTCTTCTCCTCTCCTTGGCAGGCACAGGCTCCCAGACTCCACTGCTGCCAATTCTGATGAGGCTCTCATGCTGCTGGTGGCAGCATGAAAGCAGCATCAGGATTGGTCTGAGCTCCATGAATTTGCGCTCCCACTGGGAGCCTGTGCCTGCCACCTCCAACCCTGCACTGCAGCTCAGGTTGGAGAAAGCTTCAGTGTGCATGACAGTTTCGCCGGCCTGAGATGGCCGCCAAAACCGTCATGCGCACTGACAACAATGCCCACCACTCCTCCTGCTGCCTGCCAGCTCCCCTGGCCCTGCACCCAAAGACTCGGCAGGAAAGAAAAAATAAAACAATAAAACGTGTTTATTATTGTGTTATTTTTCCATTCCTGCTGTTTTGAGGCAGGTGGTGTGGGGAGGGGTGCGGGTGACCGACGCTCCTCCACCATTGCGGAGGAGCCGCCGCTGTAATCAAAAGAGATCAAAAAACGGATGGGCCAGTAAGCGTGAGCCTCATTAGAATAAAGAAAAGATCACCTCGTAATGAAGCCTCAAGTCTCATCTTTGTAGATATACAACATACATTCACAGTAATTTTACAAAACTAAACAAATCTTAAGTGCAAGAAATACAGGAGAATGTGTGCTTTAACAGCCTCGTTTTTTAGAGGGTTTAAAGAAGTGCTTTCTTCACATGCACAAATACTTTTCGTGTGGAGAAAAAAAAAAGAATAAATAATTAAATTCTCTTTTCTACCTCATACATAACCCCAAACTGTCAGACTTTCACCAGTTTACAATTTGGCTTAAACAAGAAAATCTGCGTGTTTTTATGGTTTCCTCGGAAAGCATGTTTTTCTGAATTCCCAAAATTGAGTATTTTAAGTTGAATTGTAGGCGTAAACCCGTCATTTGTAAAGTTTCTCTTGTTTTGTAAATCGGAACACCGAACACATCTATTTATTTGAGCAAAAGTTCAAGAGTTCTATCTTTTTTTTATCAAACATAGTTCAGAGATAATCCTTTCACTTCACATCTCAGGTTTCCACTTCTGCCACGGGACCTGAACTCTTGGGCCTGTCTTTCTCCTAATGCATGTGTTTAAGATATCAACTTATCTTAAAACATCTTAGTTTGTCGAGTTATCAGGGAAGGTTAAAAATTAAATCCGCCAAGTCTTTTTCGGAAATTCTGGTTAGGGCCGAAGACTGGCAAGAACAGAAACACAGAAGTGGCATGTGGAGACACACTGGAAACACGTTTTAATTATCACTTCTTGGATAGCTCGGGTTGTTTTCCTTTTAAATGCAAAGTGGAAAAAAGCTCAGGGACAATGAGGGGATTTTAATTTGTGATGCATCTCTATGTTTGTGTGACACCGCAGACACACAGACAGATGGGGTGGAGGGAAATACCAAGAGAAACTTGAAAGCATGAGACACAATCAAAATACAATTCGAGCAATGTAGGGCTGGCTGGCCCAAAGTACACAAACCATCAGACTGGACGAGGGCCCTCTGTTTGGGGAGAGTTTAGGAACAAAGTTTGCCCTCTGAAACCCACCTCATAGCCGGATCCCGCCATGGTAACCGCTGTATTCACTGGGCCATGGTAGCAGGCGAGGTATGTGTGCAATTGTTCGGCTTTCTCTTGTTTCCTTACATTTGCAGACTATTTTCAAACATGGTATACATGTTTCTTTTATTTTTGACATATTTATGCCCAGTTTTTAGGATTCTTTGTTTAGTGGAGTACAAGTCCACAATTGCGTACATTGAATGGAGGCTCCCAGTGTATGACTAAGGCTCTTACACAAGCACGCAATTCTAGACTAATGCATGTAATGACCATGGGAACCACATAGCTTTATACATCATAACGCAGAATTATCCTAGATGTTGTAGATATCTATAGAATTAGATAAATGTAGACCACGCACCTAAGCATGCATATGGAAGCACTCATGCAGATGATCTCTCACCCCTCTCTCTCACACACACACAGGCACACACACACCAAGTACCAGGCCACTTGCACATACACACAGCATAGATGTATACGCAGACACACATAGATACACAGCACAGATGCTCATGAATATACACAGTGAGACAAAGCACACCTGCACATCGTCACATACATAGTCACACACACAGCACATATGCACATGCACACACAAAACACAAGCACAGATTAAAGGCACAAATCAACATGGACAATCTCATAAAAAAGAGAGTTTCCCAGGGACCAGAAAGGACTGGGTTTCAAATGATTATCAAAAAAATAGAATTCCTTTCTGTGTAGTTATTTCAGTTGGTGACCATGAGGCCTACCCATGTCAATCCATAATTTTTAATTTGTTGTTGGAATACTTTATTCGATCAAAATTATCATAAAAGTACAGACAGACATATATACAAAATACATAAAACAATCTGCCCTAAAGTACTACATTTCTCATAAAATGACATCAAGAATTCCTAAATTAAAACTATACAATTGCTTCTCATAAGTTTGTCATATTGCCTAACAATCTAGATCGTATTATCCAAGCCCCTGCAAGGTATTTTGCCACCCCACAGACAATGTACAATGAGGCAGTATTGGTTAACATAATACGCATGGCTGAGCTATGATCTTTCACGCCCAGGATCTTACAAACTGGTTTAAGCCATCTAAGCCTAACATGCTTATACGCTGGGCATGCAAATAAAAAGTGACCCAAATTTTCTTTCGGACAGCTACAACCTGGGCAGTTAGAATCATGTCCCCCCATGCCATTCCATCCTCTCGTGATTTCATTGAGTGGCAAGGTGCCGTACCTGAATTTTAGAAACAAGGTCCTATCCCTGGGTAGTTGGATAAAGTCCAAAAAGGGTTCAAATTTACGTGTTAGTTTATGTTCAAGAAAATTGATCGATAATGATCCTATTTTGGAATTAGTATGAACCTTAGATTCAACCCACTCCCAATACAACTTTTTAACAAGTTGTTTAGTGGGTGGGCATTGTGAGACCCAGGACTCCCCCAAACCCAACAAGAGTACCAGCGACTTAAGATTGTTGAGCCACCTTATCTTATTATTTACGTTGAGGATAATTAATTCGTCCAGCACTCGGGCGTATTCTTTTAATTCTGGGGTCCTTCTGAGGCGCACCCAGAATAACAAGGGTCTAAGATGGATTTTGTCAACAATAGGTTTCTTGCCCATATCAAAAAATAGAGGTAACAGGGGAGTTGACACGGGTAGTGATACCAGGTCTCTAATAAACTTGTTCTCTGCGACCATCAGAGCTCTAGTGTTTTCAGCGCCCCAAAGTTCCGACAGCCTTCCCCTCGTATACCGAGAGGGTTGGGGCAATTGGTCTACTGATGGAGAGGCGCTGGTTTTTTAATATAGCTCCAGATACCCTTTTGAGGTCAAGTACCATTTTAGATATGTGCGGGCTCCAAGACATATTATTGGATAACCTAACCCCCAGATAGTCAAATTCGCTGACAACCTCCAAGGGTGACCCAAATAATGAGATATCTGCTTTCCTAGACTTCCATTTTGCTGATAGAACCATAAGTTTGGTTTTCGTGGTATTGATTGATAAACCGCGCTTATTGCAAAAAAGGGAGAAGCGGTCAAGCAGTTTCTGCAGACCCTTCGGTGTCTTAGATATCAAGAGGGTATCGTCCGCAAAGAGGAGTGTAGGTGTGTTTTCTCCTGCAAGGACGGGGGCATCCGCCGGGTCCTTCCTCAAATGGTCCACCACCCCATTTATAAAAAGGGAGAATAGCGTCGGTGCCATCACACATCCCTGCCGCACCCCTCTATTGACTGGTACCCTCCTTGTTAATTGCCCCTGAGTCCCCCACCGTATCCTGGCAAAATTCTCCTCATGGAGCTTAATAATAAATTCCAGTAAATAACCTGGGAGCCCCATGGCCAATAAAACCTCCCACAACTTGGCAGGTGGGATTACATCAAATGCGGTTTTGAGGTCTATGAAGGCCAGGTACAAGCTGCCCTTATTAATAGATACCGACTTCCAATAGACCGCACAAAACCGGAACACCTGGTCCATTGCCCCAACATTTTGTCTGAACCCTGCCTGAAAGTGTGTTAATACCTCTACTTCCATTAGCCATGTTTCGATTCTATTTACGATAACCCTGCCAACTACCTTTTGTATTGTATCAATTAGACTAATTGGTCTATAGTTGGCTGGGTCTTCTCTGTCTCCTTTTTTATAGATCGTAATCACTTCCGCCCCTTTCCATGAGTCTGGGACTGGAAGACCTAGCTGGATTAAATTCATTATACTTGCTATAAAGTCTACTCATATTATGGGGTCGTGGGATAACAAATCTCCGGGCAGGCCGTCTGGACCAGCTGCTTTGCCCGGTAGAATTTTGGAAATAGCATCTTGGACCTCTCTTTTATTAAAAGGAGTTGCCTCGACTAGTGAGTCTGATCTAAAAAAGGGCGTTGCTACTGTTGATGAGTGTGTTTGAGCCTCATCATCACAGTACAATTTTAAAAAATGGGTATACCATTGATGTTCATTTATGTGGTTTGGGATGGGATCAGCTCCTCTACGATCAAGAATATTAATCAGTTTCCAAAAGGTCACTGAATTCTTTTCCCCTGCCGCTGCTTTGAGTTGCTGCCAGTGGTCCTCCTCCCAGTTCTTTTTAGCTTTAGTCAGGCTTTTACGATAATCCCCCCTGGCCAATCTCACTGCTCTGGGGTCTTTTGACTTTACCGCTGAGGCAATAGCCTTCCTCTTTTCCCTACAATCAGCTGTATACCAAAGATTGGTTTTTGTGGATTGCTGCTTGTCGGTGGGTTTTCCCTTTGATGTTTTAATAAAATACTTTCCTATTTCACCAACAAAATTCTGATAATGAGCTAATAATTTTAGCCCAGAGGGACTCAAATTTATTGGGTCCACAACCAACGATGACATAAATGAAGTTGCTTTAATCACTAGTTCCTTGATATCATTTAGTTTCTCCTCTTCACATTTGAGCACCTCCCATCTTAGTTTCCTATTACAATTAGAAGGGAAGACCTCCTTAGTGATTAACTTTTGACCTATATTCTCATTTGGCCCATATGGCCAATTGATTACCATACATAATGGGTTATGGTCGCTGTCTGTGGTCCTCTTGATCTCCATATCTATAAGGTGGGGCCAAGATTGGACATCTAGAAGGATGTAATCAATTCGCGACGGGGAACCTAACCTATTATAGGTCATCGCCCCGTTGCGATCAGAGTTGGTCCGCCCATTTAAAGCTCGTAAATTATGGGCCGAAGCTAAGGCATTCAACTGTATTGCCCTAGGGTACCATTTCTTAATAGGGGCCAAATCCAGGGGGGGTATGGAATGTTTCCAGTCCTCCGAGTTCAAGCCCAATATGTCCTCTTCCTCCAGGGGTTCAAATGTGCAATTAAAATCGCCCCCCACCAGAATTTTAGATCCAAAGGCCAGTTCCAATAACTTGGAATCCAGCAACTCAATTTTTTCTGAGGCTTGACAACCCTGTGACCCTCTTGCATAGATACAAAAAATATGTATTTTGCCCCCATTTTGGCTTTTCAGGGAAATGTATAAAATATCCTTGGAGGGAATACTATGTATGGTAACAACATAGTTTAAATTTACTTTTACCCATATATGTAGGCCACCAGACGGGCGACCTTTCCCAGAGGTAACTGCAGGTACATGGTAAGTAGAATACCCATTTTTATATTGCGGCGATAGACACCAAGTTTCCTGGAACATACATATGTGGAAAGGTTCGATAAACTCGTTCCATTCTGGGTCTGCTAGATTTTTCTTGAGCCCAGCTATGTTCCAAGAAAGAACGTTAATAGGGGTGCCATCTTCATTTGGTGCAGTGAGGAGGTGAATTTGACCGGGTTCCTTTACTAAGGGACTAGGCCCACAAAATTCCAAGCGTGTCTCGCCCTTCTTAACATTATCTGCTACATTCTCCAACGTGTCTACCTTGTTCCTCAGTTCTTCTTTGTCCAGTGGAGTTGGAAGGCATAATCTATCCATCTTGTCACTGCGCCTAGAGTTGCATATTGTTGGGCATACTTGAGTCTCTCCTATAGCAGAGCTTAAAGTGTCTAACTCTTCTATTGATATTGCCTTCCCCGAAAAAGAAACCGGGAGTCAATCAACATTTTCCAGCCCACTATAGTGATTGAAACAAGATATTGGGGAGGGGTTGAATTGTTGTCCTAACCATGCTCCATTTGGATGGTTTGCCCCAAACATTGATCTACCGCTTTTACTTGGTACTGTGCTCCACCCATCATTAGCCGCACCATCCCACTGACTAGTGGTATTATGGTGTTGCCCACTCCAACCCCCGTGTTTGATGTTAGTACCATAAGAATGGCTACTTTTTATAGACTGCCTTAAGTTCCACCCTCCATTATTGTTACCATTCCACTGATTTGGGTTGTGGTTCTGCCAGGGTTCCCCTCTAGTTCCTCTTCCAGTGTGGTTAGGACCTTTCAACCAGCTCCATCTATTGCTACGATGATCTGAGACCATGTAGAAATATGATAGAGGCTTTGCCGAGATTGAGGAATTAATATTGCATGGGGACCCTACCAATATGTGTTCCGTCGAACATGAATCCTCAAATGTTACAACAACACAGTCCCCTTGAATGTTTTTTTGGTTCTCGCCTACCCATGGAGCTCTCTCTACCATAAGTATATTACTATGAAAATTTGGAGGTAGAGGATGGTTTTGGTCTAGCCAATGGCAGACTTTATTTTTAAGAGCCCAAAAAGATTCTGTTGTTGCAGGGGCAAGCTCAGGAACACCTGTTAAGACTATTACATAAGGACATGCGTCGGGTGGTAAATTGATATTACGACGTGCCTTAGATTTAACAGGTTGGGGGATCGGTGGTTTGGGAACCGGGATAGAGGGACCAACTGGGGTCTGAATTTTATTTGGGGCATTAGATGAATTATTAACTGTACTTTTATTGATAATCTTAGGGTTGACTGATTTGGGTGGGAGTGATATGGGAACTGCTTTTCCCCCTGATGGCTGTTTGGGGATTACCGGAACTTTGTGATTAGACAATGGCAGAGTGCTTAGCGCTTTACTAATAGGGGATTTTAGATGGTTTTTTTGCTCCAAGTGTATAACCTGTAGCTGTTGTTCAATTCCCTGTAGTCTAATTTCAAGGGGTGCAAGTAAGGTTTTAATAAGGGTGGATAAGGAGCTCATGAATATACCATTTCTATCTTCTAACCCCTCTGTAGTCTCGTCCAGATTGCTTGTCTCAAGTAGACTTGCAATGCTGGTGTCAGAGACTGTGTTATCAGGAATACCCAGCGGGAGGGGATGAAGCACATGGAGCACCTCCACTCTAGTAGCACTTTTGATAGAATTAGATATATTATCCCTTCCCTCCAGACTGTCATGGATGTTACTGGCAATCTCTATAGGACTTCCCGCACCATCATCATCCTCTGTATATCCACTACCATCCTTACTGGATGGTCTCGAGTTTTTGGGGATTGCACCCTCCCTTTTACCCCCAGGGTTCGAAGCCTCATCCTGGGGGTCAATAACTACCTCGGAAATTACAGAGGGTATAGGAAGAACTACATGAGGTGAAATCAAAATAAGGGGTTCCAATGGGACAGGATGACTATCGTTTGCAAGATGACTAGGGGGGGCTAAAACCATCAGATTTGCTTCAGGAATGGGAAGTGTTTTTGAGGGTGTACGTGCAGATGCTATAATACCTAATGATGATCTTCTTGCATTAGCAAGATCCTGGGACACCCTTCTTTCCATAAGGGTGATACCTTCATTAATTAATAACTTGGTGCGTACAATAAAACTGTCTAGAGTACCCGTTAATTTAGAAGCTTCAGCCGCAGTTTTACTACGAGTTTCCCGGGTACACATTCCTAAGGGTGGGGTTAGAACTGACCAACCAATAAGACTCAGGACTGAGAACCCGCCAAGCACCAATTAAAACAATACAACACGAATCAATACAGCATATACAATAATAGTAATATTCCCAATAACTTATCTATCAGAACCTGTACGGTAAACCAAGGGACCTGGCCCAGACCAGACTCTACAGGCCTCGGAGGCCACAGAGGGCCCGCCCTTGTCCCGGGCTTCTCCCGGCGCGCTCTCGCGCAGCGGGGCCAGTCCGTTAAGTTTATAGGATGTGTGTATGAGAGGGGAGGAGCCTGCAGGGAGAGCGTCTCAGCTGGTGGCAATGGAGACGGGCGGGCGCTCCTGGGACTTGTAGTCCTGCGCCCACCCTCGCTCGCAGCTCTGCACCAACAAGCGCCCCAAGATGAAGATTGGCGTTTGCTCGGTTCCTCCTCAGTCCAGCGTTAATGAAGGGGCAGTGGCACGGTCCAATACGAAGCGGGACCCGCGAAGCGGGTTCCGCGAGAGGTGACGGGAAGAGCAATCCAAAGTATGTCTGCTCGCAGTCCCAATCCTTGGCAGGCAAAAGAGAAGCAATCCAACAAAGCCCCAGGTGCAGGTGGTTTTTCAGCACTGAAGACGGGGGAGGAGCCTGCAGGGAGAGCGTCTCAGCTGGTGGCAATGGAGACGGGCGGGCGCTCCTGGGACTTGTAGTCCTGCGCCCACCCTCGCTCGCAGCCCTGCACCAACAAGCGCCCCAAGATGAAGATTGACGTTTGCTCGGTTCCTCCTCAGTCCAGCGTTAATGAAGGGGCAGTGGCACGGTCCAATACGAAGCGGGACCCGCGAAGCGGGTTCCGCGAGAGGTGACGGGAAGAGCAATCCAAAGTATGTCTGCTCGCAGTCCCAATCCTTGGCAGGCAAAAGAGAAGCAATCCAACAAAGCCCCAGGTGCAGGTGGTTTTTCAGCACTGAAGACGGGGGAGGAGCCTGCAGGGAGAGCATCTCAGCTGGTGGCAATGGAGACGGGCGGGCGCTCCTGGGACTTGTAGTCCTGCGCCCACCCTCGCTCGCAGCCCTGCACCAACAAGCGCCCCAAGATGAAGATTGGCGTTTGCTCGGTTCCTCCTCAGTCCAGCGTTAATGAAGGGGCAGTGGCACGGTCCAATACGAAGCGGGACCCGCGAAGCGGGTTCCGCGAGAGTTGACGGGAAGAGCAATCCAAAGTATGTCTGCTCGCAGTCCCAATCCTTGGCAGGCAAAAGAGAAGCAATATTTAATTTACAACTATGGCACATGAAAAATGTTATCTCTTGGCCTTTATTAATAAGAGTCTTACTTGATATTTAGCAGTTTAGTCAATTGCATTTATCATTATTAATAAAGGCCAAGAGATTATGGCGCACTCAGGCCACGAAGTCATATGTTCCTCAATTAAATTGAACCTACATGTTATGTTCACATTATATAGGCACCAAGACCATCAACAAAGGAGAGGAAGTGGTCAGCCTGAGTTAAATCAATAGGCATAAAATCTTACTGGTATGTATGCATTCTGTTTTTTTAGAAAGAAGAAGTATATTTGTTTTTAATTCTGTCCGTCCTGAGGAAGGTGCTACAATTGTAACCAACGCACCGAAACGCGTCGACAAGGGGACTTTTTAATGTATATGATATGTATTTACTCTTCTATTTAATTTGTGATTTTGAAACTATATGATTTTACATTACTTATGGGTGACTCTGAGATAGACACCATAATACGGAATTGTTAGATAGTGTATATAATATTGTACCAGAGCACCCAAGTACTATTGAATGCATCCTTGAATTCATTTTTAAACATAAGAGTACTTTTATGAAAATAAATTTTGAGATAATATACAAAATCATCCTAGTGTGGAGCAATAACATTTTTCATGTGCCATAGTTGTAAATTAAAAATTATGGATTGACATGGGTAGGCCTCATGGTCACCAACTGAAATAACTACACAGAAAGGAATTATCTTTTTTTGATAAACAAATCAACATGGACACACATGCACATACACACATACAGGCACAAATCACAGCTGCACCCACAAACATAGACATGGCACACAGATGAACATACATACATATATGAGTTATGTTTTGTATAGGAATTTAGAAAGTCCATTATCCCCACAGTGTTACCTCTTGATGTGTAAGGTACTGGCTGAGATGGAGGACGATGGGCTCATTATACTCGTGGCTTAGTCCCAAGTGGAGCGTATGGGAACACAGAAACCTACATCATGGGAACTTAAACAGGAACATACAGCAATGGCAAATGCAAAGTCACAATCATTTCTATACATTCACAGAAAGTGTAAGTAACATGCTGCATTATTGACTAAGAACAAGAAGTCCATCAAATTCAGTTTTCTTCCCTTTTTAGGAACACAGACAGTTGCTCAATAATACCTTGTAAGTCGATACAATCACCATCTTTCAAACCTTTGCTAACCTTGTCTCAGAAAAGGAAGCCAAAAAACATATCTGCCTACCTTAAATTCCACAAGTTGTAATGTTTCATCACAGTTACTAAACAATTTAACAACATCTTAGTATCTATCCCTGACAAAAGCCTTTCAAATCCCCTTATTCAATATAGCCAAAAAGCACGGATTGTGACTCCAAGTACCAGTCTGAAGGAACCCTATAATTCACACTATCAGTGTTTACCACCCTGCTGACAATGATTGGCCCACTTTCATCTAGCCTTATAATCTTGCAGCTCGTTATTTCTATTGTTCTGTGTCCTACACATCATATGTAAAATAAAAGTTTAATTTGTGCTGTAAAATCTAAAATATCACAGGAGTTTAACGGTTGTGACTAGATGACTATAACTTCCATCCGAAGCACTGCACATTAACTTAAACATGGCATAACACACCACACCACAAAGGACCTCAGTGGTGACTGCACTTGCAGTGTGATAAATAGCATGATATATAAACTCACTTTTGCCCTAATACATATGACGTGGCATGGCGGTATATGGTTGCAGCGTCTCTCTTAATTTACGAAGTGCAGCCTCTGCTATTAGACATAGAAAAGAAACGCATGCTACTGTAATTTCACCATAAATACAGAGGCTTCCACACCATTAAAATGCAATAGAATACCTATGAGCTAAAATATTGAAGCCTAGTTGACAGCTGTGCTAAAGCTCTTCTCGGGAGCTCACCATAGCTCTTCTGTTCTAGTTTTATTTTCAGTTCTGCTTGCTGTTCTCACCATGAATCTCACCTGCTTACAGCTATGCCCTTAAGGATCACAGACGGCAATCATTCACTCTTTCTGGTGTGACCTTCTAGTTTGTGTCAAGTGATGCTTACTTTAGGAAAGTGTCCCTTTTTGACATGGTCACTCCCACTTTTGGCTGGTATTTGAGGCAATTTTGACAGAAGTGCCCTGGGTTCCTTCTATCCAGTTCCTCAGTGCCAGATCACTTTCCCTAAAACTGAATATTTGTTCCCCCACTTGGCCATACCTTTAACATCCCCTGTAAGTCCCTAGTAAGTGGTACCACATGTACCTAGGACTGGAAGGCTAAAGAAGGTCCTTAAGGGCTTCAGCACGTATTGTGCTGCCTTAGGGACCCCTCAGCACACTCATGCAAACTGCCATTGCAGACTGTGTGACATGGTGCAGAGATAAGTAAAGGCACAACATGGCACACCTCCTGTGTGCCATGCCTGCAGACACTGCATGTGATATAAATAAATCACCCCTACAGCAGGCCTTACAGCCCTACGGCAGCGTGCCCAATATTACATCTGAGGACATATAAGCATGAGCAGATATGCCTCTGTCATATCCATGTCTGTTATTGGACATTGCCAGTGAACAAGGAAGCCATCTTGAGAATATGTACTGGGCACTGATGATTATGAGTTTCCTAGCTCCATGATAGCTTCACTAAAGCTAAAGATGTTTGATATCAAACTTTTTTTATTGATAAGCTCTCACTGATGGGAAACAGCGGTTACAACGCTGTCATTACATCGCAAGACTATTACAACGTGGTCGTTAAAACCACCACATTGTTAATATGTGATGCATTTACATCACAAGTCATTACAACAACTTGCTGTAGGGGGCGCTGATGTATTGGAAATTAATTCCAACACCTTCCTTACTGTTGTGCAAACTGGAGTAGGAATAGTAGAGAATACTGTTCGTAAGTCCAGCGCACCCCTTACAGCATGTCATTCTAATGACTTGTGTTGTAAATGCATCATGTACTAACAATGCGGTTGTTGTAACAACTGCTTTGTAAAAGCACACGATGTAATACATCACGTTGTAATGTACTGTATTCTCACTGATGCCAGTGATGGATGTAATAATACATCCACCCAGATGGCACCTTAGAGGCCCCCCCTGAAAAACTACCAACCTCTAGTGTACTGGCTGATTGGTATAGACAAGCCTGCCACCACAGGCAGGTTTCTGACACCCGGCAGGTGAGAGCCAAGGCTCCCTGAGGGCAAAAGCAACACATGCTCCGCCTGAAGATGTTGTGACCTCCTCTAAGCAGGATGGCTAAGTAATCATCATATCAAGGCAGGAGGTTTCAAAGGCCTATGCTACCCCGACTTCCCCAGAATAAAGAGATGCCACCCCCTGAGGTCCATTTGGCACCAGGCCATGCAGAAAAATTAGCAAGACAGAAGTGTGCTCCCCATCAGGGTAGCTCCACCCTAAGGTGGGCTACCTGATGTGAACAAAAAAATTCTACCATCTTGTATTTGATGGAATTAGGCTCATTGGGTAAAGGTTATGCCCAATTCCCACAAGAAGTGGTGATATAGAGGGTGTGGTCACTCTAAAGGTAAGTGCTCCATTGGTTACTTCCTGTCACTCCCCTTAATGCCCCTAAATTGAGTATTTAGGACAACCCCTGATGCCAGGAACTTAGATTACATTGCATCCAAAAGAAGAGGACAAAGAAGAGCCATGGAAGAGCAAGAACTGAAGACTACTGTGTACGTTTGGTGCCAAATCCTGCCTGCCTGCATCAATCTCGACAATCGTGACTCAGTGACTCGTCCTGCAGCTGAGTATCTGCCAAGAATGACAATGACAAAAGGCGTAATATGCGAATGGCAGAGCCCACCTGGAGATCGGATCCTTCAGCACTGCATCTCAAAAAGCTTAAGAACAAGAGAAATGCCTACTTTAGGAAAATAAAGCGCACAAAGTCGGACTTCTTCAGCCGCCAGTTGGACCAAGCGAAGAACAGGCCAAGAAAACTGTTCGAGCTAATCAAGACCCAAACAAAGGCACAACCCACACAATCAAACAGCACAACAAATGGCACCCCACACTGTGAAGCCTTCTCTGCTTTCTTTCAACTAAAGACTGACAACATAAGAAATGACCTCATCATGGATGTAAGCCGATACCCCAACCACACCAGAATGGCAGACACTCAACCTAAAAACAAGGCATCCTGGCAGTACTTCGATACCTATTCGGAAGAAGCAATACACAAACTGCTCTGCACCTTGAAGCCCTCTAATCACCTCACAGACCCTCTACCTGCTAATGCTGTAAAAGACTTTACCCCCTTGCTCCTCCCTCTCTGGACCAAGATCATCAACAGCTCTTTGCAGCAAGGCCACATTCCAGACTCCCTTAAGGTGGGGCAAGTCACGCCTATACTCAAGAAACCTACTGCTGATCCGTCTAACCTAAACAACTATCGGCCCATCACCAATATCCCCACCCTGGCCAAACTGCTGGAGAAATGTGTCCAACTCCAACTAACAAAACACATTGATCAATTTGACCTCCTCAACCCTCATCAATCAGGTTTCAGAGCGAAACATAGCACGGAAACAGCTATGACACACATAATTGATGACGCCCTCCAAATTCTGGATCGCAATGAGTCCTGCCTCCTCATCCTTCTTGACCTCTCGTCAGCATTTGACACGGTCAAACATGAGAACTTGCTGGAGCTGCTAAATACTCGAATGGGGCTATCGGGAACGGTTCTCAAGTGGTTTTCGTCCTTCCTTCACAATCGGTCTCAGAGGTTCAAGATCGACAATGTGCTATCTACACCTATGCCTGCAGATCTAGGTGTTCCACAAGGATCCACCCTCTCCCCTACACTGTTCAACCTCGTTATGGAACCGCTCGCCACCTTGCTTCAAGCATCCAATGTTCAATTCCATATGTACGCCGATGACACACAACTCTATCTAAAGTTACAATCCCCGGAAGATATCAAACATCTGAATTCCACGCTTATTAACACCCAATCTTGGCTGGCCAATAATCACCTCAAACTAAATGCTCTGAAAACTGAGTTCCTACTCATCTCACCCCCGGCGAAAACCTCCTCCACCCAAACCTGGCTCAACAACCTAACAGCACTCAATGTCCAACCTACCATCGTGGACTCGGCGAAATCCCTAGGCATCACACTCGACGCCAAGCTCAACATGCAGCAGCACGTCAGCAAAGCCACAAAAGCAGCTAATTTCCAAATTAACACACTGAGGAAAATTAAACCCTTTCTCCCGGCCAAAGACTTCCAAACTGCTGTACAAGCTTTAGTCATCCCTCGAATTGACTACGGAATTGCGGCCCTCAGCGGTCTCCCGCTATCCACAACAGCACCCTTAAGAGCCTCCCTGAACGCTGCCGCGAGACTCATTACTGGCTCTAGAAAGCATTCGCACATATCCCCAGACTTAAAGTCTCTAAAATGGCTGCCTTTTGAAGCCAGAATACAGCTAAAAATTGCAGTTATGACACACGCGGCCGTGCACCACAAGGCACCCAACTACCTCGCTCAAAAGCTGTCTATATCAGGAGGTTCGAGAACCAATAGGAGTACAAAAAATCTACTCCTGAAACCTCGTAGATTCCGGAAAGCGAAAACCTACAAGCGCTCCTTCTCAGGAATGGCACCCAGGATCTGGAATGCGCTCCCTCCTGAAACCAGGCTGATCTCCTCCACGGCACTCTTCAAGAAAGAGGTGAAAACCATCCTTCTGGCCAAGATCTCCTGATCGCTATAGATGTTGTTTCAGAGACTCTGCATTGTATCACTGCTCACCCTATCCCTTGGCACTACACTTTACCTGTAGAGTGGCACTACTACGCTACTCTCTTACTACCGACCAAGATATGATACACGTTGGTTTACTGATCCACCTGAACACCTCTGTATTGGGATCAATGACTTGTGCTGTCCTATATTACTTCCTTACCTGATTGTATATGGATTGGTTTTATGTATGTTTTTTATTATCCATGTTATTACCATGTTATTGTTATTGTTACCATGTTATTGTTGTTTTATCCATGTTATTACCATGTTATTGACTATTATACTGTTCCCAGTATCTCTGTTGACTCCTACTGCCCCTACCCTGTCTTTGTGAAGCGCTCTGATATCTGTAAGGATCCTGTTCGCGCTATATAAAACTTTGAATAAATAAAATAAATAAATAAGAACACCAATAGACTTCCAGCCCTTCGTAAATTGCCAGCAATCTCCCTTGGAGTAGAGGAGCTACTACCCTGCAGTCCATGGGCACCAAGGAAACAGGGTCCGTTTTACTGTGTTGCTGCTTCTACACCAGCCCTATGCAGCATCCCCCCAGAAAGAACTTGCCCCCACATGCATCAATCTAGGATTTTGCATTTCTTAAATAGCGAAAATTAAGGAATCGCTATTTAGGAAATGCAAAATCCTATGCATCAAGAAATCCTAAAAGGTTTTAGGATTTCTTAATTTTCGGAAATTGCGATTCCTTAATTGCGAATCGCAATTAAGGAATGGCATTACATTGATTCCTATGGGCCTAGAGGCCCATAGGAATCAATGCCGTTTTGCATTTTTTTTTTTTTTGCACTCGCAATTTGTTGATGCATTGCAAGGGTGCAGAGGGGGGTCCAAAGGACCCCCCCCTGCACCCCTGAAATGTATTTTCAAGTGCATGTTTCACACACACATGTCCTAAGGACATGTGTGTCTGTAACATGCAAGTTTAAAAAATGCATTTTTTTGCTTTTTTAAAATTTTTCGCAAATTAACACGAGGGTCAACCTCGTGTTAATTTGCACTTCCAATTTCAAAATTCGCTATTTTTTACAAATTGATGCATTGCATTTAAGGAATCGCACAAATGCGATTCCTTAATTGCATTTGCATTTTTAAGAAATGCAAAAAATAGCGAATTGTTTCATGCATCCCAAAAACGTATTTAGGAAGTGCAAACGGCTGAATTTACCGATTCGCACTGTTTGCACTTCCTAAATAGGTTGATGCATGTGGGGGTAACTGTGCTCCAGATCTGTACTTCCACTGAGTGGAGGAAAAAGGACCGACCGGAGCAGCACAGCTCTAACACCCGGGGTACAAGACCCCTTTCAGCAACTAAGGCCTGTTTAAGTCCAGTCAGGACTCTAACACCACCAAGACCGAGCAGCCATTGGGGGATGTCAATACCACAGAGACCCATTTCCAGAGTTGCCCAGCTGGTCCTCAACCAGTGAGACGGACAACCCAAGGGCCTTTGACGTATGGAGCCCAGCCACACATCTACTCTACACATGAGCATCCCCAGCCCGGGTACCGATGAACCGGCTGTGCCCCATTGCTCCCAGTACACTTGTGACTTGAGTCCCGCATTGGGAGCTCTTGGACTTGTCCCCATGTCCCATGTCCCTCTCTGCAGCCTGTTTTTAAATTGCCCCCTTCTCTCTACTAATGTAGTTTGCAAAACTACCAACACAACCAACATTTCTGCACCTGGACACCCTAGGACAGGCAACTAGTAACTGATGATGGTGCTTTGGACTTTGGCCCCCTACATATGTAAGTCCAGAAAGAGACCCCAAGAAACTGACCACAAATAACTGTATGCAACATCTGCCTTTTTTCTATAGGAAAGCATTGTTGCATAAAGACACGTTCAAGTGAACATTTTACTTACCTCTAAAAATCGATATTTGAAAAAAGAACTTACTTGATATCGAATTTCTTGGTATCACAATTTTTATAAAAATATGACATATTTTTCTAAATTGGTCTCAGATTTATTCTTGAATATGTGTCTCATTTATTGCCTCTGTTAGTACAACAAATGGTTAGCACTGCCCTCTGATAAGCCTAAACTGTTCTCCTGCGCCATCTCAAAGGAGAGATTTTATTATGCAGTCTTGGGACGCACTCCATATATCCAGGAGCCTGCGGTTATTCTTTCCCTGGACGCCACCATGGCGTTCGATACCGTGGAATGGCCTTACTTGTTTGCAGTGCTCCGCCACATGGGCTTTGGTCTGAAATTCTGCGCATGGGTCTGCCTACTTTACAATAAACCCTTGGCGCACGTTGCTGCCAATGGGCACATCTCCAGAGATTTCCCACTTGGTCGAGGCACGAGGCAGGGATGTCCGTTGTCCCCGTTACTTTTTGCGCTGATTTTAGAACCACTTGCGATCTGGATCAGATGGGAACCCTCTATCAAAGGACTCAGCTGGACCAATATGTGGGACGACCGCATGTCCCTATATGCGGATGACATATTGTTGTACCTCACCTCCCCCAAGAAATCCATTCTAGAATTGCTGTGTCAGGTTACAGAATTAATTGGTCCAAGTCCATTCTCTATGGCCTGACCAGCCCCCCCCTACTCTGCCCGTGAGTTGTCCCCTGAGAACTACTGCGACAGCATTCAAATACCTGTGTATTTACATTACGCTAGACCCAAACGAATTTTATGATCTAAATCTTAGACCCCACCTAGAGCGGTTTAAGCGTGACGTTAAGGTATGGTGAGCCATCCCTCTCACACTTTTGGGTAAGGCGGCATTATATAAAATGATGGCGCTCCCGCGATTTTTGTATGTACTTGAGAACACGCCGTTTCTGGTTCCTGACTCTTACTTCAGAACTATAGCCACAACTGTTACCAACCTTTTGTGGGATGGTAGGCCACCACGCATCGCACAAGATAAATTGACAAGAAGTTGGTATGATGGGGGATAGCACTCCCAAATGTTGAGCTATATTATTGGGCAGCCCATCTTAAACGGATAAATTACTGGTTGCATGCCCCACAGTCAGAACCGGCGTATCTTGCTGACAGACAATGCTTGGAGGGTAGAGGGCTGTTAGGAAATCTGTGTAGCTGTCGCATGCCCTCAGACGTACTTGGACCAACACAGCAATCGGTACAGCTTTGGTACAAAGCAAATAGGCGTCTTAAATGCTCTGGGATTATCACACAAATGACACCGCTGTGGGACTCCTACAGGTTAGGCTTCCTTCGTAACAGTAGAGGGTTCCTGGACTGGGATAATATAGGCATTTCAGTGGTGGGTGATCTCTGGAAAAGGGGAAAGGTGGTAGATTTCTCCCACCTGCAAACACAATATGAAATGGCACAGACAGAGAAGTTCAGATACCTTCAAATCAGACATGCACTCCAGTCGGCCATACCTGCAGGTACCGAACTGCAGGAATCCTCCCCTCTAGAAGATAGACTTCTGACAGAGCATATGCCGGATAGGGCCACTTCCTTGATCTACCGGAAATTGATCAACAGCCTCCCTGACATGACATCCACACTAAAACAGAACTGTTCCAGAGACGTAGGCGACTTCGATGAGTCCGAGTGGCAGGAGGCCCTTTCATCCCCCCGAGAAACAGCAATATCCTCCAGGCTAAAACTGGTCCAACTCAAAATATTACATCGTACCTATTACACCAGAACGACATTATACAAAATAGGGTCGACTTCACACAAATATTGTCTACGACACTGCGGAGAGGGAGGGACATTCTATCATACCATCTGGGACTGTAGGCACATAGCAACATATTGTACAGCTGTTATGCGCACAATTTCCCAAACTGTAGATGTTTCCTTGGTGCCAGAGCCCCGTCGTTGTTTACTGAACGTATGGGAGCCAAATGATTTAAATCACCGACAACAAGACCGGGTAATATTAGGCATGATGGTGGCAAAACGTAACATTGCCTTGTTGTGGGGCTCGGAAGTATTACCTACACTCCGCAAATGGTGCAGAGATATGGATGAAATGATGGTGGCGGAGAAATCAGTGTTTATCCATCGCGGATGTCCCAAGAAATGGGAGAAAATTTGGGGGGCTTGGAATAAGTTTCGGGGTTATATTTGTGAGCCTCCAGGCCTTGGAGATGATGACATTGCCTCAGAGTGACACAGATTGGACATGTAGAGGTATAATTTGGTTGATGTGTCAATACGTTTGTTCCTTATATGTAACTCAGATACTGGACAGGGTTGCTTTGTGCTCGTGATCTCCACACTGCATATTACTTCAACTGAATGTGTCATTGCCCTACTTGTTCTGTTAATAAAAAATTTTTTTTTTAAAAAGAGAGATTTTAGAGTTATCCTTTTTTTCCTCTGTAAACCAATAGAGATTGTATGGGTTCTCTACCCAGTGTACCTTGTTTTTGTCCACTATATAGAGTGCCAGCTTCCTACATTTACCTGCTTCTTAAATGGTGTTAACTAAAACCCGTTAAGTACCATTTTATCCCTATTTTTGAATTAAAACTCCAGCATGGAGATAGAAAAAAGTACCCAATTACAAAAGCAACCTAAATAGATTGCATGAAGCAGATAAAAATGATTTCATTTACTATTTTAACAAATTAATCTTTTTGCTTAATCATTGTTACATGTTTGTTTCATAGCAATTCTTAGCGCCCCTGTCTTTTCCCATATTTACAAGATGCTGGTTTTTAAGTTACTCTCAATATCACATGCAAAAGTTGCAATGTCTCTCTAGTACCCCTTTCCTTTTTTTAAAAATTATTTTTATAATTAACCAAAAACAATATCACAGCTTGCAAATGGTCCAACTCAAATGGCATGATAGTCAGTGACAAATTACATACAGTTCCATGTTATCATATGAAGATTACTTTACATTGAACATTAGTATATCAGGGTGTTGATTCTCCCGGGGACGACGTGCCAGCATTGTGGGTGGTTCACATATGTTACCCCTGTTCTCGTTCCATGTACCCCATATTTGCATCAATTTTCTAGGCCAGCCTCTAGGTATATACACTGTTTTTTCTCGATACATGCACCAATCTATGTCACCCTTCCATTCCCTTAGTGTCGGAGCTGCGGGTGCCCCCGATTTCCATGCAATATTTCTCTTGCCGACCATCAATCCTAGTGTCACCCAAGTTTTGTCTTTGATACCCAAGTCCGTTGGCTCCCATATATTTAGGAGACAGCGCTTGGTCTCTATTGCTATTGTCTGTCCCATAACTTCCCCCATACATGAGTGAACCATTCTCCAATATCTAGTAACATGTGGGCATTCACATACTATGTGAAAAAGTGCCTTCCTGGCCACATTGCGGTCGAAAACTAGTCTCATCTCCATATCCCATCTTGACCAATGTTGGCCAGGTAGCATAGATTCTATGCAGTATTTTTAATTGCACCAATTTCAACTTAGAGGATATTGCCCCCTCCCTTGGGGACCCTAGTGTCTTCAGCCATTCTTCCTCGTCAAGGTCTGTTAAGTCACTTTTCCACTTTGCCCGAAAGTGCAGGAGGGGATCAGGTGAATGATTAATCAGTTTCAAGTACGTTAGGGAAATCGCCTTCTTGGGCATATAACTGTCCAAAAGCCTGTCCTCGAGAGGAGAGGCTTCAGGAGGCGTCTTCCCCTTTGGCATGACTGTATGTAGTGCGTGCCATACCTGAAGATACCTGAATCTCTCTGAGTCTGCAAGCTCTTATTTTTGTTGAAGGGTTTTGAAGGGTAACACTTCCCCCTTTATCCAAAGATCGTATATCCGTGCGATCCCTATCAGATCCCATCTATCAAACCCTTTCATTTTCCATAGCTTTCCAAATTGTTCTGAGTCCCATAGTGGGATGCTCCACCCCTTTCTTTTGGTGAATCCAGTAAACACCAGTATTTCCTGATGTGTATACTGCTGCAGCATAAATTTAGCTACACCTTTACACATCACAAATGCATAACATGAACGTGCACTTGGCACAAGTTTCTTGTGTGGTCTCACAACATTAATGTAAGTGTTGCACAGTCACTGTAGGATTAGATAATTTGCTCATACTGTGTGCCTTAACCATATTAAATGATATATTCTTTAAAGATTTGATGGATAAACCAATGTATCTATTAAACATGTGTTTGCCCTGAAAACAAAAATGATTTCAATAACATGCGCATTAATGTTTCATATATTTCAATAAAATGCAATTCTAAGCCATACTTACACATATACGTTTAAGATTTACTGTATGCTACTTGTAATATGAATCTAATGTACTGACATTTTACATTCATTTGTGATTGAATGTGCACACGTATATTAAATGTGCACTATTGGCTAGAGCCGTCGACCTCAAAGCTAGGGACTGGGCTCGAGCATCGGAAGGTGCACTCAGCATCCTGTGATTCTGGGCAAATCACTGAATCTCCCTGTGCCTAACATAATGAATGTGTCCATCTGTAACACAAGTGGTGCTCATGTAAAGTGCTCTGATACCTCAGGGTCGAGTTTGCGCTTTTTAAAACTCTCCTCCCAAAAAAACAATACTTTAAATTGACTTTACTAGGCCTGTTTTCAGTGCTGCATAAATGCTGTTTTATATTTTCTGCCTACATGACTTTCCTTGCAGGTGCAATTCACATGGGATTTTTTGTTGAGAATAGATACAATACTGTATTAATGATAGAGAGAGAGCCTGAAAAAAAAAACCTTGACTAAAGAACATGGAGTGCCATTGCATTAACCGTTCAGCATTTTCGCAACATGGCTTGAATGAACAAGGATGATATACTTCCCATGTCCAGTCTGGAACATTTCATAAATCTTTCGGTTTACAACGTGAAAATGGAAAAGGACAATAGAACTCCTGATGATGCAAACAGAGGGGTGTTGATCATGAGATCCTTGTGTGTAAAATCAAGTGTCCACACATCTGAGTATAGCCTTCTTTCCTTTGGACTTTGAAAGGTTTGACCTCTATGCTTCCCCTTGATTCTCTGCTCAGTGTAGCTTAGGTTAACACTTATTCCCCTGACCTAAGACAACTCTTGACCAAGATTCTGAAATGCCAGCACCTTCCCATTCTTCCTAATTTTCATATATTTCCTGCACTGCCTTAGTTTGCTCCTTTATCAAATTTCCCTTCTTTGAGATACTTTTAGATATAACCATCCTTTTAGTTTGGACTTTAGTTTAGATGATTTTAGATTTACTCATGTATAGATGTGAGAACTTAAATCTTTTCTCCGAGCATCAAATCTTATTGCTGATCTTTTGTATTGCTGTGACCGAGCTTCTTGTTTGCCTAATGCTGATATGCATAAACATCTTCAGGAAGTTGCGTTTCTCAGTTATTATTCTGTATCTATATAGTATGGTGCTGAGGTTTGTGTACCTTAACTTGACTGCTAACTTGTAATAAACCTTCAAACTACAGTAACTGATTCCTGGTCCTCTTTGTATGACCAAATCGGTAAGATTGTTATCTGGCATTTGATTATTCTAATGTTAACTCCCATCAACTCTCAGATGGGAAAGAAAAGATCCATAGGAGGACAAATGTTGAGAGGGTTGGCCTTGAGTGCTCGATCAGCTTGGTAGCATGTCAGATGGTTTTCTACTGATGTGTGGGTGTTAGGGTGTCCTATCTAGAAATTCCCCAATCCCAGTCCAAACCCCTAAGGCCCATGGTTCAGTCGGAGGATTGCTAGAGTTCCAGCAGTTTGGGAACAAATTGTAGCAGCTTGGTGTAAGTATTAATGGGGTTGCACATTGCATTTGCTTATGCTTAACTTGTGGTTTTGCAGTGATTGTATGGTGTTCTGCGGAGATGTTTTAAGTTGATTTGTGTATGTGGCACTCAATGCAGAGAAGTTGAAGTGGTTATCGCGTCTGTTGTGGCCTAAAATCCAGCTGTGTTGTGGTGCTGGTTGTGAAACGCCGTAGACAGCATTATTGAGATGGGGACTTTATCTTTGTGTGATTGTGAGGTGTAGCTGGTTTAGTTGATCTCAGCAATCAGATCAGATCATGCAGGATCTCAATCCGATTGAGATCCTACAGGTCAAGGTTTCATTTGAATTGATTGTCAGGATATGTCGGAATGTGTTGCTGTGGACTGTTTCTTGTGTGATTGAATCTTTAATTTCATTAGAGGTGCAGACAGTTACTTGTTGAAGTTACTTGCATTTGTTTTGTGCGTAAATTGCTGCGAGAACATGATTGTGAGAATTGTAAAGGAGAATGAGCAGCTGCAAGGACTAAGATTAACATCACAGTGTGCAACAATGGCATTTGTCGGTTGGTATAGAGAGGCGCTGGTATTGGTTGGATATGTCATAGAGAGTTGCTCTTGTACTGATTATGGTCACTGAACAGAGAATTGTGGGTAAAAAATAATTGACTGGCTTATATGAAAAGTCACTTGTGAAATTTTCATATTTTTGGATTGAAAATGAAATTCTTTAGAGCACTACAATGTCTAGTGAAGGGAAACGTGACTTACCCTGTAATAAAGAGGGAAGAGGCACCACCCAAAGGTACACTATGGCAGTAGATGTGGGTCTTCTCACATGTATTTGGCTCGAACAATGGCATAAAATTACTGAGAAAGATGGTCCTTTGACATTTCTCGTCATGGCACATTTAATTTAGGAATTATTGTGCATTTGAGGAGGACGCTGTATGACATGAAAGTGCCTCCTATACCTACCCAATACAAAGCCCTTAAAGCCTCGTAACATACCACTCAACTTAGGCAGAGAGAGAGATTTGAAGGAAGGGTCAAGGAAGCCATAAAACATTGTGTGGATGCTAGATGGGATGCAGAACAGAAAACATGGAGAACGGACATGATTGAGATAGGTAGATTGTACCCTGCACTAACGAGTGAGGAAGAGGGGAACGGAAAACACAAGGATAAGAAATAGAAGAAAGACAGTTGATACAGGGAATGTAGCTGAGGACAGTGATAGCGATTCAAGTCAAAAGAGCTTTTGTTTGATTTTAAAATGTGATAATCATATTAGCAAGCACAGTTAAAATAAGTTCATATATTCCTACAGAAAGATATCAAAATCGACAATAAAAACATATATAAAAAGAGAATGGGCAATATTTAAAAAAGCTGGAGTTGGATTTTCAAATAAATCATGCGTAATCATATGGCAATTCTATTATACAGGGGTGTAGAAATGTCTCCTTTCTTTCTTTACACCACCTAAAAATAATGCAGTGGTAAAACAAATAAAAGGTAATTTTCAAACACATTATTCATATTCGCATATCAATTTGTCATACAGAGATAACGTTTTCCTTTCTCTTATGGCATCACTAATGAATAATGAGATAGCAAAACAATTAAGGTCAGACTCAAGGCTTAATAAACCCATATAGGCTAGATTGAAGTAGCGGGCGCAGTAAGCGTTTCCTAAGAACATGATAACATTCATAAAACTAGAAACAGACATTTTTGTTTGGAAAGAGACACCGTCACATGGGCATCTAGGGAGTCAGTTTGAACACGCATCTCTTCTCGGGAAAGCTACAAGACAATGTGCTATGCCAAGTCGAAACCTTGTTAAATAAAATCTTTTTTGGACATCAGACACCATTATGAGATAACCCTGCAGCCCAGGTTGCATGGGTCCCTTAAAGTATGTAATTACTGAGGCTTTCTGCCTTCCCTTGGTTGCTCTCATGTTGGTTAGCTTGCTCATGGCTTTAATTTCATTTTTTCCACAATTTAAGATGTTGGCAGGTTGTTTAATTTTGAGATCTGTATCTATTTCCGGCATTAGTCTATTAACTTGAGCCAACTAAGGAATTTTCTTAAAATTCTCAAGCCTGAGACATTCCGTAATGACGGCTCTGGAAAATGTTGTACCTATTTTACTCCAGATTTTATAACAACCATTAATCATAATCAAGACTATTATATCTTCCATAAACTGTATATCTAGTTCCCTATGGGTAATTATAGTCGGTGTTGTACGCGGTACAGCAAGTAACCAAGCCGAAAAAAGATTTTCCTGAGTTTACAGCATGGTGTTTCCCCTTGCCACCCACAGTATTGATCCATAGGTAGCTACTGAAAAGCATTTGCTCTTATAAAGTTGAAACATTTTTGGATGGGTTTATTTGCTACTTTCCTCGCAAACCTAAACAGGGTCTCAATAGATCTTACAAATTTCAATTTAGCTAATTCCAAATGTGGTTTCCATGAGCCTTGTTTTTGAAATATGAACGCCCAAATAGGAGAATGTTTTGACTTTGAGTAGTTTGTGTCTCCTTACAGAATGTATTCTCTTTTTAGGCCTACCACCCCCACATATCATAGTGTAAGATTTCAATGGAGTTAGTTTTTGGACTTTCCTCTCCATAAATGCCACAAAGCCATCAATCAGTTTTTGTCGACCATTTGTGGTTCTGGACGTTAATACCAAATCATCTGGCCATAGAGGAGCACTGGAGTGTAATGGGATTCAATTTTTGAAGCATCTACATCCAAAGCTGGAGCTCTTTGTCAATTTCATTAATATATAAAGAAAGTGATTCAAATATGGATTCTATAACTGAATAATGTTTTTTTTTTACAAAGTTTTATATAGATCGAACTTGACCCGAAGGTATGGGAGCACTTTACATAGCACCAGTTGAGTTACATGAGGACACATTCATTTTTGTTAGGCAAGGGAAGAGTTAGTGATTTGCCCAGAATCACAGGATGTTCAGTTTCATTGCCTAGACTCAAACCCGGTTCCCAAGATTTGAGTTTGACCGCCCTAGCCGTTAGGCAAAGTCCTCTCCCCATTTGTTGAACTGTCCACCCCATACAATGTAACCCAATTTGGAGGAGCGTGTAATGTACCTATTGGTGAGACTTTTGATGTGACTGCGACATACAAATTCTAATTCGGTGGGAGAGGGTTCAGGAATGCCATTCCATTCAAATTCACTTGCTCTAGATGCATTTGCCATTCCTGTTACAATTGATCTTGTAGTTCCTTGTATGAATCTGGATTAGCAGGAAATACTACACATACTTTTGCTTTTCCTACTGGAGCAAGTACTTTAGTTAGTGATCCTGTGGATTCAACAATAAGACCAATTCTTCAAATTTCTATGGTTTCGATGCAAGGGAATACACCATGTGCCACAACATCAGACCCTACATTGAATCAGACAGGATGCGACCACTCTGGTCTACCTATAAGGTTGTGCCAAGTATGCATTCTTCTTCCTCTCTCATGCCCCATCATTGTGACAGGTCTAAGCTATAATTCTCATCTATTTGTATTATAGAGAGTGGAAATATACCCTGATTCCAGAAAGGATTGGTGTTTACATTGGAAACCTGAATCGTTTTATATCTTTAAACATTTGCAATTTGTTGTGGCATTGGGCCTTTTCTCAAAGATTGCCACCCTTTGATGCCCCACACTAATGTGCTTCCAAATGTTAATTAGAGGTCTCCCAGGACAGAGATACCTACAGATACCCCAAATTCTGACATGGCTCTTTTGCACTCAACACCTAATACAGAGAGTGCTTCTTTTAATGTAGAGATAATTCTTAATACCCCAGCAGAACAACCGGGTCTTACCACCTGAGAACTTGATGATTAGTTCAAGGGTAAGATACTCTGACTGTTAGTGGGAGTCCTCAAGTCCCAGAGAGAGAAAGGACAATAGATGTAGCTAAACTGAAAGTAGAATTAGAAGAAATTATAATTGAAGCTCTTGACATGTTTCAATTGAATGCACACCGGGATGGTAAGCTATTTTTCATATGTAAAGGCATTACTAGACGTGCAGGATTGGCTCATGAAAGATTATCTGCATTGGCTCAATGATATGAAATAGACTTGCAGAAATCTAAAGTCTTACAAAGAATTTACCACTTAAGTTTTAATGACAGGGATCTCGCAAACATGAGACCATTAGGAATGAAATTACAGATCAAGAAATTAAGGGGCCGATTAGGATCGCGGTTTTCACGCATCCTCTGGGCCGGCGGAAGCCACCGCCGGCCCGGAGGAAGCGGGAAAACCGCTGGGGAGGCACAAAAGACCCACCGCCAAATTAGGATGGCGGTGGGTCTTAAAATCGGTCCGCAGCTTTTCCGCCACGGTCGCCTTCCGACCGCGGCGGAAAAGCTCTAACATGGCTGGCGGTGTCTATCAGACACCGCCAGCCATATTAGGATGGAGGAAAACAGATGCCTTTCCGCGGTGGATTCTCCGCCGTGGAAAGGCATACGGTGAATTCTTTGGGGGCCCGTTGCGGGCCCCCAGGGTGAGTGGGGGGGTCGGTACCCCCCTGCATTTGCGTGCACCAAGCGGCAGGCACCGCGCGGTGCCTGCCGCTTTGTGCATGCAAATGCTAAGCATGCATATTTAACCTTGCGGCGGGTGCTGCTTCAAGCAGTACTCGCTGCAATGTTAAATATTGAGGATGTGACCGCCAGGCTGGCTGGCGGTCACATCCTAATTGCACTGGTGGGACCGTCCGCCATCCTAATGAGCCCCTAATTGTATATCTTCACAAATAGAGAGAGCTGGATAGATGGTAAGGTAGATTGGCAAATAAAAGGGAACCGAGGAAAGTCAGGCTAACACTGCCCTTGTGTGGAACAGAGGGGGAGGAGGAAGATATACACATGCTTCCCATGAGAAAAGTGCCTGGTGGAGGTTATGTCCACATACTTTGGAGCAGGTCTGATCTTCCATCATTCACAAATGATTTTCCGAAATTGAGAGAGAACCCAGTGGAAGGGTACAGAAAGGTTGAACGGTTTGTGAAGATATCCACAGTTATGTGGAATGATTTGAATAGCTCATTTGAAATTGTGCTTCCAGGTGACTTGTGGGTTGAATTCAAGTTAGATTGGCCAGAGCATGAGCCGTAAACTCATCCTATCTCACACGCTCCATCTGCAGTTGTAAAGAAAAAGTATAATCAGATGATTACATTTTTTAAATTGAAAATATCTCCCAAAAAGATTGATTGGGTCAAGATTGAGAGAATCACTCAGGATTCCAAATAGTCAATACTGCTTATTTTGAGAGACTGTTGCAAGCGTTTAAACAGTTTATTGTGACAGAGACTTTTGAGGCAAAGGACATTGGACATTTTGTGTACAGATTTGTGTATGGTTTGAAACCTGAGGTTAGTTCCATGATTCAGCAACCTTTGATTTTTTGGCGGAGCAAGCCCATTGATGAAATACTGATATATGCCAAATATTGCAGTGACGAATTGGAAATGAAACACAAGCAATTGAAGGAAAAGCTGATGGTAGCACAAATGAAGGCTGCACATGTGGTCAGAAACAGCAGTTTGGTGGGAATATTGGTCCCATGCAGGGAATAGATCCACAGAGAGTTCCTATGAGGCAAGGTGGTAATGGATTTCCAACCGCAAGGTGTGAATCGTGGTGCCCCGATTGATCTGAGTCCCGTTGATTGATATGGCAAATTTTAAAAAAGTCAAATTCGGGCCAAGTGTGCAGCAGGTTGGGGCATTGGAAGTGCAAATGTTGATTTAATGCTGGTAACATGGCAAATGAGAATCATGTTCAGAATGGTAGATGTGTGCAGTCACAAGGAAATAATGTGGTTAAGACACAGCATTTACAGAGACACAGGCTTTACAATCCCAACGTACTCCAAACTCAGGTTATGCAGGTCCCTCATGGCCCCATGCCACAACAAAATCCAAATGTTTAAAGATATAACACAAATCAGTTTTCCAACACCAATCTGTCTGTGAATCAAGGTACATCTCAAATCTCTATGGTACAAACAGATGAGGATTACAGCTTAGGTCTGTCACAATGTTGGGGCCTGAGAAAGGAGGAAGATTCCATACTTGGCGCAACCTTAGAGCTATACCAGAGTGGTCCATTCATGGATGGTGAGGTAAATGTTTACCCCATATCATTCCTCATCGACACTGACGCTACACGCTCTACTGTTGGAGTAGCACAAGATCCCAGTCTACCCTTCTCAGGGCAAATAATCCAAGTTATAGTAGTTGAGAATAATCAAATGTCTAGTCCAGTTTTAGAAGCGGTACCTGTCAAAATAGGGTCCTTTGAGAAGAATCAACTATTTGTGGTGTGTGAATCAAGTCCAGTAAAAGTGCTTGAATGAGATCTCTTATGAAAGATAAATTGTTTCATTTACTGTACAACATAAAGTAATGAGTTCCAAACTAATGATGAACACATTGCCTTTAAACATGTCAGGCAGAAATCAGTGATCGGATTGTACCCAGTATTGACTAAAGATGACGTGCCCCCAGAGCTGAGAGATACTGTGCTACCTGAAGTCTGGGACTTTTTAAGGAAAGACATTGCTCTCATCAAGGGTGTTCAATCAGTCCGCGTTACAGTGAAGCCTAATGCTGAGTACCTGAGATTCCCACAATACAATTTGACCTCTGAAACCATCACTGGGATTACCCCTGTGATTGACTCAATGATTGAATAAGGCATTCTGAAAGAGATTATAGGAAGTCAATGTAAAGAACCATACTATTCAAGACCTGAAAAAGGTCAACTCCATTGTTGTCCCTTGTTGGCCTGTGGAACCAAATCCATCTGTGGTTTTGTTTCAGATTCCATGTGAGGCTGAGAAGTTCTCTGCCATTGATTTATGCCAAGCTTTCTTTTCTATAGCTTTGCATGAGGATAGCTAATTCCTTTTTGCTTTCAGCAGCCGTGTTTTGGCATGGTGTTGATTCCCACAAAGAGCCCATCAATTTTTACCCAGATACTCTAAAATAATCTGGAGTCTCTGCTGATGCCCAATCAATGAATTCTAGTCCAATACATCAACGACCTATTGGTGGTGTCAATTACACAAGAGACTTGCAAATAAGACACAATTGTTCGATTGAACCACTTAATTGAGAATGGACATAAAGTGTCCCCAACCAAATTGCAGTATTCTAAGAAAGAAGTCCTGTACCTAGGCCATTACATTGAGAAAGGAGCAAGGAAGTTGTCATAAGAAAGAATCTCAGCAATTCTGAAAAAGGTATTCATCAACTACCTACCAGGATGTTCATGTGAATGGTGGGCACTATCGACAGTGGATTCCTAACTTTTCTCTAATGGCCAAGCCATAATGGTAGACACACGTGACATATCAGATCGGGTACCATGGGATGACAGTTGCATGCATGCCTTATCAGAGCTGAGAAAATGTCTCTTCCATGCCCCAGCACTGGGAATACCCAATTATAATAAAGGTTTTGCTTTGTTTTGTGGTGAGAGGGAGGGCTTTGCTCTCTCAGTGCTAACTCAGATGCACAGGAATGGTCGCAGACTAATTTCATATTTTGCAGCCAAACTTAATCCAGCAATTGCTACTTTGCCCGACTGTCTCTAAGTTGTGGCCTCCAATGGTGTCAGTATCGAGCAGTGCAAAAGCATCTTCATGGGTCATCCATTGACCGTTTTTGTCCCCCACTATGTGGAGGTATTGTTAACTCACACTAGAACCCAATACCTTACCAACAGTCGTCTCACCAAGTATGAGCATGTTTTACTTGGTGTGGAAAATGTCACATTTTGAAGAAATCCTTCTTAACTTCGCCACCCTTTTGCACATAACTGGAAACAACATCATTGAAGGTGTCTGTTTTGATGTTAGTAAACTGTGCACTAAGCCGAGTCCTCTCTTACTAGATGTTCAACTGCCTGAATCGTATTATGGGATGTTTGTTGATGACTCCTGTTTAAGAGACCCTGACAGGAACCTGAGAGCTGCCTAGGCAGTCTGTACTGTTTCAGATGTGGTCACAGCCTCATGGTTTCAAGGAGTATTTTCAGCACAGGTGGCAAATTTGATTGCTGTTATTAGAGCATGATCTGTTTCAGACCAGCTGGGAGTGACCATTTTCACTGATAGTCAGTATGGCTTTGGTGCCGTTCTTGACTTCGTAAAGTTATGGTCACAACAGTGATTAGGAATGGTGAAAGTGTCCATAATATTTTGAAAGCTTTACAGTTAGTTACCTGACCAGACTGCGGTTGTAAAGTGCACTGCAGACCGTAATGGATGTGACAATGGGCAAGAGATATGCGGATGAGACTGCACAGTATTGTGCTCTGAATGCTTAAACCTTTAATGGGGAGTACCAGATGAAAAAAATCAGAGGAGACAAATTGCAATCTGGTGTTAACCAAAATTAATAGTTGGGAGGCAGTGAAGAGGTTACAGGAAGAAGTATTCAAAGCAGAAAATCAAGGCTGGATTAGAGCTGAGTGTGTCAAAAGAGATGAGGATGACATTTTGGGTTTTAGGAGATGGAAGACCTGTGTTGGCCGATAGTTTGTTACCCCCCTCATGGCAAGCCATTATCATGGATCTGCACATGTAGGGAGAGACAGCATGGTATGCTTGTTCAGGCAGACATGGTTTAACCCAAGGTTCAGACTGATGGCTGAGGGTTGTGTCACATGTGTTGTGTGCCAGCAGCAGAATGTAGGCAAAAGAACAGCAGCTGAGCCACATAGGTAGGTCAGGAGATCTCTTCAACAGGATGAAATTGGATTTTATTGAAATGCCTGTGCCTAATGGGCTTAGATATTTTCTAGTGATTGTGTGTATTTCCTCGTGTTGGGTTGAAGCTTACCCAACCAAAAGAAATTATTATCTCACCTTGGGTAAGCTATTGTGAAGGAGTTAATACCACGGTTTGCTTTCCTGACTTCTCTGGAGTCGGACCGATAAGCTAATTTTAATAACGAGGTCTTGAAGACGGTACGTGTGCAATTGCAATTTGAACAGAGGTTACTGACCGGAGGCTTCCGGAATTGTGAAGTAGGTCAATGTCACTTTGAAATTTAGATTGGCTATGGTGTGTGCTTCATCATCCTTGAAATGGCCTGATGCTGTGCATTCTGTGTTGATGAGCCTCTGTAGTCCTCCAGATAGGAGGACAGGATTGTCTCCCCATGAAATCATCATGGGAAGAGCTAGCAGACTGCCATCTGTGCCTGTGAATGCACTTGTGAACATTAAAGATGACATGATTCTTCATTATTGCAAAGGACTGTCTGACTTGGCGCCTTCTGTGTTTCACCAGGTTGGAAAGGCTACAGCCTCGCCTCAACAGGAGCGCTATCATGGTCTCAGTTCCAGTGACTGGTTTATGGTAAAGAAGCACATGCACAAGTCGTACTTGGAACCTCTGTGGTGTGACCCCCACCAGTTTAACCTGGTCACTACGACAGCGGTGAAGTGCGGAAGTCTCCCCAACTGGGTACATTCTGCCCATACTTGCAGAGTCCCTTGGTCCCTTGATGATGTAACTGCATTTTTCCCTGAACTGCCAGTGGTTACAGTGAGACAAAGGGATCAGGTTGGTTAAGCTGTTGGGGATCAGCAAGAAGCTAGAACAGCACTTGTTCGGCCTTAGGAGGGTCTGGGAGAGTCAACAGTTAAAGTTGGTACAGAAGGGTTTCATTCTGTATTGTTGACGGCGCCAAATTCAGAACCTGGTGGACGGTCTAGTGCAGCAGTAATGTGAGTTACACCTGGAGACCAGTGGCCAAGGAGACAGGGAGACCAGTTTGTCTGAAGTGAGTGTGCCACACACTATCCCAGAAGGTACTGAAGGATCTGATCTAAGTGACAATGATGAAGAGGGGCCAACAGAAAGGAGATCAATGATAGCTAGAGTACTCTGCCGGAGGTACTCCTCACCTGAATGGACATACTTAGCTGTCAATGACTGGCAGAGAGCATTTTGGACATTTTTCTATAACAATTCACATTCATTTGAGCCTTCTTGAACTGAACTTTGAGGCTGAACTCAGTGTTGAAATTGCATCCTCACTAAACTTGACTTAGAAGTGATCATTAGTGAGTTTGAACTGAGCATTTATTAGAGAAAGAACTTAATAGATTTTGCCCAAAATTCTAAGAAGAGTACCAAGGCCCGAGTCTGCTGAAGGAGCATAACATTGTCCCTTAGAATAACCTGGAGTAGGGCTAAGGAAGTCTCAAAAAGATCATCATACATATTTTACTGAAAAAAACACTTGAACTTTGCTTTTCTGTTGGCTCAAGTGGAAACACACTGAAAAGACTGTGCTGCAATCCGCCGCTTAAATGGTCTAACACCACAGAACTCATGGAGCCCAACCCTAATACTAGTATATAGTACTAATTGCGCTGCTTATAATGTTGAGTTTACCACATCCTTCACAATCACAGGAGCTTAGGTCTACAAGTGTCCTCAAACATGACTTCCTACTGACAGTGGTTTACTTGCAATAGATCAGAATGACTTTCATGTAGATGCATCTAAAGGAGACTATTCACTGTATGTTTTTCCAAATTGCTTTATGAATATGTTGACACAAAGGAGCTAGGGGTTGCTACATATGCATGCAATTACCTGCATCAGTTGATGAGGGGATAACATACCATCAGCAACACTTGACATTTGGCATTACCTGTAGTTTATTGCTGAACTTACTGTATGGAAAGGGTAATTTCCAATATTATTACTAAAATCATGATTTGTTTTTTTCAGAAGTAACTGTGTTGAAGCATCTGAATTGTCCACCTGATGCAAAAACTTAGATATAGTGGGGCATTTTTGTAGACCCTCCATGACATTAGACAATGCTTATGTGCACATACACACTTTAACTCGTTCCTTAACGGGTGCAGAAAAGACATTTATAGATTCAGTAGAAGAAAGATGGAGAGACATGTTGGCTGTAGCAGCCAATCATTTAAGAGTACCCCAATGGGCCAAAGAGGAAAGTGAGCATAGGTTACTGGAAAATATGGCAGCATTAGCTCTAGATTGTCAGCATAAAGGGACATTATGCACATTCATTCAAAAATTCACAACTGACACAAATTTTGTAGGGAATAGTAATGCGATCATACATTTGAAGCTCGAGGAAATTGGGGTTTTTACTTGGATGGAGCAGATCCTGGAGTTTCTTACATTTGTGGGAAAATACATTTTACATGTTAGTCAAAAGATGGTATGGAACATGTTACTTGGGGATAGGTTTTCCACACATTTATCATGTGGGACAAAATAATGGTCCAACAGGGGAACAATATGTGAAAACAAAGAGAGGTGGTACTGATAGTGAAATTAAAGGAGAAATCTTTGGGGCTGTAATACCATCTGTAGGATTGATACTGAACTCACATAGGATTAGAAAGCTTTCTACTGTAGTTGATAAGTTATCCTCTTGTACAGCTGCAGGATTGTTAGTTATAAATACTGAAGTGGTTTCTATTAGATCTATGGTTTTGCAGAACAGATTTGCGTTATGCGTCCTTCTCACAAAAGAGGGCAGTCTGTCAGATGTTAAAAGTTTAACAATGTTACACTTACATTCCAGATTAGGTAAGGACTTGAAGAAATACATTAAGAACATTACTGACTTAAAGAGAGATTTCAAAGGGTTAGAATGAACTGGTACTTGGGAAGCAATAGGAAATAGCTTTTTTCTGCTACAGGCAGGTGGTTTGGAAACTTGGGGAGTGGATACGTTAGAAGCATTCTGAAACCCTTAGTGATAATTACTCTTTGTGGATTATTCCTGTTTATAATATATGAGGGATGCAAACATGCACACGCGAAAAATAGACTGAGGAGGAATAGAGCAGACATAAAGCTAGAAGATAGACACAGCAAACACTATGATGATATGCAGGGCCAGATGTATGACCATTCCCTTTTGAGAGTCGCAAATTGCTCAGAATTGCGACTCGCAATTTGTGACTTGCAAAAGTGAATGTGCAACAGTGTCTCAGACAATGTTTGTAATTCCCACTGAGGTCGTCGCACATTGCATACCTCAATAATATTCATGAGGCAAGCACATTTTGCAACCCCATTGAAAATGGCTAGCACTCCCAGGGATGGTGGCCTGCTGGGGTCAGCAGACCACCATGTCTGTGACTGCTTTTTAAATTGAAGCAGTTTTTTCAATGCACCCCGTTTTCCTTAAGGGAAATCTGGATGCATTTAAAAAAGAAAAAATAAACTTTTCAGTTTAATTTTTTAAGGGCAGGCTGTGGTCCCTGGGTCTACTGCCTACTCTTAAAAAATATTTTCCCACAAACTCACAAAGGAGAAGGGGTCCCCTGGGGACCCCTTTCTGTTTGCGCGTGATTTACACAAATGAAATTATTGAATAAAGGCATTTCGTTTGTACCAGTGTACAAATCTAATCCAGAAGAGACCGAAATAGCTTTGTTTAAATTTTTCCGCAATTTAAAGTTAAAGAATTTTTTCAGCACACTTCCACCCACAGAAAGAGAATTAAGTACAGAGAAAGAATTCAAGGTGAAAAGCACATTCTGTGCCCCTATCTCCCATAAAACCATAGATGCATATGAGCGTGTGGTATCTACAGAAGTCAAAAACATAAATTACAGAAGTGGCACCAAAAGCAATTTTTCTAAGAATGAATGGAATACATTGAATACATTGAAAAACATGACCGACATAACTATTCAAAAGGCAGACAAAGGGGGAGCCCTTGTTGTAATGAATTCAACTTTTTACAATGAGAGTGTGAAACAACATCTTCAGGACACTACTATCTATCATAAACTGGAACAAGACCCAACAGAGACTTTTTCAAACACATTGAAAGAGATATTAGATAAGGCTTTAAACATGAATTGGATCACCAACAAAACTTATCAATTCCTGAATATAAAGTACCCAAGGAGACCGCAGTTTTATATGTTGCCCAAAGTGCACAAGCACCCAACGAATCCGCCGTTTAGGCCGATAGTATCAGCCTGTGGGTCGTTATCGGAACCCATTGGACAGTATCTAGACTGGTTTTTACAACCATTAGTTCAAAATTGGTGCACCCATCTTAAAGACACGACTGCATTTTTAAATGTGCTCACAGAAGTCAAGATCCCTGACAATGAGGAAATTTGGCTAAGTTCCATTGATGTCACTGCACTATATACCTCGATCCCCCACAATGAGGGATTGGAGGCAATGGAGTGGTGCTTACTGAATAATGAGGTGAAAGGTTCAGAAAAAATTTTCTTGATGGAAATTCTACACTTCGCATTATTCCACAGTTATCTGGAATGGAATGGAGAATACTATGCACAGTGCAGTGGGACCAGCATGGGCTTTGCTGGGGCACCTTCCTACGCGAACATTTTCATGTCAAAGTTCGAAAATGAACATATCCTGAATAACCCAGAGTGGCAGAAAGGATTGCTTGTCTTTAAGAGATTCATTGATGATATATTCATCATGTGGAAAGGGAAAAAAGAAGAGCTCACAGCAAACATTGAAAAACTGAATACGGTACATGCTAGGATCAAGTTCACACATGTGATAGATCACCAAGAATTATCCTTTCTGGATGTTAAAGTTGCCATCAAGCAGGGTCAAATACACACAAGTGTACATATCAAAGAAACAGATCGCAACAGTGGGTTGCACTACTTAAGTTTTCATCACCAGGCCTTAAAACAACATCTCCCGATGTCTCAATTCATTCGGTACAAAAGAATAACATCAGACTCCCAGGAAGCTTCTGAAACTATCGACAGACAGATCATGAAATTTGAGAAAAGAGGGTACCCTAAGCGACTTCTAGAAGAATCAAAAAACAAAGTCATGGCTTTACCCAGAGAATCTTTATTGATCAAAAAAGATAAAAAGGATCAGAAACTCACAGTATGTGTTCTGAAATACTCCATGCAATCGGCCAAAATTACTAACATCATGAGAAAACACTGGACCATCATCACCCAAGAACCAGATTTACAACCTTTATTTGCCAACCGAATAACATTTGCGTATAATAGATCCAAGAATCTCAAAGAATTGCTCAAACACAAGAATAAGGATCCCACTGAACCTACATATAAGGGAATGCGTAAATGCGAAAATTGCACACATTGCAACAATGTGATAATAGGATCATCTTTTACACACCCGAGGACGGGTCAAGTGATACAATTGAAGCATTCTAGTACATGCGACACTAAAGGAGTTATATATGGCATCAAGTGCCCATGTGGCAAGTTATATGTGGGTCAGACGGAACGCAAGGTTAAGGTAAGAATCACTGAGCATAAGAGCAATATCCGGTTAAAGAACATAAAATCCACAGTGGCAGCCCACTGGACAGAGGCAGGTCACAACATAGCCCAGTTACGGTTCACTATATTGGAAGTGGTGAAAGGCCGCCCAGATGCTGATACACATAAGATGAGACTAAGATCCGAGTACTTTTGGATTAAAAAGATGGGAAGCCTTCAGCCAGATGGGCTCAACGACAGGTTGGAACTTACATGTTTCCTATAAACTTTTGATTGATGAGAAAGGATTTGCCCTGCAGGGGCAGAGGACATTGTGCTATTGATAAAATGCTGTCAGACATTTTATATTTTTGTCATATATGAGTTGTGTCACTCCAGTCTTTATTGGTGTTTTTATGTTTGGCGATAAATTACCTCTTTCACGTTTAGAAGTCCGGGATATACAGTGAATGTGAATGACCATTCCAAAATGGCTGACCGTTTTTACCCGTAGGCATTAATGCATGAACACAAGCACAATACACAGTGTTTTCATCTTTCAGATTTTCATCATGTTGTATTAGAAAGCACTTGTTTAGCATAAAATATATGTGACTAATCGATTTAGGATGCGTAAAATATTCAAACTTAATAACCTCGAGCAGGTCGCGCTATTTAATTATTTTGGGCGAATAGGTTTGAATTTTATTTTAGCTGAGTAAACACAAGCGAGATTATTTGGATTTCGTGCAGTATTGCTTAGTGTCGTATATAATCGCAATGTAATTAGTCCACACACGGCGATCACGTGATCGGTTGTTGACCTATCAGATCAGTTATAAGGGCCGCTAGCGTTAAGCGATCTGAATGCAGCAGTCATTGGACGAAAGAGCAGGAAGCGGAGACGCTACATTTCACTGTAAGTACGGGTGACCTAGGTCACAACTAAGCGAGAGGAACTTTTTGTTGGTTTGCAGCGCGTTATGGTTTTAGTTAAAAGACAGTTGGTTTTAGATTTCGAAAATTCCTAAACCTCCAGCGCTCGAATGTAATGTGGTGCTTATTAGACAGACATTGAGTAACTCGTTTATGTAAAGTTAAAAATGTATGATTTTTTAGGCTATGTAAACATTGAGAACGTAGCTGGGGCTCATTATGTATTCTTTATTCTTTTTCCGTAGAGACCCCCGACGAAGGGTCCTTATGCACCCGAAATGCATTGGGTCAAAGTGTCATGTTGTACGATTGAAACCTGCTAAGTATTGATAAATGAAGTATTCAATGAGGAAATATCATTAGAAATACGAATAAAAATGACATAAAGGAAATTGTGTTTGAAGAATTTTCATTGGAAAAATACATGATGGATTAAGAGGACCAGAAGTGGTCCGTGATAAACCGTGTGCACACCCTAAATCCGAGGATAGTACCCCTGTTCTCACCTATCATTCACATTTTGGACAGTGTTCCTAGACAAAACACTCTTCAGGTTGTGGCACCGAACTAACTAGCACCAAAGAAAGATATATTCACAGGAAGTGAGTGCAACTGGTGATTTATATAAATGCGCGTGATTTACCACATACTGGAAGTACATGGAAATTGCGAGTATTTTGCTGCCGCAAATGCGGTTGCAAAACAATAGTAAATGGCATTGGAACTGGGTATTAGGAAGGGACGCCCCTTCCTAATAGCTAGAGTCGCAAACACTATTTTGCGAGTCAGTGACTCGCAAAATAGCGTTTTTACATGCCAGGACCCTCTTTTGTGGTTGTAAACGGGCTTATCGCCCGTTTGCGAGCACAAAAAAGGGTCGGCCATCTGGCCTGGAATCTCTGTAGGAATCCAGAAGAAAGATGATGAAAACAACCAGATTGTGATTTAATGGCTTGCTTTGCCATCAGAGGGGGGATTATTGCAGGGTATGCTTGGCTACACCTTTACACGTCACAAATACATAACACAAACATGCACTTGGCACATGTTTCTTGTGTGGTCTAACAACATTAATGTAAGTGTCACACTTGACATCATTATTAAAGTGCACTCACTGTAGGACTAGAGAGTTTACTCATACTGTGTGCCTTAACCATATTGAATTAAATATTCTTTAGAGATTTAATGTATAAACCATCCTTATCCATTAAACGTGTTTTCTTTAAAAACAAAGATAATGTATCTAATGTGTGCCCTAATGTTTCATATATTGTATTTAAATGTAGTTATTGGCCATTGTTAAGTCTACATTCAAGATTTACTGTATGACACATGTAATATGAATCTAATCTACTGATATTTTACGTTAATGTTTGATTGAATGTGCACACATATATTAAATGTGGACTATTGATTTGGAGCCAGATGTACGACCATTGGATTATGCGACTCGCAAATTGCGAAAAATTGTACGTTGCAAAATCCAATGTACAACAGTGTCTCAGACACTGTTTGCGATTCCCAATGGGGTCGCAAAATGCATGTCTCATGAATATTAATGAGGCTGTCGCATTTTGTGACCCCATTGGGATTGGCTGGAACTCCCGGGGATGGTGGGCTGCTGGGGACAGCAGACCATCATGTCTGGGACTGCTTTGTCAATAAAGCAATTTTTTTAAAACATTGAGCTTGGTTTCCTTAAAGAAAAACGGGATGCATTTAAAATATAAAAATGAAACATTTCTGTTTCATTTTTTAAGGGCAGGCGGACCACTGCCTGCTGTTAAAAAATATTTGCGCATCCATTCCCAAAGGGGAAGGGGTCCCCTGGGAAACCCCCTCCTGTTTGCAAGTGCTTTACCACCCTTCTCAGAATGGTGGTAGGCTGCGAGTGTTTTGCGACCGCAAGTGGGGTTGCAAAACACTCATACATAGGTTATGGACTTGCTATTAGGAAGGGACATCCTTGGCACGCCCCTTCCTAGTAGACCGTCGCTAGCCCTATTTTGCTAGTCGCTAATTGATTAGTGACTCGCAAAATAGGGTTAGTACATTGAGCTGACCTATTTTGCGGTCACAAAGGGGCCAAATCCCCTTTGCAACCGCAAAAAATGGCCATACTTCTGGCCCTTAATGTTTTAAATTGACTTAACTATGCCTGTTTTTAATGCTACATAAATTCTGTTTTCAATTTTCAACTTACATGACTTTCCATGCAGGTACTCTTCACATGCAATTCTTAGTTGAGAATATGTACAATACTGTATTATTTAAAGAGAGAGAGCCTGAAAATAAGACCTTGACAAAATAACATGGAGGGTCAGATCATTAACTGAGGAGTCTATTTAGCATTTTTGCAACATTGCTTGAATGAACAAGGAGAATGGCATTTCCATGGCCAGTGTGGGACATTTTGTAAATTATTATTATTATTATTATTATAATCTTTATTTCGGCATACAATGCCATAAAAGAATCCAGCACAAAAACATTACAATTTAAAACACATTTTTGAACAATTATACAATTCTTGCAAGAATAAAAAAGAAAAAAAGAAAATATTAAACACATCCTTTAAAATATTGCAATTATCACTCTACATAAGATAGTTGTCTGTTGGTTCATTTGTGGAAATATACATTGGTCCTTTATAACTGTTGTCCCTTTCTTTTCCTTAAGAAGAATATTGAGTGTAAGAAGCGACTAACACTAAATATTATTACTTGATTAGAGTTTGTTTTTATTATTCTTAATGCCTGGTTGCATGAGTTAAGCCCTAGCAGTAAGCATAGTGGTCTGATCCATTTTTTCCTGGCTGTGGTGTAGGCAGGACAAATAAAAAGCATGTGAGCTTCGGTTTCAGGATGTTTACATTCGCACATGGTGTATAAATCTTCAGCTTCCAAGGGAGGATCATTTAACCTCCCGGACCATGTTGCTGTTATGCTTTTAATTAGCAGGTTGCCATACCTGAATTTTAGGAATAGGGTCTTAGCTAGGGGTCGTTCAATCTCGTCGAGAAAAGTCTCGAAGAGGGGCTCAACCTTGAAGCTCAAGAATTTGGTTACCAAAGATCCAACTGACGAAGCATTTGTTGCCCTGCTCACCATGCGATTCCAGAATGCCCTTTTTAAGATTAATTTTGCATTGGGCGGTAAAAGTTCCGGGTTTTCCCAGAAATGGATTAGACCTATGTCAATAAGCCAAGTCTTGACGTGCTTTATCCATGGGATAGTTAAAGAGTTACCGTATTCCATAATTTCTTTTAACCCATCCCTGTAATCATGTAGTTCGGGCACTCTCCATAATCTGACCCATAGCATCAACGGGCGGATTATGGTGTAATGATCGGTTCTTTTGATGTTCAGGTCCAGTTCAAGAGGTACTAAAGGAGTTCCTCTTGGAACTCTTACCAAGCTCCTCATAAAGTTGTTGTCTAAAAGACGAAAGGAGTCTCTCGACCCGGGCCCCCAGATTTCTGCGCCATATAGCGCTGATGGTTGAACCTTAAATTTGAATAGTTCGATTACTGGGGAGACCGCTTTACTAGTGCTCAAGCTTTGTTTTGCAAGGATTGGCTTAGCATTCTGGGTGAATACTAACTTACTTTTTTCCCTTTGGGCTTTCCAGGTGAACTTTGAGTCCAAAGTGACACCCAAATACATAAAGTGCGAAACCGATTCTAAATTGGTTCCTTCCAAGGTTAAGCATCCTTTAGCTGTTTTTTGTGGGTTAAGGGACATACATTTGGTCTTGTTCCCATTTATCTCCAAGCCTTTCTTCCTGCAATAACTGCTAAAAGAATTCAATAGGGCTTGGAGACCTCTTTTTGTTTGGGATATCAAGATAGTGTCGTCAGCAAACAATAGTGACGTCACCCTTTCACCATTTAATTTCGGTGAGTAATTTGTACATCCTTCTAGGAATTTTGGGATATCGTTCACAAAAAGTGAAAAGAGGGTAGGGGCCAAAACACAACCTTGGCGGACTCCGCGCTCGATTGGAATGTTTTGGGTTAGTTCCCCATTGGGGCCCCATCTAATTTTTGCGAAGTTCCTTTCATGAAGTTCTTTAATTTGTACCAGAAGGTTGTTTGGCAATCCCATATCATGCAATGTTTTCCATAAGAGGTTACGAGGCACTAGATCAAACGCTGCTCTTAAATCGACAAAGGCAACGTATAAATGACCCTTTTTAATGTGAACATATTTCCAATAAAGGCAACAAAATCTAAAAATCTGGTCAATTGTGCTTACTTTGCTACGAAACCCAGCTTGGAATTTCGTTAGGATTATGTTCTCATCCATCCAGTCAGTGACACGAGTTAATATGTGCGGTGAATAAAGTTTCTGGAGGATGTCCAGCAAGCTGATTGGCCGATAGTTAGAGGGATTCTTCCGATCCCCTTTTTTATGAATTAAAACAATTTCTGCCCCGCGCCAACTTTCCGGGAATTCTAGACAAAGGTATAATGCATTGCACAAATAATTTATGTACGGTGCCCAGGTAATTATGTCATGTTTATACAGGTCACCAGGGATCTTATCCAACCCTGGTGCTTTCCCCGGTTTTACTAGTTTAATAGCCGATTCTGTTTCGGCTATTGTAAAACCCATACACTCTGTGGGGTATTCAAGACATGGGGCATCCACATCTGTTCCGGTGCCCTCATATTTTTTGTATAAATTGGTAAAGTGGCTAACCCAAGTTAGTTCGTCCAAATGGACATCTTTAGCCACTCTCCCTACGTGATTCCTGTTGGCAACCAACCTCCAGAAGCCTACATTATCCTTATTTTTAACTGCCAACAACATGTCAGCCCATAGTTCTTCTTCCCAGGCTTTTTTAGAGACCTTTTGTGCTAGCGAGTAATTATACCTAGCGTTTTTTATCTCAAGTAAATTATGTGATTTTATAGCTGAGATAAGAACTTTTTTGGATTCCCGACAGTTTCTATCGTACCATGGTTTACTATGGGATAGATTCTGTGTTCTTTGTTGGGCTTTCATGGGCATTTTGGTCACAAGCATTTTTAATTGATTAAAAAAGTTTTTGTGCAAGGAAATAAAATGGGTGGGGTTGCCCTCTGTATTTGTGAGACCTACAAGTGGATCTAAGGCTCCTGCAAGGAGTGTATATATCTGTGCCAGGATCCTGCCATGGTCCAAAATAAATGGCCATTTAAGGGCTCGCCTGTTGTTACTAACGTGTATTTCTGTATTACCAATGTTATCTACTGACACGATACCCGCATCACCCTGCAGTGCTGGTTCTATTGATAGACTCAATGGAAAGTGGTCGCTCTCCGTTCTGTTTTTAACCTCGAAATCGTGAATATAGGGCCAAATAGGAATAGATACTATAATGTAGTCGAGGTTGCTCCTGCAATTATTTCTGCTGAAAGTTGGTTTTTTCAGGATGTCGGACGAAAAACGTCCATTACAAGCACTGAGGGAATGTGCCGCACATATATTAGTTATCTGAACAGCCAGGGTTGAACATTTAATTGGTTTGGCGTTCTCTAGTGCGGGAATTTTATTTGCAATGTCCTCGTCTTCGAAGATATCACTAAGACCCGTTACTGGTTCATAATTGCAGTTTAGATCACCCGCCAAAATGACATATTCAAATTTTCTGTCTAGGCCTTTTAAGAAAATGTCTAATTTGGTTAAAGTTAGCGAAACTTTTGTTAAGGGTGAAGGTCTATTATAGACGTTTATTAAATAAAATGTTTTCCCTTCGCAAGTAGTGATCCTAAGTGCTAATATGTCGGGGGAATTTGCATCTACCACCTCGATTTGAACCTTTAAATCAACTTTTACCCAAGTTAAGAGACCCCCCGACGGCCTTCCACTCCTAGATGGAATGGCACCTATTCCGAATGTTTTATATCCTATTCTATGTGGTGTTACCACAGCCCAAGTTTCTTGCAGCAAGCAATAATCGTTAGCATCAATAAATCCTGCCCATTCAGGGTCCCTCAGATGTTTTGAGACACCGGCTATGTTCCAAGAGATCAACCTTAAGGGCTCTTGCACATTGGGCAAGATCGTGTGTTGTCCGGTCAAGGTACACTCCTCAGGCATAGGTCGGCATCTCAACATTGCTTCTCCCATCGCTCCTGAAACATCATGTCCCATTCCAACCTCCTCCCCAACATTAACATCTGTCAGAGGGACATTTGGTATGGGTCTGTACAGAACATTCAAGCAGCCTGAGACGGCCCCAACATCTATACCTTGATTATTTCCCAAGGGGCACAGATCATCCACCTCCCCTGAAGAATGTACTGCGTTTGAATTCCTTTCAGGTCGGCCATCCCTCAATATACTAGCTGGGAACTGGGGGACAGCATTATGTTCTTCTAATTGTGAAGTGCCATAGGCCAGAGACAAGGATGGTGTAACCACAGCTGCAGCCGAGTTGGAAAATGTTGCTGATGTTAAACAATTGGCCCCAGTGCTCACCATCCCTTCTGTTACAACCTGTTTACTATCTACTCTGGTGGAGCTGGTGCCTCTTTCATAACTCCCGCCGTTCATAAAGCGTCAATCACACTCATCAATTCCATTGAAGATATCATATCTATTGGTAATCTCCAAGGGCGTAAATGGGTGTAAATGGTCCATTCTCCTATTATAAGAAAAGGTCGTCCCCTTTGGAGCTTGGTTCCAACCATAGGGGTCTGGGGCCAGCAGAGGGTATGTTGGGTAAGGGTTCAACCTTCCATCATAGGTTGTTGGGGGTAAGCTTGTATTTGCGTGGGAAGAGGTGGATGGTACTGGGGCAGTAGGGCCACTGGTCTGGGGTAAAAGTATGTTAGGGGTCTGAGGGTGATATTGGTGTTATTACCTGCCTGCCAGTTTATTATAAAGTGAACTGCGTTAGGGTCCCTGAAGTTCACCACCACCACGTCTCCCGTGAGATCCTTATGTTTTCCACCCAACCAATGTGCTCGATGGACATTTATAATATCTCCGTCTACACCACTTGGAAGTGGGCGATTTAACCTAAGCCAGTGAATGATCTTATTTTTTCATAGCCTTCCCGCTTATTATCCTCTAGTACTGGGACCCCTGTTAAGACTACTACAAAAGGGACTGCTTCCGGGGGTACTTCTGGTGGAGGGACCCTGTGTAATCTTCCTTCCTTGTGCCTATAACCCTCCGTTTCCTGAGATGGTTTTTTCGGCACAGTCCCTCCTGTCCCAATTAAAGGTTTAAGCGTTGTAGTGGCCAAAGTCTGGGCAGATTGTGGCTTCGGCAGGGTTGGCTGGGATCTCCCACCTTTATTGTCAACAGTTTTCACTATAGTTGGGGCCTTGGATGGAACAGCGCTAGGGGCCTTAGGTGGAACAGAGCTAAGGGAGGCGGTGTTAGGTTGGGCGGGCAGTGAGATCGTTTGAATAACCGTGCCTTGGGGTGGTAAAGTAAAAACACCCCTCTTTCCTAATTCCTTTTCCAAATTCCCAAGACATTCTTCAACCTTGTCCAATCTCCCCAGAATCACTGGAGTAGTTTTTTATTAGGTTTTCTATACTTTCTAAAGTTACAAAGGTTTGGGCTGTATGGGACGTGGTGGTGTCTGGGCAATTAGAAATAAGCAAGTCCCCCTCATGCTTGGATATTGTGTTTGGGGACTGTGAAGGACCTGTTGCAGCCTTGTTGCACCCAGGGGTGATTTTAGGTTTTTTCCCAAAATCTGAGTGACTTAGTTTTGGTTGCATGAGTTCCCCCCTTTACCGCCTTTTTTTTGTTGGAGGTGGACCATAGTTGTTAGATAATGAAATTTTGGTTTTTGTCCTGTTCCGTTGATTGGTACAGGGTGGAGGCGCGGGGGTAATTTGGGCCTTCGTTATTACAATCTTACTTGGAGGAGGTATTGGGGAAAGAACGATTAAGTCTGAGTTGGTAGGAGTTACAGGAGTGAGAGTACAATCTCTGAATACTAAAGGCAAGTCATCCATTTGTAATTGGTTTTCATTAATATTTGGGCTCCCTCTAGCCGTGGAAGCAATGGATGCAGGTGACTGTGATACCGGCCTGATTTTCAAACTTTCAACAGAGCGACGGCGTTCTGCTCGTCGCTCTGCTAAAGTAGTTTCCTTAGGGTCATCCCCCACTGATTTGATAACATACCTATCCAAGGTGCCACTGGACGTCCCCCCTATCTTGTCAGGCATATCTGTATCTGCGCTGGAGTGGAACAGTGACATTAGTAATGGGTGATCAACAATAATAGGATGCACAGGGTGAGTTCAATAGCAACTTACGCATTAACATGTAACGTCCATAAGGATGTGCCCAGTCCAGTCTCCTCAGGCCTCTGAGGGCCACAGAGGGCCCGCCCTTTGCCCGGGCTTCGCTCCGCGCTTTGCCCCGCGCGCGTCCCGCTAGCGCGTCGTAGGTTGAGGTTATCTAGGGAGGGGGCGGGAAGAGGACCAGCTGTGGCGAGTTTGTAACGCAGCGCCCGCTGGTCCTCGCAGTCCCTGTTGTATTTCTTCCCTCGGCGATACCTCTTGATCAGGCAGCAGTCTGGCAACCAACACTTGTAGAGCCCCGAGCGGCACCCGCGAAGCGGGGGCCGTGAGGCGTGGGGACACAAGTCAAAAGGGAGCACCCGGTGAACGACGGAGGAGTCTCTGATAGCAGGCACAAAATGCAGGATCAGCCCCTCGCTCTTCAAGGCCAGTGGGAGGGGGCGGGAAGAGGACCAGCTGTGGTGAGTTTGTAACGCAGCGCCCGCTGGTCCTCGCAGTCCCTGTTGTATTTCTTCCCTCGGCGATACCTCTTGATCAGGCAGCAGTCCGGCAACCAACACTTGTAGAGCCTCGAGCGGCATCCGCGAAGCGGGGGCCGCGAGGCGTGGGGACACAAGTCAAAAGGGAGCACCCGGTGAATGACGGAGGAGTCTCTGATAGCAGGCACAAAATGCAGGATCAGCCCCTCGCTCTTCAAGGCCAGTGGGAGGGGGCGGGAAGAGGACCAGCTGTGGCGAGTTTGTAACGCAGCGCCCGCTGGTCCTCGCAGTCCCTGTTGTATTTCTTCCCTCGGCGATACCTCTTGATCAGGCAGCAGTCCGGCAACCAACACTTGTAGAGCCTCGAGCGGCTCCCGCGAAGCGGGGGCCGCGAGGCGTGGGGACACAAGTCAAAAGGGAGCACCCGGTGAACAACGGAGGAGTCTCTGATAGCAGGGATTTTGTAAATGTTTCAGTTTACTACATGAGAAAGGAAAAGGACAATGGAACCCCTAATGATACATACAGAGGGGTGTTGCTTATTAGACCATTGTGCAAAATATCAAGTGTTCACACAGTCTGAGTTTAGCCATTTTTTCCTATGGACTTTGAGAGGTTTGGAACTCTATGCGTCCTCTTGATCATCTGCTAAGTGTAGCTTATATTACCACTTATTCCCCTTATCCAATATGACTCTTGACCTAGCTTCTTAAATTCTGACACATTCCCATTCTTCCTATTCTTCCTGTACTGCCTATTTTGCTCATTTGTTGAATTTACCTAGTTTGAGATTCTTTTAGATACAGCCATCCTTTTAGTTTGAACTTTGACTTAGATGGTTTTACTCATGTATAGAAGAGAAAACATGAAACTTTTCTCCAAGCGTCAAATCTTATTGCACATCTTTTGTATTGCTGTGACTGAAATTCTTGTTTGCGTAATACTGGTACACCAAAACCTTTTTAGGAGGCTGAGTTTCCCAAATTGTTATACTGTATCTTTATAGTATTGTGCTGACATTTGTTTACCTTTACTTGACTGCTGACTTGTAATATACCTTTTAACTACAGCCTCTAATTCCTGGTCCTCATTGTGTGGCCAAATGGGTTACACTGTCAATTGAAATTTCCTTAATCTAATGTTAACTCCCATCACCTCTCAGGCAGGATAGAAGCGGTCCATTGGTGAACAAATGGTAAGAGGGTTGTCCCAGAGCTGATTGTCTCAGTGCTCTCCTGCAATAATAGTCACAGGAGAACCAGTAATGCATCAGATTAAATTTGTTCCTGATCAGTGTAACAAGACAAGATGATCTTATGTTGTGCTTGTATGCGAAATTCCTGTATTCTTGACATAAAAAATGCATGTGGCATATATTCAATTTCTTTTCTTGCATCTAATGTGTTTTGTTTCCTCCGAACTTCCTCAGGGCTACAAATTAACATACATGTAACATATATTATATTATATTTACACACTTAAAAAACACATTAGATCTCATTTGTTATTTAAAATAACCTATAACTATACCAATTAAATAGATATAGCCTGAGCACTCAGGACAGCATACATTTTGTAAAATACTGTCCAGTACTGTCATTTTACAAATTCGAGGTGGAACATCTTATAACACGGCAAGTACTGTTCAAAATGGTAACTAAACAAATTCAAATTGAATCATCGTAATGTGAGTTGTGAATGCTAATAGTTTCTGTAACAATAAGTATACATGGGGAATCCTTTTACATTACAATAATATAACCTAGACTAAACAATGTCAATGATATCACATAATTTCCTCCACAATTATCTTCTATTTTTGTCATGTGCCCCAGCCTTCAGTGTACATCATTAACATTTTTAAATATTCACTTCTTATCCATACAGCCGTGTAAATCACCACTAATATGTCCTTATGATAATCAAGATACATGCCACGCCCACAATCATAAATCACTGCTGAATTATGTTTCATCATTACATGGTGTGAAATCCAGATAAAAACCTAAAAGGAGTTCAGAGTGTAACCAATATTAAATGTTAACCAGCTATCTCAGAGTATAATTTACTGCCTCCATTGTGGAGCAACATCATGCTACAGGATTCAGCTTGTTTAGATCCTTCCCATTATTCAGAAAATAACACTAGTCTAACTTCTGCCCTTGATTGGGCGAGATGAAAAGATATAATTAAATCCAGCCTACTAAATCCTTACAAAACATCTTCAAGAATTCCATGGACAGAGCCTACTGGCACTGTTCTGAATAGTTGCTCATATAAATCCACAGAAGACACCCGCTCTTCCAGAACCACACAACACTTGTTATAAGATCTTGTAAGTACATTCCTTCAGCAGCAGATTGTCATCAATCAGGAGTGTTACTGATGATGACTCAGTTTGGAATAAGTTTCTTTAAATTGCTTCATAAATTACCACTCTCAATTACTCACAGTCCTGCAATTTACTTCTATTCTCATCAGACAATGAGTCTACCTGTCTAGAGTTTTATTTTTTCCTTTGAGGCGGGAGTGGCTCACCCTCTGCTCTTGTTACTATTTTCAAGTTGATCTGCCTTTTTGTTTATTCTTTACTCAACAATCTTGGCCCCCTCTTTCCCTAAGATTTCAATATGACAGTTTCCACTTGTTTGACTAGTTCACCAAGCAAACCAATTTCTGCTTGCTTATTCACTGCTTGAGAATGCGCTCATTGTAGCTGGGTTAGTTGTTTCCCTGACTTCTCTGACTGACTAAAAAAAAATTATTAAATAATTTGTAATTGATTATCTAATTAACTTCCCACCCTATTCCTCTATAAACCCAATATCCAGCTCCTACACAATAAATTACTATTAAAACAGTATAAAAAATTCGAAGTCACTTAAAATTACACGCTATATTTCAAAAACAATAACATTTATATAAATAGTAGAACCCCATAAAATTGATGTATCAACTAAAACACATTAAAATACTTAAAAACTATATTTTTAACCGCTTCCATGCTCATGACGGAGCCGCTCCTTCATGAGCCTCGGTTGAGCTGTGCTCATGACAGAGCGGTTCCGTCATGGTCTGCTCGGCGCACCTGCGCGGCGCGAATTCCGCGCCTGCGCTGGACGTTCCATTGAGCGGGCGGGGCCATGACGGAACCGCTCCGTCATGAGCACAGCTCAACCGCGGCGAAGGAATTGCCGCCGCAGCGAAGGGGTTAACCACTATATTTGTGAAAATGATAACATAGAAAATATTTACAATTATATTACCTCAAAAACGATATCCTTGTCAACTGTATATATGCATCATGATATTTGTGTGTCATGATATTTAATTTCCAATATTTCTGTCTCTCGATATTTCCTCATCAATATTTTGTAGAAACATCAGTGCCTCAGAGTGCAGAGTTTAATAACCAGCAATTAAAGTCAGCAAACAATGGGGATAACCACACAAAAGGACAATTTTCTTAAAATTACAAAGATTAATGATAAGTACAAATATTTATGTGCCATGTTGTGTTGAAGTTTTTGCTGCATGTGTTTTCCTGTCAGGTACAACTGATACATCTTTGTGCAACTTCTCTAAAGCTTACTTCAAACAACCTTAAGCTTTCCTTTGGCCATTTGAGTTTCAAATCAAAAATCTATTTTGGACCTCTTTGTTATAGGAAAGCATATATCTTTCTACTTTTTTTTTTATAACCACAAATATTGCTTATTTCTTCCAGCAGGCTAAATATGTTGTTACTTGAGACTCCAGGATGTGAAGCAAAATACATCTTAATTAGATCTGTTGAAAATCTTACGTACAAGGTGTCTTAAATAATTACCAGCCAGCTGGCGGTCACGTCTGTCCTTGATGCCCCCCTGGCTGTATGGCTCAAGTGCGGGCCAAGGAAGGCAGTACCGGTGGCTGTGTCTCATTGTGCGTTGGACCCCCCCTGCTCCTTGAGATCAGACATTGAAGCTGAGGCTGATCAAGGGGGCCGTGGCCTTCATCTGCAGTGTGCTGTGGCCCATTTCACCTGACTAAGCAGTTGCAGAAGGTGATGCATGACTTGGGACTTAGGTATATCTGGCGAGATCACAACCCAAAAGGGAAAATGTATACATGCTACACGCCCACCCATAATACCCATAGCTGTATGGATAGGGTATTGGCAACAGGGTAACCAGCATTTTTGGCGGCGGTCATTGTCCACTTGGCTTGGTTTCTATCTGATCATGAGCTGGTGTCCTGCTATGTTCTGTGGGCTGCTGGGGTGCAAGGCTCACACAGCTGGAGGCTACCCACTGATATGCTTGAGAATCAGGTTGGTAGAGTGGCAATTTCAAGCACACTGACAGAGTATATGTCTCTAAATTGGGGTAATGCCGGCAATAGAGCTACTGAGTGGGATGCAATAAAGGCAGTGGTCCGGGGGACAGCAATGAGACTAACATATGGCTTTAGAAACAACTGCAGGCTGAACTGCGGGATAGAGAGAGCTCACTGCCAGAGCTACAGTCAAGGCTGCAGGCGGCAGGATGACACCCAGGAGCGTGAACGGGCATTGTGTGAGCAGGTCGCAGATACTTGAGACAGACTGGACAAATATACGTTTACTAAATACCGACAAAGACTGCACACAGAAGGGGACAAGTCTGGCGGAATGTTGGCTTGGATCTTGCGAAGGAAACAAGTCTCCCGATGATCACTAGCTTGCGCAGCCTGTCAGGCGAGCTGGTCTATACCCATGCAGGCCTGCTGGAAATATTTCGACAGCATCTGAAGAAAGTGTATATGGCTGACCCCTCAGTTAAAGCTGAGTTCTATGTTCCATTCTTGGAGGGTCTACCATTGAGGAAACTGTCAGAAGAAGTTAGGGCAGAATTGATGTGCAGATTACTGCAGAGGAGCCAGTGGAGGCAATGGCAGAAATACCCAAAGCTAAGGCTCCGGCAGGAGATGGGCTACCAATTGAGTACTATCAGGCATTTTCAGCAAAGTTGGTCCAGCCATTGCTCCAGACATTTAATGAGTCATTTGATAGCGGGATACTGTCTCCAAAAATCCACGAGGGTGAAATCTGTATGATCCCTAAGTTGGGTGGGGACACCCAGGACCCAGCAGCATACTGACCATTGACAATGATTAATACCGACATTAAAATCCTATGTAAAGTGCTGACCAACGGCTGGGACCGCACATGGGCTACTTGGTTCAGGAGTACTAGTACAGTTTTATCCCAGGCTGCAGCACACCCATGAATATACAACGCTTAGCGCTTATACTGCATGAGACACAGGAGGCCCCTGAGGAGATGGCATTGGTCTCATTGACTTTGAAAAAGCATTTAACACAGTGGACTGCGGCTATCTGTTGGAAACTCTTAAGATATTAGGAGTTGAGCCATGGTTCTGCAGGTGTGTACAAATATTGTACACAAACCCAGTGGTCAGGGTGCAATAGGGTCAAAATAAGTCTGAGCAATGGCTGCTGGAGAGAGGTAAGTGGCAGGGATGCCCCCTGTCACCACTACTGTTTGCTCTGGCTACCGGGCCTATGGTGGTGTGGACTAGGCAAGAACTAGGTCACTGGGGTATACAAATAGGTTATAGAACTCACCTTATCGCCTTGTATGCGGATGAGGCATTTAATGTCGCGTCTCCACTAGAGGCTAACCTGAAGCTGCTGCAGCTGCTGGATCAATTCACAACCTTCTCGGGATTACACCTTAATAGGCCTAAATCCTTGGCGTTCCCACTGGCAGGGTTAAAAGAATGTAGGATTGAGAGGTTGCCTAGTCAGGGAGTGAATTGGGAGACGGACCATTTCCGGTATCTGGGGTTTCAGATAGCACATGGGGATGCAAAGCCACTACAATTAAATATGACTAGGGTAGTTGAGTCCCTGCGGCAGTCAGTAGAATTTTGGAACACGTTGCCATTGTCCTTAATGGGCAGAATAGCGGTGGCAAAGATGGTGATGCTACCTAAATGTCTGTACGTCTTGCAGAATGCACTGTGTGCGATTCCTGCGAAGGTGTTTCGTCAACTGAACTCTCTATTAATATCTCTTGTCTGGGTGGGGAAATGGCGCAGAGTAGCGCTACAGGCCTTTTCAAAGTGATATGAGAAGGGGGAAGTGGGTTGCCTAGGTTTGACCTATATTAGTATGCGGTGCACCTCCAGCATGCAGTGCACTGGTTAGATGAGGCAGACAACTGGGAGAAGCGCCTGCTCAGCAGCCGGGTGCAATCAGAGAGTCTACCTGTTATTCTGATGGTGGGTGCAAGGGCAAGTGTAGATCTACCATATGTGGTCCAACAGATGGCCCTCATTTGGCAAAAAGGCATGGAACAGATGTTCGGGCGGGCTCAAATTTCACCCTGAACTGACCATCTGGCAACTAGTCCCAGTACGAAGAATCGTGGAGAGTATGTCCTTGCAGGCTTGGAGGGAGGGTGGCTGCCGGGTATTGACAGACTTGTATGTAAATGACATCTCCATTACTTTGGAACCGGCAAGCAAAGGATTTGGTCTGGGCCTGGGGCAACATATCCAATACGCTGGCCTGATGGAACTGGCTAGAGTCACGTGGCACACATACCCAAATCTGCCCCAGACTACTGATACCTTAGATATACTGTTAAAGTGTGGCAGAGGGCGTAGGCTGGTGTCATTGTTGCATAAGGCTAGAGGGCGAATTCGGGGTCCCTAGCCCTTAAGGCATGAGACACTTGGAACAAGGATTGGCAGGCGCCATTACCCGAAAAGAGCTGGGTGAGGGTATGTTCTCTAATGCGCAAGGTATCCTGCAATGCCCGACTGAAGTTATTGCACTATAATTTTGTGCAACGGGTGTAAATGACCCCTGTGAGGCTCCACCGTATAGATACTAGTCAGTCGCATGAATGTCCCTGATGTCACAGAGCTCAGTCAGGGTCTATGCACATGGCATGGGAATTCCTAGAAGTACAGCAGTACTGGTTTAATGTAGTAGGGAGGATCCGTAAAGGAGTTAGAATTCGGTTAGAAGCTGTACCAGAGCAGTGTCGCCTGGGGCTGTTCCAGCAACGCAAGAAACGAAAAATGGTCAATAAACGAACTCAATTAGCATTAGTATTGGCGAAGTGGAGGCTGCCCATTTGCTGGATGGGAGAACGGGCCCCAGATTTTGAAAACTGGATAAGGGATGTAGGTGAGTGGTCCCTGGCGGCAGAACTGCATATGAAGGCTTGTTGTACAGATGAGAAGCCAGAGGAAGACATTGTAATTTGGAGAGAGTTACCGAGGGATATTTTAATCCAACGGGAGGAGGTGAGCAGGACAGTGGATCTGTCAGTAGCAGCAACATGTAGAGATTGGTGATTGGATAACTTCCTAGCTAAGTATAATGATATGTATATTGCTATGCCATTCATGTATAAATAACTGTGAAATGTATATAGGACTCAGATGTATAATGGAAATAAGTTGAAAGGTATTACCGTGGGTAACTCTGTTGTAGGACCGCTCAGTTTTGTGTGTGAAAAATGAAATAAATAAAGTTTAATAAAATATATACACAAGCTTAGGAGTGTACTGATGAGTGACTCGGGAGATCCAATATGTATACCCAATGCCACCCTTTGAAATGGGGGAAACTTCCAGTCCACTCCCACATCTGGTTCTGGAAAGTTCTTTCTTTCCTGTTTATTTCCCTGCCCAAGCTCCAAAAGGTCTACACCGCTAGGGTGACAAAGGCTGGAGTCAAATTCCTTTGTGAGTATACCAGAGGCACCATTTGAAATGTAACCGTTGCAGCTAGCAGCTCATTCCCTCCCATCCAGGCAGAATGATCCTCTCCCAGCTACACCCAGGTTCTATTGTCCACTGTATGTGCCAACTCTTAGAAGGCCTCAGTAAGTTTAGGGCAGGAAAATGCTAATTTTATAAAAGTGGCATTTTCAAAACTGTAATCTAATGTCCGACTTCACCATTAAAAAAGGAATTTAAATTCCAATGCATTTGGGTTCAAACATGACAATTCTAACTGCTCCCAATAAAAGGTTAGCACATGTAAAATATAATAAAGTAACCCAAAGGCATCCTATAGGAAAGGTAGACCTTATGGTAGTGAAAAGCAAAGTTAGGAGTTTTTCACTACCAGGACATCTGAAGCATAAAAACACAAGTCCTATTTTTTAAAATACAATGCACCCTGCACTATGGGCTGCGTAGGGCCTACTTTAGGGGTAGGTTCTATATAATAAAATGGATGGTTAAAGCCTGGCAAAAAGTTTAATTTGCCAGGCTGAAATGGCAGTTTAAAACTGTACAAAGGGCAGCAATATCAGGCCTGAGGCATGTTTTAAAAGGCTATTTTTAGTTGATGGCACAATGAGTATTGCTGCCCACTGATAGAATTTAAGTTACAGGCCCTGAGTACCCATGGTACCATATACAAGAGGCTTACAAGTAAATTAAATGTACCAATCATGTGTAAGTCAATTGTGGCATGTTCTAAGGGGAAAGCATGAGCCCCTTCGTACCGGTTACCAGTGGAAAAGTGCACAGAGTCATAAAAGCCAACGAAAACAGGTTCAGAAAACAGGAGGGGTGAAGGCAAAAGTTTGCCTAGAGAGTGGGCCAAGTCCAAGTCCAACATCGCGCATTTAAGTATTTCAATTAAATAAATCACCTCCTTTCTTTTAGAAGTTCTAAGTGCTTGAATATATTCTAGTTCGCTCAAAACACTTCCCTTCTTTAATGCCACATGCAATTTTACTCACATGCCTAAATGACCAAAAACCACAGAATCTAGGAGTCAATTAGACCTGGTGGGCAGTCCGTCAGCTCACCGTGGTAATGGAATGCATGCCTATGCCTGCCCCACAGTAGAGTGTCCATGATATGTTTTATTTTCCACTGCTTCGCTTGGGTATTTATGACAAATGTGCTACAGCTGATATTGCAGGATCACTTTCATCACGAATGTATTCCCTTCATTTTGTTTTACAGAAACAAATCCCAAAAGCTGGGGGTTGTTTCTGTGAAACTAATGTCAATGACATGCAGGAAGGTTTCTCCCTATACGTCCAGGACATTGGTTTCTCTCTCCTGTCGGAATGCGCCATAATGCGAGTCATAGTTCTTGTTTTTTTATTTTTTTATTTATTTTTCTTATCATCATCAGTACATAATTTCATAATTTCGTTATAACACAGAGTGAGTATTCAGTCAAAGCTTCTTAACAAAAGCAAATAAACAAAAGTGAAAAGCATTAGAAAACGCAAAAACAGAAAATCAATATTTACAGATTTATATAGAATTTTCAAATAACACAAAAGCGTAATCCAGCCTCTTAACCACCAAATATATTCTAAATTGCTGATGCAACCTAACTTGCTTCCATCCTCTCTTTCCACTCTATCATTGGGGTCCAGATGCGTTTCCCTAATTGTTTAGCTTTCCAACCCTTCTTCTCATACAGTGCCTTCTCGAGATTATATATAGCTAGTAACCGTGAGATCCATTGCTGAAATGTTGGAGGATTTGGATCTTTCCATAAACAGGCTATACATATCCTACTTATAGCCATCAGTAAAAAAATAAATTCTTGGTGATCTACAAGGACCCCCTCCTTTACGACACCCAATACCATTACTTCGTTGATTAAGCTTATAGAGATCCCCATTGCCCTTTTAAAAAATTCTTCTAGAGATTTTTTAAACGGATCCAGGCTTGGGCAGGAGGAAAACATATGTATTGTATCAGCTTCAATACTTTGACATCGTGGGCAGGTTATACCACTTGTTCCCCCCCAACAAGCTATTCTATGTGGAGTGTAATAAAGCTTGTGGATAGTTTTAAAGTTTTGTGCTTGAAGGTTTGCTACCTTTAATACTGTGTTTCCTAGCTTGAGAGAGGTTTCATAGTCACTCCCTTCTAGATTCAGTTTTCTTTGCCATTTGTCAGTGGTTTTCCCTCGATCATCTTCTGAGTGCTGACTTAGTTCTTCATATATATATGAGATTGTACATCCCCCTCGCTCCGTACTTGTTCCATAACTTCTTCTCTATAAACTACCATACTGCCCCCTTATTTTTTTATTAAGGCGGACCTAATCTGCAGATATTTAAAAAAGTCCCTACGCTCTAGATTATATAAGTGCTGTGCTTTATCAAAAGTGATTATACCAGTGGCATCTGTAAAATCCCCTATAGTCTTAATGCCGAGCGCATCCCACCGTTTCATTACATTATCGTGAAACACCGTCGGCAATGAAGGATTATCAAATAGGGGAGTATAATAATTCATCCTACCCATACCTAGCCTTTTCCGGACCGTAGTCCATACTGCTGCTGCAACACCAAGTGTCTTAAATTTGACTTTCTTATAGTAGTTTGCCTCACTATACGATAGAAGCCATCCTTTCACCACAGTTGTTATGAGCTCATATATATCCGTAATGCTCTCGCTGCCTCTCCACTTATCTTCGGTCGTACCCCCCAAAAGACCTCTTGCATATTGAAGTACTGATGCCCAGTAATATAACCTAAAATCTGGTACTGTCAGACCCCCTCGCTCTTTTGACAAAGACATAAATTTGATAGCTCTTCGTGTTCTGCCTTTTGCCCAAATAAAGCGATTCGCAACTCCCTCCATTTCTTTAAACCAATTGCTCTTGAACTTTAGTGGGATCGTCCTAAAGAGATATAGCAGTTTTGGAAGGAACAGCATATTTATTATGTTGCAGCGGCCTATTATTGTCAAATGTAGATTATCCATTTTATCTAGATCTTTCCTTGCTTTCGTAAGCACTGGGCAATATTCATCTCTACTAAATTCGTTATATCTGAAGTTATCATTATTCCCAGATAAACTGCTGTGTCCGTTACCCTTGGATCTGCCATTGTAATCTTCTTATTAGCCATGATTTGTGTCTTCCCTTGATTTAATTTATATCCAGATAGAGGCCAAAAAATATCCGCCTCTCTTTCCATTTCCAACAATGCAGACGTTGGTTCAGGTGAGGTAATCGCCAGATCGTCAGCGTATCCTAGAATTTTTGTCGCAAACCCATTTAATTTTATCGGCAAGATGTTTCCATTGCTATCTATTCTCCTTATAAAGGAGTCAATATAAAAGGCAAAGAGAAGCGGGGAGCAGGGACAGCCCTGGTGGGTCCCTCGCCCGATGTTTATTGCTCCGCTTACCTTGTCCATTATTCTGAGTCTAATCTTAGGCTTTATATATAATGCTTGTAAGGCCTTTATGCATCCCTTGCCCACATACCCTTCTCTAGCACTGACCATAGTAAGCCCCACAAGACCCTATCAAATGCCTTTTCCGCATCTCATAAAATAAGAACCATAGGGTCTCGTGAGGCTGCCACACCATCAAAGAGTGTGCAGACTCTTCTAATGTGGTCTGCAGTACCCCTACCTGGGATGAACCCGAAATTATCTTCCCAATCTTAGCACTCAGCCGACCTGCTAATATCTTTGAGTAAATTTTTGTGTCGCTGTTCATTAGACTGATTGGTCTGTAGGAGCCTGGTTGTGTAGGGGAGTTATTTTTCTTCAAAAATACCACCATTGTAGCTTCCCCCCAAGATATCGGTGGTGCTGCACCCTTTTGAACTTGGATCAGGAGGTTATACAAATCCGCCTGTATTGCCAGGAGGAATTTTTTATAGAACTCAAGTGGGATAAGGTCGGGACCCACCACCTTGCCGGTAGGTAAATCATTGACCGCTCCCTGTAGTTCCTCGATGGAGAAACTCGTCTCCATATCCTCTTTATCCTCTATTTAAAATGTTTCCATATCTGCTGATTCCAAATACTGCACTATTTCTTCTCTGGGCGCCTCCCTATCTGCATTGTATAGCTCTTGATAAAAATCTTGAAATGTCAAACAGATCTCTTTAGGTGTCGTAGCTTTGACCCCTGTACTTGATATTATCTCTGAGATATCCCCTCTTGTAGCCGCTTGCCTAGTTCTAATTGCTAATAGGCGCCCGGCCTGCTTGCTGTACTCATATTGTTCTTGTTTCCAAGCTAGAAATTTTCCAGCTGCTTTAGAGGCGATTATATCTCCTATCGCTGCTTTAGCTAGGGCTAGTTTCTGCAGGATCTTATTAATGTCTTCCTTGTGACTGATGGCTTTAACTAAATCTTCCTCCAATATAGTGACTGCTCTCATCTTCTCTTCCATCCCCGCCTTTTCTACCTTATTGCGCCTGATGGTATAGCTCAAAGTTTCTCCCCTTATACCTGCTTTCAACGCATCCCGGACTATCCCTGATTGTGCCGACCCTCTGTTTATTTCTAAAATCTCTCTAAGCCACCTTTCCATATGTGTGACGTAATTCCTATCTTGTAGCAAGGCTCTCTCGAATGACCAATTAGTAAATTGTGCCTGGGTGTTTGAAACTTCTACATCTAATATTAGGGGATTGTAGTTAGACATAACCCTTGGCAACCTACTTATTTTAGAGAGTGTTATCAGTGTAGACGAGATTAAAAAGTAATCTAGCCGAGCTAATGCCTTGTGTGGGGCTGAATAATATGTACTGCCTCCCCCAGCTGAGTTCTGTTGTTCCCACATATCTGTGAGGCCATTATCCTTCATTACGTGGATTAGAGCTTTATGACTTTTTCTCTTTCGGCCTTTAAATCTGGCTGGATCATCTTTCTGTTGAGCTCGTTGATATTTAAATCCCCATACATTATTATTGGGAGAGGCCAAGATGCCATCTGGATATTAACTTGATTAAATACCTCCGGATCATCAGTTGTTGGTGCATATATAGAGCATAGAGTTAAATTCCATCCCTGTATCTGACATTCTACCATAGCCCATCGACCGTATTTATCTGCGAGTTGTTTTTTTACTGTGAGCACCTTGGTTCGTGCTAATATCGCCACCCCCCGTCTTCTGGTCCCTTGCGTGGTATACGTTAAAAGTTGATAACCCAGCTGTTCCAATATGGCCTTACGGGAGGCCTCTATGTGTGTCTCTTGCAGACATATTATATCTGCACGTACTGTTCTCAAGTATTCTTTCAAATCCCTGCGTTTTCTTGCATCATTCAATCCACATATATTTAGTGTAACTATCCATATGTAATTTGATCAGATTCCGCTTCATTTCTCCCATACGCCTCACTCTGTTTTACATTGTAAACTGATGATGATGATTTTCTCTCTCCTTTTACCACCCAACCCAACCTTGAGTCCCCCCATTCGCAAACCCTTCCCCCCACATCCCCCTCCCCCCACCCCCACCAACAAAGGCAAGCAGATTTGAAGTCTCTGTGATGGTGCCTGGCGGTCGACCTCTATCTGCTGAGCTTCTACATTAATATATTCCTTCCTTTAAGGTGTGTTTTATATCCAAATCACCTCCCTGAATTCACCCTTTGAATCAATAGTTCCTCCATTAAGTGTTTAACTATACTGACTTCCCTTTCCCTCCAACACCCCCCTCTACTCTATTCTACTACTTTTAACTAACCATAACTGCCATATCATTTCATAGCCATATCAATGTCGATATCAATATCCATATCAATAACAATGGCTCAGTAGGACCTCTGCCTTCTTATTCTCCCGGGACTTCAACATTTCCATTTCCGTTTGTTGATTTCAGTGTATCCATATAGACTTTGACTTGAATTTCAGATTGAAATACTCTAGTAGTATTTTTATAAATGAACTTGAGCCTTGCCGGATTCATGAGGTACCCCTGAAGACCCATCTGCCGACAAGGTTCTATCAATTCTCTCAGTCGCCAAAGTCTTTCGACAGTATGATGACAAAAATAAGGGGTGGTGAAAAACGTCTGATTGTCATAAGATCGTTTAGCGTTCGGTCGGGCCTTAGAGTATACCTCCTCTCTCAGCAGATAATTTCCAAAATATATCAATATTGCTCTTGGTCTCATTGCTCCATCCTGCGATCTGGTGTGTGTCTTCTTGAGGGCTAGTGGGAATCGATGAACCCTCTGTATTTCTTTTTCCCACTCCCACTGGCTTAGTTCCGGGAAAGCTCCTTTCATTAATTTCAACACGAAGGCCCTGATGTCGTCCCCTTCTGCCCCCTCTTCTATTCGCAGGACCCTAAGATTATTTCGTCTCTGGCAATTCTCCATGTCCTCCAGCTTCCATTGTATGTCCGAATACTGTTTGTCGTACATGTTTAATCTAGCTGAGTCTTTAGCCTGACAGTCCTCCAGCTGGCTTGTTCGCTCTTCCAATTGCGCCATCCTGGTATTTGTATCAGTACAAATTTTTGCTACCTTCCTCATGGCTCCTTGTACATTTTTGTAGCCAGCCTGTTCTTCTTTCCCTCTGTCCTTGTCTCCTCCTGGAGTTCCTTTATAGAGTCCAATATTGTTCGTAATGAGGGGGCTTCCTCATCTGCCCTTGCTACTCCCTGTGCTTGTTGCTCTGGATACACATTCCTGGTGGCTGAATAGTCCCAATTTAGACCTACATCTGAATGGGCTCTGTTAGCCCTAGGCTGATCTGCTTTTTCCTGGGAAAGAGACTCCCTTTGTCTCCTTGTTAGCCTTTTTTTCTTTATGACCGTATCTTTATCTTTATCTTTATCTTTTAATCCTGCTACAGCCCCAGGCTCCGAGCTAATAGCTGTGCTAGCCCGTGAGACACTCTCACTGCCCTCCGTCTCAACTTCTGAGGGCGTGGGTTCTGAACCATCCGTTACTGAATAGAAGTTATCTCCAAGTTCCTGAGTGTCCTCAGCCCCACTGATTCCGCTACTGGCAGCGGCCTCCTGGACTAAAACATTCGTAATCCTCTGATCCTCGCTTAAGAACTTTTCAGATGCTACTTTAAGACCCATCTCCGTTATAACCTGTTGGGTTGCCAGTTCTTGATTTTGTTCTAAGTTTTGGGCAACAGAACGCTCCACTCCTTTTTCTGGGCTAGCTTCCATAGATTCAATTTATTTCTATATCTGTATCCCCCCATTCTGCTCCTGAGGTGATTACTTTTGATCCTGATTCAGAGGGAACTGCAGTGGGGTCTTCAATGATTAGAGTCTCTTGAGTCCCTGCCCGCATGGCCTTCCTCCCCCTCGGGCTGTGCTATCTATATCGGGAGTTATTGTACTTTTTTTTGCCTGGCCTGTTTGCTTGGCTGGGGAAAAAAAGCTAGCAATGTTCTTTAAACCGCCATTATTTTCTTCACCTGGCTTAAGTCCTCTCCCTCTTGTATTGCTCCACGTCCCTGTGTCATTTCCTTTTCTTATATCAGCCAGCTCACCTGGAGTGTTCTTTGCTCCCTTTCCCAGATCTTTTCCCTGGTCTTTTGCTTGTGTGGCTGTCTTTAGGGGCGCACCTCCCCTGTTCTGGATCAAGGATCTTCCCCCGACCTCCACGAACGTTCTTTGGTGCCATCCTTTCGATCCTTGAAGTCTCAGCCGTAGACACAGCTTCCACAGCTCTCTGCACTGACCAAAGTGCTAGCTGTACTTTGCGGTCGAGACTCTGAGCTCTGCCGCCCTGACTGCGGCTGTCTCCGCCTCCTGCTCCACCTCCGCCGGCTCCGCAAACTCCGCCGGCTCTCCCTTGATGCTCTCGCAGCTCCACCAGTGCCGCTGTCACTGTGTGCAGGATCGCCGAGATCAGCCTCTCCGCGGCCACAAAATAATCCTCACCGCCGCCGTCGTTGATCATTAGGTAGGTGTTCCAAGATTCTTTCAAGATTCAGCGCATTTGGCACACCTTATCTCGGTCACTTTTCTCAGCATCTAGCGCGATCTAGCCGCCGCTGTCAACCAGACGCCATCTTGCCTCCTTGAGTCATAGTTCTTGGTAGGAAAAACGAATGTTTTCAACATTTAATCCAGCTCTCACAAGACAATCCTGGCAGTTTCCCCCCTTCTAAATGAAGCGGAGGAGCACTGGGTTTGGCAGGCTGGAACCTTTCTGATTTAAGTGAGAATTCCTGCTCAGCCAAATCCTAAATGAGGTCCTCATTATTATTATTATTATTATTATTATGTTTCTTATATAGCGCCTGAATCGACCCCCGAAGGGGTATCTCCGCGCTTGCCTTGGGAACCCGTCCTGGCTTTTCCCTGTGAGATAGCCCCTACAGGGCATCCCCAAGGTGAAAGCCAGGCATCCCGCCGCAGGGGGGCCGTTGTGGAGATTAAGCAAGCTTAATGCCCAGAGTTGCAGAGTGTGAACCCATGATTAGGTCAGGCACCGAAGCGAGAATTATCGAGTCCATGGACATTTGAGCTCAAGACCCTGCCGCGTCGGGAATTGAACCCTGGTCCCGGGTCTGACCTCTGCTTCAGGGTCTGCCTGCTCTAACCAGTGAGCCACACTTCTCCACATTCATTCATTTATTCACTTGCATATTCTGATTTGCAGATCACAGAAAGATGTTGATTCATAATTAAGACTCCCGGTTTTCCGGTTTTATGGATTTCCACAGACAGAAAACAAAGTGGTTCCTGTCTGTATTTATTTATAAAAGCGGAAAAATGCAGAACAGAGTGCTTCTTGTGGATGACTCTCCATGCTGTTTTTCATGATTTCTAGTACAACAGCTGAGCAGATAGGTAGCATGGGAAGTTAAAAATAGGTTGAGATTTCCCTAATTGCCGGTGTATGGTAACATATATTTATATTAGAATGCTCATATTTACCTGAACGGTGTAGTGTTTTGCTATATTGCGCTGCTTAATTTGCCAAAAAGGCGACAGGCAGCAAAGAATGATTGCATGTTTATCAGTTAAATAAATGTGGAAATATACAATTTTATGACTTCATATATTTGCGAACCACAATATAAATATGGATAATATCAATAAGACTGGCAAAAAATACATCAATGTAATGAAAATACTAAAACTAATATGAATATTGCTACTTCTACCACTTCTGTTGCTACTACCACACATCGTACTAATAATAATAATAATTTAAGTTGCACTACATAAAAATGGTTATTAGCAATAGAAATACAGCTCAATAAGATAGGATCCCAACTGAGAAAGCAGAATACACTATTTGTTTAACAAACTTTTGCAATGCCAATAGGTGTGGTTTAAATGTGTCACACTTTGCACTCTTACAGGTATACTGCTCACCCTGCAATCACATCGGGAGCATCTTATACCTCTGGTTTACTCAGAATAGCAGGGAGACTGAAGAAAGAGTGTCTTCCTGCTCTTTTGTAATGGTACATGGGCACAACCATGAGAAGAGTGAAAAAACTAGTGAGAGGGTATGTAAGGTTGAAGTTGAGAACTTATATAGTCAGTATTAGTGCTAGCAAGTGCCCTGTGCCCCATGCAAACAGTTTTCAGCACAATTCACTTACTCACCGGTAACCTTTTGAGGAAGTCCAACTGTCTTTAACAGAGGCACACTTAGGTAAATTAAGTGACAGACAAGCCACTTTCAATTTGCACACCTGGAGCCATATTACAAAAAGTGCCCCGAGAATGCAACGGGCCAGTTTTGCACGCCCCGGGGCATTTGTTATTACAGAAGGGGATGCAGACGATTGTGTGGCCCCTTCTGTAATACTGAAAGTGATGGTTCACATAGAGCAACAGCACTTTCTCAAGATGTAATTTCCTCATTTGCATGGGATGTGGCCCCATGCAATGTGGAAATCCTTTTACCTCTGCACCCGCGCCTGATTATAGATGTGGGGGCTGAGGCAAAAAAGCTGTAAGGAGGCACATTGAGAGTGTCCCACCTAAAAGGTGGCACACTGTCAGTGTGCCCCCTGATCGCAGGCCCTTTCGGGGGAAAAGGGGTCCTATGGAGCCCCCAGACATATCCTAAAGGCGGGTGCAGTTGCTCAGTGTCAAGCCAGCCCTAAGAACCAATTTAATTTTTTTTTTTTCAAAAGAGTGTTTCAGAGAGACTAACCCCCCCCTTGCATACGATGGAAATCCATATTAGAAGCTATTTTTCTTTAGGCTTTAACATAATCGAGGGCCACTGGAATTATGCGGCATATGAAGGCCAAATTATGCAGCAGGGATGAGTAAATTATGCAGCAAGAAAACGTGACACATTTTGTGACAACATTACTTGATTATTTTGTCATTTTTACCCTTGTTGACATTGGCAGGACATTAGTTGCACCTCATTTGCACCAGTTTAACACCCAACTAGAGCAATAAGCAACAGTAAGGTGCCTAGTCAACCTTTGCAAAGGGAATTCCACTGCTCTGCAACACATGTTGCTGCGTTTTTAGTAACCTTTGAATTGTTTGAGCTGGGAACATTTTTTTTTGTTAAAATCTGCAGATAATACAGAAGATGATGGAGTATGTGGCAAATTTTGAATTATGCAAAAAACGCTGGATCCGGACAATCGGGAGTGGCCCTGAACATTATATACTAAAAATCCACTATAAGGGCCTATTGGCATCTTCTTTTCACAATAAATAATTCAGACCTGCTGTCTTTGTCATTACTTTGCGTATAAACAGATTAATCCTATGGCATTTGAGTTACCCTCCCCAATAAACCAATCAGGCCTATAGTCTTGATCATTGATTTATCATCATAACCAACACAGGCTTAAACTACTGAGCACAAGGGAGAAAGATCAGCATGCAGGCAGTGTCAAGCTCCCCTCTCAGGGCTGCTTCTGGTAGCTCCTTTTCTGTCGATCACTTAAGCAACAATTGTGCTGCCAAGCCAGACCTAAAAAGTAAAATGAAATGTTTCACTCTCAGTAATGAAAATGCCTACTATCCGACAAAAGCAGGAATGATGACCCATGACCCAGTAAGGAAAGCTTGATGCCTAGCCATGACTTTACATGCCTGCTTCCCTCAAGTAGCTATGTGAAAGGGGTGAATGCAGTGATGAAATATGTTTATTGATTGCATTTGTTTGCTGAGTGCAAGTTCTAAGAAGAGTTCATTTCTAGGTGGAAGCAAAGAATTTCAATTCTTACAACTTACCATGAGAGACTGTTAACCTAAACTTCATGTTTTTTTAAGTAATGTGTTTGCCTTTGTTCTGCATGTGCTAACTTTCAATTTTGAGCATGTTTTGCTGATAAAGCAAAGTGAAAATTTCCACCTGAAAAATAAGTACAATTACTTTTTACAATGAAAGTGATAAGTGAAGAGAACCGTCTTTTGGCACTTAATAAGTGATAGGCGGCTCAGGCTGAAGTTCTTCATTTTACACCTCAAATCTATTAAAAAAGGAGGTTAGATGACAAAAATGCTCCAGGATTTATTTTTAATCCTATGAAAAAGTGATAATCAAACTAGGCAAATCAAAGAGATGTTGAACAAGAAAAAGATACATACTCGAATAGTTAGTATAAAGTAGCATGCCCAATCTCACGGAAAGGAGGAAGTAAGAATATTCTCAATCAATTACAATTACAATTTATTAGTCATTGTGTCAGCATCCTGCCATACAATAATAAAAACAATACATATTAAATAATCATAAATCAATAAATCCATAAAATCACATAAATCAATCACTTATTAGTCATATCGGCCTACGGAAACAATAGCAAGCAATAGAAGTGGGACGCCCATTTAGACCCATAGCTACAGTTTAAAGTCCCCCTAAAGTGCGAGTGCGTGTACAGTAAAATATGCGACCGAGGAGCATAGGCACCATATTATCCACATCATCCTTCTGCCTAGTGATAGCATAGATGCATTTCCTCAGGTTACATAAAGACCTCATAAAACAACAGTCTCCTACCAATCACATTGGATTACAGGACACAAGCAGCAGTATCCATAAGTACAGCAGCTACTAATCGAGATCCTCCCTGGGTACTGATGTCCAATTTTTATAAAAGGAGATTAAGCGCCATAGTATCCATAACTGTATACATTCCTAACGGGGCTTAGTCAAACTACCCATAAATAGGAGGCGACTGAATTAAAAATACATACATCATCTGTTCTAAAACAAAATGTTAAAACTGCTCCAACAGAATTAACCTCTAAAAGGAGGCACTAACCACCTTTTCCGTGCTAAAACGTGTTTAGTGCAAAACAGCAAAAAGTGCAACAGATTGCCCTTTCCCCCAAAACTGCATATTTTTGCTTGTGGGTAGTCTTGAGCACTTAACTAGATATTCCCTTGTCGGCAATATACCCAGCCTAAATTTAATATAAAGTGTACGTTTTAGTTCAGGGTAAATCGAATCCATGTATAACATGGCGATGGGCCACAATTGTTAATGTAAGAGTGCCCCAGTAGACTCCCAGGTCGGATCAGGGAAAATGTCCTCTCCTGTCTAGACTCCAAATAACACTCCTTGATGATTACTACCATATCCCGAGTTATACTTCTCCGTTCAGTCCAAAGTGAACTCAGGTGCAGTTCACCTAACATGCTTTTTACGTGGGGCAGCCAAGTATATCTATTGTGGACACCAGGGTGATGTGCATCTTCCAAAGATTTTGCTAGACCTCTGCTTTAGGGTTCAGAACGGCTCTAATCAGTGTTTGAAATAGAAAATAGAAGTGCAGATACACTTTACCAGAGTACCTGCTTGTACTCTCCAATTAAAAGTTATTACGTCACTCTTAAGAAGTGCAGGTACTCTCCCTCTCAAAATAAAAAAGTGCTGATACTCAGTACCTGTCAATACTGGCCCATTTAAAGCACAGGCTGTGATCCAGTATGGAACTGGTTTTAGAGCTGCTATTTCTGCTATTGGAGTATGTCTCCGCTCTGTGCAAAGTGTCAACAGGGTGTTGCCAGGGCCCAGTCTTAACAAGGATCTGTGAAAATTATTCTCAGCCACTTGTGGTATGTTTAAGTTCCCATAACACCTAAGCTTGGCCCCTTAAAGTGCTGCTGCTACTGCCTCTGTCTATAAATGTGCAAAATGGTACTGATACTTTTGGCACCAACCTTATATCTTAAACTTTTCAACTGCCCCAGATATCTGACCTAGTACTGTCCATGTGTATGTGGCACTTCCACTCCAGACCCTCAGTAACCCATGCCTCCAGTCTGGGCCAATAAGACTGCATCGTCCACGAATAGCAGTATCGAAACCTTTTTCCCTGTTGATATGGGGGTATCAATGTGGTCTTTAAGCAGATATTCATCGTTTAGGTATAGACTAAAGAGCAAAGGGGCTAATACACACCCATGGTGAACCCCCTTTTCTACGGGGAAGGTTTCAGTGCACTCACTCTGCCTCCGGTCCATGCCTAATCCTAACTGTGTTATCCTTGTGGAGTACCGTTATTGCATGTACTAATGTAGTGTCAGCCCATAACTCTATTAAAGATCTGTATAGGTTCCACAAGATTGAAGGCTGCCTTAAGGTCGATGAAGGTTGGATGTAACGAAGAATTCCTTTTGATTGTGTATTTGTTTGAGATCATATAGAGGTGTATTGCCTGGTCGATGATCCCAACCCACGCCCTAAACCCGGCCTGAGCCTCTGTTAGTATATTCAGACTGTATGCCTGGGTTTTCAATCTACTTAAAAGGGCCTTCCTGAGTATTTTCCCTGTCCCATCTAAAAGAGAAATTGGCATCCCCTTCCTGCGTCGCCCACATCGGCCCAAAAATCTCTATGCCTCTTTTGTTACGAGGGTGCCACTGCGGGTGTGGGATGCTACGAGCGTTCTACGTGACCTCACCACGTTCCCGTCACCGCTTACTCCGCTGGTGGACAATCCGGACTTTACCCCGGGGATGGAAAGAGGAGCGTTTGCGAGGTGGCAACAGGCGGGGTGCCGAGCCTTGTGTCATCTTTATGGCCCAGACGGGGTGGTTCCTTTTTCCCAACTTCGCCAGGAGTTCTCACTTCCGGAAACGGAGCGACTTCATTACATGCAGGCCCGCCACTGGGCCATCCACCCGCAAGTACGAGAGACGGCCGATCGGCCTTTTTTCCCTTATGAGCACTGGCTCATGACGCGGACTTCGGACTCCAAACTGATTACTGACTTGTACAGGCTGCTACAGCCCCCGGCAACACACTTTTATCACCCTGGGAGAGGGCGTTGGGAGAGGGAGCTAGGGAGGACGCTGAGCCCTAAGGAATGGGAACACATAGCCTATAGAGCGCGGCACTCAGCCTACCACATGGGACTCACTGATACCTTGACTAAAATCTCTACCTATTGGTATTACACACCGGAACGAGTGCATGAGTTTGACCGTAGTAAAGCGGATGCGTGTTGGCGGGGGTGTGGACAGAAGGGTACTCTTACGCATGTACTGTGGGATTGCCCGCTCCTAGAACTTTACTGGAAGGAAGTGTTGGATGAAATTGATTCTGCTTTTGAAATTGAACTGCCACGTTTCCCTGCCTATACCCTGCTGGGACTTCCGAATGATCTGATGTATCCCCTTCGTTCCCGCAGAGGAAGACAAATAGCTATAGCTCTGGGCTCCGCGGTTCAGAACATTCTGATTCATTGGCACACTGCTACAGTTCCGTCTATCACTGGCTGGCTCCACAGGTTGTGGCATGTGTTGGGCATGGAGAAGCTGTCCCTCACGGTGGCGGGTGATGTGGACCAGTTTAGGGAGCTCTGGCAGCCATTTCACTCCCTATTGCTTACTGAATTTAAGGAACTTACCTGTCCCAAATATCTCCGCCTTTTGAGGCTGCCAGCCCAGGTGGAGTCTGCCCCTTAATCTTCCGGTGTGTTTCTCTCCTTCGTATTGTAGCACTGAGGTATGTTGAGCTCGGGGACTGTGCACTGGACGGGGGTGGGATTGGGAGGGGGGGATGGGAGTTCGGGTGTTGGGGGGGCATGTTGGGTGGGGGGGTTTCATGGGTAATGTCATAACATGTGGGGGCGACTAGAGCCTTCTATCACAGCGCAGGCGGAGTTAACGGATGGCTATTCATTAACGGTACTTTTGGACACTTGCTTTTCCGCCCTGCTACATTCTCTTGAAATGTTTGTTTGTCCTTACATGTTGTCATGAATAAAATACTTTAAACCTAAAAGAGAAATTGGGTGGGATTATCACAATCGCCTTTCTTAAATATGGGCAGGAGAACAGCTGAGCGCCATGATGGTGAAACCTGATTAATTACTATTTTCAGGTTGAATAATTTAGCAAAAGTTCTGGCACCTTATTTAGTGGCCCACCCTGAAAATATCAGCAGGCACTAGGCCGGGACCTGGTGCCTTATGCTTTTACATACTTGTAATAGCCAGTTCTACTTCGGGCACCAGGATATTCAATGCAGGATTCCCCATATTCAAAACCTCACTAAGTGATTTGGAAGCTAGGGTGACAGGGTTATCGGCCTTATACAACGAACTGAAGTGCTTGACCTATCCGATCTGGACCAATGTGGCAATCTAACAAGTTTGATCTCCCCTTCTCTACATGAAAAACAACCTCCCAGAATCTCTTTGTGTTTCTCAAAGAAGAGCATTGTCTTAGCTCCACTCACAAAGCATTTTCGAATTTTAGTTTCTTGGAGTTATATATTCTCGCCTGCATAATCAGAAATGGGCTTCGCTCTGTGGGCTGCAAAATTAGAAAGTTATTCCAAGCAGGCTGATAGACGATGAAAAAATATATAAAGTTAAAAGCATCATATTTTCAGCTCCACCTGAAATAGTATTTAGGGTTGGGCGAAGCAGAGTCAGTGGGCACCACTAGATATAGCAATGGAACATGGCCTTATATCGCTCATTCTGAGATTGTCTCAAAAGTGAGAGTTCGGGGTAGAGCTTTCTCACTCAATTAAAACATCCTAAGTAATGCTTTTAAATGTTTCAGTCAGCCTGACTGGTTGAAATATAGGCCAATCATGATGGCCAAAATGGCCCATGTCTACTTCCACATCTTGCAAGGCAGGGACAGAACGTAAAATAAGCACTGGCAAGCCAATCACTCTGGTCTACTTGAGGTGAATACAATGTTATGACTGCACATTGGATGGAAGAAAGGTTGATTTGTGTAGCAACACCGATTGAGGGAGCCGTAAAACCCCCACTGCTGAATGTGGGGAGCAACAAAGAAATATAAAAGCCTGTTAATTAAAGAGACCACTGGGAGAGATGGGAGAAGCACATGGCCAAGTACAAAACGACTAGTGGTATGTGGTGGTGCAATTGGCAGGCAAAATAACAATAAATATGGACCTGGTAATATTTTTCCGTCTTAACAACTGATAAAGATATTGACAACACAGAACTAGTTTAGCATAGAGAGGTGGCATGTAGCATGATGTAGGAGGCTATGAAACAAAGTCCTGGTCACACATCCGGGTAATTAAACAGTGTAATAGTATCAAAATAGTTCAAGTAGATCATTGAATAAATGGTTGATTGTCCTGGTGATTGGAGAATATTTTTGTCTTTATTCCATTTCTTATTTGGGCATAATGCAAAAAACCAGCGAACACGTGTTTCGTCGCATATGGAAAATAAGTCCACGACTTCCTCAGGGCTGTACATTGGAGAAAAAATGTCTTTGGTAGTCGCTCTGCCGGTGATAATTCCAACCTGGCTGGTCAAGGTGAAGTCCTATAATAACGGACTATTCAGTAAAAGATGAACCATGATAATGGTGATCCTGTTATTAGGGCTGCCATGAGCCTGCAAAGTTGATGAAAGGTTTGTGTCTCCAGTTGCAATCTAAAGCGTGTGCACTTAGTCTTCTCACGGTGTCATGCATGAACATTCATTCAGCCAATAGCAGCTGGATATGAGCTGACCAAGTCTAAGGGGTGAGTGATGCTGACCTTTTGTCTCCGATTTCTGTTTAGATAAATTAGCTTTTGGAGAGGTACAACTAAAACTTTCATATAACTGGCAAGGGTAGTTCATTAAATGGAATGCCTGGCACTGACAAACATGTTAAGGTGAAAATGACCAGTTTTTATCCAGGCATGATACATTACTTCTTCCATAGTTTTGAAATCAGTAAACGGACTACCATAAATTGGATAACATTGACATCTGTTATTTAAAGCAAGTAAATGTGGAAGAAGTGCGATAGGTAGGGATATACAACAAACAAGTTGTTAAGAATTGGCTCATGTGATTCCATAGATGAATTTATGCACTGGAATTACCTGGATAGGCCTCATTCTGTTGTTCACTTGAATGTTTCTACAAGGAATAGCTAAAATTGCAGTTTCTCAGTATTGCTCCACATTTTCCAGTGGACCCACCACACTGCCCAATTGAGAAATGTGATGTTGTTCTTCACCTCATGTATGTAAGAGTACATTTAGTGAATATGTGGCACACTGCAAGGAGTCTATTGACTGGCTAAAAGGGTAAGTTAAGGTCACAGGTCACAAAACCTTTTGCTTGTTACTATTGCTTATCATTGAGTGGTAAATATAGCGGTTATTTGTTTTTTCTATTAAAATAATGGTCAGTACTAATATATAACTTTTTATACTCTAACAGTAACAAACTAAGTATGAATCATTGCAGCATCTGCTCAATTGAATTACCATTTTAGGGGATGGGAATTCATTTATTATCTGTGTATACGCTAGTCCTGAAAACTGCCTCATATCTTTAACCAATTTCTGCCTGTTCAAATCAATTTGAAGCTTAGATATTTTTAAGGCAAAGAAAAAGAAGTTCCTTCCATTAGGCTCTAACAGTTGGTGGTTCAACTTATAGCCATGAACAAACTAATAGCAAACATAAGCAATAATTATGGCAAAGTGTCACACCAGATATTTTTCCGGTGTCTATGTAAGCAATGGCCTATCAGTATCAGCTTTTTTTCCCATTGAATGTTAGTAAATCAAATACATTAATTTTTGAAATACCTAATTCTATTACTCAATAAAGTTAGGAGATCTGGGTTGCATCAATGTGTAAACTAGAACATCAAAAGTACCTTGATGCCTCTCTAAGACCCCATTAAACAATCAGTGAAGTGTGTAATATAAATCCTGTAAGTTCATAAACAGATGGATTCGTAGAGAAGAATTATTGAGAATCTTATGACCCATTTGATTACGTAGTAACATGCCATTAACAAAAATATTCGTAGTTATGTTTCTTGGCCATTTATTTGGTAAGTGATCAAAATTATGCTCCTGATTATTTAAAAAGAACTGATGTGAGATTTTATATAAACCCTGTGTTGGAATAGTTAATAAATGTATAAACCCATTCCAAAGGAGTTTAAAGTCCTAAATGGAAAGGTGGAAGAAGTAATCTCTCAGCCTAAGGTATTTAAAATATCCATCACTGGGATCATTATATTGCTTCTGCATCTGCTTGAATGAATGAAAAAAAACCTTTTTCATACACCTATCCTACCGTTTACAATGATGAGGTGCACAAATCATGGATATATACATGGTGTGAAAAATCCCATAAATTTGAATTAAATCCTAAAGTTTTATATGCCTTAATTTGATGAATATCGCTGAGTTCTAATAGCCTGCCATATTTGGTAATGCTCTCAAAATGTTCTACCGCAGGGTTACTTCACTGATGGTGATAGGAATATGAAGCCTGTAAGAAACATATATTTTTGCTAATACCTGCAAACTTAGACAGGCATGTTGTAAAAACTTCCATAAAGTATATCTGCAACAATGTAAGCACCCATACTACCTTGTCAACAGGAAGTGGAAGATAGTGAATAACTAAAAGGGCTATTAATATTGCAAAAATAAAACATTGTCAGCTAGGCTCTATCTTTTTAAAGCATATCTTGGGATGGAAAAGTGGTATAGCACGAAAAGAATATGGGTGAAAAGGACAAATTCTAGTCTTAATAAGGTTCCATTGAGGGGGGTGTGGCTTCGGAGCCAACAAAGAAGGCCGCCCTGATGCGGAGCTCCATGGCGATGTGAGGAGACGGATCTCCTACTGGCGGTTTACTCACTGCGGGAGCCTCAGAAACCGCTCAAAATCAGCTATGACACCCAGGTGAAGCCTTATGTCATCTTTTAAGTGCCTGGGGCGAGCACTTTTCAGTGTTTAATCTTCGGCTTGGTCGCGCTCCTTTTTTCACGACCACCATTTCTTCCTATTAATTTCATAATTCATGGCACACACGCGCTCTGTACGTAGTAGTACCAACCTCTTTGACTGTTCAATATTAGAGGATCATAACCCTTTCACCATTTTACAGGAGAATATGAATGATTTGTGTTGGACCTGGCCCTTCTTGGCAGGTTCACCCCAAAACTTTTTGCTTTTTCCTAGCCTGTTTCTGGAACCTGGTGTTGGTGATTTTAGGCCTTTGCGCACTTTTTCACTGTGGTACCGTGTAAAGTGCGTGAGCTCTCTGTGTATGTGTGGTGAGTGACCTGCCCTCCCATAGGAATGAATAGGGAATAGGTATGCCCATGGTAGTTCCTGATGTGTGGGGAGTGCAGGGTCGAGTTTGGTATGTGCGAACTCGCGAGATTGAATGCTGCGCAATGGTATATGCGGCATGATTGTGTCTAGTGTAGAAGTGCCACTTTTAGAAGTTGACATATTTGTGTGATTTGTGTCTGGCGTGTGATTGGCTGAGGCTGGCTGGTGAGCCTGGCTCCAAGAGTCTGGGAGGGTCTGCCCCGGTGGTGAATGGAGTGTTTAGCATGCTGATGCGAGGGGAGGAGTGAGCCTGTGCCTGCTTGTGGATTGACTGTCTGGTCTGAGGGTCCTGAGTGAGGCTGGGTTTTCCCCACACAATGCTGGCTCCCCCCCCTGGGGTGCGTCTGATGTCCCTAGCCTGGTCAGTGAAAGGAATTCCCTATAACCAGTTCGAGCTGGTTCTCACACTGCCTGCACCCTTTAGACAAAGGATTTTATAGTATAAAAAGGGGCTGTGTCCCCTTACAAAATGTTCTTGTTTCTGACTTGAATCCTGCCAGGGGCGTGCTGCTGCTTGGGCTCAGGGAAAGGCTTGCCTCCCTGAGCCCTGCCCAGCCCCTGGATACTTGATGGACCTTCTTTTTGCCTGCTAGCGCTTGGGAGCGCTTGACTTGTAGCTTCTAGCGCCTGGAAGCGCTTGTATGCTGTCCCTAGCGCTTAGGAGCGCTTTATCTATGCCCATAGCGCTTTATTTGGTTCTAGCGCTGGGGAGCGCTTTGGTCGGTGCCCACCCGGCATTTGCCCAGCATTGCGGAGCCTATCGAGTGCCCACCTCGATTTATTGTTTATTCTAAACGAGCCTGTGCCCACCCGGCATTGGCCCGAAGTGCTGCTGGTGTTCGAGGAAGCCGCCGGTCCGGAGAGCGATTGGGAGGCGCTGTCCCACCTCCCTACCCCAGGGCCGCGCTGCGATTGGCCGCAGCCGCGACCCTGAAGTCAGGCAAGTTGCGGCGGGACAACAGGGCGACCCGGAAGTACTTGGACCCTCTCTCGGGGCTCTAGGGTGGATCGCCATCAAGGGGGAGGACAAGAGCCCACATCTGGGTGGCCCGCTCTGCGATGGAGCAACCGGAGAAGTCTGACCGCGAGGCTCCCAGGGCGAAAGGAGAGCCCCGCAGTCGGAGAAGAGAGCTGCCGCCGGGAAGCAGACCGGTGAGTGCGGGGCCGCTTCGGGAAAGGGGAGCAGTTGTGGCTTAGTGAGTCCCCAGAGGGGGGGACTCCATTGAAGGGGCCAGTATTGTCAGAGGGGGCGTCGGGGCACATTGCCGGTGCCCGCCCCCTCCTACCCAGTGCCCCTCCTGATTTTCGGGCACATTGTTATTGTGAAGCCACGAGGGCTTCAGGGGGCATTGTAATCTTCAGAGCCCGTCGAGGCTCCAACGAGGGGGCACTTTGTGACTGCCTTGAGTCCGTGAGGGACTCCAACGATGCCCGAATCCTTGATGATTGGAGCCCCGAGGCTCCTGGGACCAGTTGTGTAATTAGAGCCTGAGTGGCTCACAGTTGTTTTTGAGTCCCCCGTGAGGGACTCCAACGTTCCAGGCATTGTACTTGAGCCCCGAGAGGCTCCCGCCCATATTTTGATTTACGAGCCCAGCGAGGCTCGAGGTGCCATTGTTTTGCGAGCCCTGAGAGGCTCTTGAGGGACACAGTCAGGTGGTCGGAGCCCCGAGGCTCCCACGCTGTGTTTCTCCCTACCATTGTTCAAGAGCCTGTGTGGCTCCAACGTTCTGCGCAGTGTGGTGTCAGAGCCTGTGTGGCTCCAACGATTGGGCGCAGTTCTGTTCTAGGGTCAATGAGGACCCTGTCGCAGTTTTATGTTCCCTGGTGCCCAGCAAGTAGTGGGCACCTGAAATGTTTAGGTTTTGCGCCGGGGCGCACCCCTGACTGGCGCTGCATTGGCAGCGCGCCCTGACATTCTGGACACAGGGCTCTTTAGTCCATTTATTAGATGGGGGCTGGTATGGGATTTTATTTAGGCGCAACAAGATTATCTATGTGATGGTAATTGCCTAATGTGAGTTTTGCGCAAGGTGATGTGGTGCTAGGAAATGTAATGCATTTAATATGATTACGCACCTTGATCTTACACCTCTGAATGTTTGTGGGCATCATGTGTTTTTGCGCTATTGAGTTGTGTTCTGGCACCTCTGAATGTTTTTATGCATCATGTGTCTTCCTTGTCCTTGCACCTCTGAATGTGTTTTTGATGCATCATGTGCCTTGTTCTCTTTCCTTGCACCTCTGAATGTGTTTTTATGCATCATGTGTTTTTCCTGTGTTGCACCTCTGAATGTTTTTATGCATCATGTGTAATGTGTTCTTGCTGATACCCCTAAATGTATTTTATTCTTAGGTGGTTGTTCTTTCCAGTACAGGTGGTCCTAGTGAGGTCCTGGTCCCCTGCGTGACATTCTCCTAAGGTGGTTAGGGTTGTGTAGGTGGTACCTACCTGTTACCAGTAGTTACTGGTTGTGTGCTATACTTGCTAATTTGTGTTACAGTGATTTTATATCCTATTTTCTATGATCTACAAAGTGCTATTTCTAAAAGTGTTGATTCTGACAGTGGCCCATGTGGCCCTGTCCTGTACATAATCCCTTGTGAATATTGCCCGTGCCAGTTGGCACAATGTACATGTGTGATTTCTATCTGATGTGTTTTGACAATACAAAAGTTATTTTCATATAACCTTGTGTGGAGTTCCTTTTGTGGTGTGCCTAGGATGTTGTTGCTGTTGTGTGCTGGCGCAAATGCTTTACACATTGCCTCCGAGTTTAGCCTTACTGCTCGTGCCAAGCTACCAAGGGGGTGAGCAGGGGTTATCTTGGCGTGTGACTCCCTTGCCCTGACTAGAATGGTGGTTTCTGCCTGGCTTTGGCGTCAGCCTTAACCTACCAGAAATAGCGAGTTCTAACATTGTTGGTCAGCGGTGCGGATTAGGACTTGTGTTTGCGCAGTGCCACAGCGACAACTGGCTACATTACAAAACTCTGTATTTTTTAGATAGTCACATGTTTGGGATTATTGTTTGTGATTTTGTTTTTCCTCAAGAGTGTCATTTTCAGATGGTGTTCCTGCACTTTATGTTTAGTGGCAGATGAGAAAAAATGACAGGGCGGGACGCCAGTAGAGGGGGAGGTTCCCATAGATTAGGAATCCCTTGCTGGGTCCAGTGCCCAATCCCTGTTCCTGTCCCTGTGTGGGTAGATGGAAGAGAGGGAGTGTGGAGGAGAAATGGCTAGCTCAGGAGGGTGGTTGTCCCCTGAGTGTAGTGTGTGTGTCTGGATTCCCCAGTATGGTAGGATTCAGTGGTGGCAGCTAAAATATGTCTAGTGCGTGAAGTCCCATTCCCAGTTCCCAGAGTATGGTGCCTGGTGCTCAGTAAGAGGGGTACAGGTTGAGAGTCAGGGGCAGTGAGGAACTGTCTCACCAGTCTGGAGGGGGAGTGTGTGGATGAGTGATGTGTTGAACTGGAGAAGTTGGTGTGAGTTTTTTTGTGTGATAAAAGGAGCTTGCACTGGAGGTGTACCTCTGGTGGTGTGCAGGAGGTCCTGCAGAGGCACTGGACAAGAAGGTGGATGTCTGGCGGTGTGCTAGATGTCTTGCAGAGGCATTAGGGAGTGATTCTAAAAGTAGTGGCTTGTGTATCTGATGATCCTGTGTAGGGGAAGAGGTTCATGTGTAGCCCAGCTAGGTCCCAGTAGGATGGTAGGGGTGTAGGGGCTCACGCCCTGTCTCAGTGGAGGCGGAGTGAGTGTGGGACGGTGTGTCCCATGTTGGCCCGAAACCCTGTCTCAGGGCCTGGAGGGTTCCCTAAGGGAGCGCCAGGTCAGGGGCCTAGGCTGTACTTACAGGTCATTTGAGGAGGATCTTCCTGTTTCTAAAGGACAGGGAGTGTCTGTAACCAGAACTCCGGCGGTCCTGGTGTTGAGAAGTACCGCTCCTAAGTGGAGGGTGCAGAAGTCCTGGTTCGCTGGGCATTTGACCGTCTAGAGTGCTTGACCATTTGTGGAGTCTCTGGAGGTCATTCCCCGAGGAGGGGGAGGCCAGGTTCAGGTTCAGCCTTACCTAGAGGGAAGCGGTACAAAAGGGGGTGGTGATGGACTTAGCATCTGAATCAATCAAACACTCACACCCAGTCAAAAGATCTGGGTTTAATCTATCATCGTTCTTTGGCCCACTCTGCCACCCCAGTTCAGACATGGCTATTTGCAAATCAGTCTGACCCTGTGCCTTATGGGAACAGTCCAGCCCGAACTGCCAAGCCATGTCTTCCCTGGACCGGAATCAAGCTTCCGAGGACCGGTTTCTGGCATTCCAGCCGTCTTCAGCCCGGCTTCCTTGAATCCAGTGGCAAAGTGAGCAAGGGACTCACATCTGGCATACCCTGCCACACTTATGGCGGCCAAAAGCGGTACAAAAGGGGGTGGTGATGGACGGAGCATCTGAATCAATCAAACACTCACACCCAGTCAAAAGATCTGGGTTTAATCCATCACCGTTCTTTAGCCCACTCTGCCACCCCAGTACAGACATGGCTATATGCAAATCAGTCTGACCCTGTGCCTTATGGGAAAAGTCCAGCCCGAACTGCCAAGCCATGTCTTCCCTGGACCGGAATCAAGCTTCCGAGGACCGGTTTCTGGCATTCCAGCCGTCTTCAGGCCGGCTTGCTTGAATCCAGTGGCAAAGTGAGCAAGGGACTCACGTCTGAGCATACCCTGCCACACTTATGGCGACCAAAAGCGGTACAAAAGGGGGTGGTGATGGACGGAGCATCTGAATCAATCAAACACTCACACCCAGTCAAAAGATCTGGGTTTAATCCATCACCGTTCCTTAGCCCACTCTGCCACCCCAGTTTAGACATGGCTATATGCAAATCAGTCTGACCCTGTGCCTTATGGGAACAGTCCAGCCCGAACTGCCAAGCCATGTCTTCCCTGGACCGGAATCAAGCTTCCAAGGACCGGTTTCTGGCATTCCAGCCGTCTTCAGCCCGGCTTGCTTGAATCCAGTGGCAAAGTGAGCAAGGGACTCACGTCTGAGCATACCCTGCCACACTTATGGCGGCCAAAAGCGGTACAAAAGGGGGACCTGGAGGGAAGGGCATCTGTAATCAGTGTCCTGACCAGTTTTGGCTTCCAGGGGTACCGCTCCAAGGTGGGAGGGTGCAGAACTCTGGAAGGGGGTGCAGAGGGACGGTGTCCTTACTTCTGACCCCGGTGCAACCTGAGGGTTTAGATCCTAGGTTGGGAGATTAGGAAACTTCCAGGTCAAGAAGTAATCTCTGCCAAAGTAGATCAGCTGAAGAGACTGAGGAGGCTGCCCTTGCTGTGTGTTCTGGGGCCCACCTGCAGTTTGTTGTTTCCACTAAGGTAGAGGAAAGGGGACTTTGCTGTGTGCTGTGTCCCCCCACCTGCTTGAAGAAGGACTGTGCTGTGTGCTTTGTACCTCAGAAGTGAAATAGTTTCCAGGTGGTAGACCAGTGACGGAGTGAGGTCCTGATCTGGTAGGAGAATTGTGTTCTGGTGGGTGCTTCCCTGGGAGGGTGCGGAACCCCAGAAGTAGAGGTAGGGTGGGGCATTCTTGCCCGTGACCTTTGGTCAGACTGAGGGTGTGGTCCCTAGATTGAAGGATCAGTGGTAGTTGTAGCTACACTGAGAGGGAGAGTGGAGAATGGCTATTGTGTGCCAGGGGTTACTGCCTCCCACTCTGTGAAGTGGTCAGGACCTGTGACATTTGGATGGCCTAGGGCCCGGTCCTGGCCGTGGATGACTAGAGAGTACCAGTGCGGTATCCTAGTTGTGCCAGAGAGCTCTTATTGAGAGAAATACATGTGGGTTCAGAGTGGCGAAAAACCGGAGGGTGTCCCTGCCGTGCGGGCCCGTGTCCGTGTTTTGTCGCCCAAAGCAGGGAAGCCCATCAGTGGAGTGATTGGTCTACCCTGCGTTTTGGCTGGAAGGGGGTTGTGTTGGACCTGGCCCTTCTTGGCAGGTTCACCCCGAAACTTTTTGCTTTTTTCTAGCCTGTTTCTGGAACCTGGTGTTGGTGATTTTAGGCCTTTGCACACTTTTTCACTGTGGTACCATGTAAAGTGCGTGAGCTCTCTGTGTATGTGTGGTGAGTGACCTGCCCTTCCATAGGAATGAATGGGGAATAGGTATGCCCATGGTAGTTCCTGATGTGTGGGGAGTGCAGGGTCGAGTTTGGTATGTGCGAACTCGTGAGATTGAATGCTGCGCAATGGTATATGCGGCATGATTGTGTCTAGTGTAGAAGTGCCACTCTTAGAAGTTGGCATATTTGTGTAATTTGTGTCTGGCGTGTGATTGGCTGAGGCTGGCTGGTGAGCCTGGCTCCAAGAGTCTGGGAGGGTCTGTCCCGGTGGTGAATGGAGTGTTTAGCATGCTGATGCGAGGGAAGGAGTGAGCCTGGGCCTGCTTGTGGATTGACTGTCTGGTCTGAGGGTCCTGAGTGAGGCTGGGTTTTCCCCACACAATGCTGGCTCCACCCCCTGGGGTGTGTCTGATGTCCCTAGCCTGGTCAGTGAAAGGAATTCCCTATGACCAGTTCTAGCTGGTTCTCACACTGCCTGCACCCTTTAGACAAAGGATTTTATAGTATAAAAAGGGGCTGTGTCCCCTTACAAAATGTTCTTGTTTCTGACTTGAATCCTGCCAGGGGCGTGCTGCTGCTTGGGCTCAGGGGAAGGCTTGCCTCCCTCAGCCCTGCCCCTCGATACTTTATCGACCTTCTTTTTGCCTGCTAGCGCTTGGGAGCGCTTGACTTGTAGCTTCTAGCGCCTGGAAGCGCTTGTATGCTGTCTCTAGCGCTTAGGAGCGCTTTATCTATGCCCATAGCGCTTTATTTGGTTCTAGCGCTGAGGAGCGCTTTCCCCGGTGCCCACCCGGAATTTGCCCAGGATTGCGGAGCCTATCGAGTGCCCACCTTGATTTATTGTTTATTCTAAACGAGCCGGTGCCCACCCGGCATTGTCCCGAAGTGCTGCTGGTGTTCGAAGAAGCCGCCGGCCCGGAGAGCGATTGGGAGGCGCTGTCCCGCCTCCCTACCCCAGGGCCGCGCTGCGATTGGCCGCTGCTGCGACCCGGAAATCAGGCAAGCTGCGGCGGGACAACAGGGCAACCCGGAATTACTTGGACCCTCTCTCGGGGCTCCCGTGCCCTGGGAGAGCCCCGCCGGCGGCCGAGGGTGGATCGCCATCAAGGGGGAGGACGAGAGCCCACCCCACCTCCATCTGACCCAGCGCGTGGCCCGCCCTGCGATGGAGCAACCGGAGAAGTCTGACCGCGAGGCTCCCAGAGCGAAAGGAGAGCCCCGCAGTCGGAGAAGAGATCTGCCGCCGGGAAGCAGACTGGTGAGTGCGGGGCTGCTCGGGGAAAGGGGAGCAGTTGTGGCTTAGTGATTCCCCAGAGGGGGGACTCCATCGAAGGGGCCAGTATTGTCAGAGGGGGCGTCGGGGCACATTGCTCGTGCCTGCCCCCTCCTACCCAGTGCCCCTCCTGATTTTCGGGCACATTGTTGTTGTGAAGCCACGAGGGCTTCAGGGGGCATTGTAATCTACAGAGCCTGTCGAGGCTCCAACGAGGGGGCACTTTGTGACTGCCTTGAGTCCGTGAGGGACTCCAACGACGCCCGCATCCTTGATGATTGGAGCCCCGAGGCTCCTGGGGCTAGTTGTGTAATTAGAGCCTGAGAGGCTCACAGTTGTTTTTGAGTCCCCGTGAGGGACTCCAACGTTCCGGGCATTGTACTTGAGCCCCGAGAGGCTCCCGCCCATATTTTGATTTACGAGCCCAGCGAGGCTCGAGGTGCCATTGTTTTGCGAGCCCTGAGAGGCTCTTGAGGGACACAGTGAGGTGGTTGGAGCCCCGAGGCTCCCACGCTGTGTTTCTCCCTACCATTGTTCTAGAGCCTGTGTGGCTCCAACGTTCTGCGCAATGTGGTGTCAGAGCCTGTGTGGCACCAACGAATGGGCGCAGTTCTGTTCTAGGGTCAGTGAGGACCCTCTCGCAGTTTTATGTTCCCAGGTGCCCAGCAAGTAGTGGGCACCTGCAACACTTAGGTTTTGCGCCGGGGGCGCACGCCTGACTGGCGCTGCATTGGCAGCGCGCCCTGATATTCTGGACACAGGGCTCTTTAGTCCCTTTATTAGATGGGGGCTGGTATGTGATTTTATTTAGGCACAATGGGATTATCTATGTGATGGTAATTGCCTAATGTGAGTGTTGCGCAATGTGATGTGGTGCTAGGAAATGTAATGCATTTAATATGATTACGCACCTTGATCTTACACCTCTGAATGTTTGTGGGCATCATGTGTTTTTGCGCTATTGAGTTGTGTTCTGGCACCTCTGAATGTTTGTATGCATCATGTGTCTTCCTTGTACTTGCACCTCTGAATGTGTTTTTGATGCATCATGTGCCTTGTTCTCTTTCCTTGCACCTCTGAATGTGTTTTTATGCATCATGTGTTTTTCCTGTGTTGCACCTCTGAATGTTTTTATGCATCATGTGTAATGTGTTCTTGCTGATACCCCTAAATGTATTTTATTCTTAGGTGGTTGTTCTTTCCAGTACAGGTGGTCCTAGTGAGGTCCTGGTCCCCTGCGTGACATTCTCCTAAGGTGGTTAGGGTTGCGTAGGTGGTACTTACCTGTTACCAGTAGTTACTGGTTGTGTGCTATACTTGCTAATTTGTGTTACAGTGATTTTATATCCTATTTTCTATGATCTACAAAGTGCTATTTCTAAAAGTGTTGATTCTGACAGTGGCCCATGTGGCCCTGTCCTGTACATACTCCCTTGTGAATATTGCCCATGCCAGTTGGCACAATGTACATGTGTGATTTCTATCTGATGTGTTTTGACAATACAAAAGTTATTTTCATATAACCTTGTGTGGAGTTCCTTTTGTGGTGTGCCTAGGATGTTGTTGCTGTTGTGTGCTGGCGCAAATGCGTTACACATTGCCTCCGAGTTTAGCCTTACTGCTCGTGCCAAGCTACCAAGGGGGTGAGCAGGGGTTATCTTGGCTTGTGACTCCCTTGCCCTGACTAGAATGGTGGTTTCTGCCTGGTTTTGGCGTCAGCCTTAGCCTACCAGAAATAGCCAGTTCTAACAATTTGCAATCCAATATCTAAACTACTGGTGATACATCATCTAATATGCCTCGCTGTACTTCTAAGATGTCTTCTAAAATTCCTTCTGTTTCATCAAATGTTTCTGGTAAACGTACCAAGAAAGACCCACCCTCTCCTTCCAGTTGTCCATCGTCAATATCTATGGAATTAATTCTGGAAGAATTAAGGGCTCTTAACCCTACATGGAGGAAACAAATATAAGTCTCCAAGGTCTTGAGGATAAATGGTCTCACTTAGAACAAAATGTTACTCATTTGGAAAGGCGAGTTGACTCTGTCCAGGCTGTACCCAACCAAGTGCCTTCCTTACATCTGGAGATTTCACATCTTAAACAACAAGTGGAAAATTTAGAAAATCGTAACAGGCGTAACAATTTATGCATTTATGGTCTTGCAGAAAACCTTGAAGGTTCTGACCCTCTTCACTTTTTTCAATCCTTTTTACCACAGCTTGTAGGTTTTCCTAAGTCGCCGAAATAAATTAAATATTCAAAGAACTCACCGTTTGGGTCAGATCCCATGTTCGTCATTATCTTCAATCAAACCAAGAGGAGTTATTCTATATTTCTTAGAATACACTGATTGGTTAAATGTCCTGGCTCCACTCTCTTTTTTGCTCAGGATTACGCCAAGGTGACAGCAGACCGGCAGAAATTGTTTTTGGACATGAGACCTGCTCTTTGCAGCTTGAACTCTAGATTTGGTTTGTTTCATCCTTGCCTTATGAAAGTTACTTACAACAATAAAACCCCTACCTATGAAGATCCTGCTCGACTACAACACTTCTTGGACACTTGCAGAGAAGATATCATGGATATCCTGGTCCATCGATGATCTGACTGTTCTTTTGTTGGTTGTTTTATTGCTCATAAGCTATTTATATTGTTTTGCATTGTTGTAGTGTTTGTTGTATCACTTTTTATTTAATCTCTTTTTTCTTACTATCAGGTGCGTTTTTTTGTGGTCTTCTGATATGTGATCCCTATTTCCACCTGGATGACGTCTCCCTCTCCCATCTTCGTCCTGGAGTTTCGCACTTGAGTGTGCCGTCTTCCTTATGTGGCTTCACATTTCCCATATATCATTGTATGTTTGTGGTATGTTTCTTGTTTTTCTTTTATTTTATTTTTGTACTGTCTTCTTTCAAGATATATCTTTTGTTACCCATTTCTTATCTGATATGTTTTATCTATATTTCTTACATATTTTAATTATTTCCTTCTCTTTCCTTTTACTTTCCTTTTTCTTCTTCTGGCCTTCTTTCTTTTTCATTCATGCTCATTTCCGGATCTCGCTTGCCAATATTTACTACTTTATAACATTTCTTCTGTACACTGATATTTCACTGATCTCCCCAGGTTGGACGATTATTTCTTTTGTAATGCTTTATTTTGTTATTTGCCGTTGGTCATATCAGATTATTCTTACTGTTTTAAATGCTTAGATGTTGTTAAAAGTTATATACTGGCATGTTAAAGGTTTGGGGTTTCCTATAAAACATCAAAGGGTTTTATTGCACATTGCTGGGTTGAAATGTGATATAGTTTTGCTCCTAGAAATTCATGTGTCGGCTAAAGAGATTGCTAAACCTTAGCGACAATGGGTGGGTCATGTTTTTGCATCTCCTGGCTCTGGGAAAAGGAATGGTGTAGCTATTCTTTGTCATAAACGCTTGGATATCCAACTTATACATCAAGTTAATGACTCCGAAGAAGATGGGTTTCAGTCTTTTTAATGGTGAATAACATTATTTTAACTATTTTTAATCTATATGCACCAACCAACCATGACACACTTTTTAGGCCTCAGATTTTATCTAAATTAATGACTTATACTGATGATTATTTAATACTTGGTGGGGATTGTAATATTGTATTTGATCCCTTTTTAGATAGACGGTCCAATTCCAAATTCACTCCCTCTTTCATGCATATTCACTTCACATCAGCTGTGGCTCAAAGGTCCCTCGTTGAGGCCTAGAGATTATGTCACCCTACACAACAAGAATACACCTATTTCTCCCCGGTTCACTCTTCCCAATCCTGTATAGACTATGTATTTATTTCTAAAGCCCTTACCCAACACATTTCCCATTCTGATATAGGATCCATCTTGATTTCTGATCACGCTCCTGTCTCCTAAGTTCTAGATCTACTTCCTCCCATTAAAGGAACTAGGTGATGGAGATTTAATAACTCCCTTCTGCTGGATGTGAAATTTACACCAGCTTTTAAAAAATTTGCTGACACGTTTTTTTATAGAAAATGACTTACCTCATACTTATTTGGGATACCTTTAAAGCTGCATCTAGAGACTTCATTATTTCTTTCGCATCTCAGAAAAGGAGATCTTCCGCACAGACCATTCATTTGCTAACTTAACGTATTAAACAATTGGAGCATTCTAATATTCTACAAAATTTCAATTGACGTTGAATGAACTTATTAAAGTTAAATTGACTTTTAATAAACTTTCAACTGAATCAGCTAATTTATATCTGCTTAAATCTAGCACTAAATATTACTCCTCACCAAACGAAGCTTAAAGAAGAGCGCACTAAAATTGAGTCAATTCAAACTGCAACTAATACCACTGTTCATAGAAATGAAGATATTCTTCTGGAGTTAGAGATTTTCATATAAACCTTTATACTCCTGAATTACCTCACCAAGACACTGATATTCGTTGGTATTTATCCTCTATTTCTTCCCCTTTATCTCCTGAGGTAGATTTTTCTTCCTTAGAAGATGATATTCACATCAAGGACATTCTTACCGCCATTCAGTCTATTAAAAAGGGAAGGCACCAGGACCTGATGGGTTTACCATCAAATTTTACTCACATTTCTCCCAACTCCTTCTTTCTAGATTACATCAATTATATTCCTATTTTATTTCTGCTCAGAAATCCGAAGGGACTTTTCAGGAAGCAATAATCTGTCTTCTCTCTAAAGAACATAAAGATCACACATTATGCAAAAATTACAGGCCCATTTCTTTAATTAATCTCGATTACAACATTTTTGCTAAAATTCTTGCCTTACGTTTATATTGTATATTACCCCAGTTGATTGGAAAAGAACAATGTGGCTTCATTAAGGGTCGACACTTATCTGATAACACTCGTTTATTCTTCAATGTTTTCAGTAAATCCAATTCCTATAAGAAATCGTTAGCAGCAATTTCCCTAGATGCTGAAAAAGCATTTGATAGAGTTAGTTGGCCTTTTATTTTTTCAACTCTTACCTGGTTTGGTTTTGGCCCTAAGTTTATTAATTACATCTCCTTACTTTATTCTTCTCCGAAATCTTCTATTCGGGCTAATGGTCTTGTTTCTTCTTCATTTCCTCTCCATAGGGGAGTTCAACAAGGCTGCCCATTATCTCCCCTTTTATTTATTCTTGCACTTGAACCTTTTTTGATAGAGATTCGATCAAATAATGATATTTCAGGTTTCTCATATGGTACTAATCATTTGAAACTCTCAGTATATGTTGATGATATTTTATTATTTATTTCAAACCCTCAAACTTCCTTACCAGCCTTTTTATCAGAAGTGAATAATTTTGCCCTGGTTTTAATGCCGACAAATGCGTAATTCTTCCACTAAACAAACTTTATTTTCATGCTGATATTTTAACCTCCTCCTTTCATTGGAATCCAAGTAAAATTAAATATCTAGGACTATGGTTCCCTCCCTCCATTAAAGTCACAGTTGCTGTAAATCTAAAGGAATTACAATCAACTTTAACGACTTCAACCTCACATTGGCAAACTTTATTTTAACCTGGAGGGGTGGATTAGATTCTATAAAAATGATGCTAGTTCCAATAATATTGTTTTATTTGTCTAATATTCCAATCAACATTCCAAGAATTGTTTATACAAATATATATGCTATCCTTTCAAAAATGTTATGGCAAAAAAAAATGCCTAGAATGTCTCTTTGCAAACTTCATAAACCTAAACATATGGGTGGAGTTAATTTTCCTGATTTCCTTTCTTATCATACCTCATTTTTTCTTAAAAATTCCTCCTTTTTATTTTCCGATAATGACAGTGATCCTTATTCCTGTCGTTTATGGGTTGACATTGAAAAATTATTTTTTCATCCTTTTTCCTTTGAAGAATATATTTCTCTTTCTCATGTCCCATTATCATTGTCTCTTTGTATACTTAAGAATGCTCGTAAACTCTTCCAATCATTTTTTTCCTCAACCCATGACGACCGACCAAGTTTCCTAAATTTTCCAGTTTGGTATAATAAACATATTAAAATTAACAATAAGTTTGTTTTTTGGAAAGATTGGTTAACTCATGGCCTTAAATGGACTCATCAACTTTTTTAGGATGGTATATGTATTCCTTTTTTAACAATGGAATCTCGTTTTTCTCTTCCTCCTACTTATCAACCTAAATATTTAACTTTAACTGCAGTTGCTCAACTCCCTTCACACATCCTCCTCTTCTAGTTCTATTACAAAATCATTTTTATGCAGTGCTCCATCCGCATCTCAGATTTATAAAATATTATCCGACTTAGGAGAAATGTTTCCTATTCAAACATGGAATAAAATTTGGTCAAAAATAAGGAAGTCTTCTAGAGCAGCAAATGTTACCCAAACTTTATTTTCTATCTATAATAGGCTTTTAATCACTTCAGTTAAATGACACAATATTGATCCATCCATCCCCACTACTTGCCAGTCTTGCACAACATCATCAGCTGATCTTAAACATATGTTATTTCAATGCCCAATCATTTATATTTTTTGGACCCAAGTGTGGCGACAAATGAATACCATTCGTCACACTCATATCCCTTTTTCTCTTTCAAACATTTTTCTCGGTAGTATTTCTGAAGTCTGGTCCTCTCAGACTACAGATGTTTGTATTATTGATCTACTCATTGCCATTGCTTTTCAACAAATCACTAAATCATGGACCTCTACTGTGTCCTTTCAAGCATGGTGGTATGGAGTTTGCTACAACCATAGATTAGATAGAGCGTATGTATACTCAACCTCGCTTGCTATTAAAAGAGATATACTCTGGATACCTGTTACTGAATTCTTAAATGTGTCAGCTAAATTAATTCAATCACATAACCCGTCTATTGAAGAAGTATCCAAACCTCCTTGACTTTATGATCATTATTGTCTTGAATATTTTATATAATACTTTATAATGTAAGTCTTCATAGTAGGACTTTTTTATGCATAACTGTTTTGATGCAATTTTGATATTTATTGACTCTTTTGAAGCTTTTAAATAGTTTGTCAAAATGCTTTGAATATTGAATTTTAGAAATTATCGTTTTCTTCTTCTTTTTTCAAATTTGTAATTGTATTATTAACAATGGAATTTTATTGGAGTTTGTTAACTTGTTTTGTATGGGACTAAAATGTTTTAAAATGTTTTACTGTGCTTTTATGAGTTTTACCTCGAATAAAGCAAATTTGACTCCGACTCCGATATTTAATATGGAGTGTATCTCCTTTCTTCTCTCTATCTTTCTATCGCCCTTTCTTTCCTTTTTTTCTCTTTCCCCTTCCTCTCCCACCCATAACATTTTGCACTATGTTTAACTTAATTATCTTATTTGCTTTTCAATATTGTATTGTATTCTATTCTTTATGACCAATAAAGTTCTCCTTAAACTAAAGAAATAAATAAGGTTTCCTCAGCCTATTAGACCCACATGAATTGTATCCCACATTTTCATAACCTCAAGGAGTCCTTGAAAAGTGTGCCATAGTTCTATTAATAATTTCCTGTATATAGGTAAAGACAATGACACCTAGATGAGTATCTGATGATATGTACATTAAAGGATTGCTCAAAATGAGGGTTTTGTGAATCTTTAGCTTGTATCCAGATATTTGGCCAAACTATATAGCTGCTGCTTAATGGCATTGTTAGATTTGGGGGTCTCTAGTTGGCAGAGGTAGGCACCTTTGACCAAAGAGGGACCCTTGCGCCTAGTCAGTATAAGGGTCTACACTCCTAAAGTAACCCATGCTCACCCCCTTGGTAGCTTGGCAGGAGCAGGCAGGCTTATCTCAGAGGCAGTGTGTAAAGCATTCGTGAACACATACAGTAATACAGTGACAACACTGCAGATGGACAACACAGGTTGTATATCAAAAATAAGTATTTTTATATAGGCTTAACACAAGACCACAAACGACAAAAATCCACAATACTGTACTTTAGAATGGTAGAAATAGCTTAGTTCTCTTTAGATGGTAAATGCAACACTTTAAGTTCAATGTACCTTAGGAATACAAAAGAAAGAGTTGCAGGGAAGGTGATGGGTCAGTTCCTTACACGCAGGAACGGTGATGCGTTGGTTCTCTACTGCTGCGTAGGGGATGGTGATGCGTCGGCTCTTCTCCACGTGTGGAGGTGATGCATCGGTTTCTTACTGTGCTTCCGTAGCCATGCGACCAGCAGCGCCGTGATGCGATGATGATCCGATGCAATGAAACAAAATGGCATCTTCTTCTTGGTGCAACAACGATGAGGCGACGGCCAAGCAGTGACTCGCTGAGCCGCGACAGGCCCTAGGACATGGTTCTCTGGTGATGCGACGGCGTCTGCTGCGATGGCGACACTCATCTCTGGTGAGGCAAGGCGCTTCGGTGATGCGATGCGACTATGACAGCGGCAGCACCCTAACTCAGTGATGCGACGACAGTGGCTGTGGTGGCGACACACTTCTCCGGTGATGTGACTGCGTTTGCTGCGACGGTGATACTCTTCTCCGGCGATGCGAGGCACTTCGGTGATGCGATGCAACAGCGGGGGCACCCTTACTCAGTGAAGCGATGACAGCAGCTGCGGCAGCGTCACACTTCTTCTCTGTCAGTCGCGCTTCCAGCTCCCAGCAACATGCAGTCTCTCAGAAGGCCAGCACAACAGCAGGCACTTCAAATTCCCAGCAAGAGAATTCAGGGGAGCTGGTTAGTGAAGTCTGTTATCCCTGAGACTTCAGCAGGAGGCAAGCTCAATCTTCAAGCCCTTGGAGATCCTTTACAAGATGATGAAAGTTGCACAAAGTTCCTTTCGCCTTTTTTTAGGAGTCAGGCAACCACTGCAGGCCAATCCCCCAAACAGCTCTCAGCTTAGGGATAGTCTCCTCCTTCAGTTTCTCTCTGGTTCCTCTCCTCAGCAAAGGTTCTTCTTGTTTACCAAAAGTGATCTAAAGGTCTGGGGTCTGGGTCCCCCCTTTTATACACCTATTCTCTTTATTTTCTAGGCAGAGAGTGTCTGTACCTAGTCCAAACCAGTCCTGGTCAGTCATGGAGCACTTTGTTGACAAGGCTCCTTCTTTCCTTTGACAGTGTGGGCCAGGGATATCAGACACACTGCAATGGCAGGCCTGAAACATACTTTACAGGTTGCTTCTGTGGATGGCACAATCAGTGCTGCAAGCCCACCAGCAGCATTTGTTGTACAAGCCCTGGGCACACGCAGTGCACTGTACTAGGGTCTGACAAGTAAACCAAACCAGCCAATCATGGAGTCACTAATCCATACATCAATTTACCATAGGGAGCACTTGCACCGTGGCACTGAATAGCAGTGGCACAGTGCCCAAAGCATCTATAACCAGATACAAAAACATATGATGCAACAGCAAAAAAAAAGAAGGGAGACCCACACCAATGTTGCCAGGTCTAACAGGCATCTGAGGAAAATTGAATTTTGCCCTGTCATGTGTCCCTACGTGTTCCCCATTATAAGTTATATGTGCATGATCTATATGCATATTTATCCCTTGCCCGAATACAGACGCAATTATAGTTGTGTCCAACGTCAGTATGCCAGTTATCCAGTCCCCTTGAAAGCAACAAGTATTAGGCCTATGTTGCCAACGTCTTTACATTGTACACGTTAAATCATCGAGTTGTCCCCGTTTCTAGGCCTCACAGGGCCCGGACACCAGATTCAAGCCTCGAGTCTCCTGAAACCACTCCGAGGAGTGATGCAGCCCCTCCCGCATCCCTGACCCTTCACTTACTTTTTGCCAAGCAGCGCGGTGCCCGGCCTGGCCTGCCTGCCTGTCTGCCAAGAATATGTTATGCCTCTAGTTATCTGTTCAGCTCCCCGGCTTCGCATTCCTAGCTAACGAACCGCATAAACATCTTCATCTATAGTCTAGTCTTCCTGTCTCCATGCAAGAGAATTACTGAATTAATGTCCATAGAAGATTCCTAGCATACGCAATACATTAGGAAATATATGCATGCACTAGCCTTAGTGACAAGTAGCCTTTACCCTGATGACTTTTAGATTCTATCAACATGTACTCCAAACACGAGATATCAGATATGCTATAGGTACATGTCGTCCTGACATCCCAGACTCTAGTCTCCTCTTCTAGTGCCAGAAGTCAGAGCCCCCAGCTCTCCCCGGTTACACGTCATGGCCCGTTTGCGCGCACCAGTAGGTTAAAGGTTCCAGCTGCCCAGGTAGCCCCCTCCATGTATCCACCCATTTATGACACTTCTGTGACGTTTACATCACATGTCTCCGTGCACGCCCTGTGCACGCCTTCTTTTCACGCCCATATGTTCTTATCTTCCGTTTGTCACTTGTTACGCCTACTGTATTCAATGCAATTGTACTGTTTTACTATATATACTGTATGATGTTAATGAGATGCTGCAGCTGCCATTCCCCCTTTCCTTGTGTCTGTACCTTCCTGAACCTTCGCAGGTGATGGAACCCGATGGTCCATTGGCTCGAGCCATCTAATTAAAGCCCGTATGACTCAGATACCCCGGATTCTGCCTCTTATTTATTGAGCTATCCTTTTTAGTTAATGCATAGAAAAATAGTACCGGTAATTATTTATTTATTTACCACATAAATGGCGCCCGAATAGGAACGAGCCCCTTCCCCACGCGCCGGCGATGTAACGCAGGCCCCCTGACCCTTCTACAGCCGTGACGGACCCCTACTGTGCACGTGCAGATATTTCTGCTTCAAGTCTCCCTCAGGCCCACGGAGGAGACGGAGACTGCGGTCCGGCATCCAGACGAGGCGGTGAGGAAGGCGGATCGTCCCGACCAGAGCCCAAGCCGAGAGAGCAAGGTCCGAGGTATCCGGAGGCCCACCTGTTTCCGAAGCCCGAAGCCCGAGGCGCATGCGTAGTGCGTAGCAGTAACCAGACGTCGTAGCTGTCCAGTCCAGTCCGAGGCCTTCAGTTTTGCTTCCCGGTGAGTACCGTTGCTGGGACATATCTAGACGGGTTCATTAATTTGTGCCCGGTCCGACGGGTTTGGGTACACAGATCCGGTCCGACGTGTTCACTTAGGTGGATACGGTATGACGTGTCTCTTTAGGAGACCGGTATGTTCTGTACTGTTTTAGCAGTGCACCCAGTAATTCTAGTAAGTCTGTTCTCGAGAAATTCAAGTATTATGTTTTCAATGTATTAGGTAGTATCTGTTCGAACTGTTATTAATGTATTTTTGATGTCGTGGTATGAATGATTGTTTTGCTGTTCATTACTGTGTTCATTGTGTATTGTGTTCAAGTTCAAGTACGGTTCAAATATGCCGCTGTTTTCTAAGTTACGTCAGATAAAAACCAGAAAAGGGTTACTCGAAGAATCAGTTCCTGGACATTTCATGTACCATAAGCATGGCTTGGATGCCATACTGTATCTAGATTTATGGGTGGACTACACCAAGCATCTCGAAGAGAAATATAGATGGCCTGTTTCAGGAACATGGGATGCCGAGTGCATCATGAGAGTAGAAGAAGCATTATGGAAAAAGAAAGCCAGACAATCCCAGAAAGATGCCATAGAATTATGGCGTAAAGAATCACATAAAAGAACTGAAAAAGAATTCAGAAAAGCAGAATTAAGTAGAGAATCCTCAGAAAAAGCCCAAGAAAGGGAATTACTAGAAGAAGGTGAACGAGTTAGAGCAGAACAGTCAGATAGACAAAGAAATGCCCTTATTAAAGGTATGTATCCCCTTCTCGCCGAGGGTTTGCCGAAGGCGACCCCGGAAGCACTCTGTAATCTACCGCCACCATTGGTCCCGACTAAGCTGCGTCATAAACCGACTGCAGCTGAAATCTTTCTTTCTTCCTATTTAGACGACACTGTCCCAGAATATGCTAATACGAATCCTACTCCGCCTGTTCAACTTCCACCTCCTGTTAATAATGTAATTACTGTACCTCCAGCCGTGGGTCCCGGGAATCCGGTCCATATGCCAGTACCCCAGGACCAACCCACATTACGTACACCTACTTTACCAGTCACGTTACCAGCGGCCGCACATTCAGCTCAGGAGGACGATTCTAGTTCAGGAGGAGCAGGGGGAGGTATTCCTATCACCCCGCCTCAAACAAAGCGCCTGACGCTGAGAGACGCAGCCTTACAGCGTACGCCAAAAGTGGCTACGTACGAAGCCCTCAAAAGGTACCTTACTGATTGTAGATATGATCCAGTGCCAGGTGAAGATCACATGATATTATATTCCGTACGTTTACGGCGAGTTGCAAACTTTTTGATTACCATATCAGATATGAAAGAACATTTAGACAGAATATATCATTTCATCCGAACAGGGGAGAAACCAGAAAGTATTCACGAAGCCATGGCACATAGGAAAGTCGAGACTCAAGGCATGATTTTGCAATTTTTAATAAATTGTTTAATAAGAGAACAGGATCGTCCTGATAAAGACAAAGAAGAGATGAAAGTCCTGATAAGATGGAGTGACAATATAGCAGACGGAAAACACAAGACACAAAATAGTATAGAAACCATGTACAGAAAGATTCGTAAAGAAATTGTAGGCATACACGAGAGGGAGAAAGCAAGGATAATAGCCGAGAAAGAGAACGACTCTTCAGACGAAGATGTAGACAACGAGAATCCCACCAGAATAGCGTATGTAGGTAGGACGAGACCTTCTGATAGACACACACGCCTAGACTACAAGAAAGTTTTTCCTCCTCCCGTACCAGAACAGTGTTCTCTTGAACAATTATTCCAGGCTACCGATAAAGTTCTGAAACTACGAATAGGTTACAGTGAGCTTAGTACCATGCATGAACAAGAACTAGCCCGATCAGCAGTTCGATGGACTAGTGATTCTACCACGTTTTCAGACGAAGTAGTGGCTCAAATGTTTCTGAAACTGCCCCCAGCCGAGCAGCGACTGGTGGGTATGTACATGATCCAGCACCTCATTACACTGTATGAGGATCAGCATTCTGATCCAGGTCCGTTATATAATGTACTGAACGAGTTACTCCTAAACAGATGGAAAGGTCTAGGTACCGATCTGATTAGCCTCATTTTAGAACAGCGCCACAAATACAGAACGTTCCTAACTCCGCATTTTGTTCCTGTTTCACGCCCATTCTACATAGATAGACAGAATCCGTTGCGAGAAGTGCATCCTGTTAAGGGAACGGGGGGTGAGCTCGAACGAGTATTTGTTTACACCCCTATAACGAAAATAGAACTACTAGAAATGAAAAAGTTAGTGCCCTGTCACGATAAAGATCCAGCAGGGTTCCATCGTGAGTTAAAAGACATGCTCCGTATGGGAGAATACACGTATCATCAAAATGTTAAAGGTCCTGTTGCCTGCGGGCATATATGAAAAACTTAAAGAAAAAGAATGGGAGGTGGGAGAGAAAAAGATTGATTGGACCGCGTTAGAGAACGAAGATAATACACGAGTCCCAGGTACTGGTCTTGGGGATAAAGCTAAAGAATTGCCCGAACTGTTAATACAAGTCTTGCCAAGATTACTAGCCACGAAAAAGGAAGATTGGGATGCCATCTCAGCCTGTAAACAGAAACAAGACGAAGACACTAGTGATTTTTATTCCAGATTTGAGAAATGTTTCATTATTAATAGCGGTTTGAAGACAAGTAGTGAGTCGTATCCACATCTTTTTGTTACCAAACTAGTTGAGAATTCTTTACCGCAAGTTAAAAATCGAGTATTAAAAGTCGAGAGTACATGGCAAGCTAATACTCCGTCCCAAATGCTACAGATGTTACAGTATCACCAGAACCGAATCAGGGAAGAGCAAGAACACGAAAGAAGACGTATGAAAGATACGAAAATGAAAGTACTAGTTGCACAGTCTGTTCCAGCAGATAGTCAGAAGAGGGGTATGAATCAAACTAGTCATTCTGCTGCTCCCGTTAAAGGGACATGCAATTATTGTAAACAGCCAGGTCACTATATAAACGAATGTGCAGTTCTGAAACACAACATAGCTACAGGTAAGACGAAAGAGAGACCGCGTCCTCCTAGACAGGAACATGTTCCGCAGAATTCGCAACCGCCGCAGAACGCACAACAGACAGTTACAGTACCGCAGCCTATAGCTGCTACACAACACGTTACACAACAGATGTACCAGTACGCACAGTCAGATTATCCAGAATATCAGCAGTATTCATGAAACAGCCTAGAGAGGGAGGTTGGCTTGCCTCACATTTTAAATCCTGCTACACTGTTACCCTCGATTACATCAAATCCTGCCACACATGACTGTGTGGAAGTTATTAACACCATGACAAAGCCAAGACAAGACTTGACGGACATTGCATTACCTGACCCAGACCTGACACTTTACGTGGATGGTTCATGTATGAGAACAAGTACAGGAGAACTAGTAGCCGCGTATGCAGTGACTACTGAAACTGAAGTTATAGAAACACATCGTATTGACACCCTGTCTGCTCAAGCAGCAGAGCTCATCGCTCTGACCCAAGCCTGCATACGAGCCAAGAACCTGAAAGTAAACATATATACAGATTCACGTTATGCATTCGGAGTCGTACACGACTTTGGAGTACTATGGCAAGAAAGAGGTTTCATGACCTCTCATGGAGCCAAGATTCAGCATGGCCCCCTCATTCAAGCCCTGTTAAAAGCAATACATTTACCAACAGCCATTGCCATTATGAAGTGCAAAGCACATACGAAAGCCACTGACACCATTTCCCAAGGTAACGATCTAGCAGATCGAACAACCAAACTTACAGCTCAGACTCCAGACATTCCACTTAACAGGACAAAGACAGATGTTCCAGATCAGACGACTTGTATGACAGTTAAGGACCCTACACAAGACGTACTAGACATCCAGACACATGCTACCCCAGACGAAATCAAGAAATGGTCTGAACAAGGAGGGGTCCAGACAGATCAGGGATGGTTGACGAAGGGAAAAGCCACATGGATTCTCCCCGACTCTATGGTTCAAGTCATTATTAATACAGCACATAGTCCAGCACATTTAGGAGAAAAAGCCATGTTTGACAGTATCCAGAACCTTTGGTTTAACAAGCATTTACGAGCAGCAGCAAAGCAGAAAGTGCGTACCTGCATGATCTGTTGTCAATTCAATCCAGGTAAAGGTGTTCCGGTGGAACAAGGTGGATTCCATCCTCCTGACCACCCTTTTGAAGTCCTCCAGATGGATTATATCCAGATGGATCGATGTCGAGGTTTCAAGTATGTCCTCGTAGTTGTATGCGCTTCGTCCAGATGGACAGAAGCATATCCAGTCCCAGATTACACTGCCGCGACCACTGCCAGGCAGTTGGTTCGTGAGTATTTCCCACGCTATGGTTTGCCCAGGGTCGTGTATTCAGACAACGGCCAGCCATTCTCATCCGAACTCATGAAACAAGTATCTCTTCTGTTAGGGTACCAGTGGAAGTTCCACTGCGTACGACACCCCGAGGCAGCTGGCCTCGTCGAGAGACACAATCAAACTCTGAAAATCCGTATTGCAAAGGTCTGTGCCGAGAAAGGTGTAGATTGGATGGTAGCTCTGCCGGTTGCCCTTTTCTACATGAGAATGGTCGCTCACTCGCGTTCGGGTCTGTCACCGTATGAAGTTGTATTTGGTCGTCCCCCAAACATGTGGGGTACACCTATGCCACGTAAAATTACCGATGTTGACAGTAATATGCTGACAGATTACCTACCTTCCTTGATGTCTGCACTACTCTCTTGTCGTTCACAGGTCGCGGCTGCCTTTCCAGACAACACCCAAGTGAAACCGCACGAGGTCATTCCAGGCGACCTCGTCCTTGTTAGGAATTTCGATCGTTCAAGTCCGCTGGAGCCCCGCTGGAAGGAGCCGAAACTTGTTCTGATGACCACAAGGACCGCTGTGAAACTGGAGGGCCGGAAGGGCTGGCTACACTCCAGCCACATCAAGCGTTTTCATGGACTCCGTCCAAAGACTTTTTTCAAGGACTGCCCCGATACTGACTCTAAACTTCCCCTGTTAGAGAGAACTCCGCAGCAGGAGTATAAAATCAAATTACGGTCTAGCAAGTCAGACAGTTTAATTGTTTAAGTCCCTCTCGGGTGAAGCGGTTAGACAGGTTCCTGACATGTATGAGATAGACCCCCATAGTGAGAGAGTTAGACGAAACTCCAAGAAAATACGTTATTGTAAGAATCTGCGCAGCAGATGCGTTATTACGTTATTGTTTATGTTATTTCTGAGTCTTACGATCACATGCATAAGTTATGTTTTACATGTATTTTTTCCTCCTCTTGATTCGCATGTACACTCTTCCTCTAATGATACAGTAGAGCACACGTTTAGTGAACTACCTCCTCACGAGTTATCCTACCGACTTGCCATGCGCAACAATACTTTTATACGTATGTTACACTATTCACACCAGACCAGCAATGCCACTAATTGTTGGGTGTGTGGTCAACTCCCCCTTACCAGACACCGAAGGGAGTTCTGCCACTTTTTCCCTATCCGTTTTCACACAATGGTTCGTGTGGAGCATGGTTTACGTTAACATCATCCTTAGACGATAAGTCCCTTCTGAATAGAACATGTTTCCCAGACAAGGAAGGTCTTTCCCATAGGACAGGGTTAGATCTAGAAAATGAAGTATACGATCTAGGTAATTTCTCCTCCAATTTCATGGTTTTGAATGTTCAGTCCGAGACTACTCCAGACTTGCCTGCTATAACAGTTCTACCAGTGAAAGGCGAGTTATGTGTCAGAAAGAATGGTTCGGTACATCTAGGACACAGTGATTGTACTACTGTGGTCGAGTATAGTGACAGTGGGAAATCTACTTTCAAAGCCTCACGTCATTCATATTTTGTATGTGGTCAGACCGCATATGTACGTCTGCCCCTAGATTGGGATGGAACATGTTACATTGCCTTCCTACTACCACCAGTTTTCCTAGCCCCATCCGATTATCATAGAAATACACATCTAGTACACGTCAGACATAGAAGGGAGATCGAGTCCCCAATTGTCGATCAAACTGAAACTGCCTTAGAACAGTATACAGATTTCAATAAAGGTTTCTTTTTCTTCATAGGACCTATCCAAAATAGTAAGCTAATACGTAGGCTAACCAGAACCCTTGAAGCAGTAGTGAATGAGACTACTTCCGCTCTAGGTAACTTAACCGAAGAGCAATCTGCTATGAGATTTGTCATTCTTCAGAACCGCCTTGTTCTTGACGTCATACTGGCCGATAGGGGCGGAGCTTGTAGAGTCATCGGATCTAGTTGTTGCATTTTCATTCCTAATAACGCACCGTCTGTATATTCAGCTATAACTAGACTTCATAAAATAGCCCATCAGCTACACCAGAATCCAGGCACCTGGACATGGTCCGGTTGGCTCTGGAGTATAATATCTGCCTGGGGATGGAAAGTACTGTCATTTCTAGGAATAGTAGTAATGATCATATTCAGTTGTTGTCTCTGTTTACAATGTGGCCCTGCGATTTGCGGCTTGTGCGCTACCTCTTGTATTCCAAGTCCAAAGTTCCATTCCCAGAAGATAAAAGAACGAGCAAATGATGCTGTATGCACAGATAGATGGTATCATGAATATTGATGTTTCCTGAAGGAAACGTAGGGAACAAGGAGGGAATGAGGAAAATTGAATTTTGCCCTGTCATGTGTACCTACGTGTTCCCCATTATATGTTATATGTGCATGATTGATATGCATATTTATCCCTTGCCCGAATACAGACGCAATTATAGTTGTGTCCAACGTCAGTATGCCAGTTATCCAGTCCCCCTGAAAGCAACAAGTATTAGGCCTATGTTGCCAACGTCTTTACATTGTACACGTTAAATCATCGAGTTGTCCCCGTTTCTAGGCCTCACAGGGCCCGGACACCAGATTCAAGCCTCGAGTCTCCTGAAACCACTCCGAGGAGTGATGCAGCCCCTCCCGCATCCCTGACCCTTCACTTACTTTTTGCCAAGCAGCGCGGTGCCCGGCCTGGCCTGCCTGCCTGTCTGCCAAGAATATGTTATGCCTCTAGTTATCTGTTCAGCTCCCCGGCTTCGCATTCCTAGCTAACGAACCGCATAAACATCTTCATCTATAGTCTAGTCTTCCTGTCTCCATGCAAGAGAATTACTGAATTAATGTCCATAGAAGATTCCTAGCATACGCAATACATTAGGAAATAGATGCATGCACTAGCCTTAGTGACAAGTAGCCTTTACCCTGATGACTTTTAGATTCTATCAACATGTACTCCAAACACGAGATATCAGATATGCTATAGGTACATGTCGTCCTGACATCCCAGACTCTAGTCTCCTCTTCTAGTGCCAGAAGTCAGAGCCCCCAGCTCTCCCCGGTTACACGTCATGGCCCGTTTGCGCGCACCAGTAGGTTAAAGGTTCCAGCTGCCCAGGTAGCCCCCTCCATGTATCCACCCATTTATGACACTTCTGTGACATTTACATCACATGTCTCCGTGCACGCCCTGTGCACGCCTTCTTTTCACGCCCATATGTTCTTATCTTCCGTTTGTCACTTGTTACGCCTACTGTATTCAATGCAATTGTACTGTTTTACTATATATACTGTATGATGTTAATGAGATGCTGCAGCTGCCATTCCCCCTTTCCTTGTGTCTGTCCCTTCCTGAACCTTCGCAGGTGATGGAACCCGATGGTCCATTGGCTCGAGCCATCTAATTAAAGCCCGTATGACTCAGATACCCCGGATTCTGCCTCTTATTTATTGAGCTATCCTTTTTAGTTAATGCATAGAAAAATAGTACCGGTAATTATTTATTTATTTACCACACATCAATAGCTTTAATGGTCTCTGATGACAAGATAGCTACATTGTCAGCAGATGCCAATAGCTTGACTTCTAGCCTATGCAAATTAAGATGAGGGATGGTAGATAACGTTTTAAGGGCCTGAATATAGAAATAGAGCAAAAAGTTCAGGGGACAGGGGACACCCTTTCCTTGGGGCTGATTAGGATGGCGGGCGGACCTGTGTACGTCCGCCACCCCAGAGGTGGAGGGACCGTCCGCAGGGGCAGCGGCGGTCCCTCCGTGCAAATCAGGATGTGACCGCCACCCTGGCGTTCACATCCCGTATGTTTAACATTGCGGCGGGTGCTGCATCAAGCAGCACCCGCCGCAATGTTAAAACTGCATGTTTTACATTTACATGCACAAAGCGGCAGGCACGGCGCGGTGCCTGCCGCTTTGTGCATGTACATGTTGGGGGGTACCACAGGTAACCCCCATGGGCACCCCCCACCCCCCAACACCCCTGGGGGCCCGCAACGGGCCCCCAAACACCAATGTCCACATGCTTTACTACGGCGGAAAACCCGCCATGGAAAAGAATGTCTCTGCCGGCATCCTAATATGGCTGGCGGTGTTTGATAGACACCGCCACCATATTAGAGCTTTTCCGCCGCCGTCGGAAGGCGACCGTGGCGGAAAAGCGGCGGATGGAAACATGACCCCCCCAGCAATCCTAATCTGGCGGGGGGTCTTTTCTGTGTCCGCAGCGGTGAATCTGCATCCTCCGGGCCGGCGGTGGCTTCCGCCGGCCCGGAGGATGCGGATTCACCGCGATCCTAATCGGGCCCCTTGTCCCTAATTTAATTAACACTGTCTTTGATAGTCCCTCCATGACGTATATGGGGGCTGTGAAATTGTCAAAAAGAGTTTGGACTCTAGAGACAAAGAGAAGACCAAACTCCGTAATGGACATAATAGCCCATAGGTACCACCAGGAGATGCTTTTGAATGCCTTCTTGGCAAACAGCAGTATCATGCCACCAGTTTGTGCGAGTTCCCTTGCACCATCAAGAGCAGATATAGCAAGAATAACATGGGTAGTTTTATCTCTGGCTGGAATTAACTCATCTTGCATTGGGTAATGCTGTTGTTCATACAAACATGGTTATCACTGTTTCATTACAGTGGATCAGTGAGGTGGCATTATACAACAAGAATATTAGTATGCATGCTCATATCAGCAGAAAGATTGCAGTTTAGGCCAACTGTGATGCAAAAAACACAAGGACACAACATCACATCACAATACTATAACATTGCAATTGGCTAACACCAATAAAATACAACACTAACACCAATACAGTACAACTTAAAAAAAAAACTATGACACAAAACAACTAACACATAACACCTTTCGACACATTAGCAATATACAATTACACAGTTGCACAACAAAACAACACAGAATCAGTGATAGTACAGACGGGGAACATCCTTTACAACGCAACTTTTACCACGCAGTGCCTTTACGACGCAACTATTACAACGCATGTTATTACAACGCATAGCGCCGGCGGGCGCTCTAGGATAGGGCATAGATTTAATTTACTATCCAACACCTTCCCTACTATCCACGGGGACTGGAGTTGGAATAGTAAATTAAACTATTCACTATCCAGCACCCCTTAACGCTATGCGTTGTAAAAACTGCGATGTAAAGGCATGCGTGGTAAAACCATGCGTTGTAATGTCATACATCCGTACAGACGAGTACAGTATGATAATAGAACGCTGCATCGCAAACACTCTAGTACAGTGTTTCCCAATCTGTGGTCCGCGGACCCCCACGGGTCCGTTACACTTTCCCAGGGGGTCCGTAGGCAACAGTTTTAAAAGCATAGAAACTTTCTTGTATAATTAGCAGCTTTCCAGCAACAATTACAGTGTCAAGAGAATGCCAGTGATGAATGCACCTGCTGGGGCTGAGGAGAGTTTTGTTCAGTGGCAGCTTTGATTGAACTAATGTAGCACAGAGGGTTAATGTGCCTACTGCAAAGAACGTGTATCATGCATCTTAAAAAGCAGTATTTTATGTGCATAGGTTCGTGGTTACTGCGTTTGTCACAGAAATTATTTTGTTACTGTGCACTTCATAAGTGACAATCATAATCTAGCAGAGGGACCTATAAACTGTCATCAAAGAGCTGCTTGCAAACTGCATGGTACCAGTTACTAACTTATATGCTTCCCCCAGTTATTCATTATTCTGATGCTGCTAAAAAGATTTATTTGGGTGGAAATGCATTTTTTATGTTAAAGTCAGTGCTAGCCACTGTGTTATGTTGTGAATCCTGAGTTTGTGCTTTTCCAGACCAAGCACTCTTTAAACATTTTATATACACACTGATTTACATGTATGATTCAATGTCTCTATATGTGTGTGATGTAAAGTGCTCTGACATCCTACAATGGTATGAGAGATGCTATAAAACAAATGAAATACATGTGACAGAGGGGCTATTACTTCAATATAAAATACTAAGTGCCAGATGTACGATTTTTTTTATATGCGCGAACGGGTTCGCGAACCCGTTTATGCATGCAAAAATCCTATTGAGCCATGTACATAGCCTATTTCGTGAGTCGCAATTTGTTTGCTACTCGCTAAATAGGTTTTGCAACTTGCTCTTTGGAAGGGGCATTCCCTTCCAAATAGGGAGTCTCAAAACCATGTACAAATGTTTTGTGGTCGCAAAACAGTCGCAATTACCACCTACTTCAAGTAGATGGTAATGCATTCGCAAATGGGAAGGGGTCCCCAGGAGACCCCTCCCCCTTTGCAAATGCATGCAAAATTATTTTTTAAGGGCAGGCAGTGGTCCCAGGGACCTCTGCCTGCCCTTGGAAAATGAAACGAAAACGTTTCATTTTCTTTTTTTATTTTAAATGCATGGTAAACAGGCTGCATTTTTTTTTTAACTGCTTTGTTTAAAAGCAGTCCGAGACATGGTGGCCTGCAGAGCCCAGCAGGCCACCATCCCTGGGAGGGCTGGCATTCCCAATGGGCTCGCAAATTGCGAGAGGCTCATTAATATTAATGAACCTTGCAATTTGCGACCCCATTGGGAATCCCAAGCAGTGTTAAAAACACTGTTGTGCATTTCATTTAGCGACTCGCAAATTGCCACTCACAATGTGTCGCCAATTTCAAGGGGCTAAATGAAATGGTCGTACATCTGGCCCCAAAATCCTTAGTACTTTGAGTATTTGTTTTGTGAGCATACGTGTGTATTTTTTTTCGAATTACTGTTTTAATTTTGAAATGTAACTCATACAAATTGCTTGGGGGTCCCCGGCTTCCAGTGGTGACTCAATGGGGGTCCTCAGGAGTCAAAGGTTTGGGAACCACTGCTCTAGTAAACCAAAAACACCACAAAATGTAATTGCACAAAAACACGAGATAATACAACACAATACCAGCACAAAACAACAGCAACATGCCAAGACAATAATATAGTAAAGCACAACAACACATTTACAGCACAACAACACAATGAAGTTGTATTATGTTTTGAGTTGTGTTACTTTTAATATTTTTGTGCTGTCTTGTTATTCGGTTGTTCATTTTTTGATGTGCTGTAGTTGTGTTTTGTTGAGTTGTTGTGGTGTTTTGCCATTGGGACATTGTATTGTATTGTTTGTTTTTTATAATGTACTGTTGTATTTTTGTTAAGTTGTGTTATTGTGGAGTGTTGTTTTTGTAATGTGTTACTGAGTTAATTGGTGGTGTTTTGTCCTGCATTTTTGGGTTGTGTTCTGCTGTGGCTGTGCTATTCCTTTGTGTTTTTTTGTTCTGTTTTGTAGTGTTTTCTGGTTGTTATAGTTTTGGCGTATTTGTATTGTATTGTTGTGTTGTTGCATTGTTATTATATGCTTTTGTATTTTTATTGTGTTGGGTACTTGAGTTGTGCTGAGTTCTACTGTAGTTTTACATGTTGCTTTTCATTTTTGTTTCTACTTTGTTGTTGTACTGTTAGGATTATTCATGTTGCACTTTTTTGCTGGGTTTTTCTATTGTTTTGTTACATTGTGTTTACTGTTGCAAAGTTGTTTTTCTTGGTTACACTGTGTGGATATATTGTTTTATATGTTGTTTTGCTGTTGTGAGTTTTTTGTGTCATTGTTGTTTTTCTCTGTGGTTGTATTTAATGTTATTGTCTTGTGTTAGTGTTGTGTTTGCACTGGTACGTTGATTTTGTGTTACATTGTTGTGTTATTTTGTGCTGCTACTTAATTGCACAGTTGATGTGCTGTCAATGTGTTGTTGTTTTGTTATTGTGTTACAATATATTAAGACTATTTTCTTGTCCCCAGTTATTTTTTATGATGTTTTACTGTGTTATTGTCTTGTTGTGTGCTATTGTATTATGTGATTTCTTTATGCAGGTAACTAAAGTTGCGGTTAAATATCCAGTGAAAAACAATCTTTTACCACTTACAACAACGGCAACATGCGACCACTCCAACACTTCTACTGTTTAAAACATCTGTAAGCCCAAGATCATAGCATAGACCAAGTATTAAAACATCACTTCATAAGCTCACTTTATGTGCTGAGGCATAAAACGTTTTCAGAGTAGCATCTCTTGGCTTTTTAATAAACTGAGGGCTCCGTGCTAGAACTAGATTATTGTTTCTTTCTGAGCTCCATTTCCTTTCAGACATTATCCGATATTGTATTCACTTGAAATACTTAAGGCAACATAACCAGAAAGCGTCAATACCTATAAGTGCATGTCTCTGTTAGGAAAAATTTAGCTTTTTCCAATGCAAATTATCTCACTTGCTTATACAAATGAAAAGGTGCATGAAATTTGTTTGAAGGCAAGATTGGGCAAAAGCATGGAATGTTGGCTATCTTTTCAAGTGTGTCGCAATACGAGGGTTGACACCTTTGCTGTCAGACATCAGGCATCTCAATAATACGGTAGACATAGTTTACTATTTCAAAACAAATATTTAGTTATTTGTAGATTTTGCTAAGCAAAATCCATGCCAGTTCACATGGGAGTTGTAGCACTTTGTAACAACCGTCGGTCTTGATGAGACCATACACAATTTAACCTATAAATCATCACCAGACTATTAGATTTGCAAGACCTTTTGTATAGGTGTGGCAATACATTTTGTCTTGAATATCAACAATTTTCTCAACAGACGTATATGTTTAGCGTTGCTGACTAGTGCGATAAATATAAATAAATTGCATTTTAAGTATATAATTTTCAGAGATACAGATGTCCCTTAAGTTAGCACTATTCTAACATTGAGGCCCGAATTTACAAACACTTTGCTTCAGATTTGCATTACTTTTTTAACGCAGACCCTATGCAAAGTGTTGGGTTTGTATTTACAATCTAACACAAATCTCGAATTTTCATTGCGTTGTAACCCAAAGTAATGCGATACAGCACAATACATTAACTTGTGTTACATAAGGAGGCATTCCACGGATGGTGCATGGGTGTTCCTGTGCATCCACCCATCGATATTGATGCAAATCGATATCTACAAAGACTTGTAGACATAGATTTGTGCCAAAATCCTGTGTTTCCCAGAAGCAGGTGAAACAAGGACAAACCATTTTATTTATCCTTTTTTTTCCTCTTTGATGAGTACTGCACTCTACAGCACACATACAAATAAGAAATTGCCTTTCATCGTTGTTTTTGTGGAGGAAGGGTCTCAGTCCTGCACAAAAACAATGTTGACCACAATGCAGATATTATGGTGCAGGGCTGTGTGCATTGGCACATGGCAGCTTAAAGTTTACCAGCACGGGGAAGACCAGAACAGCGTTACTTCTTTGTAAATACGGTGCTGTTCTGCTCTTTCCCATTTATGCAGCGCTGCAACTTCACTTGCTGTGCTGCATTGCATGATTTATTTGTAAATTTGGGTAGCAGTTTACAAACGTTTACATTGAACTTTGAACTAAGGAGGTGTATGTGAGGATTAGAGGCTAAGCATCTGAAAATACAATTATAAAAGGATGTATCATCGGTAGGCGTTTGATAATTAAAGATTGGATTCTAAATCATATGTACGTAATTAACTTTATGCATTTAGATATTTTATTTTTCAAGTTTATGCAGACCCAGGTTTGTGGCATGGACCTAAACAGCAGCAACACCCACCATTGTTTATTGGTATTCATGTCTGCTGTTTTTCTTTGTTTCCTGGTACCCCTTTGCACCTGGCCATAGGTGGGTTGACATCAATGCACAGTTGCAGCAGAAGAGTGAACTGCACATGCACTGGAAACCAGGGTCGGATTAGGAAGGTGGGCAGTTAGGCATTAGGCGTTGGACCGGTGCCTCAGGGTCACCTATGTGTTGTGGTTTTTAGGGCCTTTGTAAACAGATTTACTATCTGCCCCAGTCAAGGCCTGTCCACTGTAATATGTCACAAGAATTATAGGCACTCACTTGTGATACTGCCCAGCCGACAAAACAAAAGGAGGGGCAAAGCCTGTATAACCCTCTAGAGCCAATAAGTTACGCATATTTATAAAATGTATAAGAACGCAAAGAGATCTGTTAGAGTGTGAATATCTAGGTAAATAATGTATCTGCAACAATGGACAATGGACCTTAGTGATAATGGCACAAAAAATAGTCATCTCCAGGTAAGAATGCCACCTACTACTAGACCTATTGGTGCATTACACAATTCAATTGCATAGAACTATATTTTTATTACAGGCCTGTCACAACATATAAATTGTATGCTTGTTCTTTTTTACGGGCATTGATCCCGGTAAATGTAAGATGACATGTTTCAGCCGTTTTCTTTATAGCCTACTCAGGACTTTGTGAAATAGGTGTTACCCAAACTTGAAACAAAAATAATACATCTATTGTTGGTAGAAATCTATTGCAATGAAGTTAAAAAAACTTAGTTAAGAGAAAGGCTAGGTGCTTTTGATCTGCCCATTTTGCCCATGTGATGATCATCTCAATGACAGGCATGCAAATCCTTTAACGTCAGTGGTCACCAGAAAAAAATAGCGGATGAAATTCAAAATAAAAAATGATTGTGATACAATTAGACGACAGGCTCAAATTTCCATGACTGATAGTAGCAAGCAAGTGTAATGCAATAGGACTTGCATTTACACGAGACCTATTGCATTGCAAACGGGAGTGTGGGCGGGGCAGGGGGCGAGAAGCACAAACAACAGGAGTGGGGGGGTTGGGAGAAGGCACAAGAAGAAAATAGTGCTCACAATTTAAATAACACATACTGTGCAACACTCGAAGTAAAGAGGCCAGGAGCCTTGGAAATATACAAATGACAACATGGCCGTCATAAGGAGGGACTAACAAGCCTATAAACCAATCGGAAGGCAGCATTTAGGAACAACAAAGACATAAGCCAATGAAAAATATGGGCGGGGGAGTGGGCGTGGCTTCTCCCTCGTACTCTACTACCACAGATCAACCCCAGAGCAGCATTTGCGCGCCGGCTCAGGGCTCGACCTAACAATAGGATTCAATCGGAAAACCTCATGGAAAGTGAACTGCTCTGGTGGTTAATGTAATGGGTAATCTCAAACCTGAAGAAAAACGAGGATAGAGTGAGGTCGTTTTAGTGCTATCACTAGTCAGTGTATGTTATCCAATAATGGAGTGATCATTTATCAATGTGCCCAGTAGGGCAGACTGTCAAATGAAGTACAGGTTATGCGATAATAGAAAGACAGGATAAATGGGTAGCCCAGAAGGAGATTGAAAAAGACAAATTTAAAATTCAAGTGCAAGAAAAAGTATAGTAATCTTGCATTCTATACGGTTCACAATTACATGCAAACTCCACTCACAATAGCTTGTTTGGACAAGGGGAAAGTAGATGTCAAGACATGATAAAGAGTGAAAGAAATATACCGGACTGCCTACCCTATGGAATGGAGACACAGTAAATATTTCACCCTAGAGGGAAATAGACAGGCAAGCTCAGTTTGCTAATACAAAGCACAAAATACTGATACAGAAAAAGCGAGCTGACATTCTTTGCAGCTCTAAATTGGTGAACACATCCCTACAGGAATGCTGGCTTTATATGGGAGAAGGAGTGCCACCGGGGGGATGGAAAGACAAAATGAACCCCTCCCGACTGATCTTGAGAGTTCTGACCAGTTGCTGGGGATTAAAAAGCACGAGTCATGCACTATACAACAGCTAATGTTTAAAAGTTTAGGACCCTGAGTAATAGTAATGTCACAATGGTCATTTACTTGGAATCCCATTGGTAAATATGCTGTTGTAGACGTGTTGAGTTCGGTTTGGAAGAATTTACTCTGCCATTTTAGCTTAATGTCTCATTACTGTGGTGTATATGCTGTTACACCAGCCATGCCAGAAAGTGGGTGGAGCTGGGCCACATGCACGCTGTGGAAGACTGAAGCACGCACTTTCTCTTGAATGAAAGGAGGGAAGTTTAGTGCCATGTTCACAATATACGACCAGTCTGTAGTTTAAAAGGAGGGTGATTGATTGGGTTTTAACTCCCTTGTGGCATTGGAATAGGAGATAATTAATAACTGAATAATTGAAATTGAAGAGCCCTTTGTCTTACTACTGTTGTGATGTGCAGAAATGTTAGTAGTGTCCATGAGAGATTGAGAGTGGCTAACGGGAAGCATTACTTAGTATCTTCTTAGAAGAAAATATGTTCAGAAGATAGTTATAATTAGCAGTGTGAAAGGTTTTTTCAAAAGTGTGTATTAAAATGATAGAGCATGCAATAGTATGTACACAACAGTAATGTGTCGACAATCAATACAATATCCTTATGTGTCTCATATAGCATCAGGCAAGTCAAAACATATTATATCACCAATATTTTTCTTTCAAATCTCAAGTATGGATACAGAACAACATGTAAGCCCGAGCCAACATATAGACATCTTAAAGAGATTAACGTAATTAAACATTACATTGAAAAGACAGAGATTCATTGTCATACAAATAATCTTTTAACATACATTCCAACGATCTATAATGGAAAGTAAAAGAAAAGAACACAAAAGCATATGGACATGATTGTCTAGTTGAGCATAGACTATGTTGTAATATAGCACATTTTCAACATTGTAGAAAGCTACCTGGAGGACCTTTTAATGATAGTCGATGTCTTAGTTAGGGCCTATAGTTCATCGTGTTGGTTGAGGCCATGTTAATAAGTGTGCTATTCGGCTATTAATTTGGCCTCAGTTTGAAGCCACAGAGACTCCATTGATCCACCACATTTTGTCGAAAAAGCAACTAAAAGTACAGACCAATTCAATTCATTTTTTGAGTGATCCTGTGCGTGAACATGGTCAACCAAGGGGGCCCCGGTTGTTTTGCATCGGATCCTGGATCAGTGCTGCAGTATGCGATTTTTGATGGGCTAGGTAATTTGGCTTATATAACGTCTGTCACAGGGGTACCTAATGCAACACACTAAATCTTTTGCGTTGCAGTTTAAAAATGTTTGTTGTTTGTATGTAATCCCATGCACCTTAACTTCTTTCGAGTTTGAGGTAAAATTACAGACCAGGCATTGCCACTGGGGGGTAATTTCAGTAAGTCAATTAGGTTTTTAAGCTCAGTTTTCCAACTGGCCCTGACCAAGTGTTGGCACAGATTCTAGCCTCTTTTGAAAGTGAATAATGTTCTTGGGATCTGGAAAGTGTTTAAGATCTTCATATTGTTGGAAATGATCTTTGTGGTTTTGTAAGAAATATTGGTCAGGATACAAGTTAGAGGAGTGTCAGTCTTTTTGACTTTTGGGGACAGTTGGGACTTCCTTAGAGTAAACCAAGCCATTGTCCTTAGGGAAAATTGTCTTTTAAAGATTTGAGGTGGTTACTGACATAAAGAAGAAAGGTATTGTGATCAGTTGGTTTTGAATATACACTAGTGTAGATTTGTCCTTCATCTATAAAGACCCAAAGATCTAGAAAATTAAGTTTATCTGTATTACCTGACATTGTGACATTTAAACCAGAGGATCTTTTATTGAGCCATTCATGGAACTCTGCCAACTTTTGTACTGATCCTTGCCAGACCCAAAAAATGTCACAATATACCTATGCCAGGATTTAATGTTGGTAGCATAAATGTTACTTGCACTGTATATCCAGTTGTCTTCAAAGTAGGACATGTTAATGTTTGTTATCTCCGGAGCAAAAGAACAACCCATTGCCACTCCTTTAACTTGTAAGTAAAGTTGATCCTTAAATACAAAACAGTTATTTTTTAAGCAAAGGATGGCTAGACTAATTAGAAAGCTTGTGGGTACAAACCTGTCTTGAACATAGTTATTTAAAGCATGTTCTATGATTGCAAGGGCTTCCCCTTGTGGTATTTTGGTGTACAAGGACTTGATGTCCATTGTCACCAGCATATCTGTGTTATTATTGAATGCATATCCCTTGTATTTATCAATATAATCCATTGAGTGCCTGGTGTATGACCTGGTCTCATGGACTATAAGTTTAAAAAAAATGGTGAACATATTGTGCCAAAGGGACGAGCAAGGACCCACAGCCTGAGATGATAGGTCTCCCTGGTGGAATATTTCTATTTTTATGAATTTTTTGGAGGATATATATAACTGGTGTTCGAGGTTGTTTGCTGATCCACCCAATAGTCAAGGCATGTTTTATCAGGACCTTGATCTGCTGCTGTAAGTGCCGTGATGGGTCTTGCATGAGGGAACAACAATGTTCTATACCTCCTGGTCAGGGAAACTGCTCTCCCCTTGTGCAGCTCCGTCGTTGAGCCTCTGCCCCCAGCACCTTCTGCCTTCCAGGTAAGGTGTTCCAGGCCCTCCTCCACCCGCAGGCTCCTACCTGCGCCTTATCCCTGGTGGCCCAGTGGGAGAGCTTTGCTCTTCTGCTGGCCCGCTCTGCCAGCCTTCTGTAGCTTTTCCCTGTCTGTGTGTGCCCCGTTTTTGTGCCTTTTCTGTTGCCTTTTGTACCTTTGTGCCTTTCTGTGCCTTTTTTCTCTTTTTTCCCTCTGTGCCTTTATTGCACCTCGTTTTCTCTTATTTTCTCGTTGGGCCTTTGTTGTGCCTTGTTTTCTCTTTTTTCCCCCCTTATGCCTTTATTGTGCCTTTTTTCCCTTTCTCTGCCTCCTTTTTCACTGCCTGGTTTTCTGTTCTGCTCCATTACCTGCCGCTGCTGCCCGTGTGGCCCCCCCCCCTGCATCTTCCCACTCCCAACTCCAAGCTGCTCTCCCACCCCAACCCTTACTTAATGGCTGCAGTTGCGTAGCCATGCCGCTGGAGAGCCAAAGACACGCCCATCTGCACCCGTCCACGACCCGACCGAGACCAGTGCCATGTACCCTGGTCCCCCAATCCCCCACTGCTACAACTCAGCAACCCTCCACATACTTAACCCCAACAGAAACTACATCTGCCAGCTGTCGAAACCAAACACCACCCAAAGCCAGTTCTCCTGCTGACACTGCCAGCGCACCTTCTCCCACCTCTGGACCCCCACTGCTACCACCAACCCACTGGACGCCAGCGCACCCAAACCCCTGAGCTGCATCCTCCTCAACCAACGCTCCATGCAAAGACACACAGTTGAAATATGGGACCTCCTCAACACCCTGTTGCCCGACGGCACCTTCCTCACTGAGACCTGGACCAACACCAGCTCCGCACCTGACATCGAAACCCCCGTCCCTGACGGGTACAAGATCAAGAGGAAGGACCACCCCAACCACCCTGGAGGTGGACTCGGAAATCATACACAAAAACACCCTTCGACTCACCATGGCCAGCACGAACATCTCCACGTCCCCCAAGGAACACCTCCAATTCCGGATCCAGGTCAATTCCAGAAGTACTCTACGCGGCACCCTCACCCACAGACCTCCTGGACTGCACGCCATGTTCACCACTACCATCGCAGACCTCATCGCGCCCTACACTCTCGCATCCATAGACTACGTACTTCTTGGAGACTTGCATTTCCACCTCAACAACCTCAGTGACCCCCAACTCATCGCACTCCTGGACAACCTCGCCAACATCAAATTGAGACAGCTCGTCACTACCCCCACCCACAAGGCAGGACTTACCCTCGACCCCATCTTCGCCAGAAGATACAACATTTGCTTTAGCCACACCATGCAACGCCTCTGGACAGACCACCACTGGGTCCACTTCTCCTTCTTGAATCTCACCGCACACAAGCCTACACCACACCCCCCATACAGGAATTGGAGCAAGATCACCAAAGGGCACCTCAACTCTGCCCTCAACCACTCTCCTCCTCCCACCACAATCGAAGGCAACTCTGCGGCCAAGGCACTCCACAGATGGATCACCGACTGCGCAAACATACCCACCCCCTCCAGAACTCTGACAGACAATGCACCACGAAAGCCATCTGGTTCACCTCTGAGATTCCAATTGCACGTGCCAACAACTCGAGAGAGAGCCTGAAGCAATAGCAAAACCCCTGAAGCACGCACTGCCTACAGGACTGCCATGACAGAACACCACCAACTATTCAGAATGACGAAGAAGAACTTCATCCAGGACAGAATCCTCTCCAACTCCCACAACTCTAAGGAACTCTTCATCATCATACAAGAATTCACCAAACCCTCCAGCGAATCCTCCAACGTCCCTCCCTCCCAGGACCTCTGCAACAAACTCTGAGATAAGGACTCTCTATGACAACTTTGACGAGCGGAACCTAGGCACCGACACTACACCTAGAACCGGCAATGCAACCCAGCCTACCATCACCGCCAGGACCCCTGTCACCACAGAAGACACCGCCAAGACCATGAGAAGCATACAATCAGGAGCCCCCACCTACCCCTGCCCACCACACATCTTCCAAAGAGCCGCCTCCGCTATAGCACCCGAACTATGACGTACCATCAACTGCACCCTTGAAACAGGCACCTTCCCCGATGTCAGGAAACGTGCAGATGTCAAGCCTCTCTTCAAGAAGCCCTCTGCAGACCCAACTGACCTCAGAAACTACAGACCCATCTCTCTCCTCCCCTTCCCTGCCAAAGTCACCGAAAAGATTGTCAACACTAGCTCACAAACTTTATTGAATTCAACTCGATGTTCGACACCTCCCAATCCGGATTCCACAGTAACCACAGCACCAAAACCGCCCTCCTAGCAGCCATGGAAGTCATCCGCACCCTCCTCGACCAAGGCCACATGGCTGCCATCATCCTACTAGACCTCTCAGCAGCCACCGAACACTAACAGCCACACTCCACGACACTGGCATTCAAGGAACTGCCCTTGACTGGATCCACTCCTTCCTCACAGGCCAAACCCAAATAATCAGACTCCCGTCCTTCCTCTCCGAACCCACAGAGATCAGCTGCAGAGTACCTCAAGGATCCTCACTCATCCCCATGCTCTTCAACATCTACATGGCCCCTCTCGCCACCATCGTCAGAAAACACGGACTCAGCATAATATCCTATGCTGACGACACCCAGCACATCCTCTCCCTCACCGACGAATCCGACATCACCAGACACAGCTTCCAGGAAGGAATGAAAGGTGTCACCACCTGGATGAGCAGCAGCTGCCTGAAGCTCAACTCAGAGAAAATAGAGGTCCCCGTTCTTGGATCCACCCCCTCCTCATGGGACAACACCTGGTGGCCACCACCCTCTGCAACCCTCCCACATCCACAGATAACGCCCGCAACCTCTGCATCATACTCGACTCCTCCCTCACCATGAACCAACAGATCAATGCCCTATCCTCCACATGCTTCAACACCCTCTGTATCCTCTGCAAGACCTTCAAATAGATCCCCCCCGAATCTAGAAAGACCGTCACCCACGCACTCATAACTAGTAGACTGGACAAGAGGAATGCCCTCTACACCGGAATAAACAAATCCCTCCTACTCAAACTCCAGACCATCCAGAATGCCGCAGCCAGACTTGTCCTCTGCATTCCACGACAAGACCACATCACCCTGCACCTATGAGAACTCCACTGGCTACCCGTTGAAAAGAGAGTGACCTTCAAGCTCCTCAATCCCGCCTACAACTCCCTCCACAACACCGGACCCCAATACCTCAACGAAAGAATCTCCTTTTACATACCCAAGAGGAGCCTCGGCTCCGCCCATCTTGCCCTGGCCGAAATCTCATGCATCCGCAGAGCCAGAGAGGGAGGGAGAGCCTTCTCCTAAATCACAGCCAAAACCTGGAGCAAACTCTCCCTCAGCATCAGACGAACCCCCTCACTGCTAGCATTCAGGAAGAGCCTCAAGACCTGGCTCTTTGGATGAGACGGAGCTGCTCAACCCCCTCCTCCCCCTAGCACCTTGAGACACTTAAGGGTGAGTAGTGCACTTCACAAATCGCTGATTGATTGATCGATACATTATTCAACTGTCACAGCATCTCTGTCATATTGTTCTCCATCTAGGACCACTATACCTCCGCATTTATCAGCAGGTTTTATGACGATCTTAGGGTTTGGGGACAGAGACCTGATGGATTGCTTTTCTTCATGGGTTAAGTTGTTATGGACAAATGATTGTTTCTGATGAAGTTTCTCTCTTTCATTGTGGACCGTTTCCTCAAATGTTAATACTTGAGCTGACACTCTTCTTAAGTCCTGTCACACTTTCTTCTTCCATATATTTCTTATTTACTTTTATTACTTATTATTTAATATATACATGCCGGTCAGAGGAAAAAATACCCGCTTTGGTTGTTTGTCTTCAGTTTCATACTGTCCTAGACATTAAAATTCATGTCATGCCGGTAAAAACGCATTGAGGTTGCAACCCTAGCCAGATCAGGCCCTTGGGTCATTTTTTTTCTCTTCATCTGCCTGGCCACAATGCAGTGCTTCTAGTTATACCAATTTTTCCAGCCCGTTAAACTTTAAAATGTTTAAACTACCAAACATTTCTGCAAAAAATTAGTGAAATGACGATAGCTAAATGGTGATCCAAGAAACGGAAGAGGACACATTTTTTTGGAAAGTCCTGGCCTAATTGTGATCTCAATCCGACCATGCTCGGGGTTTATGGTATTTCCGGGTGTGAGTTGAAGAACGCCACTGCCATGGAATTTTCCTTCAGTTGGCCTGAAGCCTTGGCCTGAACAACTAACCCTCCCATGCTCTGCTTACTGGTATAGTGTCTGTTGATCCCCTGCCGCATACCCAGTGCTAGGCCATTGGTGGTGTGCTGGTTCTCCATGTTTTCGCAACATAGGGCTTATCATGCATGTACTAAGTAGGAGCTTACAACACTTCCAGGTTAAGTCTGTGAAAAGCGTAGAATTTTCGTCAACTTGCCTGAAGCCTGGGTTTTAAGAAGTGCTTCAAACACCCTCCACTTATTGATACCATGTATGCTACTTCTTTGGGCTCTCTGTTACCCTCGGTGCACTTAGCCAATTTTGAGCTAGCCCTCCCATAGAGTGGCTTAATGGTGGCTTACTGCACATACACCGGTGGCTCTTAGCACAACTTCTATGATTTTTTTGGTTTAAAATAAAAATATGCACTTAAGTAGACTCATTTGGGTTCACATTAATTGGAACCATGCCCAATAGAGGCAAAATAAAATTGCCCTTCAAATGCACGTAATTTTTTATTTATAGTCACAAAATGAAAAAATATGGCATAATGACAAAAATACTGAGACAAAAAAAATACTGTTACTTAACATCAATATTTTAAGATTAAGGTTTCATGGTCGGGGCTATTTTTTTCTCTCTCTCCTCTGTTGCATTTTAAAATGGAAGATCACCCTTACCTCGCCTCTCCTCTTTTTTTGTTCCGTTTTGTTTCCTTGCATCTTCTGCAAGTGGCAGATGCTATTTTCATTCACGTGTGAAAATCTGGCTAAGATTAGCTGGAAAATTGTCATTTTGCGTTTTTCCCGCCCAATAGTAGCAGTTTAAGCACCAAAAATAAGATTGAAAAGACAACATTTGGGCCCACATTATGGAAACTGGAACGCATGCAAGCGAAAAATTGCTGTGCCATTCCAAGATCCGCATCGTGTGCTGATTGCACAAATAGGTCAGGTGACGGCAGTGCTTAATTTGTAAAACTATAAGTGCTGGTGCCCAAGGTTTTTGTCAGTGCTGTCAGCGCTGAGGGATGTCGGTATTCCTGAATACCAACTCTGCGTAGTTTGTATACCACCTCATGCCTCTTTCTTCCATCACATGCCTCTTTCTTCCATCACCATACACTCCCTGCAGCCGCAGAGTTCTCTGTTCTTCGGGTCAAAGTCTAATGAGGAAAAGTAAGCTAGTCCCTAAAAATGAGTCCCACAGGGCCCCATCTGCAACCACGGGCGCACATTAAGCACTGTTGATGGCCTGCGCCCATGTACTCTTTTTTACACTCTGTACCTTCCCTAATAGGTGTTGCCCATAGATCTAATGCTATGTAGCCAGTTCACCTTCTGACTGTGGGCAACCACAGTTCTATGAGCCCTAAGGCCCCTTTGCATAGGCAGGCTCAGAGGTCAGTAAGTAAACATGCTGCTGATTGGCCCTGAACATTCGGAAAGGATTGACGTATGTGCAACCTTAGCCTGGGTTTGGGAGGCGGACTAAACCATTGTTTGAATATTCCAGGGCTCTTCACCACTTTGTGGTCTAAAGGGTCATGCCTGTCTCCCTCGTTAGACGGTTTAACCCTGCTGATGACCCAAATAGCAGTATGGACAGGAGGATGTCTTTGTTGCACGGGTACTTACTCACCTTTTGATGGTTTGGCTCCTTTGTTTCTACATCATCCAAATAAAGTTCCAACAATAACAGTAAAAAAAACAACTATAATAGAGATATCAATATTAATATTAATAACTACTACTTCTGCTAGGACTTCTACTACAAATACCACCACAACCTTGATCGAATTAAATAATAAAAATAACAATAATAACAACAACAAGAACAATAATAATAATAATAATGATACTGTATTAATTGCAAATGCATACCATTGCTCACTCATTTTCAAAGGGCAAATGTGACGAGAAATGTTGCCCGGACATTTTTCTGCTCTCCTGGAGCTTTGCGTATTTTATGAGATTTTTCGATCACATAAGAAAAAAAAATTGACATAGATTATTAACAGAAATTCAACTTACTTTGGATTTACTGCAGTTCAGACGATTCGTCGGATTAAATAAAAAACCTGAAACATTCTTCCAGCGTTTTTCTAGAAGGAGAGGCGTCTGTAGTACTAAAACTGCCAGATTCACCCTTCAGGTGTACACTGTTACAAGACCATGATTGTTTTTTATGATTGTATCCGTCATGCTGTCACAAAAGAAATCTTATCTTCACTTCTTACTAAATTTACAAAGGGTTGGGGTTTCCACTTGGCAAATGCTCCTGTTTACCTGCAGGCTTGATTTTACATGAACTCTCTGAATAAAGTTCATCCAGTTATGTGAGTATTTAGCGAGAGTGATCAAACTGTACTAACCTATATTTGTATACATATATGTACATGCCTGTACATGTGTATTTTTGTGTGCGTGCATACATATATATATATATATATATATATATATATATATATTACCTACTGGCGGTCGCCAGTAGGTAGTTATAGTTAGGATTGATTTCCATAGGGAAATCGCAACATTCTATTTGGAATAACTTTGGCGCCGGTTGAGGAATCAGCCTGGGGCCGAGATAAAAGGGGGGTCCCAAAACGTGTTTTCCCCATGTTTATTTTCATAGGGCGGTCTGTCGCACTTTTAGCTCGAACGGCTGAATGGATTTTCACCAAACTTGGCAAAATTGTAGGGACTGGTAGCCCGATGTGCCTTTGCTATGTCTCAAGATATGTGGTCCAGAGGATTTTGAGTAATTTAGGTTCAAAAAAATTTACATATCTGTAAGCGCGCCCCGGTGCGCGTACCGGGGAGCGCTCCGGGCGCGCCACGCGACCTGCGCACGGGAAGCTGATTGGCTCTCGGGTGTCTGTAAACATTCGAAACAGTTCGCAGCGGCCGCCATCTTGTGTCTCGGTAGGATCGAGACACAAGAGGTGGTAAAAACAAAAGGGAAAATAATGAAAGGGGGCAGGGTACACCCCCCCGACCCTCTAGGTTTGATGTGGGGGCCATAAAAGGGTCCCTCGGGTAAAAAAAAAAATTAGTTTTTTTTCGATTTTCGCGGGGGGGGGGGAGCGCCCGGTACGCGCACCGGGGAGCGTACCGGGGAGCGAATAAAAAAAAAAAGAGATTGCCAGAGTGTTAAACATTTTAGCAATTTTTTTATAAATGGGAGGTAGTTCTGAAAAGAACTTTTTTTATTGTTTTTGTTGTTTTATATATTTTTTTATTTTTCTGAAAAAAATTTTGTTTGTATTTTTTGAACATTTTTATATTTTTTTTGTTTTTTTTTGGGCGGAACAACAGGCATTAGAAAGGGCTCAACAGGAGCAAAAAAAAAAAATTACTTCTTGGGGTGTTTTGAGCACTTGTGGTTTTCAAATGCTCTATTAATTAAAATGATACTCCTCTCCTCATAGGAAATTAGTGCACCGCAATAAATGCACACTAGCTTCAGGTGCAAAAAATACTTTTGAATACTTGGGACCATCTCCCTCGCCTCTGGTCCTGATAGAGTTTCCTGTGACGATATACTGGCCACAGGAGTTGGTGGGTTATCCTGGAGGTGACGCACCTCAGCAACGCTATAATTGATTGGATGCCACCTCTGCATGTGGCGGTGCATAGTATAGTTTCCAAAACTATACTTTTTGTCTGTGCCTCGGGACAGAACTGCATTGCAAATGAGGCATGTCACGTACCGGGCATTGACCTTTCTTTGCTCTCGAGGGTAAGAAAAAAATTGCCATATAAAATGGTCTATGTGGTGGGATTGCCGGGGCTCTTCACGCAAGAACTGCCTCGGCTCTACCTCCTCTTCCTCTTCTTCTTCCTCTTCCTCTGGGTTTGGAAGGAACTGTGCAGGTGGTCCTTCCTTCCTAGGTGGTTGTGGTGGTGGTGGGGGTCCACTAGCTGCAGCTACTACAGATGCCATGACTGAACAAGCAGAAATAGGTCTTCCTCTCACAAAGATGAAAGTCAGAGTGAGGAAAAAAGGTGGGGTTTTCATCATTTGGGAAAAAAAAGTGTTCTGGACCAATGAAAAGTGTTATTTTCAAGTCACATGATTCAAGCTTTCATAATTTGGAAACCAAAACTGATCTGCACCAATAAAAAGTGTTATTTTCAGATCACATGACCCGATGCGCTTACGCTATGCGCCCTGGGCGCGCCCCGGGGCGTGTTGCGTAAGCGCGTCATGACGTTGCGCGATCGTATGCGATCGCGTGATTCCGGGTGCGCTTACGCAGTGCGTCATATGACGCATCACGCAACTACGCGAAACATCATGATGTTGTTTTCGTTCGCGGGAATAGCGCTCTCGGGACGCTCCCCGGCACGCGCCCCGGGGTGCGATGTAACATTGCGCTTACCCGTGCGTTCACCGGTAAGCGCCCCGGGAGCGCTCCGGGGCGCGTACCAGGGCAAACAATAAAAAAATAAAAAAAATTTACACAATTTAAAATTCGTTATAAAAATTATTACTTTTCATACCCATAGAGATTTGCTATTAAAAAACCTATGAAATTCACTGAAAAAACCATAGGTTTTACACACGTTATAGTTAGGAATTAGCATTTAAAAAACCTATTAAATTCACAGAAAAAACCATAGGTTTCACACCAGTTATAGTTAGCTGGAAATTTTACTCGCATAAAACCATTGAAATTCCCACGTTATAGTTAGTTGGACTCACTATAACTTGCGCGTGCAATGCACTGCTGCTGACGTCACATATTACATCACTCATGACATGGTCAGTGACATCACTCATGACATCACTGATGACACCATCATTGTGACAGAGTGACAGACCTCCTTTTACTGTAATGTAACCTTTGAAACACATATTCAAAAATAGAAACTAAAATTTTCAAACAAAATGGAGATACCCATACCAGTTACAACAACCAATTCAATAATTCCACCATCTATATATACATCCACTCATTCACCAACAGTTCTATATAGTCACTCATACATATACTCACTCATCATATGTAGTGATACACCTATACATCCTGTTACACACTGACAGGCATCCAAAAGTTACTCACACACATACTCACACATGCAAATAAACTATTGAACATCTATTCATTTGCATATATAGCTATACACACACTACCACTTTACTTCTAAGGAAACTTACACATACTTACTCTCTTAAACAATCACTTATAGAAACACATACTAATTTAAACAGGAACTCTTAGAATCCCTCACTCTCACATATACTCACTTATATACATCAATATTCACATATACTAGATTAAAACATATGTAGTTACTGATAAAGACACTAGTGAGACAGTCATTCACTCACTAACACACACATATACACACTCATCCACCCATACAGTCCTACACATATGCTGTCTTCAAAACACATACAAAGAGAGAGTCAGTCATTCATGCATCTATGTGCTAAGTAATACCCCCACCAAACCATACAAACACTCATACTAATACTAAGAAAAACATCTAATAACCCATATACAAACGCATGTAGCTACTCACCAACCCATGCAGCCATTTATACACAAAGTGAAACAATAACATATATATTTAAATATTTAAACATTACTCACTATTATTTATTTTTCAGAAAGACACACATTCAATGGATGGTGTCATCAGTGATGTCATGAGTGATGTCACTGACCATGTCATGAGTGATGTAATATGTGACGTCAGCAGCAGTGCATTGCACGCGCAAGTTATAGTGAGTCCAACTAACTATAACGTGGGAATTTCAATGGTTTTATGCGAGTAAAATTTCCAGCTAACTATAACTTGTGTGAAACCTATGGTTTTTTCTGTGAATTTAATAGGTTTTTTAAATGCTAATTCCTAACTATAACGTGTATAAAACCTATGGTTTTTTCAGTGAATATATATATATATATATATATATATATATATATGTATATATATATATATATATATATATATATATATATATATATATATTCTCCGTAAAGATTCCCAGAAATCAATTGATTCCCGAGCCCGCTGATCAGAGATAAGGTATTTTATTCGGCAGAAAGACGCCTTTCGACCACAGCCGTGGTCTTGATCACATGTATATATACATTACACATTATGCGCTATTTATCACGAATGTATGACGTTACAACGAATTCCGTTGCAACGCATGCCTTTACCACGCATGCGTTACAACGGAATTCGTTTTCCACGCATAACCTTTACCTCGAATACTTGCGTGGTGACGTCATACGTCGTTAAGAGAAAGCGGAAGTTTATTTTCCGATTTCTCTTAAACGACGCTGATTATCTGCATATCCCGACGTGACTTCAGGTGAGTTTTTTTTTGGGGGGGGGAGACCCCCCCAAGCCCCCCTTTTTTTACTTTTTACCTTTACCACATATGCCTTTACTACAAACCTCGTAGTAAAGGTATGCGTGGTAAAGGCTTTCGTGGTAACCACGCATGCGTTGCACTGCATGCGTGGTTAAGGATTTCGTGGAAACTGCTTCGTTGTAGTGGCCGTTTCCCACTTATCACTACTGTTGTAGTCAGGGCCGGACTGGCTACCGGGCAGTTGTGTGTGCTGCCGAGCTAGGGGCTAATTTCTCTGTGATGGGGGATTATTTTGTTGATGGGGACCTGCGTGCGATTTGAAATAAAAAAAGCAAAACGAATTTCGTTTTGCACACGCAGGTCCCCATCAACGAAATTAGCCCCCAGCACGGCAGCATACACAACTGCCCGGTAGCCAGTTCGGCCCTGGTTGTAGTAGAGATGGGGCATTACTACCCCTCCAGCCCCTCTTCACATTCAATAATGGAAATAAATATCATGTTATACCCTGCACATCTATCTATCTATCTATCTATCTATCTATCTATCTATCTATCTATCTATCTATCTATCTATCTATCTATCTATCTATCTATCTATCTATCTATCCATCTATCTATAGGGCTGTCTGTCTGGATAGCTATTGTGGTGTTGTAGTTAGAGGGAACTATTCACTAAAAAGCTGATTTTACTTTACCCAATGATGAAAGCCTGCCTAGGGTTGAGCCCAGGGCCTGCCTATGACCAGGCCCTGCGGCCAACCCCAACTTGCACTGAGGTGAAGGCAGGGATTGATGGGCAGAGTATATCATCAAAAAATTTAAATTCCCTGAAAATCTTCATTAACCCCTTGCATGCTCTTGACGGAAACACGCCATCATGAGCCACGGGTGGCATGTGCTCAGGACGGGTTGTTCCGTCATGCTGCTGCCGCTCCGCCCCTGCCTGTGTGGGCGAATTAATGAGCGGGCATGGTCAAACGGAACCAAGCCATCATGAGCACACGCCGCCCATGACTCATGACGGCGTGGTTTTGTCATGAGCACGGGAGCGCCACGCTCACCCCCTAGCCCCCGCGTCACAGAAGAATTCACAAAGCAGGGAAGGGGTTAAAATGAAACTTTTAAGGACCTTCATTCTCATAACCCTAACACATGCTTGAAAAACCTCTCAAATTCAATTAAAATATAGAAGTTAAAGCACAGCTATGGTTAAAAAATCTGTCCTAAAAAACGTGAAATTGTCTGGCTATGGCTAATTACAGAAACGAAAATCACACCCTTTAGTAAAACCAAAGAAACATCTGGTAATCTTAGCCACAGCCTCCATAATGTCATTGCTAAAGTAATTCCTAATATCATGAGTGACATCATCAATGTAATTTGTGATGTTATATAATTTGTTGTCATTAGTAGTGCATTTGGTGAGCGAGTTTTGGTTTTCAATTTGGGGACATGGGCCCGGAAGCTCTATTTGTACTAATCATGAAAGAGTACTACGGGAGTACTACTTTACAGACTCCAAAATGCCTTTGAGGATAGGCCCCTGAGAATCTATTTCTTGTTAATAGATGAATGAAAAGTTCCCTGAGAAAGCATTTGATTCTTTCATGTATGTATCTAACCTTAATTGTATAATGAAATGTATAATATTAAAGGTGTATTTCTCTGGAGTGCTAGTCTGGCAGCTTAAAAAAGATCAATCTATATCCCTGAATTAGGAAAACTATGTATATGTAAGAAAGAAATTTAGGACCTGATTTATAATTTGCAGAAGGCTTCTACTTTATCAGGGTGATGGAGTCCCCAACCACCAAATGTAGAGATGACAGTCAAGCTGGTAGTCATTTCTAAAGCATTGGCAGGAACCCATATCACAGCTTTTTTAAGTTTGTTAAAAGGTTCCGTCAACATCATGGAGCTATCTGTAAAAACATAGGACCCCCTTTTCCGTGAGGAAGCCTACCTGGGTGTTGCTGGCTGTTCTGCCACTCAGCCTCCCTGTATCCCTGGAGGGATTGACCGCCCTGCCGCTCGGTAACAGCTTGCAGCACCCGCTTCGCGGGTGCCGCTGCGCGGCGTGAGGCGTGGGGTCGAGGCTGTAGAGGCAATGCCCAGTCCGTGTAAGGAGGAGGAATCACCGCAAGTCTACCGAGGGCGCGCGCCGCAGGGACTCTCAAGACCAGGAGTCCCTGCGCTGCACAGGTGTGCACGGCCGCGCCCCCAGCAAGACACGCCCCCCGGCCATCCAGGCACAAAAGCGGGAAGACTGCCTACTTTCAGCGGGACCCCCTTTTCCGTGAGGAAGCCTACCTGGGTGTTGCTGGCTGTTCTGCCACTCAGCCTCCCTGTATCCCTGGAGGGATTGACCGCCCTGCCGCTCCGTAACAGCTTGCAGCACCCGCTTCGCGGGTGCCGCTGCGCGGCGTGAGGCGTGGGGTGGAGGCTGTAGAGGCGCTGCCCACTCCGTGTAAGGAGGAGGAATCACTGCAAGTCTACCGAGGGCGCGCGCCGCAGGGACTCTCAAGACCAGGAGTCCCTGCGCTGCACAGGTATGCATGGCCGCGCCCCCAGCAAGACACGCCCCCCGGCTGCAACGCCCTATTCATAAACAATAGCCGACCGCTCAGCGGGACGCGAGCGGGACGCCGAGCGAAGCCCGAGCAAAGGGCGGGCAGTCTGTGGCAGTCAGGGGCTGGCAGAGGCTGGGCTGGGCCAGGTCCCCAACATCTAATACGACCATGTCCACTCGCTCAGGGAGACCTCTTAGGGCTGGAGGAGAAGGGGCCAGGGGGAATCCAATGATAGGAACTATGGATAGGTTTATAACAAGAGTAGCGGCAGTCATAGAGAAGGAGATTGCAATGACGGAACGTCGACTCTCCGGGGATCTTTTTCCAGCTAGACGATCCTCTCTTGGGTCTGCAGCCAAGGCCTTGTCACCCCCCACAGTTACAGCCCCTCCACCACTCATTGTAGTAGTGCCTGAACATTCCTGGGTGTCTGAAATAAGTGAAAGTATTGATAGGTTAGAGTTTTTAGCAGCACAGTCAACATTAGGTGTTGTTAGTGATGAAGCTATGGGTGGGTCCGACCCACCTTCATCCTCTCTTGTCACTACCCAAAATTCCCCGTTGCCAGACCCTGCTCCCCCGGTGGTTACCACAAAGCCTTGCGTGTTTCAGGGTGCTTCGAAACGTGCCAAGAGGAAAAGAGTTGCGAGTACACGTAAAGGTAGCTACCCCACACTCTTCAAGCGTTCTAGGAAACAATGTTCTAGGGCCACAGGTGTAAAATTGGGTAATGGTCAGAGCACAGAGCATATGGACGGGCTAGGAGAACCCCTATCCCAGGAAACGGGACTCGATATTAATGCACTACCAACCCAAGTCCCAGTTTCCTTGGATCAATTTGTCACTGCGCTTAACCGCTCATTGACACCGCTCATACACCAAATAAAGAGGGTGGAGGACCGAGTAAATAGTCTCGAGCAGTCGACTCTCGACAACTTCTTTTCACTTAAATCTCTGATCAAACATCAGACTAGGAATTGTCAGGACCCCACAAGTGGCAAGTTGGGAAACGGAGCAGCTGTTGCAGCTGCCCTGTCACAGGACCTAGTCCCCCAGAAGACGGTGTCTCTAATAGAACCAAGTATGGCAGCAACTCCTGTTAATATTGTCCCATCCATGGCCAAACCAGGTCCTGTCCCACACCCTAATCCACCGCAAGGGAACCTCGTTAATGTCCCTAAAGTGCAAAAGTCAGTAACGCAACCAAAACCTCTTTGGGTGGGTGTAATCCCAATTCCAGACCTAAGAATTTACCCACAAACAGCGCCAAAACAAAGGGGGACGGGGTAGTTCCACCAGTTATTCCTGTCAAAACCCAATTGGGAGTTTCTGCTTCAGCTGCACCTGCCCTGAAGAGACTGCCTCGCATTCCCAACACTGATCTCCCCCACGGATTGCACCCTTATGTCGCTGTATTGGTGAAGGTTCCCCCCTTGAAAGATAACCATCTGGAGACCCAACAGGCTTTAAAAAATAAATGCATCCACTGGTTAAAAACAAATAAACCCCTCCCTGCGGGCGTAGATGGACTAATCCTCGGTGTCCGTAGGGTGAGTTGGGTTGGGAAGAGCAAGAAGCAGCTGGAGGGGGACTGTGTTATTATCAACTTCCAGGATAATAGAGTGGCCAGATTAATTTGCAGTCATGATCAAGCGGGGGGAGGCACTGGGGTTAGTGCAGTGGACTTGACTCATTTCTACCCGAGGCCGGCAACTCACACCATCCTCAGGCCTGTGTCTGGGGAAATGAGCAATTGTGCCACTGGTGGAACAAATAGTATGCTCGAGCCCCTTTTGTATCCACAGACTGGGTGGCTTGTGGCTTGGCCAAAATTGTGGCCTTATGAGCCACTGACTTGAGGCAGCGGGAGGCCCTGATAGGGGGTATTTGGGCAAACCCTCACATGCTACTGTAATGCTATCTATCTCTCCCACTCTTAATGAATCCCAAACTACACCACCGGCTACATTGGACCCTTTAGGGGACGAAGTCTCTAGTGATTACCGGGGAACACTGCCAGGTTCTGATGGGGCGGCTTTATGCCAAGAGATAGTTTCCCGCGACGCTCTTGCTGTGCCGGACCAACTCCTAAAGGTCCTCAGCTGGAACGTTGCTGGAATAACTAGAAAACTGGCACTACCCGACTGGAACACGTTAGTAGAAGAGCACTCCATATGCATTTTTCAGGAGACATGGAGCAGGGAGCCAGCACATAGGGTGGGATACTCTGCTTATGCCATTCCAGCTGTTTCCCCAGATTCAGGTAGAGGACGACCTTCGGGGGGACTTCTCATCTGGGTAGCATCATCCCTCAATTGTAGTGTACTGGAAACTTAGACCAATAGCCCAGACTTGCTTAACATCACATTGAAAGATGCCAGGGGCCGCGTTGTTTTGAATATATTTAATGTATATGCCCGCGGCACCAAGGGGGGGAGGCAGTCTCCTACAATTGCACTGCTGGAGGACTTGCAAGGGGCAACGCCATATAAAGCCTGCAGCTTGGTTGCAGGCGATGTCAATTGTACATTCGAGCCTTTGGGCTCGGACGTCACCCAGGACCAGGATGAGGAGGATGGCAGAAGGGGGATACCAGTCCTAGAGCTGCCCCCGATCAAAAAATGGTCGGAGGTGGCATTGCAGCTAAATGCCCTGAGTATAGAGCATGGCCTTAGGGCCCTAAACGGTAGGACAAGCTCGGATAAGGGGTGTGCCCATACTTATAATAGGCCCAATCACTCATCGAGAATTGATTACATCTTCCTCGATGTGTGTTTATGGAGTTCAGTGAGGGATATGGTAATAGTACCTTCAATTGAAAGCGATCATAATCTCCTGTCCCTCACCCTAGCACCTTGGTGGTCTGTTGGGAGTGGTGGTCCGTTACCCAGCTCCACAGTTGGGCTAGGTGAGTCTGAGGTATCCCTTTGCGGTAGACGCCTGAAGTGGTGAAAACTTCTTTTGTCTGCCGATAAACTGGAGGCTGTGTCCCAACTTCTGGCCCTAGCCCATCAGAAGTTGGGCACAGTTGATGGGGGTCTGGGGGAGATATGTGAAGTATTTTGTAACCTAACTGGGGCCTTGACAAATTTGTTTACTGTGCCCCAGAGGCATAGTGGGGCGAAAGCAAGGGCCAACACAAGAGACGGCTGGTACACTCACAACTGTAGGGTGGCGAAGAAAAATTTAGTTGAGGCTGTCAAAGCAAAATCCCAAGTTGGGATAAGGGAAGCAAGGAAGGTTTATGCCAAGTCAATCCAGCTAGCAAAGAAGGAATGGGAGGAGAAATTTTGGTCGGACTTGCTCACTGCCAGTAGAGATAAAGATGCTAGGGGCTTTTGGAAATTGATAGGATCTCGTAATAGACCAGACGATACCCTGAGAACTTGCACTATTCCACCCCAGGCCTGGTAACTTCACTTCGGGGCCTTATATTCAGCGATGGAAGGGCCCCTAAGGGAGCCAGCTGTACTCCCCTTTTCAATGGAATATAGTACTACTGACTTGTTTACACCACGGGAGATTGAACATGCTATTAAAACCGTGGTCCCATTGAAGGCTGCTGGCCCAGACGGGCTCCCAGGGGATTTGTTGCGTGCGTACCCATCGGATTGGGGCCTAATGATCTCGGCCCTCCTAAATGCCATCTTGGAGGACGGCCCGACCCCTGAGTCATGGAGAGGGGCAGTGGTAGTCCCCATCTACAAAAAGGGAAGTAGAGACACCCCAGGGAACTACAGGCCTATAAGCCTGATTGATTCTACCCAAAAAATAGCTGGAAAGGTTATCCTGGGGAGAATCCTTCAATGGGTGGATGAGAATCAGGTTTTATCAGACTTTCAAGCAGGCTTTCGCTCAGGTACAGGCACAATTGAGCAGGTTTTCAGGCTCTCACTTCTGTACTGGAAGGTGGTGGAGCTAGGCAAGGGCAGTCTCTATTTGGCCTTTATTGATTTAAAGACTGCCTTTGACCTAGTTCCCAGGGAAGAACTCTGGAGGGTTCTCCACCGAATGGGCCTCCCCCTGTACATTTTGTTTCTCCTCAGGAAACTTCATATGAACAATTTTGCACAGGTCCGTTGGGGAAGAAACGGCGAAACAACAGATAGGATCCCGGTCTGTAGGGGTGTCAGACAGGGGTGTGTGCTAGCTCCCACACTCTTTTCCTTGTATGTAAATGGTGTGGTGGAGCATCTGCTACAGGAACCTGCGGATGCACCATGTCTGGGGGGTGTACGCATCCCAACATTGTTGTTTGCGGACGACACTCTCCTTATTTCAAAGACCCCCCAGGGGCTCCAAAAGTTGTTGACCCGTTTTCAGGACTTTTGTGTATCCAGAGGGCTGGTAATAAACGTAGAAAAAAACTAAATATTTGGTACTACGTCCCCAAAGGAAATTAGGTCGCCCTCCCACTCTTAACTCGGTCCCTTTGGAGAAAGTGACAGAATTTGATTACTTGGGTATACGTTTAAATGATAAAATGAGCTGGTCTTCACATATCAATAAGATGGTCCTCTGTCACAAAAGGGTAGGGGGTGCCTTACTCAGGGAATATTATGCATCCCCCAGATCTACAGTGGCTCCTGCAATCGAGATCTACAGGGCAAGGGGGGTTACTTCTGCCCTGTATGGCACGGAGCTATGGGGCCATTGCAATTTAGACTCCCTATCCAAGACTGAAACCAAGTTCCTGAAGGACCTCCTAGCTCTTCCCTCGAGCACCCCTACAGTCCCAGTGCTTTTGGACTTGGGCTGCAAAAGCATCAAAGATCAGGCCCGTCTCCGCCCATTGCTTTTATGGTCCCGCATATGGAGGGTCCCGGAATTAAAACCCTATGCCGACGGACTGACAGAAATAATAAACATGGGGAGCTGGAACAAGATCAAGTGGCTGAGGGACACTAAAACCCTTCTGGGGGAACTGGGCTTAGGAGATAGCTGGACTACTAGATCTGCTCCTCCTAAGACAGTCCTCAAAAAACTATATTGGGACTGGGTCTCTCGCCAACTAAATGGGAATCCTCACCACTGCAACTCGACTGTAGCGTTCCTCAAAATAAAGGAGGCGGCATTTTATGAACCTTATATGGACTTAATTACCATTCCAATGGATAGGGCCCTCTACTTCAAGTTTAGAGTTGGTCCCCTTCCGCTAAGAGGAACAATATCCAAGTGGAAAACCTATGCACATTTATCCCCCTATTGTGCTTGTTGCCCAACCAGGTCGGAGACGGTGGCACATATACTTTTTGAGTAAATGTAAATGTAAATGTACAGGAATTTATATAGCGCAAATCACCGAGCGGTTTCTAAGCGCTTGCTTAGGGAACCCGTCCTGGTATTCCCCTGTGAGATAACCCCGGCAGGGTATCCGCAAGGTGAAAGCCAGGCATCCCGCCGCGAGGGGCCGTTGTGGAGATTAAGCGAGCTATTGCCCAGAGTCGCAGAGTGTGAACCCGTGAATGGAGTAGGCACCAGAGCGAGAATTGTCGAGTCCATGGACATTTTAGGACTCAAGACCCCGCCGAGCCGGGAATTGAACCCTGGTCCCGGGCTGACCTCTGCTTCCAGCTCTGCCTCCTCTAACCAGTGAGCCACACTTCTCCACTCCATTCATCCAAGGAGATACTGGTTGAAACCCCTCTTCAAACGCCTGGGAACACGCTTGCATTCGGTGGCCCTCCGAATTCTATTGACTGATACCTCTCCTTTCATAGTCTGTGGTGTTTCCAAATTTTTAAAACGTTCTTGGATAATTCGATGCAATAGACTGTCCATCTCGGTTTAATTCTTTTTTAGTTAATTTATAACAGGATGATTTTTAAAATTTTATGACATAATTGTATCTTTACAAATGTTGCTTTTTAAATGTATGTCATGCTTGTAAGATGTCTTTGCATATCGAATAAAGCTTTCAACAACAAAATATATATTTAAATTTTCAAAACAAAAATCCCAAAGCGGATCACATCGGTTTACCACAGCTTTGACCCTCAATCGAACCCCTTCCCCCTCATTGCTCATCTTCCCATCTTGGCTGAAGAACTGACCTTGACCACATCGTCCGCCATCACCATGAATGAGAACACTGCTACCTTGAAGTCCATCCACTATGCGTCTGTGTCCAACCCCTGCCACACCATGCTTTCACCAAAGGACTCATATCCATAAGCAAAGCTTTTATTTTCATCTTCAATGTCTCCATCGACTCAGTCACCTTCACGGACACATGGAATCATGCCCTGGTCACTCCTCTGCTCAAGGAACCATTTGCGGGCCCAGCTTTGTTCACCAACTACAGGCTGACCTCTTTCCTAATGTACCCAATAAACATCCTTTAGAAGCTCAACAGGCGCCTCATCCACCACCAGCTCCTCAACACCACACGGTCCAGCTTCAGGCCCAAACGCAGTACAGAAACAGTACTCATTGCCACAGTAATTTTACATAAAGTCAATATCAAAAAGAACAATCAATTTAAGTGATTTAATGCTTTCTTCTCATATTTAATAAGGTTAGAGTTATGGCTGCATGCAATTTGTGAATTATAAACCTTTCCTACTTGGTGGGTGTTAATGTTTTTGTGAGATTTTGGATTGTTTTCGATGTTCTTCATCTATTTCAGTTTTTGAGTGGCTCTAATTAAATCTGAGTAGGGGAAATGAGACTGCTTAGTCCATAAGAGAAGGATTTAGGAGGTTGGTGAGAATTTATTTTTGTCTATCCCCTTTCCAATTTGTGCTCATCTTCACAGATTAATCCCCTATGTTTCAACTTTCCTATTGTAGGGACCCTCCTCATTGAGTTTATGTACCGTGTTTTTGGGGTGTTCATTAAGCTATCATCCTGACTTTTTGAAATCATTTAAAAAGGAAGCAGCTATTTTTGAGTGCTCTTTATCTGAACGTATATATATCTGATTCACTAATACTAGTAACTTTATTGGATGTTCAGATAATGCTGGATGATGTGTTGCTTGTTTTTGTTCTGCTTTTTTCTTTATATTATATAGTTTCCTCACACCTTTTTGCATAAGTATATATTCACCCTGAGCCCACTAGGGTAAGAATTAAAGGCATATGCTCTCTGGGGGTAAGATGCAGGCCAAGACAGAAAGTCCTATCCTTCACCCAGAACCCGGTGTTCACAGTTCAAAAGAGCCTACACACAATGACTCTTGGGCATGGCCAAGGATAGTGCCAAGTAGACTCCGGTGACATTGTGCTCTGGGCACAAAATGTGGTATTCTGACTATTTTGCACTCAGAGTTAAATGGGCACATGCAAAGGTCATGCGAAGGTCTGCTAGTGTAGGGTGTTGGCATGGAGGTGTGGCCAAAAACCACATAGTGCAAAGAAAGTTTAATTGGCTGGGCAGGTGAGCTCTGGGAAACTAGAATGGTAGATATAAAGACTGCCTGAAATCCATCCACCACTCTCAGGGTAGGAGAAGAAGCAAATCCATTCAATTGTTCAAACGTAACAAAAAGAAAACAGAAATATTTCACTAACAAACTTATCATTAAAGAAGTATGGTTTTCCTCTGTGCTGAATTGGTTTATGACGGAACCCTAAAAACTAAGCTGAATGTTGCCAGTTGTTGTGAGCTGCTTAACTATAATTTCTTTCTGATGCATTCATCAGGTTCTCACCCATGGAATCACATATGAAATCACTGGAAACATCATAGGTGGAATTATTTAGACTTCACTATTAAAATTATTAATGACATCTCTAGAGCTACAAAGTATTGATTTTATCTGCAACTGTTTGCTGAAAGTGGAAAGGAAAACTTGTTTTTTCTGTATATTTGCGATTGAAAGCTCATGTACGTGAAACGTATTACTGGAGGCTCCAATGCCAAGCTCCTCCTTTATGCCCACCGATTGACTCTGAGCTGATTTGTAATCCCAATGGGTGGTGGAATTTGCTCTACAAAGGTATTCCGCTCTTATTCTTCTAAGTCTCCTGGCCATACATGGTGATGAGTGCATGATCAAATGGTCAAGAGAATTTGGTGAGAGCAAGGTCCCGAGGTCAGCACTTCAACAATTCCTACAAGATTATGGTGTTGTGAGACAGCACACTTGAGGAGTAGGTACCTGAGAAGCAGGACAAAGCTGGACCACCAACATATGCGGTGGCCTCTACCCTTGGCAAACAATACGGATCTTGATCTTAAGGGCCCTTTGAGGATGCTTTGTGTAGATCTCTGCTTTGAAATCTGAACATTTTAGCCAATACCACTGTCATCTGTCCTACTCTTTTTTTTCTGGAACTGCTGTTATATTCTGCAATGGCTTCCATTAGTTCCTCCATTTACAGCTTTACAATTGCCAATACAAGTGTAAAAAAGAAGCAAACATCATTTTTAGAACACAAAGCTACAATGCAGAAAAATAGTTAGAAGTCAGTGCAAAATCCCCCTCAACTCAGCAAGGAAGAGAGATTGTTACTATGTTAAATCAATACCTTTCATGAATAACTGGCACAAAGGTCCACTAAGTAAGTAAGTAAGTAAGTAAGTAGGTAAAAATGTATTTGTTGATTACTTAAAATCATTACAATCAGCAAAGTACATATCCAAAACAAAATCAGATAAAAAAAAAACAGATACAGTGTGCTTTTATATCCAAGACGAGATCCACAACTAAGCCCTATCATGGTTGTTTGACTACAAATAATCGGCTTGCTGCAAGAAAGTGCATTGTACCTACAATAACGGTGCACAAAATACAGTACTTTAAAACAAAAACTAAAAAGTACAAAGAATGACATTTGGGACAAATTTGACCAAAAAATACAATTAAGCTAATAAACAATTAACAGCAGAAATTAAAGTGCCCTGTGCTAGCAGCTAGAATTGTCAGGTGAACTTTTTTAAATTAAGAAAGGGTATAAAGAATACAACCCACCGAGTAGCAGCAGAAATTAAAGTGCCTTGTGCTAGCAGCTGGAGTTGTCAAGTAAACTTTTTAGATTAAAAAAGTGTACAGGAAATACAATCAACCATTATGGAATTGCATTAAATACAGTACGGTACATTTATAATAATACATTTTAACCAAACTTAAAAGAGCCCACACTCTCCCTAAAAACATTTAAAACCAATATAGCATTGCAGCTTTTTAGATAATTTTCATAGCAGAAATTCACTAGAAATGTCTATGTTACAAAGTTTCTTTTCAGCTATAAAAATAAACTTAACAAATTGGTAAATGAGACGGATGGCAGCACTACTTAAACATAGAATAATTGCAAATCTGCAAGATCTTACTCCCAGTTCATTAAAAATGGGCTTTAGGATGGTATTCCGCTCTTCTAACAATTTTGGGCATAAGGTTACTATATTTATTAGGGTTTCCTCACACGACCCACATAACCTACATTGGTTGGACGGCCACTTATTCTCCCATTTTGCAATTCCATCTTTAGTTGGATATCTCCCAAACCTTAATAACATTAATTTATTCTTAATTAAAGGTTTTAAATGAAACAACAAATAAGGGTGGGGTACCAATGTACCAAAGGAGTTAGCTATTGACCATAGATGTTTTTTTTCCTTAATTCATCTTTATCCATTATAGTGGACAATAAAGCAGCTGATTGATTAATTACTTTTTTGTAAACCACTTTACTCCTCACTTGATCTACTAAATGTGGGCAAAGTTACATAAACACTCATTTAGATAAATTTGCCAACTACTCGCATATTCACTTTTTATTATCTCAAGCCAACACTGATTTGCAAGGGAACCCTCTACAGCACGAGACAATGTCAGTAAGGACTTTAAAAATGTAGATTGTCGGGCCAAAATCTGTTTCTTTAGACCAAATTCTAGTCTTATATTGGCACGATTAATATATCTGGGAATCCTAAAGACTGATTTATATGTCCTTAATTCAATGTCATCAAGAATTTTTGCATCTTTGCCATGGAAAATAACGGAACCATAATCCAAAGATGGAATTAACTTTGCTTTCATAACCTTCAACAAGTGGTCATGATTTGGGCATATTAGCTTATCTCTCAGTTTTCTAAAAGCAAATGAAGGAGATGTTCTCTTAGCTTCAAGGTTATTAAAATGCTGCCTAAATGACATACTATCATCAAATATGATTCCCAAATATTTATACGATTTTACACATTCAATAACCAAACCATTAATATTCCATTATTTTAATCCTAGTTTGCCTCTTCCTACGGTCATTATTTTCGTTGTTTTGTGTTTATTTTTAGACCATTTTGAGTAAAATATAGGTTAAAAGAGTCTATTAATCTTTTTAGTCCAATAACAGTTTGGCTTAATAAAATAGTGTCATCAGCATATTGTACATATTTAATCTCTTTACCCAAAATAGCAGGAGAGTGGGCATTAACATCATTAAAATGGGCTGGGAGATCATACATAAAAAGGTTAAAAAGGCAAGGTGCCAAGACACATCCTTGTTTCAAGCCAATATTGGTCTCAAGGCGACGAGTTGTGTGTCTTCCGTCGCCTACTTTGATCTGTACACATGTATCGAAGTATAATAATTTGATCATCTTTAATAGGGTGTTAGATATACCCCAATTAATTAACTTCGACCAAAGTACATTTCGTGGCACAGAATCAAAGGCGGCTTTTAAGTCAATGAAACAAATATACAACTTTAGTTTCCTGTATTTGGCTCTTTCGCCCAGTAATGTTAATAAAATCAAATTTGTTTAAGTTAATTCTCCCTTTCTAAAACTGGTTTGTAATTTTGGGATCAAATCCTCTCTCATGGCCCAATATTCCAGTTCTTCCAGCAGACAGCTAGCAAATATTTTCGCTTATACATCTGTTTATGCGATTAAGCGATAGTTTGCAGGGTTGTCCTGGGGGCCACTTTTATAAATTGGTTGGATGATGCTGGATCATGATTCCGGAATTAAGCCTGTTTTAAGCACATCAATAAAAAGTTGAGTTAATACCTCTGGCCAATGATTTAAATTTGCTTTAAAAATAGCATACGGAATTCCATTCGGACCAGGAGCTCCATTTGATCTAATCTTATTTATTACTTTTTTGACTTTATCAGCCGACCATGGCTCTTTATCCGGGGAACTTAACATCTTCAGTGCTAACCATGTTCAGCGGACGTCGTGTGCACTACCTAGGTAGTGCTGCGCACGTCCGCTGAACGTTCTGGCCCTGCCCGCGCAATAGAACGTTCTGCACCAGCGCAGAACGTTCGGCGCAGCGGAGGGGTTAATGGTTCATAGACACTTAAGTCTGACCCACCTTTTTTTATTATCTCTAGTTGGCCATGATGGGTGAGAGTAATTTTACTAGAATAATACTGTGGGCTCAGAGGAGCAGATTTAAGATTATTAAAAAAGTTAACCCAGCTTAATTCTTCAATATTGGCACTATTACCTCTATGATTACCAAGTTCAAGATTAATAATAATACTCCAGAATAACCGTGAATCTTTAGATTTACAAGCAAAATGTAATTCAGACCAAATTCCTTCACAGTACGCTTGTTTAGTCTTCCATATTTCGTTCCTGTATCCCTTTTTCAATTGTCTAATTTGTTAGGATATAGCAAAATGAGATGTTCCTTTTGCTTTCCTATACAATGCTCTTATTGCTTTATTGAGACTTCTTTTAAGGTATAGTAAACAATGGGAAAATCACCCTGGATTCTTTGGAGTCAAAGTTATACCTTGAGAAGGTTTCAAATTAGAAAAATTAGCCAAAAGAGCGGAACATAAACAAGGCCAAAGAGCAACCATAGATTTACCCTCAGCAATAGCATCTTGGACATTTAAAATTAAACAGGAAAGAACTTCCAAAATATCTTTTTCAGTTCTCTCATTCCATATTAACCTTTTAAGGTTAAATGGAGTAGAAACAGTTTTGATTATTCTAGTTTCTGGTAAATAATCAAAAGAAAAGGCGAGAACAATAACTTGTGGATGTGATCGCTCTCAATCCTAGGTACTACCTGATAACTTTGTAATAAGTTTAAAATAATTTCTCAGAAATTATGGAGTAATCAATTGTAGAAGGGCTACACGTTTTATTAAACGTCTGTGAATTATCTTCATCTTGCATAATCTTAAGGTTACATTTTATAAACTCAAGGTTAATCCATTTGGATAAAATTTTCGAATGTGTATTCAGCTTTTTACAGGAAAAAAGATGCATGTTAAAATCACCAGAAATGACTATCATTGAATCTAGATTGTCATAATACAGCACTTTCACCATTTCCCATAGACATGAAAGTTGCGTAGATCTAACCTTTTTTTTTAAACTTAAATAAACATTTTAAAAAATAATTGATTGTTTAGAAATTAATTTGATACACTGTATCCATTTTGCCTGAAGGTCAATCTCAATATGATTAACATCCAAGTTCAAAGAAACATAGATAGAGAGGCCGCCACTAGGACGATCAGTAGAGGCCTCACGAGTAGCCCCATTCAAATATTGAAAATAGCAAATAAGGGGTTCACTAAACATATTCCAAGTTTCTTGTAACATTAATATGTCAAAGGTTTTTAAAAAACTTATTACATTCAAATCTTCAAGAAGTGATTTAAAACCATTTATGTTCCAAGAACAGATTTTGAAGGGTTTTAGAACTTTTTCAAGGGAAAACCGGCATCAGTCTTTCTTCACAGAGTTTCCATTTGTCAATGTTGACGGAAGCCAACTCCAATCCTCAACCGGATTGGTAACTTTCTTTAACTCTTCACATGTTCGTAGACCTGATTGACAACTCCTGATCTTAATACCACACGACAAATTCAGCTCTGTTGATGGGCTTGAGGCAGCTTTCAGCACTCTAACATATGGTTCCGGGCCTATTTTTTGTTCACAAATCTTTAAGACCGGGCTGCAAGGTGGTTTACTAGGAATCAACAGAGTTGGATATTGAGACCCATGAATTCTCCAAACTTTGATGCCCCATTTCTCAAATTGATTATTGTTAGCAATTATTTTACTGACAATTTCATCACTTTGCCAAGTTGTAACAGTTATTTCATTATAAAAATTATTACAATCTATCTTTAACTCCACTGATTCCAAGTCATCTGATGTTACATCCTTCAGATCTATAATTGCATTCAATAATTTCAGAATATTTCCACGGTTCAAAATATCATAGGGGCCTCTTGTAGTATAGTGAGGACAGAAAACTACTTTCTTCATTTCATACAAAAGATCAGAGCCTTCTATTTCCTCCTTATTTTTGGGGCCAACTGAATCCCTCTTCCCAATAATAGAAGCCGAGACAGGGACTATCGTTTGACTTGGTACATGGGGTTCTAATGGCTTTTGATCATAAATGCATGGTTGATCAATATGATTATTATTATGACATTAATGGTTAACTTTATTTACAATTTTCTGAGTGAAGGTATTTTGTTCACTATGTTGATCAACCAAATCTTTAGGAGACTGTTCATGCATAATAACCCCTGACTTCGATTGAACAGGGATTTTAGGCCATATACTGACATTAGACACATCATGGATGGAAGTATTAATAGTTTGACCATTTTGTTTATCCTTTAGGTTAACCATAGGTGCTTCCGCAGATCTAAAAATCGGGAATAGGGCTTTCATATCAGATTCTCTAGGCTCTTTAGGGTCTTTAATTACTACCGCTCTGAGAGATTTTTTTTCCTGTGATATTTTATTGTGGGTTTTCCTTAACCTTTTTCTTGCCCGTTTGGACAGAATCTCAGGGTTTGTAATAGCGCGTGATGCACTTCAGAGCAGATCATATTCGACTCAGAGTTTCTAATGACGCTTAATGCTTGATTTACCTCCAAACAGACCATATTCACCTCATCAACTATCAAATGATCCTTAAATGTAATACTTTTAGAGCTAACTTGAGATACCTTAGGTATTTTCAAATTAATGGCATCACTTGAGGATTGTTCCTTCATATCGATATTTTTACTATTTCTGCTATTCAGATTTTCTTGTGCAATTGCTGATTTTTCTATGGTGATCAACCCAGGTTGAACGGGACAATTTGAATCATTTCTAGCCACAGATAAATTCATATTATCTTCATTGGTAATTAATTTACCTTGGGCTGCTCTACCTGACCTCAGTTTTACTTCTTGTACCATAGAGCTAACGATTGACGGTAGATCTGAAATTTTGTCAATCAGTTGTGCACAAGTACAGGTTATTAACTGACTCTCTTTATCTGATTGAACTGTGGTAATCGATTTGGTCAATTGGAGAAGTTTTGCATCAATCCCTACTACAAGGGAAGCCAATGTGTTTAAAATGAATACCTGGATATCTAATTTATCTGAGTGAAAATTAAGAGCGTTAGTAATTGAATCCATAGTGTGGAGTAAATCCTCCCATATTCCACGCTCAGAGCTAGAAGCGTTATTTTCTATATCACCAGATCTAACCTGTAAATTCCCATCAAATTTAGTTAGTAAAGATAAATTCGCTGGGTTAAACTGATTATTTAGAACTATATTTGTGGATTTACTTTGCTCATTGGAGATGGGAACGTTTTTAACAGTAACTGTACCTGGAACCAATAATGATTTATTTATAATAAAACTGTTCTCCAAAATTATACTTGACTGGTCCAAATTAAAAGGCCTTGCGTTACCAGATTTATCAAATTGGCCATTTGTACTAGATACTAATTCCGCTGTCACTGGTATTGATGTTAGACACCCCCTCTTGGATTCTGACTCATCAGCGATGTAGTCTAGCATAAACACCTCATCGCTTACACCATGATCCAAACCTGAGGAGATGTTAATCACTGCTCCGATATCTTTTTTGGCTACTGGCCGGCAGTTTACAAAGCTCCTCCTGTCTGGATACTAGAAATTCGTCAGCCGTAGATATCACAACAGATTGTGCAACAGAGTTCTGCAAATGAATTTGTGCTTTTGTCTGTGTCTGAACAAAAGATGTTAATAGTAATTTAGGGGTTAACAGCAGTTCACCCTTTTCTGATCCAGAATTTTTCATCCTTGTTTGAGAACCAACTCCATCTTTTGATTCCTCTATTTCTGTAATCAACTTAGATTGTGTTATTGCACAAGAATTAACTCTTTTTACACATATTGGCAATGAGGGTGACGAGGATGTTACACAGTCATTAACAGTCTCATTATTTTTATTTCTTTGTTGTTTTTGAGACTGTTTCTGATGATACTTTTAATAGACGGCTGAGTGACATGAACTAGATTTTTACAGTCTTGACCAGAATTTATAGAGGAAACTACCATTTTAGCTGGATCATTCGTATGCTCCTTTGTAGAGACACAAGCATTACTGCTTTCCTCATTTTTTTACCATTGCTTGGATTGAGACACAACATCAGTGCTTTCCTCATTCTTTTGACGTTGCTTCAATTGAGGTTTAGGCAGTGCCCCTCGCTGTCGGCCTGATCTCCTTATCTACCGACTACAGACTGAAATAAGCAAGGTACCGGGTAATCAAGCCATCTGGCAGGACCTTGCCTCAGGAATAAGGCTGTCCTCCGCCCATCGTCAGAATCTGCACTCCGCTCCACCGGCCGGACTCAGGTTGCAGTTCTTGTGCGGTCAAATCAGTAAACACCAAGTCCGCACGCGCCTGATCCTCTGACCCGGCTCTCGGCTCTGGCTCCGGCAGACCGGCAGGTCAACAGGTCAGATCAGACTCCTCCTCCTCCCTCAGTGGGCAACGGTGGTTCGCTCCCCCTCACAGACCGCTACAACAGCCCCCAGCGGCGCTTCAAACTGGATTCAAGTCCCACAATTGCTATCAATTGCTCTCAATTGCTCAAATAGCTGCACAACAAGGTTTAGAGTTCACAGCGGCGCTTCAAACTGGATTCAAGTCCCACAATGCTATCAATTGCTCAATAGCTTAATAGCTGCTCAAATAGCTGCACAACAAGGTTTAGAGTTCACAGGGTTTCATGGCACAGCCTCACTTCTGGTGAACGGGGACCTACGGGCAACTAACGAGGACCAAGTATAGGGCTCGGCATACCGTCTCTACTATGCGGCAGTTTCTCCTCCTGGGGCCGAATAACCCCCCCCCCACGACACCAAAGTCCGGTCGCTCACCTCTAATGGGGTGAGGCCAAGTGGGGGCTTAATTCGCTGACTGCCGCTCGCAGCCGTTCCGCTCCGCCGACACCGACAACGAAGAGGGCCAAAAGGGCCAGGTGGCGGACCCAATTCGCTTTCAGCTGCCCCCACTGCTTCGGTACCTCCTGCACCTACACACATTGCGTCTTACTTTCTCAGCCTCAGCGGCTCCGGCAGTGGCAGCGGGTCCGGCAGCGGGTTGGTGCTCCTCACAGACGTTCCACCAACACCAGCGACAAAGAGAGGCCAAGCGGTGGACTCAATCCACTCTTCCGCACTTCCTCTCACCTAGCTTGGCTCCCGCAGCGGCACACACAGCTCGCAGCCGTTCAGAGCTCAGCGCTTAGCGCACTCGCACTCGCATCTCCTCGCGTCTCCTCAGGAATCGGAAAAGGAAAGGGCCACTAATATTTAGGCTGTGATGACAGCAAATTGGAAGACCTGTCTATCAAGGTGGTACAGATAGAAAGTGAGCTGAATGATTCTGCATCCAGGATTTGGACACTGGATGGAAATGAGAAGGTAGTGAAGGAATCACTTCCAGGGCTAAATATGTTTCATAATTGTGTGATTGACAATGTATTATCACTTAACCTTAGCGATTGCGTGTTCGCTAATCAAATTAGATTTTTGATAGTGCTGGGTGTCTCTGCTTTAACAGTTGTGAATCCCTCATTTCTATGATAGTGACATTGTTATATGAGTTACTTAATTGATAGCAAGACACAGACTAGTAATTAATAGACTTATACCAATTACCCTCAAATGCTAAATAAAGTGATGCAAATGGTGGTGGTGGGACAAACATGAGAATTCTGAGTTCCGCTGATAGGCATGAAAGAGGCCTGCAGACATTGTTTGAGAAAATAAGAGTGATGTGGAAAAGCTACCTTCCTCTCCGAATCACCGATCTAACCCCAGGCATGCAGCTGTTCTAGACCTAGATCATAATTTTAATTCAAGAACTCTCCAAGCTTCGGTTGGCTTTTGTGAGGAATTGGGTTGTTGGTATACTGGCGTGTGAGCCCTAGTCAATCAACAGCCACAATCCCTTGCAGGGTGAACCACATAAAGGCACAAAATTAGCCTGTACTTAAACCTGGCTTGCTGGGCACAAAAAGCAGCCAGGCTTACTTTAGAAGCAATGTGTAAAGTATTTATGCCGTACACAAACAGTAATAAAGTGAAAACACAACACAAGAAGAATCCCATAGGCCTCACAGTAGTGACAAAAATGAATTTAGGAGGTTTTTACTTCGCGGACATCACTAGTAACTTTACAAATCACAACGCCCTTGAAATCATGAATGCCCCAAATGATTTTCCACACCTCTGCTGAGAGAAGACGGCATTGACTTTTGCTTGTTGAAAGTTGTGCTGCTCCCTATCAACTACAATCATTGACTATGTGTATGTGCATTGCTAGTGTGTGTATTTGAAGCAGCCTTTAATATCTACTCACTATATTAAATAACATAGCCAATGACGTATCTCACCACTATTGTCTGCCGCAATGCCATCACTGAAGCTAGAAAACGTGATGTTTTTTCTACTTGTGTTCGCTGACAGTGTAAAGTTAGACATGTTTCAATATATACATATGCTGCCATGTTTGCTGATTCTGTTGTGATTTTGGGTCTTTAGAGCTGAATTCTAACAGCTCATCTGATAATAATTGACTGATTTGGATTTGGATTTGGATACGAATTTGTAGAGCGCGTAGCTACCCTAAGGCGTCCCAGCGCTGTCAGTCGACCTATGGTTCCGGGGGGGGGGGGGAAGAGTACTATGGGAAGAGCCATGTTTTTAGTTGCCTACGGAAGGCAAGTAGGTTGTGTTCTCTTCGGATGGAGATTGGGAGGGAATTCCACAGCTTTGGGGCGTTATAGGAGAACAGTCACCCCCCAGAACGGGCCTTTTGTATTCTGGGGACGCTGGCCAGGGAGAGGGAATCTGATCTGAGTTGCCTGTTGGACTGATGGGGTTTGACCAGGGAACTCAGAATCGGCGGACCTCTACCATGCATTATTTTGTGTGAAATGCATAGAGTCTTGAAAGTGATCCTTTCCTTGACCGGTAGCCAGTGTAGGCTTTTGAGCGCTAGTTTGGCTGAGCACCTAGATTTTGTCCCTGTTAAGAGTCTGGCAGCGGCGTTTTTGGCGCATAGCAGTCTGTGGATGACCGAGGCGGGGGCCCCTAAATAAAGGGCGTTTCCGTAGTCCAATCTGGAGTTCACTAAACCCTGCATGAGCAGTTTCCTGGATTGGAAGGGGATTAGGTGAAGGACTTTCCGTGCTGTTTTAATAAGGCCGAGGCAGGTGCCTGTGGTTTTTCTGGCCTGGGTTTTAAAATTAAGATCTTGGTCTAACCAGATGCCAAGACTTTTGACTTCTGGTTTGGGTGGGTGGGGGGGTGATCCCATACAGCTTGGCCATAAGAGGGATGGGGGGACTGATGCCCCATCTGCCCATCTCTCGGTTCTCGCGCTCCATTTAGAGACTTCATAACCAATGCTTAGGCATCAGCAGACCCACACACAGCAGAATCAGAAACTCGCCCACCAGCTACTTGGCATCGGGAGGTCTGCTCTGTTTAAGAGGTGCCTCCAGCACCAGGTCCAATTGTTTTCCTGTGCCCGGCCAAAGAACGAAGAGCCCCCACGGGCCAGTGGAAAACTCTCAACACATGAGAGACATTGAGTTTTCATTATTTAAAAATAACCCTACTTTGTGGGTGGTTGTCTTTAGAAAATTGAAAAAAATTGCACGGAGCGAATCGTCAGGTTTTGCAAAAAGAGCTAAACAGTAACACCCTGCCCCCGACACCCTCCCCATTTCAGCAGAGGCACTTTCTGTTATTCCCCTCCCCCGCCATGCAGGGAATTACGGACGAGGTGGTGGAGGTGTCTCTACTACTTAGCAGCAACCTAATCAGCAAGGGCTTAGCCTCCATTGGTGCAGGATGTGCAGTGGCACCGGGGATCAGAGACCAGAGAGGCTCACGGGACCCTGATCATTGGTTGGTACACTTTACAATTCTACAAGTAGTTAAGGGGCTAATTTCCTTTCTTGCACTAGGCCCCGTGACACACCGGTTACGTCACTGCCAATCAGGAGGGCTTAAATGTGACGCAGCGTGTACATTGTGCAGTACTTTCAAGCTGCACGTGCTGTACAGTTGCAAAATAGCATTTATGTCTCGTTGTCACGTTGTGCTGAGCCTTTAAATCGGGAACCATGACACACGAAGTACGCATTTAATGCAATTACGCTGTTATTACACGACTTTTAGTGCAGCTAGTGGTTTGAAAAACGCACAACCGCGCCATATTTTCCATTGATCAGCACTTCGTGTAGCTATTGTTGTCCTAAATACAGATCAGGATAGTATTAGATAAGACCGGAATAAGTAGGCTGTGCAAATATAAATGTAATGCCTGACACACTGCTGCTTCCACTGTTGGGTCCTATTACCTAGCCATTAGCAGGTGCATTTTCCATCACAGCCTCCATTTTAGTAGCATTTGTCTGATCATCATGTAGCTTCTGCAAGAATATAACCTCATCTTTGAATTTAAGGCGCACAATCCTTTCCATAAGGAATTTATTTTGGGCCCTGCACTTTCGGACAATGGCCACCCGTGGAAAATGGCAACAAAACACAAAGGATACACAGACGTATTATATGATATGTGATTCTCATAGTTTTTGTCATCATCAACATTTTGAGAAAAATGAAATAGCCCTATTGAAAACAATAACTTGATGAGGAGTGATATTGCTTTTGGGTATTAAATAATGCTTTCCAAAATCAGTGAACCGTGCATCTATTGCAAAAGGTGGCCTTTTCTTAAAATTACATATCTATATACTGAATTATTCGATGAAGTTGTATTTCCTCATCAGGGGTGTAAAACACTATATAAATTAGGGGTGTGTGAAATTCTCATAATTAACTTTTGAGTATTATATATAATATACTTTATTTCGGTCAAGTGACCATAAAAGCGCAGTTGCAATAAAAACATTACAATAAATAGAGAATAAAAAAACATATAAAATATGAACAATATGATAAACAATAGGCAATGAGGTAAGCCTTATAGGAGACCGCAGGGGAGACAATTACCACTATCAACATAAACCTCCATAATAACCTTCAGCTAGGATAAGACGTGGTCCACCATGTTGAGAACTCCGGCCTCGCCAATCTGAGAAGGGTTATCCCTTTCATATTGTCCAACAGTATTAAATGTCCTGATCCAGTATTAAATAGTTAAGAACAAGATCAAATATTAGGAAGCATGGTTAAAATCAATTCATAAAAGCAATTTAGACAATTAGTACTAGCATACCTCACACATATTTTGCAGCAAAAATGGTTACCATTTCCCAGGTGTTAAACTTTTCGTACGTAATGTTCGTACGTCAGACAAAGTGTGAGACCATAATTACTAATAACTCTTTCGTGTCACTTTTCAATAATCGCAGTACCTCTCAATAGTGTCTTACACCCTCCAATTTGCACCATGCAATAACCCATTTTTTCCATAAAGTAGAATATCTGGGAAAAAAGAACAGGAAGTGGGCCTCTGTTTCCTTTGATGCAAGAGAATCACGTTCCAACTCCTCACCCACGCACACAAATCTCTACACAACCAAGGCCCCAGATACCTCAATGACTGCCTGGCCTTCTACACTCCAACCCGCCAGCTACGATCGACCAGCCACGCCCTCGCCGCCGTTCCCCGCATCCGAAGAGCCAAAGCGGGAGGAAGATCCTTCTCCTACCTGGCGGCCAAGACGTGGAACTCCCTCCCCATCCACCTCCGCCTGACCCAAGACCACCTCTCCCTCAGGAAGCAACTCAAGACCTGGCTGTTCGAGCGGTAGCGGACCCCCCCCCACCAAGCGCCTTGAGACCCTCCGGGTGAGTAGCGCGCTATACAAATGCCTTGATTGATTGATTGATTGATTGATGACAGGCAAAAGGGGCAGCTCTCTAGATCACGATCCATTTTGCACCATCCCGAAGTAAAGGATTTCAGGAGTAGGGTACCAGTTCTAACCTGGATATACAGACATTTCACCCGGCAGGATAAATCTTATCCATATAGGTTTCGAAACTGGGAAAACATTTGTGAAGCAAAAATTATCCTGATAGTCACCCCTCCCTGTGCTCAGCCCAAGTTCTGGTCAAGTCCCTTCCCAATATATTTTATTTAAGAGCAGCTTATCACCTTTGGTGACTTTATCAGGATTAGACCACTTGTCTCCTAGGTTAAGCAGCTCAAGCTGCTTTTTGACGTGCTTCAGCCATGGGGTATGTACAGGTTTATAACAGTTCATCAGATCCCTGAGTGCCTCTCTGTAAATGGTTAATTCCAGAGTAGAACATACCCTCACCCAGTATAGCAGTGGCTTAAGAAGAGATACCAAATGGATTGTGTTAAGGGCTAGGTCAAATCTCAATAGCAAATTGAAAAGACCTTTGACACATTTGTTTTCCTCAATGGATAATATGGATGCATTGGTATAGTTCTAAAAATCTGCCCCATAAAGGGCAGCTGAAACTATGGTGGCTTGGTATATTTTTAGTGCCGGTGGCATGGCCCCTTCCAGCCAAGTTCTTGTTTTTCTTCTGATTTAGAGTGCACACTAGTTTAGTCTGACCTTACTCTTGTCTATTTGCGGTCCTCATTTTAGAGAGGCTGACATCCTCTATGGCCAGGTAATCAAAATGAGCAGTCTGCTCTATCAAGGAGCTATTGATTCCCATTTTTTCTCTGAAGGAAATCCCCATAAATGTGGACTTTTCTGGGTTTATTTCGAAGACTTTGTTTTTGCAGAAGGCTGCAAACGAATCCATTTCCCTCTGAAGTCCCATCGGGGTTCTGTAAATTAATAGAGCTCTTAATCTTAGTATTATAAAAGGGACATATTTGCAGGCCAAAACAGGGAGACTCTACTTAGCATTTGTTGACCTCACAGCTGCTTTCGACTGTGTCATACATAGCAAACTTTGGGACATTTTAACTGACCTGGGAGTGGATCCCCCAATGGTCCTGTTTCTGAGGCAGCTGCATAGTGGGACGACAGCTAAGGTCCGATATGGAACCAGGGGAGAATGCACTGTACCATTTATGGTGGAAAGGGAGGCTACTCAAAAGGGAGGAACCAGGAGCTTTTAACTAGGTCCTGCACAAATGCTCCTAATTAAAGGTATGGAAAAATGTTAATGTGCAGTTCCTAAGGTGGAGGAGTGTTCAGGTCTCTTATGGATTGCCCTCACACACCCCCAAGGATGTCATGCTTCATCATAGGGCTTGTGCTCCTTGTTTGGCTGGCACTGCAATGCCCGATGGGCACTCGCGAAGGAGCTCTTTGCCGGAGATCTTTTAGAGGAAGCTGTATGGTGTGTGAGGGTATGTGGTCAGGATTGTGAGGCGAGTGTGCGCTGTGATTTAAAATAGGTCTAGTACTGCCCTATGTAAAAAAAGTTTTTATTCTGAGGGTGCACTATCCCAGCTAAAATGAGTGAGCCCTGTCTGGAGACAATGATCCTACATGGTCTGATTGGTGTGAATGGTTAACATGTTTCTTGCCTACACTCCCTAATGGGTCTAGCGGCAATTCATCAGAACCAGTGTCTAGAAGGAAGAGAAGATAATCCTAACTCTTACACTACTGCAATGCCAGTGCTGGGTATTGTGGTGTCACCAGTGTTGATTATAAGGTACCAGGACGTTTAGCCTGGCCTAGTTGAGACCTAAAATGAAATAAAGTAAAAATACAAAATATTAGAGAGGGAGCCAGGTATTAGCCTCATACCAACTCAAACTCCTGGATAAATGTGTAGCTATTTATTAGTGCATATGATAAGGGTGACTGGCAAATTAAGCTCTCAGTACGGCCAAAATGTTTTGTTTTTTGAGCACATAAAGTAGTGCTCGATAACCAACCAACTTGGTTTGAGATCGCCCATAGTACACAATTTCAAGTTTTTCTGAGAGGACAAATATACTCAATTTCGTAACAGTGTTGGTGCTGATATTTCGAGCACAAAATTGTTTTTGAATTGAACTGCATATGAGGAATGGTTGGTGACTTATGGATGGTGAGCAGAAAACAAAGCACACACATTGTCAGAATTACAGTTTAAAAGGGTCACCGTATAAGTGTGGACCAAGAGGCGGAGTTGAGTGCATACTGGTGGTATGATTCATATGATAATTTTGCCCAGAAATCAATGCTGGGGCCTGTCGCTCAAGGGCTCTTGGTGCCGGCGCAGGTGCGTAGGACTGTGAGGTAACGTGACAGGCATCTAAGTGATTAGCAAAAATATCCCACAACAACTAAAGCTCAATACACAAACACTCACCCCAAGATTTGAGGTCTAATGCTGATGGGATTTTTTCATTTTTTTTATTTTTATTGCTTTTACATAGAATACAATCACAACCACTGTTACAGGGTTAGCCCAGCTGGGGTAATAGTTGTTTACGCATTGGAGTATATATAGCTAGCCCCTTTAGTTTTTTTTTTTGAGAGAGAAAGAGATGTACGAGGAAAGGACAGACAAATTAGTGGTGAATCTGAAGAGGAATAGGACAGACAAGAGAGAGATATAGTTACTGTACATTAACGTTGGCATCAGCTATGCATACTGCATTACATCAGGCACTATACATAACATTTGCATCAGGCACTATACATAACATTTGCATCAGCTATACAAATTATGTTGCATCTGACACACTTTCAGAATATTTTAGGCCTGATGCCTGCCCACCAGTGTTATGATAGGGAGCATACAATTGGGCTGCGATCGATTCGTTGTTTTACATCTGTCTATGGATTTTTTTTAACAGAGCACTTCGTTGCTCGGTCCTGCAAAACATACACCAGGCGGAAAGATGCAAGCTTCCCAGCATAAAAACATGTGCTCATTGTCTTACCGGAATGAGGCTGTCTTATCGCATTGCAGATCCCCATGGCAGATGGTGGTAAGTACTCACGTGAGGGTAGCGTGCAACTAGTGATCGTCCTACCCCTACTCTGGGTCCCGTGAAAGTGCCTCCATAAGTCGTGTCTAAGTAAACCTCTACATCACCTCTCAGTGTGAAAACACTAGAGCGTGATGAGTGGCGGCCATCTTAGGTGTCTAAATCTAACTTTATTAAGTTGCTTGTGGGGACAACAACGGACAGCGGGGACGTCGAAGTTGAAAGTCACCCGTTGTACAGGACATGTAATGAATATGTTGGTTAAAGCATGATCTGTGATCGCCATAAGTTCAGCCAGAATGCAAAGTGTCATATTTTGTTTGTTATCATGCACAAACTGCATTCTAAGCGTCTAAGTTGCTGTATTTTCCTGATGAGGGCAACGTCTCGTAACTTATATTGTGGAAGTAAGGAAGCCCTGCGCAGTAAGATCGGCGATAAAAAAGGTCACTTGTTCGAAACATTAGGGAGCATTAAAAAGGCAATGTGCCTGGGGTGGTGTCCACTAACACAAAGCACTACAATGCACTATACTGAGGGTGGTGACGTGTATTTGGGTTCTTACTCAGCCTCATGGTATTTTATGTCATACTAGTGTGAAGGAGTGCAGACAGTGAAAGAGGGCCCCTTTAAAACCCTCACAGGAAATGTGGGGGTGCTGGGCAGTAGCCATCAGGTTGCGTGGATAGTGTTAATCTTTTGTGCAGACCAGGTTAAAGGGCAGGGGTGAGACTACCAGAGGGGGGACCGTGATGTTAGGTACGGTTTAATTCCACCCAAGGGATATCGTCGTTCAGAAAGGGGGGTTAGACAGGGCTGCGTCCTGGCACCATTCTTGTTCACATTATATACAAACGCTTTGGAACAAGTATTGGTGGAAAAGGTGCAGGATACGCACACATATTAATAAACGCCCTATAGCTACCCTTCTGTATGCGGACGATGCGGTGCTGATGGCCCGTACACAGAAAGGTCTACAAAAGGCACTCTCCACCTATGCTGCATATATGGACAATCTTGGCTTGAAATTAAACACCTCAAAAACCTACATAATGACGTGTGGGAAGGGAAGGCTGAAATGTAGGAGCATGTCCATAGGGGGTAGAAGGGTAGAATCTACCAAGACATTTTCATATTTAGGTATTTTATTTGATTTGAATAGGTCCTGGCATCAGGCAGTTAAAAGTAGGGGTTTACTTTTCATGAAATCGACGGCAGCAGTGGCCAAGTTTGCAAACAATTGTGTGAAAAGCCACCAGCCCTGCTCCTGCAGATCTATAAAGCTAAATATGTGAGTATAGCTACCTATGGGGCGGCTGTGTGGAGGTTCCCAGAGTCCCAACTTATTCAGAGAGTTGAAAATGCCATTTTAAAGTTCCTTCTGGCGGTTCCGGCTAGCACCTCTGTTTATAATTGCCATAGTGAATTAGGTGTTCCATATATTGCCAACATCATTAAAGCTCAGCCTGCTCTATTATGGCATAGGATCTGGACTTCTACCACATCAGGTATTAACCATGATATTATTAAAGATAGCATGAAGTTGGACCAGGTTACTAAGATCGCCTGGTTAAAATATATAAAAAACTTCCTGCATGACCTTGGGCACCCTGATTAGTATAATTTCCCTGAATCCATAAACTCCGCCTCCAGGAAGGAGTTCTAAAGAATTTGTATGACTCACCTGGAGGCAAACAGATTTAGTTTAGAAGCAAATAAAGCGACAGTACAACAGCACCAATTGACTTTAACTATCTACACTATACAGCCGAATAAACAGCATAATCTAAGTGGGTATGACAGATATGTTTTGACTCGATTTAGATTTTGGAATTTTTATCATTTGATAAGTTTTCCCGAAATAAATAATTGGTCAAACGAGTTATGCTGTTGTCCATGTGATAATCAGTCCCTACATTCATCAATGCATGTGGTTTTATTTGCAAATTTTATAAAAAGCAAGGAAGGAGGTGGATTCAGCCAATTTTCAGACTAGGGGAGTCGACCCAATGTCGACCAGAGTTTTTATTTTTGCAATTTTTAGACAATGAGGGCTAGATGTAGGTAATTCTATTTTACCACTTCTTAAATACCGAATTTTACCGATTCGGTATTTAAGAAGTGGTAAAATAGAGGGGGGTATGTAGGTGTTTCAGAATCGGTAAATACCGAATCTTTAAGATTCGGTATTTACCGAATCTGTAAATACCGATTCGGTAATGCCCATTGATTCCTATGGGCCTTAGATCAGATCGGGCCGTAAATACCGATCTCAGCAAGGGTGCAGGGGGTGTCACTTTGACACCCTCTAGCACCCCAAAGACGGGCATGTGTGCCATGTGGCACACAGACATGCCCTAAGGGCATGTCTGTCTGTCACATGGCTAGGTGTGCATGCACACATGTGCATGCACACCTGGATTCGGTATTTTACCACCCAATTGGATTGGGTGGTAAAATACCGAATCTGTAAGGCTTTAGGGACTCTGAAGAGTCCCACCTACATCTGGCCGCTACCAAATTGGTAAAAATACCAATTCGGTATTTTACAGAATCGGTAAATTTACCGATTCGGTAAATTTACCGAATCTGTAAAAATGACCCCCTACATACCAAATACCCATTTACCGGTCGGTAACGGCCGAAATCGGCCGTTACCGGTCGGTAAATGGCCTCCTACATCTGGCCCTGAATGTTTTACCAATGCAATTGCATGTTGTCTAAAAAGTACGCTGAGAATCAGAAAGACCAATTTGATGTAAATGTCACACGGACATGTGTTTCTGATATTTTGTGATGAACTTAATTCCGTGAGGCAATGATCTAATTGTGATTTCTTTTTTATATTGAATGCATATGCCATACGTTCACAAATAAGCTTTTTGGTAAGATGATGTGTTTTTAATTGTTGTGGCTGCTTCTGTGATTTTACATGCATAAAATCGAATAAAGCTTGTTCTGATCTGATCTGAGTAGGATGTCATCTGCAAACATTAGAATCGTGACTGGGATACCAGTAAATTTGGGGGCATCATGTTCAATTGCAGAGACCCAGTTCACTGCCCCATTAATGTACATATGAAATAAAGTAGGGGCAAGTACACAGCCCTGTTTGATTCACCTTCTGATATGGATCATATCTGTAAGGTCGCCAACTTTGTTCCATCTTACTTGTGCAAAGGTGTCAGTACGCAGTATTGTGAGAATCCAGAGGAAATCCTCTGGAACCCCGTCGTTTCCTATTACCCTCCATAACCTATCTCTAGGGAGCAAGTTGAAACCTGACTGAAGGTCTATGAAGGCAACAAATAAGCGTTCTTTCTTTAGGGTGACCAACTTCCAACATAAAACATTGAAACAAAGTCCTGGTCTATAGTGCTTATTTTATTCCTGAACCCTGCCTGGGCATCTTCCAGGGTTTGTTGTCGGCAAGCCAAGTTTGCAACCTCGTTAGTACCTGTCTGCAGAATATTTTATGGGTGATATACGGTAAACCAATAGGCCTATAGTTTGATGGTTTGTCCCTACCCCCTTTTTGTAAATTGGGATAATAATAGCATCCTGCCATTATGTTGGGAATTTGCACAGAAACAGATCTCCTTAAATACCATCCAATCCTGGTGCCTTTCCTGTCTTGGTTTGTTTAGGGGCATTCTCTGTTTCACTTAGAGTAAAGCAGAGGGAGTCCCTGGGAGAATGGGTCTCACTTGTTGCATAGGTTGCATAGGTTGAGGGGGTGTTGAAGCATCTACAGACACCTGAGACCCCTCAGACTGCCCTTCTTGTACCTGTTCCTTGTACAGTGATGTGAAGTGGGTTACCCAAATATCGCTCTTGACAACAACCAACAGGTAATTGTCAATGGTGCTTGTGCCTTCAGTCACTAGCTTCCAGAAGGACTTGATGTTTTTACTATCAAGTTCCTTTGTGAGGTCTGCCCTGTGACCCCACTTCCATCTTCCTTTTGCTGCCAGCAGTGTAGACATATTTTTTTTCCTGCCCATAGATAGCACAGGTTTGCTGCCTTTTTTTGTATTTCTAACAGGGCGTTTTATTCCTTTGTGCAATCCTTGCCAAACTAGCTAGGTTGTTTCTTTATACTACTTCCCCGAATTCTTGCCTCATGAAAGAGGGGCTTTAAATGATCCAAGAATTGGCAATGTGCAGTGACAAAGACAAACTGACAACGAACAATAGCAAGCACATCATAGGCCGAAAATGTGTAAATAAGTGCTTCTTAGATTTTTCTCTGGAACACCTCGTTGGAGGAAACTTCAGCTCATCACACCTATTGTTGACTGTCTTGAGTCAGCTGAAGAAAGCTATAGGCACCAGGTTATCATTCACGAACGAGGCTAAGTCGAACCTGGCACATAACACCTGGTGATGATGACCATGTCTACAAGAACTGGCCAAAGTGTCTGATCAATGAAAATGTAATCAATATGGTGGGATGAGACACCTGTTTTAAAAGTTGGACGCGAGGGGCAAACGGAGCGGATATTGCCATTGACAATTCTCAGGCCAAATTCAACAACCAGTTGTTCTAGTTGAGATGCAACAACCATTTGTTTCAATGCTACTTGATTCCTGACTCCCTCTGCAGGTGCTAAGTCCACAGGCTCTACAGGTCTAACCCATACCCAGAAAATCTGGTATTGCAATCGTCTGCAATTATTTTTAAACCACATTGGTTGGATTGGGACAGCATATCTTTGAGCTGGTCAACTAATGGGGAAACCAAGTTAGGCAGGACTGATCTAATATAGATGTTTACTATAAAAAAGTATCTCTCTCCCTGAAGCATGCTCACTGTTATTTTCAGACCTGGGAGATCCTTACGATTGCTTAAAATCAGTTTGGTTCTTGGAAAAAGGTCCAATTTAAGCCAGATTAACAGGCCCCTGATGCTCTACCTGACAGAGATGGGGCCGCATTTATGGAGTAGGTACAAAAGCTACTCATATATCCTGGGTCCATTGTCCAGGTCTCCTGTAGGAGAACAATATGATGCTGATCTATGAATGCTCCCCATTCAGGATCAGAGAGTGTGGCTCTATTACCCACAATGTTCCAAGATAAGAAACTAAGAGCTGTGTCTCTCATCTTGTTGCCCCCTCTAATGAGCCCTGCTGTAGGGAGATGCCCAGGAGCTTCAAAAAGGGCGCCTGTCAGATGACACAAAGATCTCGCCCCTTTCTCCTAGAGCTCCCTGCCGTATTGGGCTCATTTACATAGCTAGGTTTAGTTAAATTGCTTGACTTTAATATTATCTGAGCAAACTCCCCTTGGGATGATTGACATCAGTCGATCTGTGAAAGGTTAGATAGCTCCCCTAAAGGAAGCAAAGTGTGGGAGAACACAGATCATCACGTGGTGTAGGAGATGGGGATGCTAGTTGACTACGGAGGATGTTATACTTGAGGTGTATTAATGTATGAATATGCAGCCTAAATCTTATCTCCAAAGATATTATTTCATCAGCTTAAGTGCTAGACTTGAGTTTGAATCCTATGCTATTGCATGTGATCTGCCACGGACTGATGCGTGTGGCCTGAAGGATGTCTTCCTTAATTATCAATCTACGGCCTCTCATGTGCCTCAGCTGGTTGGTCACTTTGTTGATTCTTGAATCAGAAGATTCATGAGCACCTTTCAGGAGTATGGGCACATTTATCAGATAGATGTCAAAAGGCTTAGCAGTGATAGGAAAGTGTCAGTCAGAGTTCTTTTGGTGGAAGAATTGTATAGGACATCATGTGTATGGCCTGGGAATGTAGGATTAACAAATGGGCCACGCCTATTAGACATATAGGTATCTCCATATGAATCCCTAGTCACCCTATGGTTGCCCGATAAGTTTTGTTTTATCAGATGTAGGGTATTAGGTTGAGTACTTGGCAACTCTCTACAATATGTTGTACTAGGGAGGACCTGATGTTTGGTAAATAACTGAGCTAGTTTGTTTGTTCATTACAGTAGCGGAATTAGTTAAATTAGTGACTGTGCCTGATAATTTATCCATTTTCACGATCCATTTACTTTTGAATAATTAGATGAAATTTTGAGAAAATTACTCAAAATGATACATAATTACACAAAATGTAAATCTGTAATTTCTCTCTATATTTTTGCGTGAAATGTTGCATTGAGTACATTTTTGGCTCGAGTACGCATTTAAACAAAAGAACAGTGAAGAACAACTGCTCGAGTTCTGTTGGTCCCATGCATTCACAATAAATGTATATGTTGAATGGCACCATTGGCTGTAAATATTTACCACCAAAGGTGCCTAATTATGTTTGTCAATGTTACTGTAGTGTGAAATAGTCCTTTCCGCACTTAAAAAATGTTCAAAAGACCTATTCATGCTATTCTCTTTCCTCAGCCAGGGGTATGATAGCATGGTTAAAAAGTGAAATTGTTGCTACTGTAGAAGTGGGCAGGTCCAAGGCCTTCTAATGATGCTAATATTAATAGATTATCATCTGCACTACCATGATATAACATACACTGGATTAAAGGAAGTTGATGCAGATGTAATTTAAGAGGATCTAATGAATAAAACACCAACCTGGAAAAGCACTTTCATGGACTATCACTATAAAAAGTTAAATAATATTTCTCATTTTGTATCCCCGTATAATGTATGAACAGGTGAATGAGCCTTTAAGGGCACTCATAATGCACAGTTAAATGAGGTACATTTTTGGGCATTAGATATAGATTGAGGATAGATATTATAAAGGTCTGCCATTATTATTAGTGAACTATTGGCTAAGTCAAGCATTGGATATGTGATTCTGGCCACACAAAACCCTGCTCAGGAAAGTAACTTCAATCACAGTTTAACAATGGAAGGAACATGAAGAAAATAGCAATTAGTGAAATATGAAATGCAGCATTTTTGTGGCATGTCACAGTTAAAGACTATTAGATAACGTTTGAAAAAGATTTGTAGTACGAGTAAAGAAGCCAAAGTGGGAAAGAGAAGGAATGGTTTATATACTTCCCAGTAATCTTCATCCCATTATGTCCCAAGCATCCCCATCACAGTTCTTTCTTTGTAAGCCTAGACCCTTTGAGGCCTATTGGTAGAATCATTTCTAATTCATTTCTTTTATCTCATCATTTTTCTTTTTTTCCAATTTCACATCTCTTTGCTCTGCGTGTTTTTTAATAACACTGTTAAGCGTCATGCATGGATAAGGGGGCAAGTGGGTACCGCAGAGTCTTGCAATCAGGAAAACTAGGTCTACCATTAATGATAACTACCAGTAATCTGGCCATAACAACTTGTTTATCTTCGTTGTCACTGTACTTGCTGTAGTTAGCAAATTCTGAGGTCCCGCCCATTCCATGTTGATAAAGAAGACTAGATACCAAACATAATGTGCCTGTCTGCCGTCAGGCCTCTTGCACCCTTTCCTTTTCTATTAGACCATAAGACTACAAGTCCCAGAATGCCTTGTGAGGGCTCACAGCTTGTATGCTTACCCAGACTGCTCTAGTGGCGATCAGCTGACCTGGTTCATTATATAGAGAGTCAGCTCATGACATCAGATGCTTGGCTTCCTTTTTCTGTGTTGGACCACGCCCCTTTTCCTGTTACCAGTGCTTGCTGGAGGATTCTCTGTCATTCCTGCTTCAAGTTATTCTTCTCCCTGGAAAAGACCTTGGCTTACCAGCACTACCATTGCCTGCCTTCTTTCCCACTTACTTTTTGGATTAGCAGCCTTTTTAGGTCGAGCAGACGTACTCTCAATGCGTGAGCATTGAGAGTGTCTGTCTCGACAACTATTGTTGCCCGTTAATGGGAATGTGGACACCGATGTGGATGAGCGTTTCCTTCGCGGTTTTCACCGCGGGAGCGCGCGTCTCACCCGCGCATGCGCAGAGTAACTCAGCCATTTTTTTTTTTTTTCCCCAGCCCCGAACCGAATCAGGTATCAGAGCGCTTTACATATAGGCAGCCCCCACCCCCCACCCCTCTGCATGCGCACACACAGGCGAGCGCATGCACACGCAGGCACACACATACAGGCATACGGCAGACACTCGCTCACACACACCCCCCTCCCCCACAGTCACACACACGCACTCCAGACACATACACACACGCACACACACACACATACACAGCCCGCCCCCCCCCCCCGCACTCGCGCGCGTGCACACATGCTCCCCCCCCCGCTCAGCAACCCACTCACCGGCTTCATTCCTGCGGCGGCTCTCCTCAGCTGCAGGGCCCCGGCAGCAGGACTCTTCTTCCCTCCTTCGGCACCCGCAGGGTAGGCTCCTGCCAGCTCCGGTGCTTGAAACGCGGCTCCGGCTCCTGCCAGCTCCGGTGCTTGAAACGCGGCTCCCATCGCGGCTCTTCCGTTGGAGGCGGGGTAGGCTCCCGCCCTCCTACTTCCTGTTTCCTGTTGTCGCGCCGGCCTGCCTGACTTCCTGGTCGCAGGCCGGCACAGTGACGGCGGTGATTTGCGGTACTAATTAATTTAGTTATTTATGCATTTTTATATAGCGCGGACTTTACCCGAAGGCGGGATTTATTTTTTTATGTATTTATGCATTTTTTTTATTATGCCGAGTTGATTTGGGCAAATGAAGGAGCGGGCCTTTGCAAAATGAAACACGGGCTTTTTGTGCGGAATACACAATATTTTGAGGTAGCTAGAGAGAGTATTTGTTGCTTTGTTCGCGTTTTTCACAGTTATTAGGATTTCCCCACCATTTCTCTGCTTAAAAAACATCATCTTTCTCCCATTCGCGTCACGGAGCGCAGAATATCTTCCAGATGTTCCCTCCATTTCTGCAGATGGCAGTGCTCATCTTAGAAAGAATGCTCAAGAAAAGTCGTCCGTGGAAAGGACACAACGCCGTTTCTGGTGTTGTTTAAGTGAGTTGGGGGAAATATAGATTGCCAGGTAGCGCTTCAAAGGTGTTGTGCAGGTACGTGTGCTAGCTTTACACGTCTCAGCCGAAAAGGGCTGCCCGCCTTCGAATTTCGAAGCTAACCCGGGGTTTGGGGGTGACACCGTGACAGCATGAAGGATCCGTGGAGGGAACGCTGGTTGGACCCGTCAGGGCCTCCGCGTGTGGTTGGAGTTATCTGTTTCCTTTAGACAGCAGGCCCGTTAGTTAGCTGTCATATGGGACGCAATTTGGGTAGCCCGGGCACGTGGTGGGCGTTCTCTAACGCTTACTAGGTATCTGTGTAGCATGTACTGACCTTAGGTGTAAGTGGCAGTGGTTAGATCCGCACTCTGTTACTGCAATAGTTGTGCCCACGGCCCTCCACCCGGCATGATAAACGTTTGCGGCATTAGTGGCTGAGTGCAGCCCGTTTCTAAAGGCACCCATTCACATGGTATTCTGAGTTCGGGAGCTTGAAGAAAGCAACAAATAGTTAATCAACATATGTAAATAGAGCTGCAAAAAGTGACAAGTCCGTCTCTAAAGAAAAGCCCGGACGATAACTGTACATTGTTATGTAGCTAAAAGTAAAATTAGTATAAGTTGGTTGTCTCACTAAAAGCACATCCTTTAAAATGTTTTAGACAAAGAAAGGATTCAATTTTTCATAGCTTGACATTGATTTGCCATGGTTGTAACAAGTCAGACCAACACATAATTACACGCCACACAATTACACTCTACTGAATACAACATACACTCCACATAATACGTAATTCCACTGTGCTCAACGCAACATACACTCCAAATACCACTCCGCACCACATAATTACACGTCACATAATTACACTGCACTCAATGCAACATACATTCCAAATACCACTCTGTGCCACATAATTACACGCCACATAATTACACTCTACTGAATGCAACACACACTCCACAGAATACCACTCAGTGCCACAATTACACGCCACATAATTACACTGCACTCAATGCAACGTACACTCCAAATACCACTCTGTGCCACATTACAAGCCACATAATTACACTGCACTCAATGCAACATACACTCCAAATACCAATCAGTGCCACATAATTACACGCCACATAATTACACTGCACTCAACGCAACATACACTCCAAATAACACTGTGTCACATAATTACACGCCACATAATTACACTCTACTGAATGCAACACACTCCACACAATACCACTCAGTGCCACATAATTATGCTTCATAACTACATTGCACTCAATGCAACATACGCTCAGTACCACTCAGTGCCACATAATTACATTGCACTCAATGCAACATACACTCCAAATACCACTCAGTGCCACATAATTACACGCCACATAATTACATTGCACTCAATGCAAAATACACTCCAAATACCACTCAGTGCCACATAATTACACACCACATAATTACACTCTACTGAATGCAACACACCACACAATACCACTCAGTGCCACATAATTATGCTTCATAACTACACTGCACTCAATGCAACATACACTCCAAACAATACCACTCAGTGCCACATAATTACATGCCACATATTTAGACTCTACTGAATACAAAATACACTCCAGACAATACCACTCAGTGTCACATAATTATATGCTAAATAATTAGACTGCGCTCAATGCAACATACACTCCAAATACCACTCAGTGCCACATAATTACACACCCCATAATTACACTACACTCAATGCAACATACACTCCAAATACCACTCAGTGCCACATAATTACACGCCACATAATTACACTGCCCTCAATGCAACATACACTCCAAATACCATTCAGTGCCACATAATTACATGCCACATAATTACACTGCACTTGATGCAACATACACTCCAAATACCACTCAGTGCCACATAATTACACACCACATAATTACACTGTACTGAATGCAACACACTCCACACAATACCACTCATTGCCACATAATTATGCTACATTGTTATTAGTAATATCAATACATTTAAGTCACGTAAATACAACACATATTGCATTACAAATGCTATAGGTGTCACATTTGCGAAAGTTAAAACTATTGGCATTGTAAATAACAAAGCTATTAATTTCGCTATTTTCAAAACCAACACATAAATATAAAATTTGTCATTTACAATACCAACAGCTCAAACTTTCCTAATGCGAGACCTATTGCATTGCAAATGCTTGTTTTATTCGCGGCTTTTTTAGACTCTGTGCTCGCGTTCTGCATCTCGGCTTGTGTACAGCTTTACGCGGTAAATTTTCGAGCGCGAGGGCGTTTCCTGACTTCGCTTCCTTCCGCCTCGGACGCGAGGCGTGTGTTGTCTTTTCTTTTTTTGTGTTGGCGCGAGAAGCGTCGTTTGGCAGTTCCTGGAATGTTAACTTGTCACATTTTAATGAGTGGCAAATGAGTGCGGAGAAAAACGGAAACATTACATAGGCTAAGGTAACTCTTTTTCTTTATTTATGCATGCATTCATTTTTACAGACAGTCAAATTAAGTCTTGCTATACATAAAGGATTTGCTTAGAGCATACTATTCCTCGGAAGATTATATTCTTCATACCGGATTTCAGGAAGTCCTTTTGTGGTATTGTTTTCTTTTTGGAGAGACATTCACCATTACTTATATTGTTTTCTTTGGAAAGACATTCACCATTATTACTTTGTCAAGAAACCGGCTATATGGACGAAGTGTTCTTATACAAGGTGTTAGTGGTAGAGTACCACATTGTCAAGGAGTCTGTATTTAAGCTCTTCACCGCCAGATGCTGGTAAGTCTGGGTTGGCATACAAAGTGAACTACCTTTTATGTTGCGTAATATACCTCTGATTAATCTCCTTTTCTTTTATTTGTCTCGCCCTTCTGCAGGATTGCCCGTCCTCAACTAATCTCTACCGTAAGACATTCAGGTGGTCCTTCCTTGTCTCTTCACACCTTGGGGGTATCAGTGTATCCTCAGTTTGTTTTCGGAGGTCTGAGGTGACTGAACCCTATTGGAGTAAAGAGACTACATCTTTGCTTCCGTGGATTTTTGGTTAAATCTGTCCTGACATTCAGGATAGATCTACAGATCATGACAGTGCCATCCTCAGGGCCAAAATCAGAAAGATTTTGCTACAAAAGTAAGTTACACCTATTCACAGGAGGATCTTTGTGAATCTGGCCCATAGTGCTTTCAATTGTGAATCATAATATCACATTGATCTAGAATCACATTCAATGACCTCTAACTTTCCTTTATGTAAGTTCAAAATATCCGAACAACATTTTGTCATAAAAGTACGTGAGGAATTCCATATAGCTGCTTACCAAATCTTCTTTAAGGGACACATACCTTGTATTAGTTCCAGCAACAGCCTTTCCTGTAGTGGACCTGCCCTAGACTACAGTCAGAGCCCTTTCACTGCATTGTTGAAATGCCTTCTTGATTGGTGCCCTAACGGCCAGCTCAACATTTTAGAAGTGGGTCTTTAACTGTACCTGCTGGTCATTGAGTAAGTCATTGGTTCTGCCTTTATAAAATAAATGCCCTTGTGTTAAGTGATAAAAGCCATCTTAACATCTCACGTCTGTAGTTCTTCTTGCTTTGAACTGAGTTGGACACTATATTGACAGAATGCTGTCTTGCTCTAAATAGAAAACAGATTACATTTTTGCAGACAATCTATGACCTAGTTTAAGGACCAATATGTCCTGCATTATCTTTATGTGTAGATCAGAACCTATCAGAATATCTTTCTACAAAACACCCTTTTGCTAAGAACTATAAGCTCTTGCAATACCTAGGATAGACACCAGGGTCCAGATGTACGACATATTTTACCAGTTGAAGGGGCCGTGTTTAGAGTGTCCCTTTCTAATACCAAATAAAACTGGTATATATGAATGTTTTGATACCGAAATGCAGTCCCAAAACATTCATTATTCACCAACTCTGTAGAGGAGGTGGTAACCCATTCGCAAACGGGTTGGGACACCTTCCTCTTAGTGAATGTGGGTGAAAACATTTTTAAGAGCTTAAAGAGGAAAAGAAAACTTCTTTTTTATTTTTATAATGCAGCCCATTTTCCTTTATGGAAAATGAACTGCATTACAAAAAAAACTTTGCTTTGTTTAAAAAGCAATCACGGACATAGTGGTCTGCTAACACCAGCAGGCCACCATCCCTGTGATTGAAGTCATTCCCAATGGGTCACAAATTGCAACCTACCTCATGAATATTGATGAGGCAGGTCCATTTGCGACTCATTGGGAATCACAAACCGTGTCGGAGATACTGTTGTACATTGCTGTTTGGGATTTCCTAAGAGTGAATTGCAAACATTGCAATTAGGATATCACAAATTGACATTTTTGTACATCTGGCCCTAAGATCGTAAGTAGGAATGGATAACTGGTTTAGATCATTGGTTTCTGCTTCTTCAAGCACCTGGAATATTGTCAGGCGAAGGCTTAAATCCTTGACACTTCTTCCCAGGGCTCTACCCAATTTGCTTGAAGTGCTGAACAACTCAAATCCTACTGTGATTGATTCTGCAGTAAATGAATGATGAGAGACGGTTCTTAGGAAATGTGATTGAGAATTTAAGTGGCATGCCACTTTGAAAAATGTTTCAAAGCTACACATGATTTGCTACAGGCTCTGCCCAACTGTTTTCGTCGTCACTTGATAGGACTTCCACCTTAGAACAGCCCTATTTCTACAACTTCACACTCCCATCATTCAATGTATTCTGTAAAACCTGCAGACAATTGTGATAGAAAGTACAGGGTACCAGTATCATCAAACACTATTCCAGTAGTGGATATTAGTGCCTGTGATTCTAAAAGGTTGATATTTCAGAAATACACCGGAAATCAATGGTTTGGGGACAAAGCATATCACAGCTAATTCGACCAACGGAAGAACAAGCCATCCAACACCTTTACTCTGGGTACAGGGTTTCTGAACAACATGTAGGAAAGAATTCTCTTTGGAGATGAATAAATACATACTCAGGTCTGAGGTTAGTATTACGTACATGTCTGACAGGGGAATAGTTGAGACTGAAGAGTCGGATTGACACTTGCAGACCACAGGAGCCTTACACTATTGCCTAGTGCCTGCTGGGAAAATAGTGGCAGTGACATCCAGTGACATCCGGTGCCAATATTGATAAACCCTCAGGAAAATCTTGATAGGAAATGTAATTTTTTGATAGGAGACGCTTCGTTTTGGCACCAGAACACCTGTGAGCAAACTACAGGTCCCAGGAGCCAGATGGACCTTGAGGGCGTGCTGAGCCCTCCCACCACCACCTGCACCTGACTGAGAAGCACCTCGCCCCTCCCGCTTCGCGGGAGACGCTTCGTTTTGGCACCAGGACACCCGCGAGCAAACTACAGGTCCCAGGAGCCAGAGGGTCATTGAGGGCATGCTTAGCCCTCCCACCACCACGTGCACCTGCTTGAAAAGCGCCTCGCGCCTCCCACTTAGCGGGAGATGCTTCGCTTTGGCACCAGGACACCCTGCGAGCAAACTACAGGTCCCAGGAGCCAGAGGGACCTTGAGGGCGTGCTTAGCCCTCCCACCACCACCTGCACCTGCTTGAAAAGCGCCTCGCCCCACCCGCAGCGCGGAATGCACGTGGGCGAATCCCGGGCCCGTTTAAGCCCATTGTAGCCCGGAGGAGACCGGAACGAGCCCACCCTCTAACGTGTCTTAACTGAGCTGTAAGTACCTCTAAAAACGTACTACACTTGATTTGGACAATGGCTGGGCGCGAAGGTAGGGGAAAGAAAGTGACGACAGGAGGGTATGTAGCAGGGACATTAGACTAATTTATTATGAGGGCAGCGTCCGTATTGGAACATGAAATAGCTCTAACGGAGCGCCGTCTCTCGCACGACCCAGTATTTACTAAAAGATCTTCGTTGGGGCCCCTGGCAAATGCCCACACATCGGAGCATCTACAGCAAAGGGTTGTTGAAGTTGGGCTCTCCAGTGGGCTTAATAACCAGACTAGTGAGTCGCTAAAACAGGCAATATTGACTGATAATGTATCGAAAAACCATGATACAAACATAGTAGTATCTAGCTCAGTAGAGCCTTCCACTGTCTCCCAGGCACACGGGCATATTAAAGGGGCTATTCCCAAAAGGAAGCGGACGGGAGCACCTATTCGGGCAGTAAGTCAAAGCAGCTAAAGCTCAATAACTGTAAGGGAACTGCTTCTGCTGAGCCAACAGCGATAGAGCCTCCATCTGTGATAATTATCCCTGATGTGGTGAAGAGTACTCCCATATCTTCCTCAACTGAAGAATCATTGTTGATGAAATTGAGTGCTGTTATATTGTCTTCACTACAGCCCCTAGAGGGAAGATTGCTCCAAATTAAACTAAAATTGAGGAATTAGCTAGTACGAATTTGGACTACATGAAGGACAATTTGGTGAATTCTGCCCAAACTTGAGTAAAGACTGTTTCAGATGGGCCCTCACACACCAATCTTAAGCACTTTAGTAACTGCCCTTTTAATCCCCCGACTATTGCCACTCATCAAACTACTATTGATTGCTTAGATGACAACTTGACTTTGTCTGGCAATAACAAAATTAAAGCGCCACTACACTCTGGAGAGGCAAAATTGAAAATCCAAGGCAGAAACCTATCCAACCAACTAAATGTTGATCAACCTAAGCCTGATTTACCATATATTGATTTACCACCTGAAAGCGCATCTTATGTAGTTGTCTTAGCTGGGGTCCCTAAACTGGACATTAACAGAACTGAATCATATATTTAAATAAAAAACAAATCGATTCACTGGCTGAATAACAATAGACCTCTACCAAGGAATGTGCTATGTCAAATTCTGTTTGCCAGAAGAGTGGGATGGGTTATACGTAGACCTAAAGATGTGGAGGGGGATTGTATTGTTATTAACTTTAAGGGCAGTAGGGTGGTTGAACATGTCTGTACGGGCTCTTCTAAAAACCAATCGACAATCCAACCTCTGGACTTTAAGTTATTTTTATCCATCCCCTATCTATAGTCCCAACCGAGCTCACTTTGGAAATATTAGGGGATGGCAAATCCAATATGCGGTACCTGTGTCCAACCGATTCCAAGCATTTAGTACCTTTGATGTAAATGATTGACAGGTTTTGGACCTCCCTATAACTGATATGGCGGTTAATTCTAGGTCTGTTGTCACAGAGGGGGAAAATGTAGATGGTCAGGGAACCATGCCTGCAGATATCCTACGGCATGGTATAGATTAAGATCTAGGAGGTGAATGCAATATTCATTTAGGCGAGGGGGTCCACCATGAAGGAAATACCACCCCAGAGCCAGAAGTTATATGTAATATTAAAGGGAAATCTATAGCTAGCTGGAATATAGCCGGGCTGACTTCAAAAGGGGAAAATCTGGGTTGGAAGGACTTCCTTAGTTCTCATGATATTATTTGTCTTCAAGGGACCTGGTGTACGGAACTGGTTAGTTATGATGGGTTTGTTTCGTATAATTTACAAGCACAGGGTTCGGTGGCTGGTAGAGCAAAGGGGGCCCTTTTAACTCTTGTTTTAACAAGTCTGCCACTAAAAGTGAAAAGGCACTTGAATATCGGGGCACATATGCAGATCCTCTGGCTTTATCAAAAACATGCCCGGGATGTCCTCTTCATTAATTTTTATAATAATATTTTTGATAATACACGGACTAAAGTCATCAAGGATTTAGAGACTGCCATTAATGCGCTGAGTACAGAGGAAAATGTTATTTTTGATTTCATTTGGGTGGGTGATTTTAATATTCCAATATGTCCTATGTCCACATCAAGGGCCTGTGGGGTGCGGAGAGATACAGGAGATGATGATCTCCACTTCCCCCACAATATGTATGGCGAGTCATTAAACAAAATCATGGCAGATCATGACATGGAACTCCTGCAATATGCAAGAGATGGTTGTGGTAATGTGATCCCTACTTTTACCGGGAGGAATTCAAACTCAATTATTGACCATGTTGTGGTATCCTCAAATATCACCCCTTTATGTATGGTCCCTAGGATTGAAGAGTCCTTACTCAATTACCACAATTGTATTATTTTAACAACTGTAATCTGGGAATCTAGGCCTGTTATTACTACATGTAATGTGGTTAATATTGAACCGCATAAACCAAACGGCACTAGATTAAAGTGGAAAGGGCTGTATACGGATAAAGTTTTAAAAACCATTGTAACGGACAGTACTGTGGAGATAAATGACATTCTGAATATTAATAGTGAGTCAGAACTGATTTTAAGGAATTTTATTAAAATCAATAATTCCATAGATACCATTATTACAAGGTCTGGTAACTGGGAAATTAATTATAATAAGGGGTGGTTTGATCACGCTTGTACTACTTTGCTCTCACAGCTAAAGCATGCATTAACGAACAGACCTAGGGAGCGGACGCTCATAGTTAACTTAAGAACTGATTATAAATATAAACTAGCCCTTAAGCGGAGGAAAAGAGAGCTGCAACAAGAGGCCTGGGATAAACTAGCACAGGCGGCAGAGACATCTAATTGCCAATTGTTTTGGGCAACAGTTAACTCCCCTTTTTAAAAGATGAATTGGTCCCAGAGCTAATGTCCCATGTAAGTAGCGAGGCCTGGGTAACCCATTTCTCCGGTATATTTCAAGCTAGTCATTTTTCTAGTGCCAATATTAGATCTTGGCCTATAGTACTGCTAAATTTTACTTTAGACGAAGTAGAACAAGGCATTATAGCAAGCAAGGGGGGAAAGGCTCAGGGGCCAGACGGGGTTCCCACTGATGTTTTTTAAAGCCGTCCCATCGTTATGGGGCCCCTTACTAACAATTGTTTTTAATGCTGCTGTAAGTAACGGAGTCCCTCCCACATGGGGAGAATCTGTCATCATTCCTTTTTATAAGAAGGGGGATAAATCGGATGCTAAAAACTACCATCCAATTTCCCTACTAGATTCCTCCGTTAAAATTATGAGTAGGATTCTGCTAGTCAGGCTAGAAGAGTGGGCGGAGGCAAATGGGATTTTAGCCAATACTCAGTATGGTTTTAGGAAAGGGCGAGGAATGCTTGAGCAGTGCATAAAGTTAGATTTATTAATTGGGAAATATACTCATGCCAAACAAGGTTCTCTTTATCTCTGCTTTGCGGACTTAAGTAGTGCATTTGACCTAGTGGATCATTCAATCCTATGGCGAACGCTACTAAAGCTTGGGGCCACTGAGGGAATAATTTATTTTTTAGCGTGGCTGTACGAAAGACTGCAAACTGCTGTCCGGTACGGGGTGAGAGGGGAGTGTACGCCCAAATTTAATGTTAGATGTGGCATCTAACAAGGCTGCGTCCTAGCCCCTCTGCTGTTTACCCTTTTTTTAATGAGGTGGACGCAGCATTAAAATTAGTAAAATCAGATGCCCGGTACATCTATCCCAGGCAAGAGGGATAGATGTACCGGTACTGCTTTACGTAGACAATGCCGTGTTATTGTCCAGGACCCCAATCGGCCTCCAGCGGCTAATGGATAGGTTCGACGATTTTATAACTAATAGGAAATTGCAGATTAACAAAAATAAAACCTACAATTGAAAACTCATAGACCTTAGGGTTCTCCGATACAGGTTCTGTTTGAACTGAGTACACCTTATTTGAAGTGCCGCCGGACCCCAGGGTTGTCGGCTAAACGGCTGTGTTAACTCGGACAACATTGTGAGTAATGCAGAAACAATGCGGCCGGCCCAAGGGGTTGTAGGCCAAACGCTGTGTTACTGTGGAAGTGTACAATAAAGGCCTTTAAACAAAACCAAAAAAAAAAAACCCTACACTATGGTGTGTGGCGGCAGTCGTAACAAACCCTATTCCTTTTTGATAGATAGACAGAAAGTCCAACAAGTGGATACATTTTGTTATCTAGGGATCACCTTTGCCAGAGATAGAACGTGGTCGCACAAAATAATAAATGTTCGGGCAAAGATGGCTAAAAGTGCCTATGGAGTCTTCAGATTTGCAGCTAAGTTAGGCGATAGACGCATTAGGGACATAGCGCAGATCTATCAGTCTAGATGCGTATCGATCGCACTGTATGGGGCAGGGGTATGGGGATATTACTCCGATAGCAGTTTAGAAACTAAGGAAAATAATTTCCTCAAAAAACTGCTCTCTCTACCAACTTCAGCCCCAACAGAACTAATCCATAGAGAAGTCGGGATTAACTATCTGTCAGATCTGATAGCCTTAAGGCCTCTAATGATCTGGCGATCCATTTGGCAAAAAGAGGAGACCGCTATTAATAGAATAATAATTAAGGACTGCCTTGATCTGGACAACTATCTCAGGATACCATGGCTAAAATATATTGTACATAGTTTCCAAGAAATTTACGATTTAAATATTCTGGATGATCCTTACGCTGTAGGAGAGATGCCCAAAACAGTGATGAAAAAAATTTTCATGTCATATAGAGCAAAGAGGCAGTCGAACTACAGGGGGCAATTAACCATGTGTATGTTTTATAATAGATATCTAGACTGTGAAGGCTTCCAGATATATTTGAGCCAGGTGACAAGAATCTCACATAGATATGTTCTTACCAGACTTAGGCTTGGGCCGGCACATCACCTGGTGGCTTTTCCACATCCTAAAAAGCACCCGGTAGGTCCTTGCCCCTGTAATGGCCAAACCAAATAATGCACACAGCACGTTCTTCTTATCTGCAATCTCTATATGAATTTCCGCATTGTTTACCTAAAACCTATGTTTTTAAAATATGGTATTTTTACTGTGGATGCAGCGATGGAGCTGCTTTTTAAAATGCAAGATCCTGATATCTGCTTTTTTACTGCTACTTTGTTACTTAAATCTATTAATGCTAGAAAAAGTATGACATTTTAACTGTGGTTATAATAGTTGATTATCTCTGTACTATGCTGTTCGAATTTGTATAATGATGTATTATGTCTTATGTGTTTTTATGGTCGTTTTATATGAACCGAATAAAGCCTTACGAAATGAAACATACTACAAACACCTCATCAAAAGGAAAAGGGGCATAGGGAGATAGAAACTGGTCCATCACATATCCTCTATAACTATCAAATAACAAAAAATTTGATGTTCCACACAGGAAATAAGGCAAAAAAAAGTCCACTGTTTGACCTCCTAGAGTCTGTATACATTCACTAAGGCCATCCCAAAACTAGGATTTTAGAACCCTTACCCACCTAGGTGGCATGCTTCATCACGGGACTCAGCCCCAGGCTGTGCGGGTGCTACAAAGCCCAGTGGGCCCTATAACACCCAAAATGGGGGGTATCTTTTACTGGCCCTTACCCTGATCAGTGAATCAGTGAGGTGGTTGGTGATAGTGAATTGAAATGAGAATTGTGTTCTTGAGTACAATAGGATCAGTGAGTGTGGTTATGCAGGTAGCTAAAAAGAACAAAATATTCTGTAACTAATTTGATGGTCTTTACCCTGCAGGAAACTGAATATAAAATGTAATACAAACACCTTAAATGTCAAAAATGAATTCAGGTTAAACAAATCTGTAGAAATGCATTGTTTTGATAGGAAAGCAATGTGTATTTAAGGTTCTATGACGTCCCATGCTGGCTGTGACAGTAAGCACTACATTAGTTGAAAAGCACATTACACACAGTATAACACATGGTAGTCAATCAATAAAAGTATGGGCTATGCTCAGTATAAGAGAGGCTGCTGAAAAAGTGTGCAAAAAAGATTTGAAAGAAAGCACTTTGAAAAATGTGTTGTTTTGTCTGTTCCAGTAATCTCTCATCCCACCCTGCCTCCTTGGGGATGCCACGGCATCTATTCGGTTTGCATGACACAACCATAAAAGCAACAGTAAATCAAGAAAATACATTCAGTAATATTTAATATAAAATCATCGTAGTTCAAGTTTATAGTTACCCTACTAAAGTAGGAAAGGTTGACTGCGCATTCCATAAATTAGCCCACTATGTGGTGCACCAACGGGACAACGTTATTTAATAAATAATAAAAATAGTTCAAACACTCACATACAAACTAGTAGCAGCAAATGAAGAGAGTATTACAATAAAGTGCATAATGCTAAGAGGTATTTTAATTAGGGCTTTAGCCATTATTCATTGCTCGTTAAAGTGACATGTGCCTGAGTAAACATTCGGGTTCTTGTGGTACATTGTAAACATTTTCTACCCGAGATAAAGTGTCTTGTGCTTGAATAAAGATTCACCATAGCTGATAATTATAATAGTTATAGTATTATCGATTTCCTGGCTGCTTTACATTTCAGTATATACAATGCAACCCGAAAACAAATATCTGTATTTTCAAAGGCACATAATAAGTTAATTGCGTCCACTGTTGTACGAACCTTATATTTTAAAAGGATGGGCCTCAAGTAAAATTTCCTTAAAAATATATAAAATTTGCAAAAAAAGTATAAAATGGCAACAACTCTGGCTAGAGGTATTATCACATGGACATAGCATAGTGGATCTCTCTCCTGTTACAGGGAAGGATACCAAGTGATGTGCAATCCCCAACCTCAGGCGTATTAAAACAATGCGATGTGAAGGTCTGGATACATCGGACAGATAGGCCTGAAAAACGCTTTTGAGTTCAAGTTGCCTATAAAACACGACAGTTTTTTGGGTTCTAGTTAATTTCAGTCGCTCTCCCCTTTTATATGACAAGAAGGAATCCTTAATTTCCTTCTTTGTAAAGGGGATTGCGTATTCGGACACCTTTAAAATATTAAAATCAAACAATGTACCATACCAATGTATAATGTAACTAAGCCATGGGATGCGGGAGGCGTACTCTAATTATTTTCTGAGTGAACTCTGTCTCGCTTTTGTACCAGATCGAACACCACAAAAGTAATGGGCGTAAAGCTGCAAGGTCCGATATGTAGTTCAAGCCGGTTTCTTGATGGATTAAATCAATAGAAGCCGAAACCGGGACACTCAGTAGTCGTTTTAAAAAGTATTTTTCGTTTTTTTTTAAGTTGGGCTGTAGATGAATGGCCCCATATACCGGCTCCATACAGGGCTGAGGAGACGCATCTGGCATTATATATGGTTACCATGTCTTGTAATCTACGGTCCCCTAGTTTACTAGCAAAACGAAAAATTCCATTTGTGTTCCTTATCATTTTGTGTCTAATGTTTTCTTGTTCCCATACCCATTTACTATTATATTCAAAATTGACACCAAGGTAACAAAAAAATGTAACGGCTTCTATTTTTGAACCCTCAAGAAAAAAAGGCCTTAATGTCTTCTTCTTCTTCCCGCAGGCCATGGTATAGGTCTTTGATTTATTAATTAAAAGTTTTCTATCCTTAATAAAATTCACAAATTCATTAATAAGTCGCTGGAGGCCTAGAGGGGTGCGGGAGATTAAAACAGCGTCGTCAGCATATAACCAGACAGATACCACTGTATCATCAATTTTTGGTGCATCTGCCGGGATGTTATTTAAAATTGTGGCTATTTGATTAATAAAGAGGGAAAATAACATAGGTGCCAATACGCAGCCCTGCCTTATACCTCTTTTTACTGGGAAAAAGGGGGTTCGCTCGCCTGTGGGCCCATAGCGCACACTGCATGTTAACCTCTCATATACTCGCACCAAGAAGAATACTATCTCCTCAGGGGCTCCAGATTCAAGCAATACTTTCCATAACAGGGCATGGTCCACCAAATCGAACGCACTACTTAAATCAGCAAAGCACAAAAACAAGTTGCCCTCCTTGGCAACTGTGTACTTGCTGATGAGTAGATCCAGATTTACACATTGTTCGATCATTCCCATACCCTTCCGGAATCCAAATTGGGCTGGGGTTAATACTCTGCAATCTGTGGCCCAAGTTTCCAGTCTTTTTAAGAGTACCCTGCTCATCACCTTTATAGAGGAGTCCAGTAATGAGATTGGCTGGTAATTACAGGCCTCTGAGCGTGATCCCTTTTTATGTAATGGGACAATGATTGACTGTGCCCATGTTACAGGAAAATGTTACAGGAAAATTCCCCAAAGCCGATGTATTAAAAATTATTGTAAGGAGCGGCGCCCACAGATCCATCAGATCCTTATAAAGGTCTATTGGGATGCCCGTCCGGTCCCGGTGCTTTTCCCCCTTTGCTGTTTATCAACCCATCCCGCACCTCTTCCACTTCAATTAACAGCGGTAGTCTTGGCCACATGTAACCGTTGTCTAAAAATACGTTTAGCACCAACCTATCAGGGTTAAAAATATTAGAAAAATGTTGAATCCATTCGGTGCAGTTTACGTAAGATGTTAGTTTGGGTGCACAGTTCTCCTTTAAAAAGGGTCTGTTAACAGTTTCCCAGAAGAGTTTGCTGTTTTTGGTATCAGCGGCCATATTTAATTTATCCCAGGCTTCAGTTCGCAATTCTTTTTTATGTGTCAGCAAAATTATTTTGTAACTTTTTCTAAGTTCCTGAATTAACAGTTGATTACGAGGCTTAGACCCTAGCGCCATTTTGAGTTTCTGTAAAGCCTGGGTGCATTTTGAGTCCAACCACCTCGTGCCACCCTGTTTATCCACTCTGGGGGATTTGGTCAATACTTTCTTAATTACATTATTTATTTCTGCAAAGTTAATGAGTAAAATTCCATGTGTAACATCCTTATTTAAGCAACAATCAATAACATCCCTACATCTAGTAACCACCTCTGCTTGAATCTTTGGCGGGTCCACACCAGCCCACTTTATTCTCATCCCATTGGGCCGAACAGGGACAATATCTACAGGTCGGTCCTCAGTGTTGAGTGTTTTCCCGCCCCAGTCTAATAATACTATGGAGATGCTATTGTGGTCACTAACCACCTGCTCTCTTATCCAAAGGTCAATAAAACAACTATGTTCAGATAATACAATGTGGTCTATATTACTATTCCCATTCCTCCCAGTGAATGTTGGGCATTTGATGTGACCTTTAGTCATGGAGCAATCTAAAAGCTCAAGGTCGAATTTTGCCATGAGTGTGTTTATAGCCATGTGGGAAATGTAAATTATTGTCATCATTTGTGGAGGAAATAGTATGGGGCTTCATAAATCCACAAGAGTTGGTTAATGCCGTCGGGCGAACACGAATATTAAAATCACCCGCCCACAGGATAACTACAAGTTTTCTTGAAAGATTTAATACTCTATCTATTTCCTTTTCTAGTGGACCTAATGGTCTTTCCTTGTTAAAAATATTATTGTAAAAATGTATTAAGACCAAGTCCTTGCCCTTTGGGAACATTAGTCTCAGGACTTGGCTGTAGTTGCCAATTGAGGCGTAACTTATAATTTTGCACCCCACTAGTTTTGTTGATATGAGCAGCAGTAACCCACCTTTGGCTCTTCCTGTTTGGGAGAGTACAGCGTTTAAACAGAAGGAGGTATAACCTTCCACTACAACCTCTTCGGTACTCCATGTCTCTTGCAGGCAGATGAAATCACTACCATGTCTTATAAAAGCCTGCCAAAAAGGGGTATCCAACTTTCTCTTCAAACCTGCGATGTTCCAGTTTGTTAATGTGTACCCTTCATGTCCTAAGCTCCCAACGGCCTCTACATTCATATCTAGAATTGAACTTACATTTAACTGTTCACCCCCATTTGGCGAGCACTCAATAGGTGTTACTATAACATGTTCACAGATCACGCTATCCTCATTAGTTTCACCATCCCTTCTCCCCGAATTGTCACCTATATTAAAAGTTAAGCTATTTCTTTCAGCACAACCTGTATCATAAGGGCCATTCACTGACGACTGGTCTATCTTGTGTCCCAGGGGTACCCTTTCTGGTACTTTATGTCAGTCATTTTCCTCCATCATAGTCAAACATTCAAATCTGTTAAACAGCGGGATGGGGGGTTGCATTGGGTGTACTGCTTGTGGGGGAGGTAGGTAGTTAATATTAGGGTTGGGGCCCAGCATTCTACGGACAGGTGCTGAAGGATTAGCCCATAAATGTTTGTAAAAATACCCGAAAGGTAGTAGTGTCATATTAAACTCTGTACATGACGGTGGGGGGGCATTAAGTAAAGTTGCGTGCGCCCAGTTTAGTGACCTGAAGCTTATTATTACACAATCCCCATCAAAAGTCTTAGGGGCTGGGCCTATCCAACCCACTCTTTGGGTAAGTAATATGTGTTCAGCGCTTAATATGGGGTAGTTACAGTTGTTAATCATCCAATGAAGGGTTTTGTTCCTAAGTGTTTCTTGCGATTCCGTTTGCCCTTCTCGCAATTTAGGTACATTGCAAAGTATCGTGACATAAGTACTACATTCTGGGGGTAGATTCACTACCCGAGGTATGTCACTGCGCTTTGTAATTCCTGAAGGGTAGGAACTCTTCCTCTCTTCCGTGTCAGTTTTCCCTGTAGCCCTGACCCCGCGTTGGGCGGTTGTCTTTGTCTCCTGAGATAAAGTATATTGTGTCCCCTGTGGGATACCCTTGCTATTGCTCGGTGCGTTATCCTTATTATTTAAGTTGTCACCAACAGACAAAGGGCCCTTGCTTGCATTTGTGGCATTAATAGTACCCCTATGTGTTGGGTCTAGTCTTTCCTTTGCCTTCCCACCCTCTTTATTTTTGTTTGACGTGGTCTTTGGCAATGCCCCATTTGAAGTGGATGCTCGTGGTAGCAGTCCAGGCTTAATGCCGCGTATGTCACTGCACTCTGCAATCTTTGCTATTTGTCCTTCCATAGAACCTATCCTAGTTTCAATATTTGACATCCTTAGGCAGATATGCCCTAATAGAGTGGAAAGCAGTGTCTCCATTCGAACCCAAAATCCGGCATTCCCGGCCTCTATGTTATCCTCAGGGGGTTGGGCACCTATAGCATTTGAGTGACTCATGGCCCTATCACTTCTTTGCCCAACAGGGTTTTGTGTCACCTTCCGATATACACGCCTAGCTTTACCCCTTTGTTTGTTTATAAGTTGTTCATTAGTGACATGTTTCAGTTTACTCTTTGCTTTTTGCCCCCTGGTTCGTACTGGTGAGCTATCATGGTTTACCCTATCCATAGTTACTAATTCACTGCATTGGTGGGCGTCTGAACCTTCCAATACTGCCTGGTCATCAGTCTCAAGTGATAGGGAATCTTTATCTAACGGGGGCGACTGCATGGTGGGGGTAGATGAAAGCCTACTACCCATAAAGGAGTGGTCTGTAATCGCCAGATCCTGTTTTGAGCTATTCCCGTAGTTCGCAGCTCCAGGTAATCCTGCATATGATTCTGTGAGTAAGGATTCAGAGGTGTTATCCAGGGTCATGGATGTATTTACTACTTTGGTAAAAGGGAGAATGCTTGGGGGGAGCGAAAAACATCTCTCGGTGTTCTCTAAGGCTGTGGCCACAACCCCTATTGTTTTTTTGCAACATTTTATCTATCGCGGTCAAACTTGGGAGAGTGGTGGTCGTGGCTTTCTGCCTAGTTTGCGGCCGTGATAAAACTGGATTTTTGTTACCCATTTTACAGGATTTAAGATATGACCTCAGCAACGCTGGGACAACCAATACGAATGCAGGTATCAATACAAGCGGAAATAATACTTAAGTCAATACATAAGGCTCACATCTGTTCCATTAGCGTTTAGTCCTGATGTAATGTCTGCAATGATGGTTGATCTGCCAAGGGACGTGGCCCAGCCCAGCCTCGGCCTGCCCCGGACGGCCACAGACGGCCCGCCCTTTGCCCGGGCTTAGCCCGGCGCAGTCCTGCGCGCAGTCCCGCGACGCGATGCTGTGGTGCTTCTTATGCGCCTCCTGGCGCGAGAGGTGCCGGTGTTGGCGAGTTCCGCTTCGGGTGCTGGGAAATCTGGGGGCTGTAGTGCGGGATGCTCCCTCCGCTCTGCGGCCGCTTTGGGTGTTTGCTGCGGCAGCGGGAGGGAGTCAAGCTGACAGTGGCTGGTCCGGTGTGCCCCAAACAAAACAAGGTCGCCCACTCCGCAGGGGCTGTGGTGCTTTTTATGCGCCTCCTGGCGCGAGAGGTGCCGGTGTTGGTGATTTCCGCTTCCGGTGCTGGGAAATCTGGGGGCTGTAGTGCGGGATGCTCCCTCTGCTCTGGGTGTTTGCTGCTGCGGCGGGAGGGAGTCAAGCTGACAGTGGCTGGTCCGGTGTGCCCCAAACAAAACAAGGTCGCCCCAGCATCTATTTGTCCCTCGGTCACATCACAGACTGCATTTTTTGAAGCCCGAGAAAATGTTTGTGAGTACCTATGCTTCAGCATGTCTTCACAGATTCAGTCTGGCAGTGGCACACTGACTCCCATGGAGATGCCCTCCTGAACTTTACCCACAATCTAGAGCAATTTGTAACAATTATTCATATTACCTAATCTAACGAGCATCTCATATGGATTTTTTTGAGCCTTTTAGTATTTGTTTTGTAATTAAGGTAGGGGTTTCGCCAGTAGATTCCTTAATCTGAGGAACATCTTTGCTGATTGTTTTTAACCTCTTAGTAATTGTTTTGTAGTTGATCTCCTACCATTGTCGACTATTTGTATCCTTTGGGTTTTGATTACATCTTTGTAAGTAACACTGATAGCCTCATTTATAGGGCATTCATTAATGTATATACATATATAATATATATATATATATATATGACCCAGATGAAGGTCTCGGCCGAAATGCTTGGGGTTGTTTAGATTTGCTGGCACACATGCACTTTGCAAGAAAAAGAAAATAAGTTTAATAAATATTGCAACTGAATCTTCTTACCTTCAGTGTGCCTACTTCCTGTTTTACCTATCATTGTTTGATTGGTGGATTGTATGGGCAGTATCCGGAAGTGAGTACCCTATATATATATACATACATTCGCTGAAACAATCAAAAGTTACAGAGACGTTACATTTAGGGAATATTATTTTTAAAAAACCTCTGAAATTCACTGAAAAAAACAAAGATCACAGGGATGTTACAGTTTGGCTGACATTTCACTGAGCTAACTATAACTCGTGACCCTGCAATGCACTGCTTATATTATGTTTCCACATATTACACAACTCATGACATGATCAATGACATCACTGATGGTATCTCAAATGACATCACTCATGACATGAAGCACGGAATCTCTAACACACCTCTCTGACACACCCACTCATACCCCAATATAACCTTTCATACACCCACTCCAACTTCCACACTAGCATTCTAAAAAACCATTGACACACTCATACCCATACTTACACACCCGCTCACTGATTCATAGGACTACACACACATCGAGCGGCAGTCTTTATTAAAGAATTTGGCAGCAGATCTTTCCTGTGTGGGCCCTTTCGTTCTGTGGGCAACTCAAGTTTGGATGTATATCGGCTAGCCTAGCCGTGGAAGGAGCCCCGCTGCAGAGGCAGACCCAAGGTAGACGCCAACCGGCTTTACCAACTGTGGGACAGCCGCTGGTAATGAAGACTTCAATGCGCCCGCAGAGTGAAGGGAGACTGTATACAGCAACCCACTGGGGTTAATTTATTTTAATGATACTTCATGTGCAGGACACTCACTAGAGGAACACGGCTCCACAAGTATCAGGAGGCCTTGCGAGCGGCCACGCCCTAGGGGGCGGGTACCAGGTTGAATAAAGGTGCCACAATATTCCCTGCACACTCGTAATGAACTGAGTCTATGAAGAAGTCCAACCAGCACGAAACGCATCGGCTCGAGCATTTGATATTGGCTGAAGGCATTCTGTTCTCACTCGAGAGGCAGTCTTTATTAAAGAATTTGGCATCAGATCTTTCCTGTGTGGGCCCTTTCGTTTTGTGGGCAACTCAAGTTTTGATATATATATATATATATATATATATATATATATATATATATATATATATATATATACATTGAAAAAACCATATGTTTCACACACGTTATAGTTAGGAATTAGCATTTAAAAAACTATGCAAATTCATTGAAAAAACCATAGGTTTCACACGTTATAGTTAGCTGAACATTTCTCTCATACAAAACCTTTGAAATTCCTCCGTTATAGTTAGCTCAGCTTACTATAACTTGCGCGCCCGCAATGCACTGCTGATGACGTCACATATTACATCACTCATGACATGGTCAGTGACATCACTCATGACATCACTGATGACATCTCAAATGACATCCCTGATGACATCACTGATGACATCATCCTTGTGGCAGACCTCCCCTTACTGTAATATAACCTTTGATACACACAATCAAAAATAGAAACAAAAATTTTCAAAAAAATGGAGATACCAATTCCAGTTAGAACACCCTATTGAGTAATCCCAAAATCTACATACAGTATTTCAAAGGTTTTGTAAATTATAATTTATAAATGTATTCATTATTATGTCTTTCTTTTTATACTAATTTCTTATATTTTTAATATAAATATTTATATTTATTTTATTTTTTAGATTAGATTTCATATTCTTATTATTAAATAATAACAAAACTAAATTGCAAAGTAATTTTTGGATGAATTATTGCTTGACGTCGGTTGCAAGTATAACACAGCTCCAGCAATTCTCTTGGGGCACTATGCTCACAATGCTGTATCAATCCTTACACCTCCTTCAAGCACATGCAAGGTTTTGACGCAGCATAAGCTCAAAACTCACTGAATAAAATGTTATACATTTCATTCAGTCACTTTTACGAGGCCTTGCTGCACCCCCTTCTGCACAAGAAAGCCTCTTCTGGCGCAGCGCTTTACAATATAATAAACCCTCCAGATGCATCACATTGTTAATAGCACACACCATGGCACATCTTTTGCACCACTGCTGTGTCACAAAAGTGACACAACGGCTGTGTAAAAGAGGCACAAGGGGATTGAAAATCCACCCCTAACACATACAAATTCACCCAGGCACTTTCACCAGCAGCGCAAATTGAAGCATACACTTGTAACATTTTTATGTACCTATGATACATTCAAGTGCTTCGGACATACTACAGTATACTATAGATAAACACCTTATAGATTTATGCTGTAGCAGTTCCTTATAGTTCTGCACTTTCACATTCTCCATACTCTAGTAACATATTCATTCATTTATTTATGAACTACACATTCATTCTAACAAACTTTTACACACTACCATAGAAATATAGTTATTTCTTTGAGCAGTGAAGGTAGTTCTGAAAAGAACTGTTTTTTTTCTTTTGTATTTTTTTTGTGTTTTCTCAACAAATTCCAAGCGGAACGAAAGAATGAAAAAAAGAACAACTAATGTCGAGGACAGCAATGATCCTGCATCCTGCGTTTCATCAAGTCTACAGACTGTTCCCCATAACACAAAAGTTTATCGCAATAAATGCATAATATTTTAGCTTTAGCAAAGTCAGAATCAATTTGTGGGTGTGGACTGCTTGCTGACAATGCTAATGCCGCAGTTGATATGCTTGGTGCAGTAGCAGGTGGATTCTCGTGCAACCTCCATCTTGCAGCTCGAGCAAAGTACTTGGGGTGCAAGTTCTTCACGTGTCGCACCATATTTGCTGTGCTAAAGGAGTATTTTTTACATGGATCACCCCTTGAAAGAGTTGTTTGGCAAATTTTACAGGTTACTTTTGTAGCATTAACCTTTTTTTGACCTTCTGGAAAAGTGAAAAACTTCCAAATTAGAGCTTCTTTCCTCTTCTTGGGACGTTCTTCAGGAATGAAATCTCCCTCTGAAGAACTGCTGGAAGATGAGTTCATTGCTCTTATTATTGTGATCCTACTTCTATTTGAGAAGATTCTCAGAACAAATGCTTCTTCTTTGAAAGTCAAAGTCGAATAATTATAATGGGACGGAACTTTCAACAGTCGCAATAGGAAAAGTTATGAACCAATCAAATCTCTGCTTTTAAAGTCACATGGCTTTGTGTACACTTATGATGCGCTTGCACAGCTCTTTCAATACGAGTACGCTTGATGTTCTACCGGGATTTGTGTTATTCTTTTTAAAAGTAATATATGATTGTTACAAGTATTTTTAAAAAATCATACTTATCCCAAATGTCTGCCCTTAGTATGTACATTAAATACATACATGTTTTAAACCAAGTAGAAACATTGCCCCCTTTCGCGTACAGAACGCCGTACATGACGTCACACCGAAGCTTTAATGCGACGCGTAACGTCAAAGCATATGTACCGTATGCAGGGGCACACACTGAGTATGATAAGCAGTACAAACTATGGTGCGATCTCCCTCTCAGTGACAAATCAGAGCTCAGGGTGCGCTAAGGAGAATGATTAGAAGTGCTGACTCATTGCAGATCCGATTCTGGGCCTGCCTCTGCACACATGATAACACTGCCCCCATCTCTCTCTGTTGTTAATTGTTAGTGCACACACTCATACTTGCACATGCGCGGTGCACGCCCGCCCACACTACCCACATGCCACCACCTAGCATGCTTGCTATCATTTAGCCTGCAAACCAATACATTACCCAATGGCATGTCCCCCAGGGCCATCATTCTTACAGACCGCGAAAACGCCACCAATGACGGCCCTGGCCTTGGTGTGGACAGCCACCGCAGTCCTCATATAATGCTGGCACTGACGTGAGCACGCTCTCTTTTGCCTGCCTGTGCTGCGGTGACAGACAGACTGTCGAAAACCCCCCAGACTCAGCGAAACCGCAGCATTTCAAGACACGACAAAAGACGACAGAAGCAAAGGTAAGAGAAGACGTCACAACATCAGCCTCCACTCTAAATTTTTTTATCCTTCATATGGCTTTCCTACCCCTCAATGGTTTTAAATTACACTTACATAATTGAAATATTTCTTTATAAGTAACGAGGTCCTATACACATCTAATTTTAAAAATTGTGCGTGCATACATTTCTGTGTCGTATTTCTGTACTACGCCACGTACTTAGGCATCTATTACTATTAATTGTGCGTCCATGATAGTACTTTTATTCTGCGTCACGAGGCCGTCCCAGGCCTCTATTAACTTATTCATCTTCCTTTGTTTGCTGGAGCTGCAACAGTCTTAACTGTAAATATTAAGACCCACATTAAAGTTCACTTTTGATAGTAGTTACGCAACTCAGTTTACGATGACTAATCAAAACGTCCCTTTGTTTCTTCAGCAAACATCCTTCAGAAGCAACCACGGCCTATCGAGCAACAGCAATGGAATTCTCTGCAACTTATAGAATATACTTTTAAGTATAGAAGCAGAGTTCAAGTCGAATGGTGAACTCCGGTGGCCACACTCTTTATACAAGGTAAGCACAGCAGCCTAGATCTACAAAGCCTTAATAGCAATGCATTAGAAATCAGTCGCCATAACGGGCGTCAGTAACGCGGTAGGCACTTCCATATAAACACCACTTGAACGCAGCACTATAACAACTGAAATACACCAGGTACAAACTGGCGCTAAAGTGCTCTATTAAATTCCAATCGAAGCTCAGGTTAGATGTGAATGACATCTAACATGAGCTTCGATTGGAATTCCATAGAGCATATTATCAAACCCATTATCGCCACTTTAGAGACACTTTCCTGCCGATAAAGTGGCGATAATTTTGTCGCCAAGGTTGGATAATATGGTCCTCTCCACTATCATAAATAAAAAGTTACACTACAGTTTTACGAGTGCTGTGTACCTGGTACATTTTACTTGTTATAGTGCCGCATTCAAGTGGAATTGTTGGTAGCCATTTTGTGCCTCGGTAGAAGCGACGGTGAAGAAGTCTGTGAAATATGTGTGCAAAACGTGAACAGGGGCAGGGTAGACACACCCTGACCCCCCAGGCCTGCTCAGGGGGTCGCATAAGGACCCGTAGGGCAAAAAAGTCAGAAAAAATATAATTTTTTTTTAAAACTTGCAGGATGCGCATTGGATCCGCGCACTTCGCCGCCGAAAAACATGATGCATGTATTTTTGAGATATAAATCAAGCTTATGTGTAGACAAAGGCAGTTTGGGGGAAAAGTGACATCAGTTCTCCAAAGGTGTCCTTCATAAGCATTTCCAGACCTACCCCAGTCATAGTGCCTAGGTCATTGCCACCACAGTGCACAATTATGAGGTCAGGGTGTTGGAGATTTAAAAAGGATTTCACCAATGGCATCAATTGGTGCCACTTTAATCCTCTCTGTCCAATCCATTTAATGTCTATGTTTGGTAAACCTAGGTCTTTGTGAATTCCTTTCTGTTCTGTGTACCTTTGGCTCCAAAAAATAAAGCTGTGTCCCACAATCCACACTCCAAGCATTTTGAAGGGAGGTCTGGATGCACTCAGATGGTCTCTGTAAATAAGTGGCAGTTTGAAAACTAAGATTTTTCTAAAATGGTGGATACGATGCACTGTTGAAAAAAGAAAAGAAATTATTGGTTGTTTGATAACATTCTACTCTGAAAACTATGGTGCATGTTTCTGTTTTTCAGAGCATGATTCTAATTGGTTATTAGAAAGTGATTGAAAAGAACATTACTTAGGATAAGCTGGTATATTGAGAACTCAAGCACCCTTGCTGTTTTCATTAGCAACATTGTGTGATGAACTTTTGACCTGTGTGCTCAGTTAACTGTTTCATGAAGTGTTTCTTTGATAACAGGCAGAAGGCAGAATGGGGGTAGGGTTCAAATGTATGTCGTTTGGAAAGGATTGAAATGTCTAACCAATAGAAATGTGTGTTTGGTTTTGAATTAATGTGGGAAGCAATGTGATTTGATGTGAAGGTGTATATGTGTTGAAAATGAGAGGGAAATTCTGTCATTCTATGGTTCTGGTGAGAGGTGTTGAAACAGATTCTGAATAAGAAAATCTGCTGTGTGACTGACGTACTTCTTATTCTGCAAAACAATTGGAAAGGTGAGTTATTAATTTGTAAGTGAATGTATGTGGTGCATTTTGTATTTAATCAGAGTAATGTGTTTGTCCTGGTAAAGTGCAGGGAATACTTTTTTTTCTCTAGAATTTTATTGTGAGTGTGTGTTCATTTAGAAAGTATTCTGAGATAAGCATTTGTTTGTTTTATGTGTTTGCACACAGATAAATATGCTGTTGTAATGTTTTGGTAGAATTAGAAACCAGTTATTTTTTATGTATTTGCAAAACGAGTGAAGTTTCTACATTAAAATGCAGTACTTATTCTACACTATGAAATGTGTTTTGGTAAAATAGAAGGGATAGTGTTGTTTGTCTAGAATCACACAGTGAGTCTGTGCATTTAGGAATCACTCTGAGAGAAGCATTTTGGTAGTTTATGTGTTTCCCGACATGTTTTTGATTAAAAACCTATTGTGTTCTCACATTTTGGTAGAATTAGAAAATAGTCATTGGTTATTTGTTTCCAAACTGAGTTTAGTATTAATAGTAAAATGCAGCTCTGAAATATATGGAATGCATGCTTAATGTTTTTGCAGAGAAATAAATACATGTAGTCTTGCAGTGACATTACCCCTAGTATGATTTCCTACACTACCCAAACACCACCGTACTACTGTAAACCCTTAATGTACCTCCAGCATGACTACCTACACTACCTATTCACCACTTTACTACCCTAAACCTTAAATCTACCCCAGCAGAACCTCCTACACTACCCAAACACCAGTTTATTTCCTATAACACTACCCTACCACATGCGCATAGCCTTTGCTATGAAAACAGTGATGAACAATCCACATGAATTCATAGCACATGGAAAGGTGATTAAACACCATAACACACCAAAGATAATGTAGTACGAGTTGCAAAAGAAATGGCCAATGTTATGATCCTGTTCCAAGGAATGTGCAACTAGCACAGGGATGATAGAAGAAACATAAAAGGTAGCAGAGTATTGCAGCAATATGAAGGGGGTATAACGCTCTGCAGGCTGCTCCAACCCAAGTAAAGCCTTGCGTTAATCCTGAAATTCACTGTGTATAAATAAAGTCCAATAAACAGTAATTCAAATGCGCTGCTGCGTGCCTCACACAAAGCAGACAATCCGTAGTTCCCCCAGGGAATCAGTGAGGGTCAAGAAGAGAAATTACTCAGCCCCCGCTAGAGCCTTAAGAAACTCATCCAACGAGGGTGGGAATTAGGTAAACACAAGGAAGCCCCGCAAGAGCCAGTCATCGGCTTGTACAACTGGGCTTTGGAATGCCCAACAGAACAAGCTGCTGGGCCGGAATTCAACAGAGAGTAACGATGAGCGATGGTGCAAAAGCACCCCTACCGTGACCAGGATATGCAGAACGCCACAAGAGAATCCTGGAATTAACGACACCCGACTGGTGCCACAGAAGCGTTTACATTCGCTTCCGTGCAACGTCGTGACGTCATTAGAGTCACGTTCTTGGCTTCATGGGAATTGTAATTTCTCGTCCACTTACCAAGAGGCTTGCACCGGCTCTGAGGAAGCGACGTGACAGTGACATGATATACTGGCACAAAGGGAACTGCATCTATACGAACAGACTCACAGGACAGTTGACAGAACATGTGGGACATACACTGGCCCCCACCTTCACAACATGGATGTTGTAAATCCCAATGAACTGGCACACAAGATTAAGGGGATCAGCCAAACACATCCTGCTGCACACGGAGAGGCTGCAATTTCCCATAGAGCCTGTTGTTGTGATGTCCCACAGATTGTCAATCTGTGGCATCCGCAATGTGTCAGGGGCAAGGTTTGCACACATTGATGCCTTCACCAGACTCCACACTCCACTACAGAGGACTGTCAAGAAGGGTGACTGTCATGTTATGGGAGTGATGCTACATGTTATGTGATCTATGGTGAGGAGACATGTATGCATGGTACTACAACATGCACAGAAACAGTTCCCACACATTACCAAACCGTACCAACAAAAAAAGCCTGTTTGGATTCCTTACCCGAACTGACATTTACACATGTCCATGCATGGAACGCTGATTCTGCCCACGTCGCAATCATCATGAGGAATAGCAGGAGGACAAAGATGACACAAGCAGACAACAGGCACAGTGACCTGGGAATGACAGACACACAAGAGGTCACCCGAATTGTTTTTTTGCAGCAGACATGGGCAGTTACGATACATGAATAATGTAGGACACATGCACATTTCAAAGAAAGTCATTGCGCATTACTGTGTGGCATGACATCAGCACTTGAGTGACACATCAGAACACACATCAAAGTCACTTTGCATTCAGTCAGCTGGACACACACATTGCAACACATGCCACTCAATGCTACAAGCTTGCTCACTCATACCAGTGAATCACAATTATGAGAAGAAGTTGCGTATGAGCTGACTACGGATATCATCCTCCTCCTGCTCCTCATCACTTGCATTGTGACCAAGCCCTTGATCCTCAAAGGGTGGATGTTCCTGCTCCACAGGATCCAGGATGAGTGGTACTGCCTTCTCAACTGCCATGTTGTGCAGCATTCAGCACACATTGAAGATCTTACAGACCTTGTCCGGTGCATATGGGAGGGATCCGCCGGTCTTATCGAGGCACCGTTATCGGCTCTTCAGGAGGTCAAACGTCCTCTCAATCACTCGCCTGGTCTGCCCGTGTGCATTATTGTATCGCTGATATGCTGCTGTTCTTGGGTTGCGGAGAGGTGTCATTAGCCATGACATGTTGGGATATCCCGAGTCCCCTACATGGAAACATCATGTAAATAAGTGGGTCAGGAGATGCCGTAAGAGCAAAAGATCCAGAAACACACAGGACAAACAGAGTTTACCCACCTACAAGACATGCCTGTTCGTTGCGCAGCCCCAGCATCATTTGTGACACCCTGCTATGCCTCGTGATGAATGCATTGTGTGCCGAACCAGGAAAACGTGCACAAATGTGGGAAATCAGCATGTTAGCAAGACACACCACAAGGGCATTCATTAAATGGTAATGTTTACGGTTGCGGTAAGCCTGCTCCTGTGCCTGTGGTGCCACCAAAGCCACATGTGTCCCATCAATGGACCCAATGACATGTGGCATCCCTCCCAGGGCATAGAAATCACCCTTGACATCTGTCAACTCTTCAGGAGTAGGAAATTTGATGAATTCATCAAGGTGCTCCAACATGGCTGCCAAAACATCACGCAGGACACGGCTGAACATTGTCTGTGACATCCCACCAACATCAGCTATGGTCAATTGAAACGTACCTGTAGCAAAAAAATGTAGGGCTGTCATCACCTTAATCTTGAGGGTCAGCGCAGTAGGATACCTGTGTTGCTCTTGGAGATGTGGTGCCAGCTTGTTTGTCAAGGTCTCAATCAACTGTTGAGTGAATCTGTAAAGTCGGATGCAGGCACCTTCCCTCATGATAGCCAAGTCCGGGAATGGCCTTGTTACAGGTGGTGCCCTGCAGGACATTTTTGGGAATAATGAAGATTGACAGTCAACCAACATTAATGGCAATGAACAAAGCACATGCAAAACTGCTACTAGACATCTGGTCACTATGGAGTCTGGCATGTGCTATACATCCAGGACACATATGCCAGCTTGCTGGCACTCCTACGAAAAGCCAGATGCAACTGTTGATTGATAAAATCAACATGACATGCCCTGAAATGAGCTGGTGGGCCGGTCTGAGTGAACAGCCAGAGATATCACCGGAGTGACACACGTCACTGCACCTGCAGTGGAAGGATGTTCTCCCATCCAGACAGCTGACTGCAAGGCACACGCACAGGTCACATGGAATGTCAAATGTACACATGAAACACATTGCGATTAAGGGGTACACGTGACAACAAAACAACACAGCCATTGACACGTCGCAGACATGTATACCTGGGGAAATTTGATGTTTGATGCACACAGACCCAACAGCCGTGGGAATCCACATGTGGCATGGTGTGCGTAGATGTGAAACCATTCCCATCACAACACAGACCCATGTTTGATGCACCAACAGCAGATGCAGTTTACAGAACACAAACAGCAAGCTCAATATAACACATGACACACACCTGACATAGTCACATAGGGTCATGCTGAGCATGACATGTCAGTTGACAAAGTGCCCCTGTCCCTGGCATCAGGACACAGGTGCCGGTAGTGATGACTGTACCATCCCGGTGTTGCTGTGCATGACATAATCGGGCTACTGATACACATGTGACAAGTGTCAAGGTGATGTGTGCCACATAGTGCCCCATCACACATGACATGTGTCCCCAGGTCAGCACACATCGATTGTGCAATAAAATTAGATGCCCTGTGCTATATCACTGGTTGCCACACCTAGGGCCTGCACATGAAAGTATGCAATGACAAGTACTTGATAGACATCTTTGTGCGAACCGTACCCCTACATTCCTGGTGCGTGTGTGCCTTATATCACAATTGTAATGGTGCCATACGCTAGCGTGTGAAATGTACCGTACCCCTACATTCGGGCGTGTCTGTGCCTCGTATCACTATTGTAATGGTGCCAACGCAAGCGTGTGAAACGCACCATACCTCTACATTCCTGGTGTGTGTGGGCGTCATATCACTATTGTAATGGTGCCATACGTGAGTGTGTGAAATTCACCGTACCCCTACATTCCGGGCATGTGTGTGCCTCGTATCACTATTGTAATGGTGCCATACGCGCGCGTGTGAAACGCACCGTACCTCGTGTGTGAAACGCATCATACTCCTACATTCCGGGCGTGTGTGTGCTTCGTATCACTATTGTAATGATGCCATACGCAAGCGTGTGAAACGCACTGTACCCCTACATTCTTGGCGTGTGTGTGCCTCGTATCACAATTGTAATGGTGGCATACGTGAGCGTGTGAAACACACCGTACCCCTACATTCCAGGCATGTGTGTGCCTCGTATCACAATTGTAATGGTGCCATACGCGAGCATGTGAAACGCACCGTACTCCTACATTCCTGGCGTGTGTGTGCCTCGTATCACTATTGTAATGGTGCCATACGCATGCGTATGAAACACACCGTACCTCGCGTGTGAAATGCACCGTACCCCTACATTCCGGGCATGTGTGTGCCTCGTATCACAATTGTAATGGTGGCATACGTGAGCGTGTGAAACACACCGTACCCCTTCATTCCGGGCATGTGTGTGCCTCGCATCACAATTGTAATGGTGCCATACGTGAGCGTGTGAAACACACCGTACCCCTACATTCCGGGCATGTGCGTGCCTCGTATCACAATTGTAATGGTGCCATACGCGAGCATGTGAAATGCACCGTACTCCTACATTCCTGGCGTGTGTGTGCCTCGTATCACTATTGTAATGGTGCCATACGCATGCGTGTGAAACACACCGTACCTCGCTTGTGAAACGCACCGTACCCCTACATTCCGGGCATGTGTGTGCCTCATATCACTATTGTAATGGTGCCATACACGAGCGTGTGAAACGCACCGTACCCCTACATTCCGGGCGTGTGTGTGCCTCGTATCACTATTGTAATGGTGCCATACGCGAACGTGTGAACGCACTGTAGATGTGTGTGGATCTCAAAATTACATAGGGGATGAGCAGTAGGCCCTGAATGCATTCCTGGGTGTCATGGATACAGAGTTGTGAGTTGCTATGTGTCCAACAGGTGTCCTGCAAAAGTCAGGTGGCCCAAAAAATACAATGTTGCAAAGTGATTGTTGAGATGCTCAAAATATAAAGGATGCGAATGCGTTTCAGAGCCATATGTTTAAAGGGATTGGAGGAAACGTACAATGCAAACGATTCTGACCTATCACTCTGTACTCATCGAACTGAAAGCCCCTCAGCAGCACTGATTTAAGGCAGCATGAACCCCTGAGAGGGCACTTGCCTGCACAACATTGGAGTGGACCACACTGATGCTCTCTCTGCATCCTCTGGCTACCATGGCACATACTGTGGAGAGGGCCCAGGCATTCACAGAGGATGAGAACCAGGCCCTGCTGGACAGCCTCCTCCCACAGTACCTGATGCTGTATGGAAGACCAGAGGAGCAGGTGAGTGCTGACTCCACTACCTTTGACTGTGTACCTGTTGTGTGAGTGTCACAACAGGCATTGTGTCCAGGTGGAACAGACATGCAATGTGTTTTGGAGTGAGTCCCAGGGGGTGTACATGCTGATGTCTCTCATGCAGAGCATGAAGTAGTTCATGTGTGTTCACTCCTCACTTGCATTGTGCTTACTGTGACATTCACTGCATAGTGAATGACACATTCCGCCGGGCCAAATCTTTGTGGCTTTATTTACGAATGTCCTGAGGTGAGTTGTCCAAATGATGTGTACAACCTCATGGACATTGATGTGTGTGAATGTGCCTTGTCATGTTGGTGAGTGTGTATGTGATGTGTTGCACCACAGCTGCATGGCGTATGCAGCAGCTCTCCCCATCTGATGTGACAAGTAAGCAGTGCTGTGCGCCTGATTTGCAAAGCTAGCACGACACCTGAGATACCACACAGGTAAGTGGCACATGTGGAGAGTGAGGGTTGTATCCGCTGTTGTCAGTGACAGGCGAGTGATCTGTGCCAGGGTGTGTCTGTCTGGTCTGCTGAGGGTTCGTCAGTAGAGTGGGGTATGTGACTGATTGGCACGTGCTGTCCAACACCCTGCAGTTGCATGTGCTGCCCAGTGTGTGCCATGATCAGTGAGTGTGTTGCACCCGTTACGTCATCTGTTAGCTTTCAATACCATGTAGTGCACTGGGGTTTGCACACAGGCCAAAATCACATGGACAATGATGCAATTCCTGTCAGCATCCTATGCCCTGTTCACATTATCAAAGATGTTCAAGTGTGTGTCTCTGGGACATGGAGCAGGTGTAGTGATGTTGTCTCACTGTGTCTTCCTGACAGGTAACAGCCTACGAGAAGGGGCTAATCTGGCGTGACATTGTCAGGGCCGTCAGGCCGGTGGGGGGCCCTCGCCGGCGCCTAAGGAACATCCAAAAGAGGTGGCAGGACATTCGGTGCTGGACCTGGTGTATCGCCAGGGTCCAGCTGAAGTTGTCACCTCCGCGCTGGCATGGTGGACGCCATCGCCTGACCCACCACATGCTCCGTGTTCTGGCAGTGGTTTTCCCAGACCTCGATGGGCAGTTGCAGGAGAGCCAGCAGCAAGGAGGGGGTAGGTACATGGCTGTTTGTTGTGTTGTGTGTCACCTGCTTTTTGAAGTGCTCTGAAGCCTGGCTACACTCCCACAGTGGGGTGTCTTCTCAGACAGTTTATATGTGCAGTGTCTTTCAGTTTCCCCATAGTCACCTGGTGCTCATTTTCATCCCTTCCCCTCCTTGACATGTGTCCCCTGCTCTGTGTGTAATCACATTTGCACATGTTCATCTAGGGTGCAAGAAATTCAAACTGCACATTGATTTCCGCATCATGTGGGAGGGTGGTCTGTGACATGTGTTGGGACCTTGCCTGTGCCATGAACTGTGCACTGTGTTGGGGCTCCATATTTGTTGGCACTGATGATGAGTCTCAACATAGGAGTGTGAGGTTTCAACTGCACACCCTTGCAGCATGCATGACCAATGTTGTGGCCTCAGACATGATGTACATGTGTGGGAGATATGCATAGTGCCATGACAGTTGCTCATTGTACAGTCAGCTCATTCCAGGCCTACGGAGCAGTGTGCCCACTACAGTCCCCTGATACACTCTGGCCTCCTAATCATGTGTGTCATCCAACACTGTGCCCATTCTATGTGGGTTCAGTTTGGGTCTGCCTCTGTGGCATTGGTCCCTGGCATAGTTTGTATTTTTCCTGTGTCTGCTACATGTGTCCACTGGACAGGGATACAACATTTGGATTGTGCGTACTCGCACTGGGCAGTGCCTGTGTGCCTATTCACAGCAATCTGTTGATGGTTGTTTATCACAAATATGTATTGCCAGCCCCACGAGGTGCGGTTGGGTTACTTTTGGAATTGTTGTTGCACAGTTTTTGTAACCCCGATTCAGAGGTGTCACTTCTTGAGCTGTATCAATCACATTGATTGAGGTATGGGGCTGTTGTGCGGGAGAGGTCTACATGGGCACGCCTGATTTTGCCTTGCCAGGTCTGACCTGTGGGTGAGAACTTGCTAAACAATGATTCACCACGCGCTGCCTCTGTGATGGTGGCCAGTGCTTACTGTTTGGGCTTTGCAGCCTGTCTCATTTTGTTCCATACATGATTCAGGCTCATACATTTTTGTTACATGTATGTAGTTCAGATGCAACGCTGATTTGTCTTTGTGTGCAGACATCTGTGTCGACATTTTGCCTAGGGATAAGGGTGTGTCCACAATGCAGCAATGATTTTGTCCATCACAATTGCAGGCCCATTAGCTTAAGCATTGTCCTGAGTTGGGACATGTGTGCCACTCCACATGCCAGCCAGTAGGTTTTATGTGCAGGCAACTGTGTCATCAGGGAACGGATGTCCATGTGACGACTGACATATTTCAATTTGTGACACACAAATGATGGTACCTTGGCACTCACAACACTTGTTAAAAGTTCTTCATGTTATGAATGTGGTAATTTGACGATTTGTGGCAATAACACTTATGTGCCTGCATGATAGATGTCTCACAAGGAAGTGCACACAAAACGACATTTCCACTTTCATGGAAGACACTGGCACCTTTCCAAAGAAGCCATTGTTAGCGATAAATGGTGTGGCCGGATCTCCATATACATGTTCCCACAGTGGTCTTGAGGTCTTGAAAATCCTTTGCTGTCAATGATACAAACTACGGAGTGTCAAGACATCAAGACCTCCGTTGGCTCACGTATATGGACATTCTGCAATGCAATTTGTTTCTAACAGTGTTTGATTTGAAATGGTGCCAGCTTCTTCAATGAAGGTGGAAATGTTTTTTAGTGAGCACTTCCTTGTGAGACATCTTTCATGCAGGCACATAAGCGTTCATGGCGAATTACCACATTCAATACATGTCGATTGTGTAAAGTATTGTGAGTCCCAAGGTACAAACATAAAAAAAAAAAAATCTAAATGTACTTACAGGGCTCTGAGTGTGGTGTCAACTTGGGGAGTGAGGTGGGTTAGTTTACCCTGAGGGGCACCACTACTGTTTCTTTCTTGGTGAACAAGAGGTCGCATCACTTCATTGTATTGATATGCTCTCCTGTTCACAAACACTAGCTTCTCTATGTTTTTCTCATTCAAGTTGTGGCCTGGTGTGGTCTTTGGATCCTTGTGTCCAAGTAGCATTGTGTGTCTACCAACTGGGCAGTACAGGGCTCAAATATGTGTGCAGGTATTTGGCTGTTAATCATGATGCTTGGCCTGATTTGCACTGTGACCTATTGATTTTGTGCTCATGTGTCAGATGTATACAGGTGACTGATGCATTTCTGTTTCTTCTCCTTGCCCATAGCATCATCACCTGAAACTGGAGGAGACAGCTGCACGGACCAGGAGGAGGGCCCCAGTCACAGTGCCACCAGCGTGGAGGAGTCCAAGGGAGCCAGTGGCCCGGAAGGTGAGGGGAGTCAGTCAGCGGACCTGTTGGGAGGCCACTCTTATTCCAACGCCGATGGCTCCGAATCTGACTCCCATGAGGAGGGTGAATTTGCAGCAACACCTGGCATCAGCACCGAGTCTGTCCCCGCCTCCTCCAGCACCATCTCCACCCTCCCAGTTGCTCCCGTCCCTTCTGTCCGTGCAGCCCCCCATGTCTCCTTCAGCCCCGGCACCGCAGCCCCTGCCCCTGTCACCCCTGCTGCCCTTAGTGCGGAGTCTGTGGACTTACTCCGCCAGTTACAGGTTGGTCAGACATAGATGCTGAATGTCCTCTATGTCCACACTCAAATCCTGACACAGTTGGTGTCTTTCATAGAGGGCATGTCATCAACAATGTCTGACCAACCTCGGATTATGCAGTCCATGGACTCATCACTGACGGCAGCAGTGTCCCTCCTGCAGCAGTCTGTCCCCCCACCTCCATTGGACCCATCCACACTCCCCTCTCCCATACCTGTCCCACGCACACGCAGGAAGACACGGTCACGCACCTCAATAGACACATGCAGCACACCCCCACATATGGTGAAGAGCACACCTCCTGGCATGCACACTCAGGGAGCTGCAGGTACACCCACAGGGGCAGGGTTAAACCTCATACACGCAGCCAGAATCGCAGTCCGCACTCCAACTGGCTGCAGTGTGCAGCGCCGAGTATATGTCCACCTTTGGCGCAGCCCCACCCATTGCGGTGGAGTCGTCCACCCCTGCACCCACCACACCTACCCTTCTGACTCCTCTCCCTGCGGTGCCTGGTCCTGCCCCCGATGGTGTCCCCCCAAGAGTCGACGTCCCATGAGGGACTCTATGTGCTGGCAAGGTAGGGGTAGACGGGCTACCCAATGTTCCCCTCCTGGACATCTGTGAATGACTGGCCATTGGCCTAATTTGAGCATGGACTCTTTTACACCCACTTATAATTTCTGTGCTGAATAAAGCCTTTTTTTTTTACTTCCATGCTAATGACAAGGTCAGCTCGTCATGCAGTACACTGGAGCTGTGCTAATGACGAGCTGACCTTGTCATGAACAATGGGATTTACAGAAGTCCAGAACCCAGCGGGAATTGCCTTAGCATTGAAGGTGTTAAACACTTTTGCATTGCAGGTACTTGATGTTGCAGATGAGGGTCCTGGAGTTGGTGTCATGGTATTATATGTGGGTAATGAATGATGTTTGTTGTTGATGGTCCTGATGTGGGCCCTGGTATCTGTGTGCCATAACAGTGTCTCTGCAATTCCTCATTTGTTGTGTGTGTTCATTATGGTTTGAGACATTGTCCCAAGGAGTGTTCCTTCCTCTGTGGCACTTCACATCTTCACTGAAAACAGTTGCACAATTGTTATGCTGACATGTGTGCACATTTCCTTTTTTGGTGATGGTTCCCTTCAATAATGGCCATGCCTGCTCACAGATGTCTACTGTTCATTCGTCTGTGCCATCCTTGCTACTCACTGTACTTGTGTTTTGAGTATGTACAAATGCCTTCAGTGACACATTCACCCTTTTCACCACTATGCATATGTGTTATCACAGCCTACCCCTATGATGGGAATTGTTATGCAGGGTATTTGGGCCCATGACTCACAATTTTGAGCATTGTATCTAAGGGGATTCAACCCTATTCCTTTCATGAGAGACTACATCTTGGAGTCTGACCACCAGCTGGACCTTCATATCAGTCCTGGGATGTGTGTGACAGTGTGTGTTTGCTTTCGCTCTCTTTGTCTGGTAGGCAGTTACATCACTATACACTATTGTGTCATGATGGTAGGTATTTATCCTGCAGCCTCCGTGGGTGGGTATGCATGTGGTATTTGACATCACACCCACATGTGGTGTGGCATGCAGTGGGTGAAGGTAATCCATCCTCCAGGGAGTGGGATACTGCTGTAAGTGATGTGTTGCTATAGCACTATCATTATAGTCACAAGTTAGGGATGTGCACATACCCCCATGTAGTTGTGGTATGCTGATGACGATGTACCCCACCATATCTGAGCACTGCTGGTAGTCATATCCACCCACCCCTCATATGGCTGGCCACTGCTGGGAGTCCTCTGCACCCACCCCCATATGGCTGGCCACTGCTGGGAGTCATATCCACCCACCCCTCATATGGATGGCCACTGCTGGGTGCCCTCTGCACACACCTCCATAGTGCTGGCCACTGCTGGTAGTCATATACACCCACCCCTATAGTGTTGGCCACTGCTGGGAGTCATATCCACCCGCCCCTATAGTGTTCACCACTGCTGGGAGTCATATCCACCCACCCCTCACATGGCTGGCCACTGCTGGGAGTCCTCTGCACACACCCCCATAGTGCTGGCCACTGCTGGTAGTCATATACACCCACCCCTATAGTGTTGGCCACTGCTGGGAGTCCTCTGCACACACCCCATATGACTGGCCATTGCTGGTAGTGATGTACACCTACACCCACCCCCCCTTGGAGCTGGACACTGCAGGCCCGGACCTGCACATACCAATGTGAAGGTAATATGTAGGGCCAGATCAACGCGTACCCTTCCGTTTGAGCGGTACGCAGGGGTTGCTGGACACGCCCCCAGGTAACCGGACATTGGTGGTGATGAATGGCATACAGATTATGGGGTGGGACTTTGGTATGGGTGATGTTTCCTGCTCCTCACCCTCCCTGGCCCCTGGTTGTTGTTCTCGCACCAGGTCCTAGGCGTACAGGACTGGGGTGACACGGATGTTGGGGTTGATGGCGTGTGTGTGCCTTGTATCACTATAGTAATGGTGGCTAGGGCGCTCGACCTCGGACCTGGTGATTTGGGTTCGAGTCTCGGTAACGACGCCAAAACCTCTTGTGATTCTGGGCAAATCACTTAATCTCCCCGTGCCTAAAATGAATGTGTGTCCTCATGTAACGTAACTGGAAAATATGTAAAGCGCTCTGATACCTGATTCGGTTCGGGTCTAGTTCCCGCTATATAAAACTCTGCAAAAAAAAAAAATGTGTGAAACGCACCGTACCCCTACATTCCTGGCGTGTGTGCGCATCGTATCACTATTGTAATGGTGCCATACGCGAGCGTACCATACCCCTACATACCTGGCGTGTGTGCGCATCATAGCACTATTGTAATGGTGCCATACTCGAGCGCACCGAACCCCTACATTCCTGGCGTGTGTGCGCATCGTATCACTATTGAAATGGTGCCATACGTGAGTGTGTGAAACGCACCGTACCCCTACATTCCTAGCCTATGTGTGCCTCGTATTACTATTGCAGTGGTGCCATACGCACCGTACAAGTACACTTCCGTTGTTGCGGTACGCAGGGGTTGCTGGACACGCCCCCCCAAGTTCCCGGGCATTGGTGGTGATGTATGTCATCCAGATTATGGGGTGGACTTTGGTTTGGGTGATGTTTACTGCCCCTCACCCCCCAATCGCCCCTGGTTGTTATTCTCACCGTATGCGCCGTCGTCGGTTTCTGTGCACCAGGTCGTAGGCGTACAGGACTGGGATGACACGGGCGATGGGGTTCATGGCGTTTATGTCGCATATCGGGGATGCGGTTTGGGTTGGACTCAGCTTTTAAGGACGTTTTGAGCTCCCGTAGAAGAAGGGTCGTACGGAGTGTCGCAGAGACGAATCGTACTTGCTGCACCGGAAACTGCTGATTAATTACGTACGGACGTTGCCTAATGCGTGTTCCGGATACAAATTGCACTTATTTTTTAGTCGTACGGTGTTTAGTATGATTCGTACGGAGATCTGCTTTGGATTAGAATCGTACTTCATCGTACGTACGGTGACATTTACGGGTACAATTTGTACGGGAAATATCCTCCCTACGGCTATTTGTTATGGGATTTTACCGATTCAGAATCGCCCCCATAATGTGCAAAGGAACTTAATATGTAGAGTGGATTAAATAGAGATTCCATCACAGGGGTGTAAATTCAGATCAGGAAAGGAAAAACAGTTCACAGGATAACAAATCATCAAAGGTAAAAGGTTAAAACGGAATCTTGTCAACACATAACAATGTTGAGTGTTCGGTGTGTAAGATAGGTATGGCAAGAGACCCTGATAATAATGTAAAAGATTATAGACAACTACTGAGGATTTTGCTTTATCCCCCTAAAGCCTTTTTGACTGTGCCTTATTCAAAAATATATGCTTCAAAGTTGACTTGGTAACTTTTGAACGCGGATCCTCCATGTATCTATACATAATCCCGCATCCAAGCTCCACACATATTGATTGCACATAAGAGATCCATGAAATTTCCTGGGCTGCATGCAATCCTTCAAAATCAATTAAGTTAAGATGGTTTCCTCCCTTCTCTATTTGGAGTGCCAGAGTAACAAGGGTGCCATATTCATTTTATCCATTATGAAAGGGGCGCAAAGTTCCTCATGAATTATAGCATTTGAACAATTTATCGGAACAACTAAGAGATTTTTCAGAAACTGACTGAGTGGTTTGTACCCTCTGAATCCCTCAGATCACAGCCCCATACGTGGAAATGTACACACATTTACGAACATAGATTTTTAGGATTTGCTTAAGTGGTTTGGAACCCAACCTTTTGACAAATCTGTGTACACCATGTACAGCCTGTTTAAGCAGGGCGACTCAATTTGTGATCATAGGTTTCCAGACATATGTATCATCAAGTAGGATTCCAAGATATGAGAATACTGCAGTCTCCATCACTCTACCGTTATTAATAATATGCATGGGCCTTCTTCTAGGCCTTGCTCCACATAACATTGTTAAAGGTTTGGAAGCATTAACTTGTAAATTAAGGTTGTGCATAAAGATGATATATTCATCTATCAGCCCTTTCAGCCCCTGGCCTGTTTCTGCAATCAACACTGCATCATCCACGGTAACCAGACATAATATCGAGGTTTTTTTCCGACCTACAGTAATATCGAGTTTTTAATATCGAGGTACAAAAATATCGAAAGGAAGAATATCGTGGACCAGAATATCGAGAGTAAGGTAACAAATATTGTGTTGTTTAATATTGAAGACAGTAATATCGCTTGTAAAAATATTGTTGTTAATAATATCGATGTTTATATCAGTGTTTTGTATGTATTTTAAATGTATGTATTCTATATTTTTGTTTAGGTTTTGTATTTATTTATTAATATATGTATTACATTTTTAGAAGTTATTATTCTTTTTTAAGAAAATTTGGGGTTTTAGTTCTCTAGTGGGTTGTGGGTTTATATGGCAATAGGGTGGGAATTAATTTCATTATAATTAATTATTTATTATATTTTATTGATTAATATTTATGCATTTAATATTTTAAATTGTTGATTGTGTTAATTAATGTATTATTATTTAGTTAATAATTGGTTGTTAATTATTAATAATTAATTGGTAAATATAATAATAGTGTTTTTAACGGGTTGTGGGTTTATAGGGGAAAAGGGTGGGAAGTAATTTAATTATAATAAAGCAATTATTAGTTTTATTGGTTTTCATAATTAATTGATTGTTAATTATTAATTGTTAATTGATTTGTATTAATTGGTTAATTGATAATTATATTGTGTATTTTTTAGGAGCAGGTTGTGGGTTTATAAGGAAATAGGGTGGGAAGTAATTTAATTTTAATGAAGTCATTATTATTTTTTGTTTATTGGTATTAATAATTACATTATTGTTAATACATTATTAATTGGTAATTCAGTTTTATTCATTGAATAATTGATAATTATATTAATTGTGCTATTTTATTTAGGAGCTCATTATGGGCTTATAGGGGAATTGAATGGGATGTAATTTAATTATATTAAAGTAATTATTAATTTGTATTTGTTATTATTTATAAAGAATTTATTATAACATTTTTCTTTTATTTAAATAATTAGTTAATTGATAAGTATGTTAAATTTATCCCTCTGCTATCCAACACTTTCCCTACTGTTGCACTCTCTGGAGTGGGAGTAGTAATTTTTACCCCTACGCTATCCAACACTTTCTGTACTGTTGCACTCTCTGGAGTGGGAATAGTAATTTGTATCCCTACGATATCCAACACTTTCCCTACTGTTGCACACACTACAGTGGGAATAGTAATTTTTACCCCTAATCTATCCTTTATAAAAAAAATATATATATTTTAAGGAGGTGTACGGATAATATTGAGTAAAAAGATAAACAAAGCAAACATAGAAAATCACAAATTATTCAGAATAATCGGAACATAAGTAGTAATAAAAAGTACAAACTAACCATCATTACAAATAATAGATGAGTAAGAACCCATAGAGAGCCAGTCCTAAACAAATTGTAAATAAGCCATATAGATGTTAATACAAAAAACACTCAACCATCAGTCTGGTGACATACAATACTAATGCTCAAAGTATTTCCAAATTCGACTAAATCTTACCATTGAGTGAATTGATAGAGTTTTAGTAAGTGTGCATTCTCTTTCACAAATATCCTTCATGAGTACCAGCCAATCGAATAATGAAGGAGAGTTGAGGTTAATCCACTCTCTCGCAATACAAAGACGGGCAGTTACTAATAAAATGGACATTAAAAACTCCATGTATGGGTCATCACACAGCTTAAACCCCAGCATAATCTCCATAACGGTAAAAGTTAAATCAAGATTCAGACGCTGGCCCATATACTGTTTAACCTTTTTATAAAAATCTTACAGCTAATTACTGTCTGTAGCACTGTTTCATAGTTGAGTTTCCAAATTCGATCCACGTTTTTAGTAATCCTAACACCTAGATATGTTGCAACAGTACAAGCATCCGTAAGAGATGCAGTAGATTCTAAGTTATGTAATACTTGAGTTTCACTTATGTTAAGTTTATATCCTGAAAAACACCAAAAAGCTCTAGCTTCTTCCTGAATAATACTACCTGTTGTTGCTGGGTTTGATGTAAAAACCGCGAAATCATCCGTACATGGAACAGCCTTAAGTTGATATGTACCATTAGTAAATGGAATGATATTACAATTCCGATTTAAGGTTTGGATGAATGGCTCAATATTAAGAGCAAAGGGGACAATGGACAGCCCTGCCTTGTGTCGCGTTGTATTGGAAATGTAGTAGAATAGAAGTTAGCATATATTAATTTAGCTTGTGGGTTAATGTATAGTGCCCAGATCCAATTAATAAAGCTATCTGGTAAGCCGTTATTACTCAGTATCCACCACAATGCATCCCACACCACCCGATCAAATGCTTTTTCCGCATCTAAAAGAAGCATCCCCATATTACCAGAAAATTATTTGGCAATATCGAAAGCAGTTATGGCTGTATTGACATGTGCAGTGGTATCTCTGCCTGTAATAAATGCATGTTGGTGTTCAGATACCAGACCAGGCATGAACGAGGTCAGGCGGTTAGCCAGCACTTTAGCGAATATCTTGGTATCGGTATTGATGAGAGATATAGGATGATAATACTTACAGTCATTAGCACTCTTCCCCTTCCTTAAGATACCCCTAAGCTATCCAACAGTTTCCCTACTGTTGCACTCACTGGAGTGGGAATAGTAATTTTACCTCTACGCCATCCAACACTTCCACTACTGTTGCACTCTCTGGAGTAGGAATAGTAATTTTCTCCCATCCGCTATCCAATATTTTCTCTACTGTTTTAGTTAATGTAGTGTATAATGTATTTTAAAAAAAAGTAAAAATATTTTAATTTGTTATATATATATATTTGTATTTATATTATTGGTGTATGTGTTTATATATATATTAATAATTTTTAATATGGTTTAAATAATTTATACGTTATCAAACTAATTATTTGTGAGTGTTATTAAGTACATATACAGTTTATATTTTATACATATGTATGTTTATTTATTATCATATGTATTAGTTATATTTTTAAACATTTTAAATTATTTAGAACTATGTTTCTTTAAATGATATGTATTATTTACTTTATTTTACACTATTTATTTATTTCTTTTTTTAAGAAATTTTTATTGAGTTTTAGCAAAAACACAAACAAAGTCATACAATAATGTAAGTGATTATAATAAGTGGAAACAGGAGGCACTAGAGTAAATAAAAAAAAATTCAGAAACACCAATGACTTGGTGGAATTTCATATGTGATGAACATAGAATTTCTGTTGCTGTTGTTGTTGCTTCTTCTTCTGTCCCTCTAAAAATTAAATCCGATCTCCTATGGCTCCCATTTGTTTCTTACCTCACTTCTACCCATTCCATATGAGTTCATATCCTGTTCTTCTTCTTGCATATTCCCAACTTTCACCTAGCTTCTTCCTTTCCCCCTCCTCCTTCCTTCTCTCTCTTCTCCCTTTTTTCCTTTCTTCTCTCTTCTTCTTTTCTTGACTTTTACACTATTTTTTAAACATTAAAAAACGATATTTTTAACAACGATATTTTTGTTAATGATATTTTTTTTCCAATACTTTTGTACTTACCTTTCTGTAGATAGAACTTCTATATTCTGGACATCGATATTTCGGGTCCGATATTTTTGTCGTTGATATTCTTGTCATCGATATTCTGTCAGTGATTCATCATCTGCGTAAGAAAGAATCAGTAGGGGGCAGGAGTCAACATAATGTGTTATCCTGTGTTTTGAATTCAATACTTTTTTCCACCCTATTTGTGTACAGAGAGAAGAGAAAAGGGGCCAGTACGCACCCTTATCTTACCCATCACAAAATCTTAAAGTGGCTGGTGCATTCATTTTTTTCGCCTGTAGCGAACACGTGCATTTGCTTTACTATACATTTGTCTAATGAAGCTAATGATTGTATCCTCTATTCGTAATTCAGCCATGATGATCCAGCGTTTAGAATGTGATGCACAGTCAAAAATCTGCAGAGAAGTCCATATAAGAAAGAAAGATTGTACCCTATTTCACGAAAGTGTATTTCCCAATAAGCAAGGATAAATTAAAGCCTTGGTCCACCATGCCCAATCCATTTTTAAAACCATACTGTGTATCAGTGTTAAAATATTATTTTAAGTAGCTCCGTCCTCAAATCTATGCAATAAAATGCGCCCAACCACCTTCATTGTTGAATCCAGGAGGGATATGCGCCTGTAGTTTTTTGGGAGGGTTATATCCCCTTTTTTAAACGTAGTTTTATAATCGAAGTGCACCATGTAGGTGGTGGGCCTACTTTAGCAATGCCATTGAAGACATTCATAATCCGTGAAGGCAACAGGTCTAGGGGTTCACAAAAAGCATTGTGTGGAACCCCACCAGGACCTAGGGCTTTCCCCCTTCTACTTTCTTTCAAGGTCTTCTGTACTTCCTCTAATTGGAATGTCAAATAAATAGAATTAACCCTAGGTGGATCCTGGGTATCATCCGGTCGGAACCGTTCTTTGTTCTCCACATTATATATACTAGAGAAATAATCCACCCAGATCTCTAATGTACTTAAATCCACATATATATTAAGTATATCGATTTACGCGTATGTGATTTTGGAGTGCAAAATGGGTGGCAAGATATTTTTATTCTGGTATATACTACCCCTTAAATGTACATTTTCATACTTCCCTAATTCGTTGATTTACATTTATAAACTAAAAACAGGGGTGGGAGGGGCCCACCATATCGTGCACTGTAACTGTCTTCATCTGTGTTTATTTTTCGTGGAGGATGGGTGAGGCGTAGAGAAATGGAGAAAAGAGAAAATGATTAAACAACAAAGAAGGATAGAAATGAGAGGGAATACAATGAGGGACTATGAAGGGTTTGATTATGAGTGACATGGAGAAGGGAGCTAGGATGAGTAAAGGCGGCAAGGAAAGAGGAAGAAAATTGGACCAGAATACATGTGTCAGGGATGAAAGGGAGGAAGGAGATAATGAGTGAGATACAAAAGAGAAATGAGACAGAGACATTGAGAGAGTGAAAGGAAGGAAGGAGATGAAAGAAGAGAAAGATGGAGATAGGAAGGAAAGAAGGACAGACAAATAGAATGACTTATGCGAAGATGCGTATGGAGAGGCGCAGCTATTATTTATACAGCAGGTGTAGTGTCACTCGGGCCTGGCCGCGTGAGGAATTCAGGGCACCCCAATTATGTGTGCTTTGTATTTAAATAGTGACCCGGGAAGGACAGTGGGGCCAGTTTTTTAGCCTTCTTTAGCGCCCATTAAACTCTAGCTAATAGCGAGAGAAAACATGTATCAAACTGATGTTTTTTGTTGAAAGTGAGCATCGAAGCAACACAGAACGCCATCTTGCCGCGTTCTCAGTAAACAAAAATAATACCGAAACAATGAGTCGATACTTCCGAGTCAAAACGTCGGTGGCTCGAAAGGAAACGAAGACAATAGAACAGCAGAGCCAATGTTTGCGGTGTTCAAGAACGACAATCTTTTCTATAAAGTTGTGCAAGCAAATCAATACAGCACATTTCAAGCAATACCTGGGCGGGCCCTGCTGTGGACTTAGGACACCCTCCCAGATAAGACTGGCTGAAAATCATTCCTTTCTTGACTCATAAAAATGTGACGCAGCATGGGTTTTTCTGTATTTGTTAATATGTGAAAAAGGGGTTGCTTTGTGCTCCTCTTTCTTCATAATTAAATATATAAAGTCGAACATGGCATGCTACAGCGGGCACAACATTATTATTTTTGTAATTTATAGATGCAATATTTCTTTTTTCCTTTAAGGGCATTAAATAATGATAGTTGGGCAAGCATAGAAATGGTTCCAGTGCTTGGAGACAAGAGAGCCCTGGATGACATATTTCTCAGCTCAGTAATAGAGATTTTCTTTCTCCAAGGCGCTTACAGTAGGTCCTAGTAGACAACACTTATTAAAGGTCAACGTAGAGCACGTGTCCTAAGGTCAATTTGCAACCATCTTGTTTCACAGTTAGACATTATGAAATCTCAGAACTGTGTCACGCATCTGCGACTTCTTGATCCAAGTTTTCTCCGCAAAAGTCAATTTTCCGTAATTGCAGACATAAATAAAATTGAGTGCCTTAGGGAAATAAGGATACAGTGCTGGAATAATAGCTTATGTTTCCTTGGGAAGAGTTACCTTGCCACTGTTTCTTTCTAAGCCCCTTTTATTTCCTGGTTCTGTTTTTATCTCAGTTTCTAGTGTGTCTTTTCTTGATTGTGGGCGTTCTCTCCTAAACTTAGCAGAGGTCAGACAGCTTTTCGCAACAACTCTCCCTGGGTGTGACACTGATTAAAGTCCACATACAGAAATGAACAGTCAGTGCCTGCCAGAGATATGGCTGGAAGCACAATATTTACAGTGGAGAAGAATAAACCGCCGCCCTAGTTGTAATCCTCAATTCCAGCAGTGCACCTGGTTAGGACCATGGCTATCATGTCTTGATGATGTGATGCTCAGGCTGTGTTTTAAGGGTGTGTCCTACAATAGGCCTTGTTGGGAATAAGCAGGCCATGGATATGGTATCTGTCAAGTCAAGTAGGGCTTTATTTCGATAAAAAATGTATCATAAAAGCATCACATTACATACAACACATTTGCATTAAAACAAATTTTAACAGGTCATTAGTTCATATTATTTTTAAGATTTAAAAACTAGAACACTAAAATCACAATAAAGAATTAGAATTTAGCCTTGTTTTAAAACCAAAATAAACATTTTGTATTAACCTTTTAGCCCTAATGGACCATGTCCATGCTAAAAACTTAGAAAGTCCACAGGCATACAGTGGCCGTGCGTCCGACATTAAAATCCGGAGTGCCTCATTAGAGTGCCTAGTTCCCATAGCCTGGCATATACGTTTGAGCCATCTTCGTCTTGGGTGGGCGTATGCCGGACAAGCAAACAGGATATGTAATACAGTTTCAATACTAGTTTGACAAGTGGGGCACAAAGATGTTGTCTGAAACGGGGGCTTCCGGTGAGCAGTTAGAGCGCGCACTGGAAGTGTCCCTACCCTAAATCTAAAGTATAGAGCCCTGTCATAAGATTTCCATACAATGTCTAAGTATAATTCCCGGAATTGTACATCCTTATGCCTTAGGAACTCTTCCGTCAACCTACCAAGGGTTGGGTCAATACTAGTTCTGGAAGCGACCCATTTCCAGTAGAGGGTCTTTAGGGTCGCTTTCGGGGGAGAAGACCGAGTGTCCCAGGCATCACTAAGGCCTAGCTTACTAAGTAGAGATTTAACATCTTTGAGCCATTTTATCTTATGCCATCCCACCATTGTCATAACTTCCGCTAGCCCCTTCGCATACTTGGCAAGTTCCGGTACTCGCCACAGCCAGGCCCATAAGAGCGATGGCCGGAGTTTTGCCAGATCATTGATGGAATGACATCCTAAATCAAGGAGCAAGGGAGTCAGTGGGGTGCTCTGTGGAAGTGACATAATGCCCCTTAGAAACTTATTTTCAGACCTTACCAATAAATCCATATTAGAAGTGCCCCAGAGCTCTGCCCCATACAGGGCAGAACTAACGCCCTTCGCCTTATAAATGTCGATAACAGGGGCAATCGGTCTAGTCGAAGAGGTGCGCTGCTCTTTAAGGAGCGCCCCCGTGACCTCTCATGACTTAACAGCATTTTACAAAGATTTGGGTTCCACTGCATGGTATCCGATATACGAATACCTAGATAATCGAATACAGTGACCCTCTCCAAGGATACATGGTTTACTACAGGGGGTCGCCCAATTTTTTTGGGGGGGTTCATCACCAAAAACGTAGTCTTGTCTGAGTTTATTACTAGGCCACGTTGGATACAAAAAGCCTGAAAGTTATCTAGGAGGCCTTGAAGGCCTACCGGGGTCTTAGATATTAGAAGCGTATCATCGGCGAATAAGAGGGTAGGGATACGCTCCCCTGCCAGGGATGGAGCATCTGATGGTTTTTCAGGCAAGTGCTCAACCACACCATTCACATATAGCGAAAAGAGAGTTGGAGCAAGAACACATCCCTGGCGGACCCCTCTCCCCACCGGAATCCTATTAGTTTTCTGCCCCTCTGTACCCCACCTCACCTGCGCGAAGTTGCCTTCGTGAAGCCTCACTAGAATAGACAAGATGTTAGGTGGGATCCCCATATCTGACAGCACCCCCCATAGGCGTCCTCTAGGCACAAGGTCAAAGGCAGTCCTTAGATCAATAAATGCAAGGTAAAGACTGCCTTTGCCTACGACGACCACTTTCCAATAGATTAGTAATAATCTGAAAGCCTGCTCTATTGTGCCAGTGCCAGCCGTGAAGCCCGCTTGATAATCGGAAAGAATCTCATTGTCCTCAGCCCATTGTAGGATTCTTTCAAGTACCACCTTCCCCACAACTTTCTGGGTGGAGTCTAATAAACTTATTGGGCGATAGTTGGAGGGGTCGTCCCTCTGGCCCTTTTTATAAATAGGGACGACCTCAGCCCCCTTCCACGACTAGGGAATGGCGGCACCTTTATCTATAGCAATCAGTAGAGTATGAATAAGCTTCCCCCATTTCGGCAGGTTGGAGCGAAGCAAGTCCCCGGGCCTGCTGCCTTTTGGGGCACAATGCGACTTATCGCGTATTCAACCTCCTTAACTGAAAACGGAAATAGATTATTTTCTCCTGGCAGTACTTGTGAACTGCATGGAGCGGAGTCACTAGAAACTCCTGGCTGGCAAGAATACAAGTTAGAGAAGTGGTCAAACCACACCTGGTCAGAAATATTACAGGTAATAAGGTCGCTGTCAGGCCTATTCCTTGCTCTTATAGTGCTCCAGAATCGACCTGCATCTCGCCCAGCGCTAGCCTCTTTTAATGTTTGCCAGTACAGGTCCTCCCACACCTTTTTGGCATTAGTTACCGCCAAATAGTACTCTTTCCTGGCGTGCCGGATCAGAGGTTGTGACTTCGTTTTGACAGCCTTAATTAAGGCCAGCTTCTTCTGTCTACAGTTGGTTGTATACCAACCCTGTTTTGCCTTAGGCCTCTGGGGCCCTTTTGCCCTGCCCCCTCGTGTTTGTACCAGGAATAAATTTCCTATGGACTTTGTGGTATCCTGGAATACCGACGTAACCCAAGAAGGGTCATGATGCTCCTGAAGGGACATCTCCATCTCACTTAGTGAGGCTGCCAGTAATGTTCCTATAGCCTGGACCTTTGCTTCATCTAAGGCAACTTTGCACCACTTAAGGCGCCTTCCGCAATTATATAGAAGAACTTTTGAGGTGGTCTTTACTTCGTTTAGAGGCCGTAGGCCGCTTTGACTTGGCCACAGGTGCTTTAGGCTCAGGGACAGTGAATTGTGGTCGCTATCTACAGTGGGTACTATTACCATATCCAGAATAAATTTCCACAGTGTTAAATCAAGGAGAATATAGTCAATCCTTGACGTATGGTTGGGCCTATTGTACGTATGAGCACCTAAAAGATCTGAGGCAGTTCTGCCATTTGCTGCTCTTAGACCAAACTCCAGGGTCAGCGCATTCAGCTGGATCGCCCTCTGCGTCCATCATTTTATTGGTTGGATCGCTAACGCTGGTATGCCCCTCCTTGAATCATCCTCAGTAAGATCTAGGATGTCCTCTACCGCAAGTGGCTCGAATATACAGTTAAGGTCCCCCGCGACCAATACATGTGTGCCATTACCACACTCTCTAAGAGATTTTTCTAGCAATGCCACTGTCGGGGATAAGGAACTGCCTTTGGTGCCCCTGGCATATATGTTAAATATATCAAGAGATCTCCCACTGCCTGGGCCTCTTATTGAGATCCCAAGAATATCTGGCGAGCTGCACTGCTTTTGTATAATGCTACAGCCCAGGGAGATACTCACCCAAATGAGGAGCCCACCCGAGGGCTGACCCCTCCCCGAAGATGGCAAGACTGCAGGTATAAAGTACGTGGTGTAGCCAACTTTGTGGTTAGGTTTCATACTCCAGGTCTCCTGAAAGATACAGATTGTGTGGGACTCCACCAGGGTGTTCCAATCGGGGAGATCTAACTTCCTGGCAATGCCTGCTATATTCCAGCTGATAACCTTCATCATCGACCCATCAGTCACCTCTAGATCCTGTGGGCAATTAGATTGTTCTAAATATAGCGTTGAATGTTCTCCACCAGGGTCAGTCGCCATAAGTGATGGCAATAGATCATGTGATGGAGAAATGGTGCTCTGTTGGGCAGATAGGACTGCTGGGGGAATGGAAGTGCCTAAGGGACTAGCAAATATATCCTTACAGTTAGATGGGCAAAATCTAATGGTGGAATGGTTCCCAACCCCCCCCCCCTTACATTTACAGTAGTTAGTTACCACAGCTTGGGATACTTGCTGAAGCCCACCACCCAAATGAATTATTTCTGATGAAGTTAAATTCAGGGGTGTTTGGATAATCCCTAGAGAGAGAATTAGAGATCTACAATCACTACGCCTTCTGTAATCAGGGGTAGGGGACAAGAAATGCGAAATCAACTGATCGCTATGTCAATACCCAGAACTGCTTTCGTAGTGGTTAATGCATCTGCAAAAAGCAGGATTTGGTAAGAAATTGGAACTGGCAGCATACCCTCCCCAGAGTTGGTTTCCAATGCCCTGTTCCTGATGACATCCCCGAAGGGCATAAGTAAAAGTATCCCAAATCATGCATACTAATTCCGGTATCACCATATACATTATGCTGGTCACAGATATGCCTAGCCACTCGTATGTCCCTAAAATTGACTAAAATACAATCCCCTTTGGTGTCTTTGGTCCTTTTTCCCACCCATCTAACTCTTCTAACAAGAAGAATCTGGCCATCTAATTCCCTCGGGAGGGGCCTATTATTATTTAGCCAAAAGGTGGTTTTATTTTTAAGTTCGGCGTATGATTCAGTTTTACCCGACTTTAGGCAAGGGACTCCAACCAATGCAACTACATAAGGCAAACAGGCTGGAGGCAAGTCAATAGAAGGAAGATTGGATTCCATGCTATGAGCTAGATCAGATTTTACGGGTGGATCTTTGGTGTGCCTATCTGTTTTGCTATCATTATGATTATCTTTCAAGATCTGTATAGGTACCCTGTTGCAAGCCCTCTTAGCCCCTTTAGTTGGACATTGGTCTGTTAAGTTGCTAGCCTTATTTGGTATAGCTACTGTTACTGGAGCTTTCCTCGTTATTGCAGTTCTTATCGAGGGATTAGTTCCACTTGGGGTCCCTAAGGCAAGTTGTTGGTTTGAGGGTGTATGTTTACCCATTTGTGCTGGAGCTACAGAGGGGGTTTGCTTCTGTGCACCTGTTGCGAAATTATTTTTGGAATGTAACTTAATTAGGGCCTTTACAGAAAAAAAGTTGTCGAGGGTCCCTCGCTCAAAGCGATCTAATCTTGTTGTTAATTCTTTTAGCCTCTCAATCACCGGTAAGATTAGAGACTTCAGAATTTGCTCAATATGGGCAATAAGAGGGATTTCTTTAGCAGCATTGGGAGGGGACGCTATGTTTAAATTAGCGTTGGTTTGCTGGATATCATTATCACTACCCAATCCACTGCTCACTGGGATAATAGGAGTTTTTTCCAAAAAGTTATCTAATCTTTCCCAGAAGCATTCATCAACTGATGGACCTAAATCCTTGGCAATGTCAGGTGCAACATTAGGTACCTTGACATTAGCATTCTTCCCCCTTGTTATACAGGGTTTGGCAGGTACTTTCTTAAGTTTACTCCCCCCTGCCAATCCCTTGCTACTTCTCATAGTTGGATGTTCCTTGAAGGCATATTTCGACCTACGCCTTGCCAACTGCCCTCTAGTTGTAACACATGATCTCATACTGTTTGCACTTGACTGCGAGCTAGGGGCTGAATTAGTGTTAGCTGGCGTATTACAGCACCCTTTATCAATAGAGACCACTATCTCGGATGAAAAATCATCGATGGCCTCATTATGAAAAATAGGAAGGGTCAGTGATAGCCTCGCAGCAAGAGGGTAAATCTCCGGAGATGGATTACCCATCGTAGGGACTAAATCCTGAGATATTGGTGAATATCTACCTCCAGGAAGAGCAGCAAAAGACGGTCCCAATAACGAATCCTGGGAATTGGCAGAGAATGTTGATATGTTAACAAGGGGTAAAGGGGGTACAGGGCCAACAGGTAATGAGAGGCGGCGCTCTGTATTCTCTATGGCGTTTGCCACCACCCCGATGGTTTTCTGAAGCATGCGATCTATGGCTGTCAGGCTAGGAAGTTGGAGTTTTGCAGCCTCCTTTTGCTTTGGGGGAGAGGCAGGAATCACGGGGTTACGCCTCACCATTCTTTATCACTGTAGGTATCAAAGTATAAAGTGTAGGAACAGATACAATGCAATCAACAGATGCTAAACATTACCTCTCAAGATAGACCACAGTAGAAGACACTCTGATAGATAACATTCACTACCAGCAATTGAGTAATTTAAAACGTTTAGCAGCCGAAGATAAGCATGCAGGGGCCCAATCAGAGGTAACGGATAGCAAGTACCCAGAGCACAAATGAGCAAAGCCAAAGTGGGTGGCCCAGCCCAGCCTCACCCGGCCACTAACGGCCAAAAACGGTCCCGCCCTGGTCCCGGGCTTCACCCGGGACGCTCCCGCGTAGCGGAATGGGCAAAGTAAGTTTATAGGCCGGTGTTGGGGGCGGTGACAAGCCCCGTCCCAGGTGCGGGCAGCCCCAGAGCCTTCTGGGAGATGGAGTTCGTCAAGTTTGTTCAGAGCCTTCGGGGAAATTAAGGAGCAGCCCGTAGGTAGGTCCAGGAGCAGCGGGTCCTCAGACACGACCCCTGCGCTTCCTCAAGAACAGCCCAAGATGGACAATAAAATCCGATTTCACCTGCGAAGCACTCACGGACGCAGCGGCACCCGCGGGAGCGGGTGCGGCAAGGTTTTGAAGGTCCGCCGGTGCTGGGGGCGGTGACAAGCCCCATCCCAGGTGCGGGCAGCCCCAGAGCCTCTGGGAGATGGAGTTCGTCAAGTTTGTTCAGAGCCTTCGGGGAAATTAAGGAGCAGCCCGTAGGTAGGTCCAGGAGCAGCGGGTCGTCAGACACGACCCCTGCGCTTCCTCAAGAACAGCCCAAGATCGACAATAAAATCCGATTTCACCTGCGAAGCACTCACGGACTCAGCGGCATGGTATTTAGTACCCCAGATAAATGCAGTTACAGCCCCTGAGCAAGCAAACCTTATGGCAGTGGCCGGACTTTATGAGGGCCTCAGATCACTGATTTAATTGTATTGGTCATTTATTTTTCTTGCAAACATATATCAAGGAATTGTAATTAATCTACCAATTAAGCCTAGAAATGGGTAGCAAATACTACCCCTTGCTTTCCTTTTGGTGAAGGATCATCATCTTCCTCCTGCATGATCATGTGACCCCTGTCTGCATTTAGGAGGAGGTGCATGGTGGGAAGGCAGGGGCAAAGCAAGACAGAGAGCTCCGAGCCAGGACAATCAGAGTACACCATGTATGATGTGCTCATCATTTTAGGACTATTGTGTAGTCTAATGATTTTATTCCATTTTACACAGTTTGTTCATAAAATAGATACTTCCTGAAATTGACAGTTCTTATCTTTATTTAAATTTAAGGGGCCGTAGAAGCACTAAAAATAAGGTAGATCAAATTCACATCTGAGCTTGGTCAACAAAACAATACATTCAATAAATGTGAAGCACATTAATCTCTACGAGAAAGGCAGAAAATGATTAAGTTTTCAAACAGTAAAGGTTTATTACATTTCAAAATGTATAGAAAGAACAAGTCAGACTAGTATTAATTAATCAAAACATGAATGTATTAACAATGCAAAGTTCAAATCAAGTCAAAGCCTTATAATTCAGACTATGAGCCAGTATGGTGTCACCTCATAGGGAAAGACAAAGAAAAGTCAGTCCTTTCACTTGGGCGAGCAATCTAAAATCTCCAGCTCTGATCTATGCTGAGTCTCAATTCAAATGTGCGCTATATTAAAAGAACAATCCTAACAGCTTTCACACCTACATACAATTCTAATGAGATAGTGCAATCAGTTTAAAACAACATGATACAATCACATGCTTGTTAGGGCCTGATGACTCCTCAGAATACATACTTCTCTCTGCTACCTGTACTAAGATGAGATACAGGAACCTGCATGTACCCTGCATAAATAAATCCCCTCATCCAATTTAAGTGGTAAATTCCTTTTTTAAAACTCATGTACAATAATACGACCAAGCCTGGCACACCAGAGACTGCAACTCCTGGGTACGGCTCCTTTTGAAAGCTATGTTCTACATTCCACCTTTCAAATGAACAGCAAGTCCAGGCCAACTAAATCACGTTGCATTTCTAGAACATGACCTACAATACAGCATATCTCCCTTCCTAAAACCCCTTCACCAATAATGACAACATGAAAATAATGCATACAATAACACTAGTGTCCATAATATGCATTAAGACACTGAACTATATACACACTTTAAATGACATTCAATACCTTAGAACCCTGCAACTCAACAAAAGTACAACTATTTTTTCAGAACATACTCCTTTAAATATCCAGGCAACATTCTCCTTTCATCACTCCTTTTTACAACAGTCCCTCTCCGCTCTTTCTTCACACCATATCCCCCATACTCCTGCTTCTTCACTACACCTTCTTCCTCACCTCTCATCCACCTCTCCATCTCTGCCTCAGCCCACGACAATATTCCTCATATTCCATTCTCAAGTTCCATGCATTGACAACTTTCTTAGGAAAGGACCATTTGGACAAACCTTTCCTTGCATCTCCCAACAACCTCATGCATACAAAATCACCACACCCATATTCACTTCCACCAGTTTCTACCTGTTTCAAGTGCCTGGTCTGTTTAATTTGTACTCTTCTTCATAACTCCCCCTCACCTGTTACCTTTTTCCCAATTGTTCCCATCCGAACAGGTACAGCTTTTCTACATGGCTTCCTTCCTGCAATAAACCAAAAGGTGCCACAGACATAATAGAATGTGGCGTAGGACGATAACTCCATAGTAGTTTTTTTATCTTCTCTTTCCAAACCAAACCAATTTTCACTGACAACTGTATATTCTCACTGAGTACCCTGTTGAACCTTTCCACCAGGCCGTTTTCCCGTGGATGTCTAATCGCTGCCCTCACATGCTTCACCCCACACTGTTCCAGATTTGCTCAGATTCCTCTGAAATAAACTGGGGACCAGTGTCTGTCAAAACTTATTCAGGATTCCCTTCCCTTCCCCTGGCTCCCTCACAGAATTCAATTACAGAACTAGACCTCACCTTGCTCACCAAACTCACCTCAGTCTACTTGGAATGATAGTCTAACTTTACTGTGGCAATTTGTTTTCCACTACCTTCTAACTCGAATGGACCACTGATATCCATCCCTACTTTCTGCCAGGGTTAATGTGGGAAAGCTATAGGAACAACCAGTGTCTCTCTCACCACATGTGACTTGCAGGTGCAAAGCACACACACCTTCTTACATATCTTTCTACATCTCAATTTACCCCCAGCCACCAAAAATCCTCCCTCACCTTCCTCTTCACACCCAACATTCCCCGGAGACCTTCATGCAACATCTCCAACAACCTTTGCCTCAATTTAAACAGTACCACTAGCTTATTCCCTTTCTTTACAACACAATCGTGACATGACAATTACGACCAGACATTTTCATAATTCATCAATCTACATACATCTTCCACCAATGACCAATTTTTCCGTAAGTTTTCTATGAGCACTTGTATCTCCTTATCCACCACTACCCTTTCCTTCCACTCTCCTTCAGGAATAGCTTTAACACTTGTGCATGTTACATCTGTGACCAACCATTCCTTCTCATCGTCTCCGAATCCATTTGCAATGGCAACCTTGATAAACAGTCTGCGTTCACATTACTAAGAGCTGGAACATATTTGAACTTAAACATATATTCTTGCAATCTGTAAATTTACTTTGCAAACCTTGGTGAAGCACGTCCTGCTCGCTTCGTAGTGAACACATCAATTAGGGGTTTGTGGTCTGTGCACAATTCAAACTGCCTTCCTCATGCAAAGTTCCAGAAATGCTGGACACCCCACCAGCAAGCAAGCACCTCCTTCTCAATAGTTGAATAGCTTGCTTTCGCAACCCTCAGAATTCTGGAAGCAAATGCTACCACTCTTTTTCAATCCATCCATTCAATCCATGCATACTAGCATCTGTGGAAACTATTGCATGCTCCTGTGCATCAAATGGTAGTCACTACACAGCATTCACTATGCATCTCTTAATCTCATCAAAAGCTAGCTGACACTGACTCTTCCACTCATACCTCTGACCTTTCTTCATCAACGCTTTAAGAGGCTGTGCTTTAACTCTAAAGTTCCTGACAAACTTGGCGTAATACTCTGCTAAGCCTAGACATGAGCTCAGTTGATCTTTATCAACTGGACACGGAGCCTTTTCAGTAGCCTCCATCAATTTGATCTTGGGAGATATCCCCTCATATGATATGGTGTGGCCCAAATATTCCACACTCTGACAAGCAAACTTACATTTGCTTGCTTCCACTGTGAGACCTGCTTCCTTCAAGATCCCACACACCTTCCACAACAACTCATCATGCTCTTCCTTACTTGCTGCCCACACCAAAATATCATCCTGGAAAACTCTCACATTTTCCACTCCACCCAACAAATTCTGCATCACCCTTTGGAACACCGCCGAAGCAGACGCCAGTCCAAAAAGCATGCAAAGGAAATGGAATACTCCATCTGAAGTTATGAAAGAAGTCAACTGCTTTGACTCTGGGTGTAAAAATACTTGATGATGTAGGCTCGAGAGATCGAGTGCAGAATAACATTGCCCTATCTTCACATCTGCCAATAGCTCATTTATATTAGGTATAGTATGGCGATCCTCCCATATATTGTTGTTCAGGTCTCTCAAATCCACGAACATCCTTATACTACCATTGGGTTTACGAGCAATAACCGCTGGACTTAACCACTCCAATGACTCAATCGGTTCAATGATACCCTTTTCCAATAATCTATCCAATTTAGCTTTAAGAGTATCTCGCCGAATAACAGGCACATTACGTACTTTGTGAGCGTTTGCAACAGCTCCCTTTTTCAGATCAATTTTGTATACAAATTTCTTTAAGCATCCTAATACATTTCCAAACAAAGTTGGAAACTCTTTACTCCATACATCCTCCTCCTCATGTGTCATCAACATCACCTGTTCCTTTGCATTTGGACTCAGCACAATATTTAGTGCCCTCTGCTCTCTCCATCCAAGCAAACAATGCCCCTTTTCCACCACATACACACAGCCGATGGTAACTCTTACACAAAATGAAAATAGGTCTGGAAACAACCTATAATAGGTAATGTAGACCCTCCATACCCCACCAAACTCCACTTTTGGTGGTGACAACTCACCCAGATCACCTCAGATCCCTTGGTTGATCAAAGTATATGGTGAACAAGAATATGCCTACATCTCAACATCAACCTCCTTTACAGACACCATAAATTTGGGTGAACAATATTGATCACACTGTACGAGTTTCACACACCTCCTGCAGTGGTGATAGACAACATTCCATTTCCATATTCCCCAACATCGAAACCTCAACTTCCTCATCTGACCCACTTTCTTCAACATTGACCCCTTCCCTTTCCTGTTGCACCCAGTTGAACCTTTCTTTATGTTCTGTTCTCCTCTTCTTTGGTTGTACATACTGGAAAAATGACCAACCTTGTTACATTTGAAACATCTTGGCTTCCCAGCAGGGCAATTACTAAACAGAGCAATGTGGTTAAAACTGCTATAACACACTCTTCTTTCCCCCTCAACCAGCCTACTAAATTTACTTCAATCCTTCATTGGGCTCTCCATCTTATTCACCACTTGTAGAGTGATGTGTCTTCTACTCATTTTGCTATTAACCTTGGGGTAGTTCGCGTAGTATCGCTACGCATAGCTACACGAAGTGCACTTCGCACTACGCGAGCTACGTGAACTGCGTAGTGCACTGTGCAAAATGCTGTTCGCACTGATTGCACAGTGCCGGATGCTTGTCTGCACTGTGCAATCAGTGCAAACCGCATCTTGCACAGCGCAAGCGGTCGTTTTCTGTCACTCGAGTAGTTTTCTCCTCGAGGGGCAGCTTTCTCAACGCGGACTGGTAGTTTCTCATCGCGAGTGGTCGCGAGCATACGTGACGACTCGCAATGAGAAACCTGACCTCCCGAGAAGTTTATTCTTCACGCTCGCGATCGGCAACTTGATGTTGCTGATCACGAACGAGGAAAAAGTCTCACCGGTCTCACTTGACGTTGAGGACCGCGAGCAAGCAAAAAATGACCGTTATGCTATGCTACGCTACGCGTGTTTGCACTGTGCTACGTGCAATTCGCGTAGTGCGATGTAGTGCAAACTTCGTAACCTATGCAACCCCCCTTTTGTACCGCTTTTGTTCGCCATAAGTGTGGCAGGGTATTTCAGACGTGAGTCCCTTGCACACTTTGCCACTGGATTCAAGCAAGCCGGGCTGAAGACGGCAGTAATGCCAGAAACCGGTCCTCGGAAGCTTGTTTCCGGTCCAGGGAAGGCATGGCTTGGCAGTTCGGGCTGGACTGTTCCCATGAGGCACAGGGTCAGACTGATTTGCATATAGCCATGTCTGAACTGGGGTGGCAGAGTGGGCTAAAGAACGGTGACGGCTTAAACCCAGATCTTTTGACTGGGTGTGAGTGTTTGATTGGTTCAGGTGCTCCGTCCATCACCACCCCCTTTTGTACCGCTTTTGGCCGCCATAAGTGTGGCAGGGTATGCTCAGACGTGAGTCCCTTGCTCACTTTGCCACTGGATTCAAGCAAGCCGGGCTGAAGATGGCTGTAATGCCAGAAACCGGTCCTCGGAAGCTTGTTTCCGGTCCAGGGAAGGCATGGCTTGGCAGTTCGGGCTGGACTGTTCCCATGAGGCACAGGGTCAGACTGATTTGCATATAGCCATGTCTGAACTGGGGTGGCAGAGTGGGCTAAAGAACGGTGATGGATTAAACCCAGATCTTTTGACTGGGTGTGAGTGTTTGATTGGTTCAGATGCTCCGTCCATCACCACCCCCTTTTGTAGCGTAGTACTTTGACCAGGGTTATTTGCTACAACAATCACCTTCTTCAATGTAGGGTCTTTTAGACTCAATAACTTCTCTTGTACCCTCATATTTACAGTGCAATTTGTAAGCTGATCTCTTATGATCTCTTCGTGCAGTTCCCTAAAATTATACATAGCTGCCAAGGTGTACATATTACATATTGAACTCTAGATTTGTGAGCAGATTGCGCATGTGAAAAGAACCTATGGCGCTCTTCTACCACATTACATTTTTCCCATAATGCGATTTGAGTGCCCCCATTGCCATAGCATGTGCATAATTTCCTTCTCCTACCTCATCTGACCCCACTTCATCCTCCACATTGTCATGCTCACATGATAACATCTTTAAAACCTTCCTTCCTTCAACCCCCAGACCATGCTCCAACATGGCTGGCCTTCTCTTTGTGATAAAAATGTCACCCCTTAATGCTTAAAGATAAGTTTCAAAGGCTTATGACCAGTCCTCCCATGGCAGGAATGGATCTTCAGATACAGCCAGGAAAACTGAAGGAGCCATAATAGACTGCATTTCTGTGTGCGCCTAAAGCAATAAAAGTGGTCACCGATGTCAAGACACAACACAACAAACGAATCCAATAAAAGTAGTCACCACAGTCCCGACAAAACACAATAAATTAATACATAAAACGTGGTCACTGTAATCCACTTATCCTTCTTCGAACCAACTGGTTATACTTCATAACTTATAGTATTAACATATGCATAAAACATGGCTCCCAAACATCTCCTTGTTTACAGGCTCCCAAGTTTATAGTCTATTGTTCCACTCAGTGCTTCCTTCAATTGGTCACTACGGACACCTTCCAACACCAAGCCCTCTAATTGGCCAATTTCCTTTACTCAGCATGCGAAGCTCATTTTGACCCAATAGCCCAGAAGCAGCAGCTGGTAAGTGACCTCCAAGAAATTTCCCTACCATATTTTTCAATCCACTGTAATGTTGCTGCTGGTAGTACCCATTGCTTTCAAAGCCATTCTTCCCCAGTTCTTCGTGGTGGTCTTGAGGTAGTGGTGACATGTGCTCCTACTGCAGCCTACTGTGAGGTCAAACACTGCAGGTCGTGTTCAGCAGTGGCATGCTCACAGCACATGTGCTTTCCTGCTCTCGTGCCATACCACACACTCGCTCTCATCGTTAGTATATGGACAAATGTCCCAAAATCACCTCTACGGTGGTGCAATGGAGCCGGTATATCCTGCGGTGACGTCCCGCTGTTATCACTGCTGCTGGGAACACTCTTCCTTTCCTTCCTTGGCATCTCTCGCACCCAGAACGCTTCCTTGGGTGAAACGCCATCCAAGTCACCCAAATCACCTTAGGGTTGGTCAGCTGGAGCACATTCCATCCTCGTCACCATTAAAGAAATCCCCTCATCCAATTTAAAGGTTAAGTTCCTTAATTTTAACTCTGGTACAACAATATGGCCAACCCTGGCAAACCACATACCGCAACTCCCATATTAACCTCCTTTTGAAAGTCGCATTCTACATTCCACCTTCCAAATGAATAGCCAATCCAGGCCAACCAAATCACATTACATTTATACAACATGACTTAAAATACAACACTGCAGGTGTTTTCTGGATATGCTGTTCTCTGAAAAATCCCATGTTTATCACAAAGAAAATAAAACATTTCTTCACAAGGGAAAGAAGGCAAAAGAACATTGCGTTCATGAATTAGGACTTCAGCTTCACCTGGAAGTAAAATATTCATGTGTCATAAAGCAAAATGGCAACCAACGTTAACCATTTTAAAATGCAGTCATGTATTAGCTAAGGTAAATCTAAATGTAATTAAACAGGTTCTCTCTACTATAATTAATAACTGTGTGTTTATGTGTTAATGACATTTTAATGCAAAACATTTAGGGCCTGATTTTGATGTCGGGTGGAATTCCTTCCTGCCCGACACCGACTTGGTCCAGGGACTGACCTACACATGGTTGGCGATCCTGAACGCCTCATTAGGATGTGACCGAACATGGTTTGGTTGCATTCCTATATTTCACTATGGGTGCATGCATTATGGCCGTAAACCGGCCATAATGCATGCTCCTCACATGAAATGGGTTGTACAGTTCATCCCTGCATCCTGTGGCAGGCGCCTCAAGGTGCCTGCCTCAAGATGCAGGGATCAACGTGCCCCCTCAGCCTCCAACCCGAGGCTGTGCAACAAAGAGGGCCCCGCTGGGGCCCCCCAAACATGCTTCCCAACATGGTGTCCATGTCCAACAGGCTGGCATGGAAACCATGACGGAAACTGTGCATTGTTATCTCAAGGGCTGAAAGGCCCGCCGGCTGCATCATAATCAGCCCCCTAATAATTCATGGATTACCAATCCCTTCGTCTGGTGATTCTGGAAATCACCCCACACCACACTTTCACTACTTGAATTAATCCATTAAACAGACAATGCAGATTGCTGCAGCTTGTGTCTGGACTCCTCCAGTCCTTTTAGCTCACAGTACTCTTAACCATGAATGTTGTCCAGTTCATACTCCTCATACTTCCTTCTTCATCCTCTTGTTTCTGACAACTGCTTTTCTCTTTTGCAATGTGCCCCACCCATCTTCTAAACGATTTTTTATTCTCTCTTATGAAAAGAAATATGCATATCACAAAAATCAAAAGGATTTGTACCAGGGTTAATATCTTCTAAAGTATTGCTCCACAAATATCACTTAACCGTTTGCCAATCTTTGAACTCCTTCTTCCTATAGCTTCCCAGGCATCTGTCGCCTCCAAATACTTCAACTCATGAGACTAATCTATCATGTTAGTTATGAACTTGTAAATATGATTACTTGTCTCAGGTATATATGTGCAACATTGCTGAATGCGCACCGTGTGGCAGACTCCATCCTTTTTTTCTAATAAGATGTCTAGAGCAAGTCAATTCTGCAAAACCATAGCACTTATGACCATAAGCTAAGTTTTTATTGCGGTTGGTTAGCCAGCCATTTTAGTAGTCAAAAGATCTACCAAAGTAGACATATTTCTGATCATCAAATCATTTAAAATAACACCAACTGGAGGTACCATAGCACCAAATATATCGTCTACATGATGTTCAGACAAAATATTGAGTTAATAATGTCGGCTGATACAAATATTGAGTTGGAAATATCATGACACAGAAATATCATGAGCATGAATATCGTGGACAAGAATATAGATTTTAAGGTATTATGGATGTTAAAAATATTGCTGTTAATAATATTGATTTTTAATTATTTTGTGTATTTTATTATATATGTTAATTTTATATATTTTAAAATGTTTGTTTAAATATTATTAGTTTTTAATATGGTTTGTAAATTAATAGTAGTTTTTAAATTTTATGTAATAGTTTTGTGTTACTTTTAGTACCGTAGTGGGTTGTGGATTTTGTTAGGGTATAGGGTGGGAAGTAAATTAATTATAATTATTTAGAAAGTATTTATTAAGGGGGTGCGCATGGCGCGGCGAACCAAGATGGCAGCAACGTGAAGAGCTCCGCTCGGACGAGCACCGCTCATGAGTGAAGGGCGGACTTCATGGCAGTGTTCCTCAGCAACAATGATAGATTTTGTCGTTGGAAGTGTCCAGGCTGCTATGGGCAAGTTCTGACTCTTTATTGTTCTTTCAACTTGCTCTTGTTTTTCTATCTGTGGTTCTCATATTGCTCAATCTCCTCCTTGCTTACTCTTCGTTATCGTCTCAACATTTTTTTATCCTCTTTCCTACCCTCCTCTTCCTCAAGGTTTCGTCTGTATCTTTATGCCTACTCTTCTTTAATTTTCAAAGATGAAAGGTCTTCGCATTATCTCTTGGAATGTAAAGGGTATTCGTAATCCTGTAAATAAACAACGTGTTTTATCTCACCTAGCGAGATTGAAATGTCAAGTTGCAATGTTGCAAGAAACCCACCTTACTTTAAAGGCCTTGTCTTCTTTGCGCAAACAGTGGGTGGGTGAAGCCTTCTGCTCTCCGTCAGTCGATAACGAAAATTGTGTTATTATCCTTTTTCATAAGTCGTTATCTGTCCAGTTACAATCAGAGTTTCATGAGACTAATGGTAGATGGTTGTTTTTAGATGTTACTGTTAATAATACAAGACTTTCACTCTGCAATGTTTATGGCCTTAATGGTGTTGACTTAACTTTTTGGCATGATTTCTCTACCCCCTCTCATCACATGCGACTGATAACTTAATTGTGGGAGGTGACTGTAATCAACTCATGGACCCCTTTCTAGATTGGAAATCACAAACTAGATATGTCCCCAATAAGATGCAAAAATCATTTTGTAAAGCCATTTCCTAGATAGGCCGTATAGCTTCCTAGAGAATCTCCCATCCTGATTCGCTAGAATTCTCCTTTTTTTCCCCTTTACATACATCACAATCCCGTATTGATTATAGTTTCCTCTCCCACCACACTTTCCAATTCATGACTAACTCAGAAATAGGTTCTATCCTTATTTCAGATCATGCCCCTGTTATACTGGACATTGATTACCCCTCGCCTATTCCCACCACTCGGCGTTGGCGCTTCAATTACTCTCTCCTCCTAGATCCCCAGTTTACTAAGCATTTTACGCTTTTTATGGAGGAATTTTTCCATAATAATCTTCACTCCACGTCTCAATTTCATTTTATCTGGGATGCTTTTAAGGCTGCTGCCAGAGGATTTATTATTGACTTTGTTTCTCGGAAGAAGAAAAAAGCCCTCTCTTAGTCATCACACATTTTTAAACAAGTAAAAGAGCTGGAACATCTTTTTTTCACCACAAACTCCTCTGATACACTTTCCTCTCTCATCAAAGCGAAAATGCAATATAACGAACACTCCTGGGATGCTGCATGCAACAACCTCCTTAAATTTAATGCTAAAATGTATGGTGGGCGCAATAAAGCAGGCAAATCCCTTGCGAACTATCTCAAAATCAAAAAACGAAAATCCAATGTCATAGCTATTACTGATATCCATGGGGATCGTCAGTTAACTGATGACAAGATACTTGATTGCTTTGTCCAATATTTCTTTTCATTATATACTCCGGAATCAACTCCTTCCCCCGATCAAATCGATTCATTTTTTCAATCTATTCCTAAATCCCCAGATAATCGTATTGATCTCTCCTCTCTGGATGTTCCTATCTCGGAAAAGGAGATATTACATGCTATGACTCTCCTACCTAAGGACAAATCACCTGGTCCGGATGGCTTCACTGTTCGCTTCTGTTTCCATTTTAAAAACATTTTATTACCACATTTATTTTCCTTGATCAATAGCTTCCTTGTTATGGGTGAATCCAAGGGATCCTTCACACAGGCGATGCAATGTCTACTCCCTAAGAAAGATAAGGACCCTACCCTCTGTAAAAACTATAGGCCCATTTCCTTAATTAATACAGACTGTAAAATGTATGCAAAAATCTTAGCTATTCGTATAAATAATGTTATTCCCGATCTTATCAACATATATCAATCTGGGTTTGTTACGGGTAGATCCATTACAGACAACTCGAGAACGCTCCTTAATATCATCCATCTTGCTTCGAAGATGGACTCTCCAGTTGCAGCTATTATCTTAGATGCTGAAAAAGCATTCGATAGGGTCAGTTGGGATTTAATGTTTGGAGCACTTAATGGGAGGACTGAAACTGTGCCACTATAAGTGGTCCAGTTTCAGTCCTCCCATTATCCAATATATTCAATTGTTATACTCCGCTCCCTCTACATCTATTTGGGTTAAGGGATCCTAATCTTCTTATTTTCCACTTCATAGAGGCACTAGACAAGGCAGTCCCCTTTCCCCCTTCTCTTTATTCTAGCATTAGAACCTTTTTTAGAAAAAATGTGACGCTCCTCATCCTATACTGGTTTTTCATTTAAGAAAATAGATATTAAATTCACTGTCAATGCAGATGATATCTTACTTTATAATCTAATCCGACAACTTCTTTACCAACGTTGTTTTCTTTATTACAAGAATACTCCCTAGTTTCAGGCTACAAGCTGAATATAGATAAATCCAAAGTTCTTCCTTAATAAACATTGCCTTCCTCACATGTTCCATAGTTCTGGTTTCGAATGGAATCCCAAAAATATCAAATGTTTGGGTATCCTTTACACTAATAATATTAGAGAGACTATTAAAATGAATCATAAAGATATTCTTCAAAAACTCTATTCCCTCATAGATCGTTGGTCCCCTCTGTTTTTATCTTGGTGGGGGAGGTTAGCAACTATTAAAATGATGCTTCTCCCTATAGTAAATGTTTACCTCTCAATGCTCCCTATTTCTCTTCCTCTCTATTTTTTTACTTCCATACATCGCATTCTTACTAAATTCTTATGGAATAATCGTAAAGCTAGGATTTCTCTTTCTCGTCTTCAGCAACCCAAAGATCTATGTGGGGTTAATTTTCCTAACCTCTCTCGCTTTCACTCTGCCTTTACTTTAAAACAAATTTGGCCTTTTTTAACAGAGTCGTCCTGTCCTCCTTTGACAGCATGGAGTACAATAGAACTGGCGCAACTCTCACCTTTTTCGTTCCTCACTGCTACCCGCTTATCCCAGCCTCCAAAGCGTTTTCTCACTCCCACTTTCAAGCACCTAAAAGCACTTGCCCTATCAATTTTTCGCTCCTTTTTATCACAAGTGGATCTTCACTCTCTTACTCCAATCTGGTACAATAAATCCTTAAAGATCAACAATAGAGCCCTTTTTTGGAAAGAATGAATTGATAAAGGTATAATCTTTTACGATAGTCTTCTCGCAGACAATTCTTTGAGGGATTTTTCCGACATTTGCACATCCTTCCACCTCTCTAACACTTACTCCTCCCAATATCCCTTGCTCAAACATGCTCTAATCACCTTTATTTCCCAACAAACTTCCCTTAACATTGATGCCCCGACAAGTTCCCCTCTACCAGACTTTTCTATTCCTCTCAAAGCGGCTGCTATTTATGTATTACTTTCTAGCCCCACTACGGATAGGTCCAAGTCTAAACTTGAGCTCTCCTGGGAAAGGGACTTATCGCAGGAATTCTCTTCTCAGGTTTGGGACTCTATCTGGTCTAAAGTACACACCGTTTCTCGTTCTGCCAGCACCACACAGACTTTGTACTTTTTTTTATAATAGGCTTTTTTTACTCCCTCTGATTTATACAAATTCAAAACTCTAGATTCCAAAAAATGTTTGTCCTGCTCATGCGCTGATAGTGATTTTTTCCCTACGTTTTTTAATTTCCCGTTGATTAAATTCCTTTGGTCCCATATTTGGACCAAATTGAATGATATGTTAAGTACGGACCACCCCTTTGATATTGTTCATGTTTTTCTAGGTGGTTCTACACCTGTATGGAATGTTCAAGGTAATGTTCGTAAATTTATAGATTTGTACATAGCTATTTCTTTACAGATAATTACTACAAACTGGAAGGACACTTCAAAAATTTCACACAGTGCCTGGTGGAATCTGTTATGTCATCACCATAGATTTGATCATGCTTTTGCTACTACAGTTCCTCTTCTGCTCAAAAAAGATTTGTTATGGTCGCCTTTAGCTAATTTCCTTTCCAGGAGTTGTTCCATGATTTTCACTTTTTCGTCTCTTCTTTTTTCAGTTGTATTTATTATCCATCAGGTTTTCTTTATTTGATTTTGTGGTCTTATCGTTATAAATATATGCTTTAGTTTGCCTCTCCTTTTCCCACTCCCTTCTTCTTCCCCTTCCCTCCCTCCCCTAATGTAAAATACCTTTAAAAGCTCCTTCCCTTGGTATAGTTTCTACATCCCTTTTTTAGGATCTTAATATATATTGATATATTGTAATTTCCTTTTCAATTTATCCAAAATGCATCTTTTCTTGTAATGATGTTTTATATGGTTTATCTTATTCAATAAAGCTTTCTAAACTAAAGAAATTATTTATTATTATAAATAATTATTTAATTGATAATTAAGTAAATAGTGTTATTTATATTTTTTGGGGGTGTTTTGTGGTTTTTGTATGGGTAAAGGATGTGTAGGAAATTACATTATTATTAAATATTGTTTATTTTAATAATTGTTTACATGATAACCAACTATGAAAATATTTAATTAAAATATTCTTAGGTTATAAGCGTGAGTTCTATTTGTAGGGGTAAAGGGTGGGAAGTTAATTAAATGTATTTAATGTATTCTCAATTAATTACTAATATTATTTGCTTAATTGAATATTAAATGTGTAAATTCTTCAAAAAAATAACATTTATATGTTAGGTGTGGGTTGTTTGTTTTGTATGGATAAAGGGTGGAAAAGTTAAATATAGTTGTTTTATTAGTAGTTAATTAGTATTAAGATTTTAATAGATATTGAATCAGGTAAAATGTACAAATATGGGGGGGCGCTAGAGGGCGCACAGCGGGATGGTTGACTCGTGAGTCAGCTCCGCCGGACGGATGCATGTGAAGCATTGAATATCCGCACGAGCGACGCTATACCTCCGAAAACGACATTAAAAGAGATCGGAGGGTGATGTCTACAAACGGGTGCAATTAGAACTGACTAAAACTTTAAAACGGCGAAGTTATTCTGCAAAAACCGAGCAGGAGAATGCACTGCTGCAAGATGGCGGATACCGGCGTTTGACACTGCCGGCTAAAGAGGCTGCAAGAGGACCTAACTGAAGTAAGAACCCGACTCACAGACAGACACATGGACAGGTGATCGGTTCCTACGATACCACAGATGTACTAAGAAGAAATAAGGGACCACGAACACCTCCACACGAATCTAACGCTATGCGTTCCAAGGCACACAAGATGGCGGCCGCAGTGGGACGCAGTGTCTGAAGATCGTGTAAGTAAGCGCATGGAGGCTACCCTGGAGAGTACAATCGCACCGAAGCACCCGGCCGAGGTATGCTGACACAGTGGGAGGGTGAAATAGCGAAAAAATTGATGAAGGACTGACTGCGCCGGTTGAATGGAGAAACTAGCTGCCCAGTCGCACGGACCACGCTACTGCTGAAACGCGGTCGCGAGTGCCGCACCAATCCTCACTGTGAAGAAAAGCGGCGAACAAGAAATTATGGCTAGTTACTCACCATTTGCCCAAATATGAAGGAGTGAGCCACCAGCTACGCACTATAAATGTCAAAGATCGCACTGGCACATCAGATCCCACCACTGGAACGGAGAGAGCGGGTAGGCGCTGGCAACCAACCCCCAACATACAGGGTGCAAATAGTGAACCACGACTCCTCTGCGGTGCTCTCTTTCGGTTTTCAGCCGGAACCGCCGCACCACCAAAAACATCTGCTGTGAAGCCGATGAATTGCACTGGCGCTCGCAGGAAGACGGTAACGCCGAAGGACCGCCCACTACATAAGTCGCCAACTGCTCCAGAAAGTGCCGCCAAAGAGAAACCGCGGCGAAACGCCACACCACGGTATACCACCATGGGTAAACCTGAAAAACAACAATCCAAACTACAGTTTGAGACAAGGAAGCAACAACAAAACGCTACAAGGACATCAGACAATGAGGGAGACAATGAGGCGTGCGAAGAAACAGGTATGGAGAAGGTCCTGCGTGCTATTCAGCAAAGCCTGTCTGAAATGAACAATAAATTAGATACTGTGGTATTGAGAGTTGACAACATGGCTGCAAAACTAGATAAACATGGTGAGAGACTGGGCGAAGCAGAACAAAGACTATCAAGGGTGGAAGATGAGTCTACTTCTACGACTAAGGCATGTGGCGATATGAGCAAGACACTGGAAACGCTGCACGCCAAGGTGGAGGATCAAGAAGCTAGGCCCAGGCGCAACAACGTTAGAATAGCGGGCCTGCCGGAATCCACAAACACGGGCAGAATGGAAGACTACGTAGAGAAGTTGCTTAAGGAACTGTTCGGCGAGGCACAATTGTCACCAGTCTTTCTCGTGGAGCGAGCACACCGATCCTTGGCACCCACTCCGAAACCGGGAGCGCAGCCTCGAGTGATAATTGCCCGAATGTTAAACTACAGGGACAGAGACACTATTCTTCGGCTCGCCAGAGAAAAGGGAACGGTAACTCATCAGGGCAACACCCTGCAATTTTACCCGGATCACACCATGGCAGTTCAGCTAGCAAGAAAGGAATTCGCGCCAATAAAGAAGAAGCTGCGGGATATAGGCGTGGAATATGCTATGTTATACCCAGCGAGGCTTAAGATCATAAATGCGGGCAAACCTGTAATCCTCCTAACAGTCCAGGCAGCGCATGAATATGTCAAGAAAATGGGACGGCGACGACACCAACAGGACCGTGAGGAACATGGGGGCGAGGACGAATGAACTGACAGTCGACTCAATGGAACACTACTGTGAAGAACTATGCATAGGAAGGTGTTACGCATATCGAGTGGTTAGACCACGGAACTTTCATGTGTACAACGATATGGGACACGCCGCAAGTAACTTGAAAGTTGGAATAAGCTCGAAACATGAACAGAGTTGTTGAATGGAAGAACGCATGTCAGGTGCTAACACCGTCCAAGCGAATTGCACAGTGAGTAACCACAAGGTCCACACGGAACATAGAGGGTAGAAGGGTAGGAAGAGACTGTGGCATGTTCCACGATTGGCCTCAAACAGACATACTGTGACAGTGTTGTGTGAGATAGAAGAATGATTAATATCTTGATGACTGGATGGTAACGGGAGATTGGCGGAGGGAGTGCGGGATAGACAAACAGAAATAGAGGAATGTTTAAATGCATCTGTCCACATCCACTATGTGGATGGAGAAGTGTGCCACTGGTGACACCCCCGAGTGGGTGCACCCCAACTATGGTTATATTGACTGTTTTGTTCTTGACTGGGGATGGCTTTGGCAGAGTTTGGGGGCTGAAGTGGGTGGGGGGTGGAGGGGGGATTTAGGGGATGTTAAAACTATATCACTGTATCTGAGAAGCATTGCGACCTCTGTAGTTAAGTTGACAAATGTACACCATTGCGCACAAATGACCACCCTAGAACTATTTCAGAGAGTCACACAAAAAGAAATATTTATATCACACAAGACACCGAGATGTCTGCACACCTCTCTAGCATGGACAGACTAACGGCGTTAAAATGCATCACGTGGAATGTTAGGGGCCTGGGAAATCCAAAAAAGATACGTCAAATTTTTGCCTACTTTGATAGATTACATGTGGACATAGCGTTTCTTCAGGAGACCCATTTGGCCTCTACTGCCGACTCCAATTTGGGAGTGAAATGGGCAGAATCAGTAACCAGCTCCAACTATTCCACATACTCTCGTGGTGTCAGTATATTAATAAAGAAGGGAGTGCATTTTGAGATAACAACAGTACATAGGGACACCGAAGGGCGTAGTGTAATTGTCATTGGCAAGGTGAGACAGCAACGGCTTGCATTAGTGAACACATATGGCCCTAACACGGATGACCCGCATTTTTTTGCGAAATTATGGCATGATATAACTGTTATGGTTCAAATCGCGCCTCACAGAGAAGTCATTGGGGCATGAAAACTACAATGCCCAGAATGCTTAGCGTCAGGAGGCGGGATATATAGGCAACCACTTCCTTGGCCCGGTGTCGGATATCCTGGATCTTGACCCGGTGGTTACTCGATCGACTTGGTTCCTTGCTAGAGTGCTGTATTTGTTCTTTGACCGTGTTCCTAGTTCTGACACTCAGAAGCGTGCAGAGTATTGCGGAGCGCTGAAAGAGCGGGCGGTGAAGTAACCGCTATCTGTGCTTTCTTTAGCGTGTTCCAGTTAGGCGCATCATTTTGCCGTTCCCTCCGTTGGTGAGCCTTCTTTCCTCGGCTCTTGCGGAGGGGAATAATTACTCGACGGTGTGTAAGGGGAATATTTCCGTTCCGTTGGCGAGCCTTATTTCTGCGGCTCATGCGGAAACGGGGTTGGCACATCACGTTTCTGATTCCTCTTCCGTTGGAGAGCCTTCTTTCACCGGCTATTGCGGAAGGGGTTCTTTGTGTGTTATTGGTCCGTCCTTACTGTAACAAACCCTCTGTTGGCGAGCCTTCTTTCCACGGCTATTGCAGAGGGTTTGTGTTTCCTGGGTTCATAGAAAGAAACCGTCCTGGTGAAATCAACCAGGCATCCTGATCACGTCCTATTGGAGGTTACTGACATAAGTATCCGAGCTAAGAGGTACTACTTTTCTTGTCTACATTTGGGTGACATAACCCCCCACCTTATTTGGAGTTCGATTAAGGCACTGTTCCTAGAACCCCGCTTTTGGGACTGAAGGGAAAGGAAGAAGGGTAGGTGTGTCACTAGCCTTTCGTATGATAGGTGGTAGGGTCTACTGTATATGGGTATTTACAAGTTTTGATGATATTGTGTGTTGCAGAGGAGGAGTTTCCGTTAGGACGACAAGGCCAGCTAGCTGTAGAAGAGAGTCATCTCCTGAGCATAGTAGCCTATCCTTATATACCCAAGGTAGGGAGATTATAAATCGACCTTGTCTGATAGAGCTGATCTTATGTACTAGAAAAGGTTCCAATCTCTTGTTCTTTGTCTTTCAGCTCTCCCTCCCTGCTGTCCCCTTCCTTCCCTTCCCGTTTTCCTTCAGCCCTCATCTGATCCTTCCTTAGCCCTAGGCTGTTATAGCACGCTGGGTTTGGATAGATCTGAAGGGGGCCTATTATATCTACACGCTGATCCTGAGGAAGTAGAAGATAACAATAACCCAGCTTCAGACCGACCACATAATTTGGGGTGGCGATTTTAATATCGCACTGCAGGACGGGTTAGATAGGTCGCAAACCACAACGGAACTGCATACACGAGCAAGGAGGATACTACGCAACGCACTCACAGACTTGCAAATAGATGATATATGGAGAGTACACAACCCAGGGGAGACAGCTGCAACACATATCACTGCATCACACAATAGCTGGTCCAGACTGGACTATTGGTTGGGCACCAAAGAAGTGATTGACTGGACCGTCTCCATCAAACATTTGCCGAGAACGCTATCGGATCATTGCCCTGTGCTTATGGTACTACAAATCCCGCACTATGTGCCCCCATCTTTCACATGGCGATTCAATGCTAGTGCTTTGCGAGACCCAATATACACTGACACCCTCCACAAAGCGATAGTAGAATACTTTGAGCTAAATTGCCCCACGACGGATGACCCCTGCTTACTATTGGAAGCTTTTAAAGCAACACTACGGGGAGTTTGCATTAGCACTACCACGGGCATCCTGAAAGACATTCGACAGCAGTTACATGCGAGGGAAACGGCCATACAGGCACTAGAACAGCAATATGCACAAACGAGAGACGTCACACTATTGGCAAATATACAAACGCTGCTACAGGAGCATCAACAATTTGCAATGGATGAGCTTAACTATATAACCAAACGAAAGACAGCGAGAATGTATGGCGAGGGGGGGAGACCAGGCAGGACGTTGGCAGAGAAAATTTGCAAGGGTAGACCACCACAGCATATAACCGAGATCAAGACTCGGGAGGGAACGATCACTCGAGACATCGAAACCATACTAGGTGAGTTCAGGGTGACATATGGTCAACTATACGAGGCACGACCCTCTCTAGCACAGGAAGATATACTGGCGTATATGGAGGATGTAGAGATAGCGTGGTTATCGAACAGGCACAGGGAGTATTTGGCCAGACCTGTCACAGTAGAAGACGTAATAGACACTATTAAGCTTTTACCGAACGGTAAGGCTCCGGGGCCTGATGGATACACGACGGAGTTTTATAAGTCTTTTGCAGACCTCTTGGCACCACATCTGGTCCGCCTATACGGTGCGGCACATGAGGCACAACAACTGCCGGCATCTATGAGGGAAGCACTGTTGATAGCCTTATTGAAGCCTGGGAAGGATAAGGAGAACTGCGACTCTTATCGCCCCTTATCGCTCATAAACGTGGACACGAAGATAATTGCAAGCCTCTTAGCTGCGAGACTCAAACCGCTAATGCCTCTACTGGTGAGGCCGGATCAATCCGGTTTTATACCGGACAGATCAACAGCACACAACACGCGCACACTCTTTGCACTGGCACATTATCTAGCACCAGAGGTGAAAGCAGTGGCGGTACTTCTAGACGCCGCCAAAGCGTTTGACACAATAGACTGGACTTTCTTACACACAGTTATGGTGAGGATGGGTTTTCCACCTATATTTACACAGTGGATAGCTATGCTTTACACAAATTTGACAGCACGTATCCGGGTTAACAAACATATTTCAGAACCCATAGCCATATGTCGAGGGACGAGGCAGGGATGCCCGCTCTCCCCAATGCTGTTTGCTCTGGTGTTGGAGCCACTAGCCTGTAAAATTAGACAGCACCACCACTACTCAGCCATTCAACTTCCGACGCGCCCAATTCACATATCATTATATGCAGATGACATGGTGATTTATGTCAAAAACCCGGTGCAACATCTAAATCCCCTGATACGGGAGTATATAAAATATGGACACCATTCTGGCCTGCAGATAAACTGGTCAAAGTCATTGGTCTTGGCACTAACAGACAGCACTTCCCCTTTCAAACTGGATTACCCACTAGAGTGGCAGGACGAACCTACTAAATATCTCGGGGTGTGGTTCCATAGGGATCCGGAACAAGTAATTAGAACCAACTACGGCAGAGTCTTAACATCATTGGAGGATAAAATTAAACAATGGAATAGACTGCCGCTATCACTAGCGGACAGAGCAGCGGTTGTGAAAATGGTACTATTACCCAAATTGTTATACCTGTTCACTAACATCCCCATTAAACCTCCGGCAGAGGTATTCCGAAACATAAACAGAATAGTACTAAGCTTGCTCTGGGCGGGAAAGCATGCCAGAATAGAGTTGAACACGATGACACTACCATATGAGAGAGGAGGTTTCAAGGTCCCCGACATGTACTTGTATTACCTCTGCGCTCAACCACAGTTCGCACATTATTGGTTCCACGAAGTACCCTTTCTAACGCATGTGGCGGTGGAAACAGGCGATACTGATCCGATCCCATTAATTAACATATTACCACACGTGCGGCCGAGGTTACATGAAAGAGACATAAACCCAGTGAACACCACAATAGAAGCTTGGCGGCTGATGGGCAAGGCAGCGGACAAATTACCGATTTATGCTCCGAACCTCCCGTTGGCTGATCATCCGTCACTGTCGGTGACACAGGAACCGGTAGGGATGGACTTGCTGCGTCATGCTGGTATCGACAAAATGGGGGATCTGTACGAGGAGGGGGTGTTTCAAACATTAGACAAGCTAAAGTACATAAAACATCCCACACTGCTATTTAGCTTCAATTACTACAGACTACAGAGGGCAGTGAGGGATCACTTTCCCACATTCCCGGAAGAACCCCAAACGCTGGACACACTGCAACTGATACTAGAAGCCCCTACGGCTACACACCTGATATCCAGACTCTATGTAAGCCTACAGAAAGACATAGGGGGTAACACGGAAAGAATGAGAGGTAAATGGAGCGCAATATTGGGCGACACACTGTCGGAGAAGGACTGGGAGATGGCATGTTCACTCACTAGTATGCTAACCCCTAATGGAAACCTTCGGATAATACATTTTAAATACATACATCAGATGTATTACACACCAGAACGCCTCCATAGATATGGTTTGCGTGAAGATTCGAGATGTACAAGATGCAGGGCAGATAATGCGGACTTCCTACATCTAGCATGGCAGTGCGGGATGGTGGGGGAGTACTGGAGGGAGGTGGTGAACGTGATTAATACAATGCTTGGGGAAACGCTTGATTGCACGATATTAAGCTGCCTACTGGGCCTGGTCCCAAGTCTCAGAGCGACGAAGCGAAAGTTTTGTGTGATAGCCCTGTTAATGGCAAAAAGGAGGGTAGCAATGCATTGGAACGGGAAAAGGGGGCCGAAGGTGAAGGACTGGCTAGTTGATTTAACTTACTGTAAAGACACCCTAACGACTTATGAGGAGGACTTGCCGGCGAAGTCACGTCCCAAGGATTACCGGACATATCTGAGGGATTACCTGCAGGCGCAACAGCAAGACACGGCTGATTGAGGTAGATTATATCCTGGGATGTGCAGATGCTTCGGGGGCGCTAAATGGTGAATCTTAATGGCAAGCTGAGGGGAGAGAATGCTGTGATGCAGTGATTTTAGTTTAACCAGTTCTTGTTTTTGTTTTCAGTTCCCTTTCATAAGTTCCAGATGTGGGGGAACAAAAAAGAGAGTAAAATGTAAGTGATTCAAATATGCATTGATTAATATGTTGCAAGATACTACAGTATACAGGTTGACTATAACCGCCCCGCCGGTCCCATGGATGTCGGCTAAATGGCCGTGTTCTTCTAACGGCACCCAGAAAGTGCTCTTTATATATGCAGCCGGCCTGTTGAGGTTGTAGGCGTGTTTTGTATAACTGATTGCACACGAGATAATAAAAGACTGACGCTTAAAAAAAAAAAAAATGTACAAATATGATCAATTTAAATATACATTTATATGTGTGGTGTATAGCTTGTAGAGGTATAGTAAGTTATGTAAGTAATAACAAAATTAAAAAGAGTAAACAAAATTACAAATTCTAATTTATTATTCCATGTGTTAATTGTGTTATGCTTTTTAATTGTAAATAATATTGTATTAATTGGTTGCTATTATTTTGACAATGTTGGTATGTTGATTAATATAATACTTGTATTCATTTATAATATGTATTAAACATTGTAACAAATGCGTAATTTGTTAATTTAAAAAATATAAAGATATTTTGGGCCATATGTAGGTAGCTAAATACTGGTCGGTAACGGCCGAAAATTCGGTAATTATCCCGTTACCGACAGGTATTTAGCATTTTCTGATGTAGAAGGCAGGTTTTAAGGATTTGGCAATTTACTGATTCCTTATTTTAAGGAATCCGTAAAATACCGATTCCTTATTTTAAGGAATCGGTAAATTACTGAATCCCTAAAAGCTATGTAGGAGGCACTCAAGTGAGTGCATTTTTGCATTCAGGATTCATTATTTACCACCAACTACAAGTTAGTGATAAATACCGAATACCTTTGAAAAAGCAATAATTTGCTTTTTTCAAGGTGCCATGTGGCAGACATACATGCCGTTAGGGCATGTATGTGCTCCACATGTGCACTCCCTTCTGCTCCGAGGCCACCAAGATCATCTGCGGCGTACCCCAGGGCTCGTCACTCAGCCCAACCCTCTTCAATATCTACATGAGCCCCCTCGCCACCATCGCAGGCAAACACAACATCAACATCATCTCCTACGCCGACGACACCCAACTGATACTCTCCCTCACCAAAGACCCTCTCACCGCCAAAGCAAACTTCCAGGACGGAATGAAAGATGTCGCAGAATGGATGAAGCATAGCCATCTGAAGCTCAACTCGGACAAGACGGAGGTCGTCAACCTCGGACAATCCCCATCCACCTGGGACGACTCCTGGTGGCCCACGACGCTGGGCACCGCACCTACACCCACGGACCACGCACGCAACCTGGGATTCATCCTGGACTCCTCCATCACGATGACCAAGCAAGTCAACGCAGTCTCGTCCTCGTGTTTCAACACCCTGCGCATGCTCCGAAAGATCTTCTGGTGGATCCCCACCGAAACCAGAAAGACGGTCACCCAGGCCCTCGTCACCAGCCGACTGGACTACGGGAACGCCCTATACGCAGAAACCACAGCCAAACTTCAGAAACGCCTCCAGCGCATACAGAACGCCTCCGCACGACTCATCCTCGACATCCCTCGCCACAGCCACATATCCGCCCACCTGAGAGACCTGCACTGGCTCCCCGTCAGCAAGAGGATCACGTTCAGGCTCCTCACCCACGCACACAAAGCACTCCACGACATGGGCCCCGAATACCTCAACAACCGCCTCTCATGCTACACCCCCCACCCACCAGCTCCGCTCCACCAGCCTCGCACTCGCCACCGTCCCACGGATTCGCAGAACCACCACCGGAAGAAGATCGTTCTCCTTTCTGGCAGCCAAGACATGGAACTCCCTCCCCGCACACCTACGACTGACCCAGGACCATCTCACCTTCAGGAAACACCTCAAGACCTGGTTATTCGAGCAGTAGCGCCCCCCCTCCTTCAGTGCCTTGAGACCCTCACGGGTGAGTAGCACGCTCTACAAATGTTTCTGATTGATTGATTGATGCACAATTCGGGGGTGAAACAGGGTGTCAATGTGACAACCTGCCACCCTTGAATATGCTGCCCCTATTACTGATTCAGTATTTACCGAATCGGTAATAGTGAATGGCTTCCCATTCATTCCTATGGGCCTCCAGGCCCATAGGAATGAATGGGAATTCCCGAATTGGTAAATACCGAATCGGTAATAATGAATATTACCGAATCGGTAAAATTTACCGAATTTTTACCTACATTCAATTTACCGATTCCTAAATACCGAATCGGTAAAATTCTGTATTTAGGAATCGGTAAAATTAGATTACCTACATATGGCCCTTTATATTTAAATATTTACAATTCGATTTTATATAATGTATTTTACTTGAAGTGAAATAGTCTGTTTCTAATGTCACATACAGTGCAGTGGCAGGATTGAATTGTACCCCTCCTCAATTCAACAAATTCCCTACTGTTGCACTGACTGGAGTGCGAATAGTACATTTTACCCCTTTGCAGTCCAACACTTTCCTCACTGTTGCACTCATTGGAGTGGGAATCGAAAATGTTACCCTTCTGCAATCCAGCACTTTCCCTACTGTAGTACTGATATTTTAGACCACTATATTAGTGAAAATGATATTTTTTTACAATATTTTTGTAATTCTTTTGTATTATGAGTCAAAAAAATGTAAATCAATATTTTTGGCTCCATATTTTTGAGGACAGAACTTGATTACCCATAATTCTGAAGTCCTGTACACACTCTCTCCAACCCACAATTTCTAGCAGTTGAACTTGGTCTTTTTCTCTAATCACACATAACTTCCCCTCTTTTGTAAATCCAGGCTAAGGGGGTTATTAGGATGGCAGGCGGACTTTAGTCTGCTCACCACCCTAGCGGTGCTGGGACCGTCCACCAGACATGTGGTAGTCCCGCACTGCTAATTAGGATGCGACCGCCACCCTGGCGGTTGCATTCCGCATTGTTGACATTGCTGCGGGTGCTGCTGTAAGCAGCACCCGCGGCAATGCCAAAGTGCCATGTTGTGCATTGCCATGCACAACGTGGCAGGCACCACGTGGTGCCTGCCACCTTGTGCACAGGCACCTTGGGCAGTGTAGGGGGGTACCATAGGTACCCCCAAGTGCAGCCTTGTCGAGGCCAAACAAACGCCAAAACAGAAAAAAGAGATTGCAACAACACTGGCAATACAGGCAGAGGAAGGGGCGCCGTGGGAATTCGTAGAACATGCTCCAAGAAGAACTATTGATGGATTCGAACTTGGTAAACAAGACTATTGTCAATCTCTCAAATAGATTTATGAGTGATGTAGAGAAACGGACTCTGTGTCTAGGGCTCTCCTTCTGTCCTTCCTCGCCTTTTAATCACACCAATACTCGTATTGACTTATTTAAGCTTGTGAGAAAGCTCAAACTTAAAAAATGGCACACACTTAAAAGATTGGGACATAGCCTCCGCAGTAGTAATAACGAGAGGGAGGCGGAGAGCAATCTCTTGATCAGTGATGTAGACACACTGATCAATATGGTTGAATTGGGTGAAAACACAGATGAGAGTATCGACACTGCGGGCACCACACAAATCCTGACAGACATGGATTTAGAACATGATGCTGCTGCACTCACTGACTTTAGAGCTAAGTCCACATTTATGCCGCTACTCCCTCATGATAACATTGACACTTTTCATGAATGTATTGTTAAGGCACTTAGGCACTTGAGAACCAAAACCACCAACCAACGAGGACATACTAACCATAATTTGTCTCTCACGCAACGACTGGTACTGAAGGCTCTCACTGAGGATCCCAACATTGTCATCCGTCCAGCGGACAAGGGTGGCAATGTTGTTATCCTTAATAGAGACGACTATATTAAAGAGGCCTTACTACAACTCGAGGACAAGAGATTTTACATGCACATCACCTACGAAACATACAATGAGAGCATCACAGACATCCGGAACAAACTGATTACATGGAGGGACAAGGGGCTTTTAGAGTGGGAAGCGTTCTGCTACTTGAAAAAAGCCCATCCTAGACTGCCCATCTTATACCTCTTGCCCAAAATCCATAAGAACAGTCTCAGACCGCCAGCGTGCCCCATTATGTGTGTCTTCAATAGGGATTGTCACTGAACACATCTCAAAGTATGTTGATCATTTTTTGGGAGATTTTGTCATGAAATTACCCAGTTACACAAGGGACACCAAGGATTTCTTATGTAAAATAGAAAATCTGACTTGGAACACAGTCTATCACATCATTGTCCTAGACATACAATCTCTTTACACCATAATTGACCACCAACAGGGACTGGTGGCGTGTGAGCACTTTTTACAACAGAGGCCACTCATATACAGGGAACACAGCCGCATGATCATTGAAATGCCCGAATTGTGTCTAAAAACCCCCCAATATTTATGGGCTACTGGGAGGAAGAGATCTTTGCTAGCCTCACCCTTAGGGAGGACCTCCAGAAAGTCATCATGTGGTTACGCTACATTGATGACTTGTTCATCCTCTGGCGGGGCACCAAGGGAGAGGCTGAGGATTTCATTGGGAAACTGAACACGAATAAATAAATCATCATCCGCTCAGGCGACATCAGTGCTACTAAGACGGAATACCTTGATGTTTGCCTTACCGTCAAGGAAGGGAAAGTCTGTACTTCTCTGTTTTGGAAGGCTACGGCAGGGAACAGTACCCTACAGGCCCACAGCAGTCATCCGGAGGCACACAAATGGAGTATACCATATGGAGAACTGCTGAGGGCGAAAAGGAACTGCAACACTGCTGAGGCCTATGTTGTGGAGAGTCAGATCATTATCAGCAGGTTCAAAACAAGAGGCTATCCCAATTGGGTGCTGTATAAAGCTAGGGACAGGGCAGATGTGGTAGAAAGATCTGTGACCTTACAAGATAAACTTTCCACTGATGGGGAGCGAGAGATGGACTCTACACGGATGATTCTGACTTACAATTCTGACTCTCAGAAAATCAAGCATATCCTAGCCAGACACTGGTACATTCTGAAAACTGATGGAGTTATAGGAAAGACAGTGACCAAGAGACCTAATGTAACTTACAGACAGGATAGGAACATCCGTGATCGGGTAGTCAGGAATGACATTACTAACTACCCTAGTGTGGAATGCATTGGCCTCAAGGGATTTTTTCCTTGTGGTCATTGCAAAGCGTGCAAACACAGCAAATTTAGGGATACAGTGGAATACCTGACCTGTAGCACGAGTTTCGTCATCTATGCCATTGAATGTAGTTGTAAACTTTGGTTCATTGGTAGTACTACTTGCACTGCTAAGAAAAGGATCCTAGAACATCTAAGGGCCATCTCCAACAATGACCCTACGTATCCGGTGGCACGCCATTTTTATGATAAACATTTCTCTAACAGTGCTGAGCTAATGTACCTGATTCTTGAACAGATCCCCAAGAATCCCAGAGGTGGGGACAGGGTGCTTACTCTGAGACAACGGTAATCGAAATATATTATTGATTTCCAAAGTAAACACCCTGTAGGGTTAAACATGGACGAAGAATTAGCAATACACCTAAAGGGTAACAGCTGAGTGTGGATCTGCCATTTTACCATTTTGCCTCCTTTGTCTTTTTGAGTGTTTCAGGACTAGAAAGTTTTGATCTGTTAATCCGCTTCTTCTGAGGAACAGGTGTGCATTGGAAAATTGCTTCTAATTTCTGCCTAGTGTCTATAATAATGTCTGCTTAACACTGTATACACTTGTTTTTAATATGTTCTTTTCTTTTGTTTTCTTTGCATGCGAAAAGGTAGGGGCCCACTCACTGGTATAGACCCTCACGGGCAGCCTACCCTTTTCACCGACATTGTTCCTGTCACCTCACTCCTCACTCTGGAATTTTCACGAAGTATTTGTTCACTGCACGAGTCCCGGACAGTTACGTCCCCCTTTTCCCTCCTTTCTCATTGAGTACACCACTGGTGTGTTCTTAGGTGACTCCATTAGACACACTCAGGCAACTACTGCTATGTCAGATTGGGCACTTGCCCATCACTGCGCGTGAGTTGTCATGCCTGCCAGATACTTTTTTGCTGTTTAGATGACCTTGTCATGGTTTTGGACTGGGCACTTGCCCTTGATTTGCATTTTAAGGTAACAGCGGGCACTGCAGTAATGTTATAGATAATTATTGTCATTTGTATTATTGCCAGTGTGATACATTAGTTCATTTGCGCCTCAAGTCATCCAGTAACTCTGTACTGTGAGCAGCGCATCACTATTTTGGAAAGCACTCCCTTCTGGTTCGTTTTTTGTAACCTCAGTCAGAGCTTAGCTCTAACATATGCCACATGATATATTTCATTTATGATAAGACACATGTGCCGATGGTCGGGGCATAATTCTCATTTTGAAAGATGATTATCGACGCCAGCGCAGCATTGTACCCGATGTTATGAACATTAATAAAAGCATGGGTGATTTGTGCGTTACTTTCTTATTATGTTTTGTTTTGGAGAGATGGGCTTCTACTGCAGCACTGTATTGTATAACATGCAGCTCCCCTTGCTCAAAAGCAATCTACTTTGTTTCACTGAAGTGAGAGCAGGTTTTCCTGCTCTCGCTTTAATGAAACAAATCAGAGTTTGCTATGGCAGGGCAGGAGCTGTGCTCCCGCCTTGCCATAGTAAACAGCAGTGTCCCGGGGGTGGGTACCCCGGTACACTTCAGGAGCTGGCCCTGGGGAGTGATGGTCTCCAGGGCCCCCAGGGCCTTCAAGGGCTCTTGAAGGGGGGCCGCATGGCCCCTTCCAATGTTTTCAAACCCCTGCATTTGAGTAATTAATGTCCCGGGGAGGTGGTGGTCCCCGGGGCAGTGTAGGGAGTTCCAGTAGCCCCCCCACTTTTTAAAAATAGATTCAGCCCTGGAGAGGTGGTGGTCCCGGGCAGCATGGGGGGGTTGGGACCCCCCACACCGTTATAAACAAAGCTCCAGGGAGGTGGCAGTCCCTGGGCTGCAGGGGCCCCCACGGACCCCCGCAAATTAATTACTTACTGCCCACGGGACCTGGCCCACCCAGGACTTCATTTTTTTTTTACTTTCACAGCAGGATTCGTGACCCTAACGTGAATTCTGCCATTTAAAAAAAAATATATATGCTTGTTTTGGTCCTGTAGGTCCTTGTGGGACCTAGGGGGTCAGGGTGTTTCTACCCTGACCACTTTTCTTGTTTTTCAACCTTCTTTCCACTTTTTTCTTGTGACTCAGTTACCGAGTCAAAAGATGGCTGCGAACACTTCCTGGTTTGGAGAGTTGGCAGCCAATCAGAGTGAAGCTCGTGCTCGGGAGGGTTTGCGGTTGCTCCTCGGTGCTCAGATATTGATATTTTTATTTTTTAAATTTCTCAGGAACTACGGAATGGATTTACACCATTTAACAAAAAAGGGCGCAGTCCAAACCAAGAACTACCTTTTTGCCAAATTTGGTGTAATTCCATTCAGCAGCTCGGGCTGAAGCCTGTAATAAAGTTCCTGAGGAAATTAACATGGAGAAAACGTGCTTTGCGACCCCCCTTTTTTCTCGGCCCCGCTTGACGAATCACCCCGAAACTTTCACAAACTGAGCAGTCCAACCTGTTTTTTTGAAAACTTCACAAAGATTCGTTAAACGGCGCCAAAGATATTGGCAAATCAAAAAACGCTCTTCCTATGGTAACTAGGTCCTAACTATAACTACCTACTGGTGATTGCCAGTAGGTAATATATATAGTTGTATGTATATAGATATATATATATATATATCTCCAATCCAAAAAGCAAGAATCAGCGCACTCTCAGGAATGATACTCTCTGTACTCGTAAAGGTTCACCACCGTGTTTATTCACAACGCGTTTCACTCGCAAAGGAGCTTGCGTGATCAAGTTCGCCAAGCAAACCTCTCCTGATGTTAGGTATTACATTTGCCGCTTTCTTTTCCCGGGTCATGTGTGTCATCCGGTGCTATACTTTTGTAATATATTAATAAACATATTGTATGTATATTTATTTGAAATGTAGTGTCGAGGCGCCAAACGTTGATTACATACTCCGTCCAACCGCCATTTTAGTAGTTTTTCTCCGTTGTTTTTATTTATACCTATTACTTTCATTTTACCCTGTGCATATTTTCTCTGTGATCGATGAGATTTCGTGCCACAGATACCACGGTGTTTGTCCTTGGTCTCCGATCTTATCAGACTTGGTCACACGTATAGCTAGAAACTAATTTGAAGGATGTAAGGCACAGGCATTACAACACGTGTTGATCAACAAAAAAACATTATTAAGATTATGCATTAATCATGTGTGGTAAATGCATACTAGTTGTAAAAGCATGTGTGGAAAAGCGATATGCATGCTAATGGTTTTGTGGTGACGATCACGCGTGCTTATGAACCGGGTTTGGGCGTGGTGGAGTCTAGGGTATCAGGCAGAGGGGCACGCAGCTGCACTCATACAATATAGAAGTAATATAGGATTTTTAAAACTTAAAAAAAATGATTCCATAGTTATCCTAATGAGTCGTATAAGAGCGCTATTGTTTCAAAAAGCTGGATGTTTCCATCTGGCTGTCGATTTCGACCTTGAAAGCAGAGTCAACCAAATGAGTCGTATAAGAGCGCTATTGTCTCAAAAAGAGGTCGCTCTTATATCTGGTACAGAAACATTTGTCCTTCATGTAGCAAACACCCGCGCAGAAGTGCATGCTTTATTAAATACAGACGTGCTCTTGAATTTTAGGGTGTTAATTCAGAGTATCTTTAATGTGTCCTTGACTACGGGGTTACCTTACTTTTTTAAGTTAGAAGCAGTGGCCTTGTGACTTCTGTAGAAAGTATACTTGGTGTCTTTTCGGGAGTTTTTCATTTGATTTTTTGCAGCATCTTTGGTGGTTTGCGCTTAATACTCGCATTAGTTGCCGGTGTGCTTTTATTAATTTGTTTACATAAATATGGATGCACATCCTGCAGCAGACGATAATATGTCCCGGCTGTTGCTGCTTTGCAACCGAATGATTAGTTACTATGGAGCACTGCCTCTTGCAAGGTTGAGTGCAGTTTATGGATTGTTGTTTCGTTTCTCCTTTTTCACATGCGTTCAACCTGTCTTCCATTGCCTGATCTGTGATTTCGACTGGGCCCTGGATTTGTGTCTCTGCAGTACGGTGTCTCCCAACGCGGATTATGACCAGCTGATGAGCCCCTTACTGGTTCATGACATGCTCTGTTCTGGTGGCGGGATTATGGCCTTAGCAGCGACACATGGAATAATGGGACGTTGGAATGTTTTTGCAGCGGCGCTTGAGTTCTTGGCACGCAGTTACATTGAAGATGACCCGAGTTTTCCTCCGATGGTGATAGAGGCTCCGGTCGTTGAGGAACATGTTTGTTCATTCCCACTATTGAATTGGATGTCTGAAATGTTTTCAGATGAGAACAATAACTTCCTGTTGGAGGCTGTTGCTACATACTGTGCTTACACGCTGTTGGATTAAGACTCTTTGATTTTTCTAGGTATTCTTTATTATTTAGCTACTGCTTTCTATCAAAGAGCGAATAACTTTTTTTTGGAAATATGAACTTGACTTTGCTTTTTAGGCTTGGACTCTGCTTATTTAATTCGCCAATATTTATATCACGTGCTTTGATCAAGAAAGGATGCCGTGAGCGTTGCACTCACACCCTGTTAAGTTAGCATGGGTTTATTAGAAGCTTATACGCTATTTTTGCTTTCCTGCTTTGCTTTGCACATGACACGTACTTGTGATATTGTTTAGAGAAGGCTGAGTATTTTGCTTTATATGAGAATAATTTGGTATGCTAGATTTGTAAACTGCCTCGCTAGTTTTGTGAGCATGGAACATCAAGGTTATCTTGAATACTGTGTCTGTTATTCAGAATGATCCTTGCACGTTCGAGCCATAATACATATGGAGCTGTGGCCACCTCTGATACTTGCACGTTTCATAATCCATTGTGGACGCAAAGTTACACACAGTTGGAGAACATTCGTATTTTGACAGTTTGTGGAGCACTGAATGTGATCCACTACTGCTGAGTACCAGAGGTATGGGTCTGCCCATGTAATCCTATGAGACTTTCTGTAGTTATAAACTAATCTGCTAAGTAGGGAGGGTGAAATGTAGGTATATTTTAAATTTGTTTACCTTTAGCATTATAGGATGCTTTTTCCATTTGTATTTCATAGAATAGTAACAATGCTGACAACCTTGTTTCTGATGTTTGGTTGTATTTTCTAAGGTACTGTGCATGAGATTATGGCGTTAGAAATAAACATTTCAAAGTTGCTCGTGTCTTTATTTACATCTTGTTTTGGACTGGTGTAAGACTATATTGAAAGAGTGTTTTTGTTATCCACTTTACTTCATGTAATCTAAGTCGCATGTTCTGGGTTGACTAGTCATTGGTGTTTTTGCTCTAGGGCGAAGAACCAATGAGTCACTGATTGCTGGTTTGGTAGGGGGTTTGTGTAGTAAGGTGGGTTTTGGAAAACCGTAATTCACTGTTGTTCTAAGTCTATATGCACAGTTCTGTGTATGAGCAGAATTCCTGGAACAGTAGTTACAACAAAAAGGCTCGATAAAGGGCTTGCACTTTGAATATGAATATAAAATATCAGAATAGTTGATAATCACAGCTAAGGAATGCAGCAATTAGATATGTGTATGTGTGGATGATGTGTAGATTGAGTGGAAGATGAAAAACGTGAAAAATAAGAAAGGTTGGAGAGACGCAAACTACCCACTGCATTGTCAGTAAAGTGGATCTTTGGATTTCGAGGTCATTACACAGATAGGGTGTTAGATTCCGCAGTGGGAGCAAGAGAAACTAGTACAACAACTAAGGAAGAAAGCTAGTGCATAAAGTATACACAGTTGGGCAGATTTACAAGGTCGTGGGAAAAATGATGCAAAAGTGGCGCAAGGGGCTTGTAAACCTGTCGCAGTGTGTGGTAGAAAAGACGCAAGAAAGGACAGAAGTGTGCAAATTACCTACTGCTATTCCCGGGTAGTAGTTACCAAGAAGGCTGAATAAAGGGCCTGCACTTTGAATTTGAATTAAAGAAGAATAATTGATAAGCTTAGGCAAGAATGGTAGCATGTAGGTGTGTGTATTTGTGGTTGTTGTGTTCTTTGAGTGGAAGATGACTAAGGTGAAAAATTAGAGAGGTTGCAGAGATGCAAACTTTCCATTTCTTAGTAAAGGAAGTGGGTGTTTAGTTTTCCAGTGCATATATATATTTACTGAAAAAAACATAGGTTTCAGGCACGTTATAGTTAAGAATTAGCATTTAAAAAACCTTAGAAATTCACTGAAAATACCATAGGTTTCAGCCACGTAATAGTTAGGAATTAGCATTTAAAAAACCTTGGAAATTCACTGAAAAAACCATAGGTTTCAGCCACGTTATAGTTAGGAATTAGCATTTAAAAAAACCTTGGAAATTCACTGAAAAAAACATAGGTTTCACCCATGTTATAGTTAGCTGGACATTTCTGTCATAGAAAACAATTGAAATTACCCCGTTATAGTTAGTTCAGCTAACTATAACTCGCGCGCCCGCAATGCACTCCTGAAGACGTCACATATTACATCACTCATCACATGGTCAGTGACATCACTGATGACATCACTGATGGCATCTCAAATGACATCACTGATGACATCACTGATGACCTCTCAAATGACATCACTGATGACATCACTGATGTAATCATCCATGTGAAAGAGTGGCAGACCTCCTCTCACCCTAATATAATCTATAATACACACATTCAAAAATAGATACTAAAATTTTCAAAACAATGGAGATACCAATACCAGTTACAACAACCTATTCAGTAATTCCAACATCTACATACATATCCACTGATCCACTAACAGTTCTATATAGTCACTTAAACATGTACTCACTCATTATAGGTACTATTACACAAATACTCCTCCATACAGTTACTCTCATATACTCACACATGCAAATAAACTATCAAACATCCATTTGTTTGCATATAGAGGTATACACACACCAGTACACTTACTTTTACAGAAACGTACACATACTTACTCTCTTAAACAATCAGTTATAGAAAGACATACTTATTTATACAGGAACTTTTTCAATCTGTCACTGTCATATATCCTTACATATATACATCAATACTCACCTACACTAGTTTAACCCCTTCCATGCTCATGACGAGCTCAGCTCGTCATGCAGTACACTGCTCGTGTGCTCATGACGAGCTGAGCTCGTCATGAACAATGGGATACAAGGGACACCAGCACCGGGGGAGAATTGCTGTAGCATTGAAGTTGTTAAAGCATATGTACTTACTCATAAAGACACTATTGAGGCAGTCAATCACTCACCAGCACACCCATACACACATTCATCCACCCGTACAGTCCTGCACACATGCTGTCTTCAAAACACATACAAACAGTGAGTCAGTCATTCATGCATCTGTGCCCTAAGTAATACCCGCCACCAAACCATACAGACACTCATTCTGATACTCAAAAAACCAACTAATAACCTCTATAGACGGTCGTGTAGCTACTCGCCAACCCATGCAGCCACTTATACACAAAGTGAGACACTGATACAGATATTTACATATTTAAACATTACTCGCTAATACATGTATTCACTAACATATACTTAATAGGTCAGTTATACAATGAAATTTACAAAAAAAACATCCATTTAAAAACCTATTTACCTATTTATTCTTCCATGGACCTTTAGATATACATATATAAAAATGTTTATTTTTCAGAAAGACACACATTCAGTGGATGATGTCATCAGTGATGTCATTTGAGATGTCATCAGTGATGTCATCAGTGATGTCATGTGAGAGGTCATCAGTGATGTCATCAGTGATGTCATTTGAGATGTCATCAGTGATGTCATTTGAGATGTCATCAGTGATGTCATTTGTGATGTCACCTGTGATGTCATCAGTGATGTCATTTGAGATGTCATCAGTGATGTCATCAGTGATGTCACTGACCATGTGATGAGTGATGTATTATGTGACGTCATCAGCAGTGCATTGCGGGCGCGCGAGTTATAGTTAGCTGAACTACCTATAATGGGGGAATTTCAATGGTTTTGCATGAGAGAAATGTCCAGCTAACTATAACATGGGTGAAACCTATGGTTTTTTCAGTGAATTTCTAAGGTTTTTTAAATGCTAATTCCTAACTATAACATGTGTGAAACCTATGTTTTTTTCAGTGAATGTGCAAGGTTTTTTAAATGCTAATTCCTAACTATAACGTGCGTGAAACCTATGTTTTTTTCAGTGAATTTCAAAGGTTTTGTAAATGATAATTATTAAATGTATTAATTGTTATATTTTTTATACTGATTTACTACATTATTTTAAACTATTTATTTTTAGATATTTTATTTTGTAAATTACATTACATATTTTTAATATAAATTGAAAAAAATGTTTTTAAAAATATTTAAATTGTAATATATTTTTTTAATGTAATATTTTTTTAATTTATATATATTTTATATAGCAGGCAATGATATTCTATGGAAGGAAATTCAAGTTACTGGTAAGTACAGTTAAATTTACTTTTCAGGAATAGTAGTGAGCTAGATTGGGGAATTAATTCCTCTTCAATCCTGAGGTCCCCTGTGAGCAAACTAGCCCACTAGGTACCTCCAGTATGCGCCAGGCATCTGTGTTGCAGAGAGGTGTTCAAAGGGCACGCCCCCTTTTTACAACACTCTGCAACACAGCTCCGTGGCGCTTACTGGAGATACCTGTTGGACTAGTTGCCCCCTAGTGGACCTCTGGATTGAACAGGAATTAATTCCCCAACTTAAAACGCGCCTCAGGGCATGTTTGCACTCACATCACCTCAAGCCCCGCCCCCGACCTTCACCACTGTGCTAACGCGCCTTGTAGAGTGTTCTAAGTTGGGGAATTAAGTCCCCTTACATACTGGGGGTCCCTGGGGGCCAACTAGCCCACCGGGAACCTCCAGTATACGCCAGGAGGCTATGTTGCAGAGAGGTGTGAGGAGGCCACACCCCTTTTTACACCTCTCTGCAACACAGCCCCCGGGCGCGTTTGCAGAGGGGGAACTAATTCCCCTTGCATATTGGGGGTCCCTGGGGGCCAACTAGCCCACCAAGAACCTCCAGTATGCGCCAGGGGACTGCATTGCAGAGAGGTGTAATGAGGCCATGCCCCTTTTTACACCTCTCTGCAATGCAGCCCCCAGGCGCGTTTGCAGAGGGGGAACCATTTCCCCTTCGAACCTCCAGTATGCGCCAGGGGGCTGCAATGCAGAGAGGTGTAATGAGGCCATGCCCCTTTTTACACCTCTCTGCAATGCAGCCCCCAGGCGCGTTTGCAGAGGGGGAACCATTTCCCCTTCGAACCTCCAGTATGCGCCAGGGGACTGCATTGCAGAGAGGTGTAATGAAGCCTTGCCCCTTTTACACCTCTCTGCAACGCAAACCCCGGGCGCGTTTGCAGAGGGGGAACTAATTCCCCTTGCATACTGGGGGTCCATGGGGGCCAACTAGTCCACCAAGAACCTCCAGTATGCGCCAGGGGACTGCATTGCAGAGAGGTGTAATGAGGCCATGCCCCTTTTTACACCTCTCTGCAATGCAGCCCCCAGGCGCGTTTGCAGAGGGGGAACCATTTCCCCTTCGAACCTCCAGTATGCGCCAGGGGGCTGCAATGCTTTGCCCTGGGGGTGGCGGTCCCCGGGGCAGTGGGGGGGGGGGGTGGGGCCCCCCACACTTCTTTTTTACTATGCCCCTGGGATTTGGTCCCACCCGGGGGGTAATTTGAAAAAAAGCAGACCGGGTTGTTTGAAAACATTTTTGGGGCCTTGGGGGTCTGTGTGAGACCACCTGAGCAGGCCTAAGGGGTCAGGGTGTTTCTACCCTGCCCCCTTTTTGCGTTCTACACGTTTGTTTTTCTGCTTTCTTGTGCCTTGCTCTGCCGAGCACAAGATGGCTGCCAACACTTCCTGGTTTGGAGTATTGAAAGCCAATGAGCATTCAGCTCGTGCTCGGGAAGTTACGCATATCGTACGCGTACCAAACATTTTTGGGGCCTTGGGGGTCCTTGTGGGACCCCTGAGCAGGCCTAGGGGGTCAGGGTGCTTCTACCCTGCCCCCTTTTTGAGTTCTAAACATTTGTTTTTCTGCTTTCTTGTGCCTCAGTCTACCGAGGCACAAGATGACTGCCAACAATTTCTGGTTAGGAGTGTTGACAGACAGTTGACAGCCAATCAGCATGCAGCTCGTGCTCGGGAAGGCACGCGTACACGCGCTCCTAGATCTATATATATTTTCTTTTGATTTTCTCAGGAACTACTGGAGGGATTTACACCATTTGAGCAAAAGCGTGATCTGCGAATCGGACTCTACCATTTTGCCAAATTTCTTGTAATTCCGTTCATCAGTTCGGGCTGTAGCCGTGTCTAATCGTCCTATGGAAAATAACATGGGCAAAACACGTTTTAGGACCCCCCTTTTTTCTCAGCCCCCACTTGATGAATCCCCCCAAAACTTTCAGGGAAGTAGCAGAGCGGGCCATCTTCTTTGAGAAATTCGCAAAGATTCATCAACCGGCGCCAAAGTTATTCCCAATAGAATGTTGCGGATTTCCTATGGAAACTAGGTCCTAACTATAACTACCTACTGGGGACCGCCAGTAGGTAATATATATATATATATATGAAAACTCTCACTCCATAAATATTTTACCTTTGACTGTGAGTCCCATTAACCTAACTCTAAGATAAAAATATTATAAGTTATGTCAGAATTTCACTCTCAAGATGGGAAAACCTTGAGAGGCCGTCTATGGTACATTACTGATCCTTGGTTTGTATACCATAGTTATGTCTCATCCGTGGTGAAAAGGCCTTACCTTCTATGTCTCCTCTATTATTGTCTTAGCAACCACTTTGTTCATCACCCATGCCTCTCTCCTACTTTAGTGGTTGAAGCTCTAAAGTTTGAGGGTAATTTCTCCCCATCCTTAACCTCCACCATCAGTTTGACCAGAGACACTAATTGTCCAGTTTGTGTGAGGTACCACTCAATTTCTAAGCATTCTCATTCATCACCGACTTTAATTGATCAACACAATAAATGTGGTGGTACACCCTAGCCAAAACCATTAGCAACATCATCAAAAGGAGTACACCCAAAGCTTTGAGGCTCACATCACCTGGGGCGCCTATCACTTATTAGTTGCTGTGACATTTTTATGTCAAATGCTTACTAAAGAATGCACCAGATTGGAAACACTGTGACAAACAAACCTATTAGCCACTTAATGTTTGCTACTCTACATCCGTTCTGACTCTCAGGAACCTGAAGCAAGGTGCCTGCAAGAACTGAGAGATGTTGTTTTCGCGTGGCACACAACACAGACGTTTGGGTCTCTTTCATTCTTTGTCCCGGTAGATACTACATCTCCCATGAGATGTAGTTTGTAGTATGAGGGAGTTATTGTAGTTTGGACACAGCCTATCTGAGGTTGTTAAATACAAAGAGGCACATTGGCGGGTGCGCGTAATTTTGAGTTGTTGGTTCAGTTTCCAGAAGTTTCCTGTCATGGTTCCCGATCCGTGGGGGAATATTCCATCAGCTTGACATGGTTGGCATTGTGCGGATTGCTGAGCAAAGAATGTTTTCCATCTTTCGCTCCAGTTTCCTTCTAAGTACCTGGGATGGTAATGGAGGAGATAATTAGTGCCATTCACTTCTCAGAGGAGAGTTTGGATTTACTAACAGACGCTGCAGAGGTGGCATCAAAAGGAGAGAAGCTGGACTGTCAGAGACGGGTGCTGTCAGGTAACTTCATCCATTTAATTTTCCCGTTTTGGGGCAGAGTTCATATCGGAGGCCAAATGACATTACATAATGGCTTTCGTTTTCGGATTAGGTTATGCTTTATACTTATTATTTTTTCATTTAATCTTGCTCTAATACCATCACTTGCATTTTCAGTGTTTTCTATTGCTTGCTTGGTCAACCACGGAATCAGATTACCTATGATTCTATTAAAGGGACATTGAATTGGGTTGTGCACATGAACAGAGTTTATCAACCTTTTCATTCCTTTCAAAGACTAAGCTCCTGTTTTCTTTTCTATACTTTTGATATTGAAGGCTTTTGAATATTTTCGGTTTCCAATCACCATATTTTTTTGGGTATGTATACTAGAGTAGGAGTGGGGGCGAATTTGTGAAATTCACTTTCGCAAACTATCGCGAAAATGTCAGAAATCTCCGCAAACACGCGGAAATATCGCGAAGACGTGGAAGTTTTTTCCCACCTGTTTGTGATATTTTATGCGTGATCGCGCTGAAAAAGTCTAGCCAACTCGCCCATGCGGTCGCCTATGGGTGTGGCCATCTTGTTTTCAGTTGTCCCGCCCGCTCGCGATGCTTATTTCCTGTTCCGGGTCGCGCAATGCCTACTCGCGCCCGTATTTCCTGTTCGAGAACGCTTTTACGTGTTCGCAGCGCTTTTTGCGTGCTTGGGGAGAAAATATCGCGCTAACTTGCCCACGCGGTCGCAATGGGCACGGCCATCTCGTGTTTCACTCTATTGCATGGTTCTGGGGCTTGCTTTTCAATCCTCCCTCTATCTTTTCAATCCTTTGTTTCTAGACACTTTTTTAAAATCTATTTTATTTATTATCTCTCTGACTATTTTCCTGCTTCTATATTTTTGGTTTGGGTCTACTGTTTGTGTGTTTTTTAACTACTTTTTCACTCTTTTTCTATTACCTGCTTTTTTCATTTCTTCTACTTACTTTTTTAATTTTTACCTTTTCTTTTCCGCCCCCCGCCTACCCCAGAACCATGGCAAAGGCCACAGGGCTCATCGCAGCCAGAGCCGCGACCGCCTTCCTTGTGGAAGGCGGCGTCCACAAGCGGTGCAGGTACGGGCCTTATTTGGGGAGGTGGAGTTGGCTGCACTTGTTTTCTTTGTGCAGCGCCACCTCCCCTTAATTCTGGCAGCAGGTGGCAGGCCTGGGTACGGGCTCCGGGAGCATCGGCAGCGGTGGGGGAAGGTGCGCAGGGCAGTGTTCCGCTGCTGTGGGGTACGGCGCACCCAGAACCAACTGATGCACCGGTGATCCGATATCCTGGACCAGGAGCAGAACCTGCTGGACCTGCTCGGAGTGGAGGTCCCGGGTCTTGATAAGTAACTAATTAGTACTTTGTGTCTGTTGTTCTGCTCTGTGTTATATATTGCAAATAGCTATAGTGACTCTTGTCCTTACTTTGTCCTGTCACTAAGAGATCGGGGCGGATTGATACATACAGTTTAGTTACTTTGTAATTTTTTTGTGGTATGCGTGATGCCCCCTCTGTTACGTCACGTGCTGCTAGTACCCCAGGCTTTAGTAAAACCTTTTCTAGTTTGTGCAATGAGTGGTAATAGGCTTAGCACTAGCAGAACATCATTCAGCATCAATCAACCAACCAAAAATTTGGTGTATACAAAATTGTTGAGGACTAAAAGAAGTGGAAATGCATACTACAATTGGCACGCCTGGAATAAGTGGGCTAGGCCAGGTGGTACGTCGTGCTTAGGCTTAGTTAGTATACTGGAATCAAAATGGAAGACTGGATTAGTGTTGATAAATATTAAGTAGTCGATCCGTGAATCCCCCGATACTACTTGTTGACCAGATGAGATCGGTCAATTTAGTTATTGCAATTGTGGTTTACATAAGTGTTTTTTTGACCGCTCTTTAAAAATATTTTCTTTGTTTCACACCAATCATCAATGTTTGTCTCTTTCTTATATCTTTCCTGTTCAGCACCCAGGAGCAGGCAGACAGGGTCGCAGTCGGCGGGAGGAGCACAACATCAGCAACAGGAGGAGGACACTAACGAGGGTTCTTCTGCTGGCCCTAATAAGTCCTCTTGTTTTTAACATTAATAATTCTTATTCCGTAACTTTTAGTGCACCATATTTTTTCCGAACTATTGTTTCAGTTTCCTAATGCTATTTTTTACCAACAATTATCCTTCGATCTGTACTATCTGTTTCAAAATTCTTGATATCCCTGCCTCTGCTATGATGACTCTCTGTACTACTACTATTAGTCTGTCTGTAGTAGCTAAGCTTGCCCAGTTGGCCACTCTTTATTTAAAAGGTTTTAAATAAAACTTAGATTCACCAGTAGCTCTAGCCATTGAGTCCAGTCTTTTGGGTTGTCCTCTTGTACTACGTCTAGTCATATTGATCTCTAGTCTTTGTTAATCTTGAGGCTTTTCGACAATTCCCACCAACAAATGCCCAACCAGATTTATTACTATTTTGATAGGATAGGACATACAACTGTTGTAGGGATTTTGCACATACAGAACTTTGCACAAGAAAATTGGATGTTGGTGATGGGAGGTTGGACCTTCCTCACACCTCAATCCAAAGTTCAGAACCCACCACAATCCCCTGCCTGACTAGTTATAGTAGTGTCTCGTCATAACTATTAGCTCTCCGAACCCTCCCCCCAAGATACCCAACAAGTAGACAACCCAGAACATAACACACCCAACCTCCCAGTCGTGGAAGCAATGCATATGCACACCCTTCCTTCCGCTCGCTCGCTCACTCGTGTAAGTCCACACCAAATACCACTGAGTCAAAAAGTTTTATTTTGAATTTGCAAGCTATCTACGTTGTTCTATAATGCAGCACCAACAGGAAAATGCAAAACATTAAAACAATAAACATTGTTACACTTACAGTTACAACAACTAGAAGTGAATACTAGAAACAAAAGGGAAATCATGATAACTGAACAGTGATGGGAGCACCACCATCCCCTTGTTAGGAATATAGATTATATCAAATTTTAAATGACGATCTCTAAGCGAATTCTGGGGACCCCTCGTCTTAGAAGAACCTAGTACTGGTAGTTGTTACGTCATATGCTCTGCAAAGCTCTGGTTCGTAGAAGTCAATCTTCCGTCTGTAATGATAAAAATGGCGCGCGTTAGTACATTGCAAGCATTTCTCAGCCGTACCAAAAAGTGTAGCATTTTTATGGATAAGCAATATGGACAAACACCACAACTTCATAAAAAGTGGCTTGTTAATGTTTTGGTTGACCTTGTACGCAGCGCTTAGACAGTAGCAGTATAAGGTCATGTGGGCTTAAAGGTTTCTAATACAACAAGCTACGAGGTAACGTCACGTGTACAATAATAAAAGACACAAAGGTAAAATGGTTGCATGGCTCGGGCTAACTAAGCAAAGACTAGAATGACCCTAAGGACCATATAACTACTAGTGTCTACTCTAGTACTACCTGATTTGTACTAGTGATGTATCGTATACTATTAACTCATTTCTCAATCTTGCTATTGACCAATAGGGGGAGGTGTATATGACACCTAAAAAATGTGTAATGTTTTTTCTAGGCGCACTACCGACCACCAGTGCCGGGGCCAGCGGCGAAGGCGACGTGGGTGACGAGGACGCGTCAGTTGCGGATGGAGCTGCATGGGACGAGCCAGCACCAGTGGCCGGCGGTGGTAAGTTAGATTCATAATCCTTAAGTATCGACATTACACTCACTGCAAGGGTGTACTGTATGTGTAGTGTATAGTCTACTGTTCAGACTTAGGGAACCATTAGGATGGAGGGTGGATTGCCCCTGCCGGGCCGGCGGTAGTTACCGCCGGCCCGGTGGCGGCAAACCGCCCGCCATCCCTGTAGAAAAGACTCCCCGCCATATTACAATGGCTGGGGGGTCCGCGGCGGATGGAAAGACCATCTGCCGCTTTTCCGCATGGTCGACATGTCGACCGGGTGGAAAAGGGTTCAATATGGTGGTGGTGTCTGAAAGACACTGCCAGCCATATTACCATGTGCATTTTGGGATGCCTTTCCATGGCGGCATGCAGAGTATGCTTGGGGGGCACGTTGCGGGCTCCCATGGACTCCGGGGGGGGTTGGGGAGTGCACATGGGGGTGCCTATGGATGGTACCCCCCTGCCTTTCAAAGCACAACATGGCAGGAACCGCACAGTGCCTGTCACGTTTCCTAACATGCCATGGTTGTGGTGGTGGTAGTAGTAGTAGACACTGGCAGGGCAGCAGCATTTGCAAAAAAAGAACTTGAGACAGTCAGTCGCCTGAGAGAGACTGTTCGAGGAGTAGTAGAACGAAGTACAGTACAGGACTTACCGCCAAACAATAATATGCTAAAATATTTTACAACAAAACATAACGGTGGTGGGGATAGCCTACTAAACAGAGTTACAAACTATAGTTGTGTTGAGTCACTTGACTAGGCCTACAGTACACTCGACACAAGCGCAACAGTTAGTGCTGTGTATGAGGATGACAACAAATCCTATCAATGCCAGCAATTAATGTGGATGTATATGTCCCTTTGGTAACTAAAAATCACCTCTAAAATATACTGCTCATGGGTGGCCAAGCAGAAGAAGATCCTCGCTCTGCCTTGAAATTGAAGTACTGTTGCTTTCGCCACATCCGCCCCAACAAGCGTGTGCTAAATTATTGGTGTACATTTAATTTAGTCATACCTCAATAAGTCACACAGCCTGGGGGACGAGGGTTAGGGTTTGTTGAATGGATGGGAAGGGAGGTTTGGGGAAAGGTTTGAAAACGAAAAACATGACACTTGGACAAACAACAAAACACAATTTCTGTAGACTACCATATCCATTCAATATTTTAAGGGAGAAAAAGGAAATGCATGCATGATGATGATTGATAAGAAGACCCAGATTACATATAGTTCTTGTTCAGTTGTTCTGGGCTTAGTTTTACAGATAGCAAATACAAATTTTAAATATTGGTAGGGATGAATCATAAACAGAGAGCAAACCTAATGATAATAATAACAACAAGAAGAACACACTGTTGTAAAGATTGTAGACGAAAAAATTAATCCAATATTTAAAGATGATGAAAGTTGATACTGTTACTGTGTTATCCTGGTCAAAAATGTGGATTTGCATCTCGGCATTCCTCTTGGTCCTCTCGTCCATCAATCTTGGGTGTCGCCAGTCGCCACTGCCTGCCTGGAAAATGTAGATTTATTGGTAAGGTAAGTGTGCATTGTAATGTTTTCCCAAGTATAGCGCAATCCCAGCCTGTGATTGTAGATGGTAAAACAAAAGGGATATTGAGAAACAAAGTTGAAAAACATGCACAAGTTATGGTGTAGTGCAGCAAGAACACTTTCCGAGGCGGCATGTATATATCTCTACTCTAGTCTGTTTCCAGCATTGACCTTAAACAACAGCAGGACAGAGCAGACCCAGTGTCGGCATGTCGCTTAGCACAGCCTCCGTTTAGAGTAATTTTTTTTAAAGAGTTGGACAAAGCACATATCAAGCAACATAGCATTTTACAATTTAAGTCCCTAAATCAATACACCACAGTCATCCCACCGCTACACTCGACTCCACTTCTACACAGACATTTAGGTCTGCTGTGGTTGTTGTTGACTTGTTTACCTTTTATGCCACTCATGAAACGTCCTCCTGACTTGTTATTATTCCACCAATCATCTCCGATACTTGTACTGACTGACTGTGAAGATAGGCCTGCAGTAGAAGTGCAATTTTGTTTAATACACAACAGGAGTAGAAATATTATTGACTTGAGCCACTCTTTAGTGTGTACAGTAAGACTACTAGTACACTTTGACTTCACTTCATGCACAACAAACAACAAACAACAAAAACACAAACACCAATCACTCAGATTCAGGTGTCCAATGCATGCCATTCATTTTCATTACCTGTTCCTTTTCATCTTAAGTTAACAGGCTGTCTTTTTTGCCATCATCATCATGGACGTTGCTGTTGTCATACTCAGTGTGCAGTGTACAGATTGAGTCCCCTTCCTACAATGTATCAAGCTGCAGTAGAAGTACAAATTTCTTATTGAAAATAGTTGCAAGAAGGGGGAAATTGCCTTGAGTTACATTTAGTGTGTGGAATGATGATTAGTGCACAATGAAATAACTTCATGCACAACAAACAACAAAAAAATCACTCAGTCTGCATCCAATGCATGGCATCATTCATTACCTGTTCCATCTCATTTTCACTTTTCAATTAATGGGCAGTCTCTTTCGGCTCAGAAAGGAGGATAGCTATAGTAGTCATCATGTTCCACTTCTTTTGGCAGGACTAGGAAACATTTTATTTTTTCTTCTATTTAGCATCATCCAATCATCATCTGTCTTGAGGGCAATAGATTTAGGGAGATTCAGGAGGATGGAGCGGAGTAGCTGGATTCGGAGGACTGTAATGTGCAGACACCTGAAACTCGTATATTGAAATAAGAAGAGTAGAAGACGGTGGTGATGGATTTGTTGTGATTCAAAGTTTGTAACCGGAAAGACAGACACACAAATAAAGGAAAATAAGAGAGGTAGACAGTAAGTGCAAGCCTAATTGTCAGGGAAGTATAGCTCGTCCTCAAACTCTGGGGGTTCAACCAGTAGTAGGTAATCATGTAACACACTACTTCCGTCACCTGAGCCGCTGTCCTCATCTTACTCCCTTGATTCATGTATTGTGTAATTCAGTGGTATGAAGTGCTGATTCATTTAGATCATTGTTAACCTCTCCACGTTTTTGGGCGAGAGACTGGTCCTTCTCACTGTTACAATAGAACCAGCAGCACTAAAAACACGTTCAGAAAAGACACTTGCAACAAGGTAAGCCAGATAGCTTATCGCCAGCCTGCTGAGCAGTGGCCATTCGGCCCTTTTCCTATACCAATACTTCAATGGGTTTTGATCAATGTACACCTCTGTTGGGTCGTCCAGATAGGCCTGGACCATCCGCTCAATGTTCAGGGGTGCTGCTGCTAACCTCTTTTCTGGCTCTTTTCTCTGTGCATCAGCACTGTGCTTAATGTAAATGCTTAATGTAAATACCAATCGTGTAACAATTCTACTGGGCCTAATGATGATCCAGTTATTGTTGCTGCTGTCGATAGTGATGGTGAGTGTTCTGAGCCAAACACACTGCCTTCAGCCTCCAAAGTTGCACTTGATGCCGGATGCCCTGCTGCAGTACTTCTTGTGGGTTGATCTAGCGGGCTTTTAATTAGCAGCCATTCATTTTCCAACTTACTCGCTGCCTCAGCTATCCAAGTTTTGTAGCGGGCAACATCCACCTCTGAAAAGGAATTAATGTTTTCAGTGCCAATTTTGCCCGTGGATCCAGAATTGTGGCACAAATGTAATGTTCTTGTGACAAAATCGTATTTTGCACCCTTTTATTATCAGCTAAGCAATGGGCTAAGCTCTCCACCAAGTCATAGGCTTCTTTTTTTTCCTCTACACCTTTGTATGGGTTCTTTTTTCAGAAAGTCTTGAACTATAATGTTTATTCAGTGTGCCAAACACGGAACCCTGAAATAGGAACCAAGCTCCATGGCCTTAAGTACATTACTGCCATTATCTGTGGCAACCAAACCAATACTAAGCCCTTTTGGGCGTAGGGATTCAAAAACCTTGCTGCAAAACTCTTCCAAAATGTTTATAGCAGTATGAGATTTCTCCATGGCGAACATAGCTACAGTTGCATGTTTCCGAGTAGCTTTAAAAATCTCAGCTGTGTCGACAGCCTCTCCTTCAGATAGCTTGTCTCTAACCCCCACAAAAGAGACCCAGTGTGCAGTGATGCACATGTAATCTGTGGCTTGGCAACTGGTCCACATGTCTGTTGTCAGGTGGATATTGTGAACAGCACTCTGCTACAAGTCTCCCCCTGCTCGAACACCCGAGGGAGTGAGGGAAGCAAAGTTACATCTACCCAGTCAATCACAATCATTTAGTCCTGATAGAGCTTCATATCTGTTTCCTAGGGCCATACCCCATTCATTAAGGTGAACCTTTATTCCTCTGTTTTTCTTCACAGTGTCCCACACAGGTCCCGGAGTCTTGGGAAATGTTACATTTCGTTGTTCCCCATAGAAAAATTTGAGGTTGAGGGGGACAACAGACCCAGTTCTTCTTTGTGGGGGGAAATGTAATTTAAGACATTGGGTAGAACAGCCGGATGGGTAAAGGTCACTATAACACAGTCTCCTTTAAATTTTTTTGGTTGGTTCCCAATCCAAGCGACTCTTTTTACTGACTTTATTTCGCATGCAAGCTGTTGTTTGCCTCCTGGTGCCATCTGCATGTTTCCCGTTAGCCAGTGCAGTGCCTTACTAGACAAAGATGCTAGCGATTCCGTTTGGTCATCCATTGGCCAGCACTAATACCACTGGAGAGGCTTCTTCAATAAATTGGAGGGGGTCCGTTTCCTGGCATATTATTGGCGGTATTCTTGATATTGCTGGTGCACGGTCAGTAGCCAGCGACTGATTGGTGGAGTTAGTTGGGTTTAGGACTACACAGGCAGGGGGCGTCAAATCACTCCCCTTTTCTGTGGAACTTCTCACATTATTCTCATTTGGATGACCTGTTTTTGATACCAGAGTTGTTAACTTGTCGACCCCATCCACAGCCTTAGACTGAAGACCACTCATTCTTTTTACCTCGGCATTTAGTTTGTCAATCTTAGCAACTAGAGGTTTAATTATGGTTTTAATTTTAAAGTCTAAAATGTAAGCTATCTTCTGGAGCAGATCATCATCCCTATAGCTTTTATCGTGGTCGTGGTCATCTCCATGTTCGGTAGTTGTGACCTTATTTTTCCCTGTGGGTGTTGCTCTTTTTTTCCTATTTCCCGAGCGTAGACCTGTCCGTTTTTGCTGGGTCTTTCTACGTGTTCTCGCAGGTCGAATTTCCTGTTCGGAAGATGAAGTATCGTCAGACTTATGGGCCATAATCTCATGATCAGAGACTTTATTGTTTTCTAAATCTGATGGCACTGTATTTACTACATCGTCCGACAAGAGACAGTCAGTCATTTAACTAGGCACCATTGGTCCATCTGAAGGGTCATGCCTTTCACAGTAGCATCCAGTCCATTGAGTGGCCTGTACTGCTCAAACAGACGATCAAGCATGTAATACGATGAGTTCTAATGTGTTGCCACCTCCTGGATGAGTGCTTTGACTGGCATTTTATAGTCACGTTGAATGATCCTCAGCTGCTACCGAGTTTTAAAAGAATGGCTGAAATGAGTACATATTCTTCGGCAAGTGGTCAGTAAGTTGCTGACTATGGGTTCTTTTTTCAGAAAGTCTTGAACTATAATGTTTATGCAGTACGCCAAACACGGAACCCTGAAACAGGAACCAAGCTCCATGGCCTTAAGTACATTACTGCCATTATCTGTGGCAACAAAACCAATACTAAGCCCTCTTGGGCGCAGCCATTCAAAAACCTTGCTGCGAAACTCTTCCAAAATGTTTATAGCAGTATGAGATTTCCCCATGGCGAACATAGCTACAGTTGCTTGTTTCCGAGTAGCTTTAAAAATCTCAGCTGTGTCAACAGCACCTCCTTCAGATAGCTTGTCTCTAACCCCCACAAAAGAGACCCAGTGTGCAGTGATGCACATGTAATCTGTGGCTTGGCAACTGGTCCACATGCATGTTGTCAGGTGGAAATTGCGAACAGCACTCTGCTGCAAAGCTTGTCCAACCAATTCCAGCACATCATGATGTAGTGCCGGAACAGCAATTCTTGCGAAATAGGACCGGCTGGGAACCTTCCATTTAGGGCATATCTCTTACACAGATTCAAGGAAACCCACCCCTTCCACAAATGAAAAAGGGAGAAGGTCCAGTGCTAACATTTTAGCCAGTTTCGCATTGTACAATTGGGTGGTTGCGTTGGAACTGCCCCTCCAAGCTAAGCATGCTCCCAGTGGTAGGCTGAATTACTTTCCTTTGTGGTGCTGTTGTTTTCATTAACCCACTTAGGCTCAACGACGCAGTTTGTCTAATTGCAGTACTCGGTTGCCTTGGTGTCTCAGCCTGACTCTGAGTATGGCTCTTACTGTGGTGCCACTCAGATGTTGCTGAGCAGGATGTGGGCGGTACCGTTACACTACTGGGGACAGGGCTAGAATTGCCTCCCTCTTCTTCACCTTCCACCGCAATACTATCGTTCCCTGATTCTTCATGCCCAACTTCAATGGGTTGAGGTTTTTTACTTTGTTTTAAGTGAAGTAGGTCATTCTCCCACACGATAGTGTGGTGTATTCTGAGATGACTTGCTTGGCCTCCGGTACCATAGTTTGTACCAAGCTTACCCCGCTGAACACCTTGTCGAGAAATTGAGCATATAGCAATGTTCTCCTCCTTGGTCTATATATATTTTCTTTTGATTTTCTCAGGAACTACTGGAGGGATTTACACTATTTGAGCAAAAGCGTGATCTGCGAATCAGACTCTACCATTTTGCCAAATTTCTTGTAATTCCGTTCATCAGTTCGGGCTGTAGCCGTGTCTAATCGTCCTATGGAAAATAACATGGGCAAAACACGTTTTAGGACCCCCCTTTTTTCTCAGCCCCCACTTGATGAATCCCCCCAAAACTTTCAGGGAAGTAGCAGAGCGGGCCATCTTCTTTGAGAAATTCGCAAAGATTCATCAACCGGCGCCAAAGTTATTCCCAATAGAATGTTGCGGATTTCCTATGGAAACTAGGTCCTAACTATAACTACCTACTGGGGACCGCCAGTAGGTAATATATATATATATATATGAAAACTCTCACTCCATAAATATTTTACCTTTGACTGTGAGTCCCATTAACCTAACTCTAAGATAAAAATATTATAAGTTATGTCAGAATTTCACTCTCAAGATGGGAAAACCTTGAGAGGCCGTCTATGGTACATTACTGATCCTTGGTTTGTATACCATAGTTATGTCTCATCCGTGGTGAAAAGGCCTTACCTTCTATGTCTCCTCTATTATTGTCTTAGCAACCACTTTGTTCATCACCCATGCCTCTCTCCTACTTTAGTGGTTGAAGCTCTAAAGTTTGAGGGTAATTTCTCCCCATCCTTAACCTCCACCATCAGTTTGACCAGAGACACTAATTGTCCAGTTTGTGTGAGGTACCACTCAATTTCTAAGCATTCTCATTCATCACCGACTTTAATTGATCAACACAATAAATGTGGTGGTACACCCTAGCCAAAACCATTAGCAACATCATCAAAAGGAGTACACCCAAAGCTTTGAGGCTCACATCACCTGGGGCGCCTATCACTTATTAGTTGCTGTGACATTTTTATGTCAAATGCTTACTAAAGAATGCACCAGATTGGAAACACTGTGACAAACAAACCTATTAGCCACTTAATGTTTGCTATTCTACATCCGTTCTGACTCTCAGGAACCTGAAGCAAGGTGCCTCCAAGAACTGAGAGATGTTGTTTTCGCGTGGCACACAACACAGACGTTTGGGTCTCTTTCATTCTTTGTCCCGGTAGATACTACATCTCCCATGAGATGTAGTTTGTAGTATGAGGGAGTTATTGTAGTTTGGACACAGCCTATCTGAGGTTGTTAAATACAAAGAGGCACATTGGCGGGTGCGCGTAATTTTGAGTTGTTGGTTCAGTTTCCAGAAGTTTCCTGTCATGGTTCCCGATCCGTGGGGGAATATTCCATCAGCTTGACATGGTTGGCATTGTGCGGATTGCTGAGCAAAGAATGTTTTCCATCTTTCGCTCCAGTTTCCTTCTAAGTACCTGGGATGGTAATGGAGGAGATAATTAGTGCCATTCACTTCTCAGAGGAGAGTTTGGATTTACTAACAGACGCTGCAGAGGTGGCATCAAAAGGAGAGAAGCTGGACTGTCAGAGACGGGTGCTGTCAGGTAACTTCATCCATTTAATTTTCCCGTTTTGGGGCAGAGTTCATATCGGAGGCCAAATGACATTACATAATGGCTTTCGTTTTCGGATTAGGTTATGCTTTATACTTATTATTTTTTCATTTAATCTTGCTCTAATACCATCACTTGCATTTTCAGTGTTTTCTATTGCTTGCTTAGTCAACCACGGAATCAGATTACCTATGATTCTATTAAAGGGACATTGAATTGGGTTGTGCACATGAACAGAGTTTATCAACCTTTTCATTCCTTTCAAAGACTAAGCTCCTGTTTTCTTTTCTATACTTTTGATATTGAAGGCTTTTGAATATTTTCGGTTTCCAATCACCATATTTTTTTGGGTATGTATACTAGAGTAGGAGTGGGGGCGAATTTGTGAAATTCACTTTCGCAAACTATCGCGAAAATGTCAGAAATCTCCGCAAACACGCGGAAATATCGCGCAGACGTGGAAGTTTTTTCCCACCTGTTTGTGATATTTTCTGCGTGATCGCGCTGAAAAAGTCTAGCCAACTCGCCCATGCGGTCGCCTATGGGTGTGGCCATCTTGTTTTCAGTTGTCCCGCCCGCTCGCGATGCTTATTTCCTGTTCCGGGTCGCGCAATGCCTACTCGCGCCCGTATTTCCTGTTCGAGAACGCTTTTACGTGTTCGCAGCGCTTTTTGCGTGCTTGGGGAGAAAATATCGCGCTAACTTGCCCACGCGGTCGCAATGGGCGCGGCCATCTCGTGTTTCACTCTATTGCATGGTTCTGGGGCTTGCTTTTCAATCCTCCCTCTATCTTTTCAATCCTTTGTTTCTAGACACTTTTTTAAAATCTATTTTATTTATTATCTCTCTGACTATTTTCCTGCTTCTATATTTTTGGTTTGGGTCTACTGTTTGTGTGTTTTTTAACTACTTTTTCACTCTTTTTCTATTACCTGCTTTTTCCATTTCTTCTACTTACTTTTTTAATTTTTACCTTTTCTTTTCCGCCCCCCGCCTACCCCAGAACCATGGCAAAGGCCACAGGGCTCATCGCAGCCAGAGCCGCGTCCACAAGCGGTGCAGGCACGGGCCTTATTTGGGGAGGTGGAGTTGGCTGCACTTGTTTTCTTTGTGCAGCGCCACCTCCCCTTAATTCTGGCAGCAGGTGGCAGGCCTGGGTACGGGCTCCGGGAGCATCGGCAGCGGTGGGGGAAGGTGCGCAGGGCAGTGTTCCGCTGCTGTGGGGTACGGCGCACCCAGAACCAACTGATGCACCGGTGATCCGATATCCTGGACCAGGAGCAGAACCTGCTGGACCTGCTCGGAGTGGAGGTCCCGGGTCTTGATAAGTAACTAATTAGTACTTTGTGTCTGTTGTTCTGCTCTGTGTTATATATTGCAAATAGCTATAGTGACTCTTGTCCTTACTTTGTCCTGTCACTAAGAGATCGGGGCGGATTGATACATACAGTTTAGTTACTTTGTAATTTTTTTGTGGTATGCGTGATGCCCCCTTTGTTACGTCACGTGCTGCTAGTACCCCAGGCTTTAGTAAAACCTTTTCTAGTTTGTGCAATGAGTGGTAATAGGCTTAGCACTAGCAGAACATCATTCAGCATCAATCAACCAACCAAAAATTTGGTGTATACAAAATTGTTGAGGACTAAAAGAAGTGGAAATGCATACTACAATTGGCACGCCTGGAATAAGTGGGCTAGGCCAGGTGGTACGTCGTGCTTAGGCTTAGTTAGTATACTGGAATCAAAATGGAAGACTGGATTAGTGTTGATAAATATTAAGTAGTCGATCCGTGAATCCCCCGATACTACTTGTTGACCAGATGAGATCGGTCAATTTAGTTATTGCAATTGTGGTTTACATAAGTGTTTTTTTGACCGCTCTTTAAAAATATTTTCTTTGTTTCACACCAATCATCAATGTTTGTCTCTTTCTTATATCTTTCCTGTTCAGCACCCAGGAGCAGGCAGACAGGGTCGCAGTCGGCGGGAGGAGCACAACATCAGCAACAGGAGGAGGACACTAACGAGGGTTCTTCTGCTGGCCCTAATAAGTCCTCTTGTTTTTAACATTAATAATTCTTATTCCGTAACTTTTAGTGCACCATATTTTTTCCGAACTATTGTTTCAGTTTCCTAATGCTATTTTTTACCAACAATTATCCTTCGATCTGTACTATCTGTTTCAAAATTCTTGATATCCCTGCCTCTGCTATGATGACTCTCTGTACTACTACTATTAGTCTGTCTGTAGTAGCTAAGCTTGCCCAGTTGGCCACTCTTTATTTAAAAGGTTTTAAATAAAACTTAGATTCACCAGTAGCTCTAGCCATTGAGTCCAGTCTTTTGGGTTGTCCTCTTGTACTACGTCTAGTCATATTGATCTCTAGTCTTTGTTAATCTTGAGGCTTTTCGACAATTCCCACCAACAAATGCCCAACCAGATTTATTACTATTTTGATAGGATAGGACATACAACTGTTGTAGGGATTTTGCACATACAGAACTTTGCACAAGAAAATTGGATGTTGGTGATGGGAGGTTGGACCTTCCTCACACCTCAATCCAAAGTTCAGAACCCACCACAATCCCCTGCCTGACTAGTTATAGTAGTGTCTCGTCATAACTATTAGCTCTCCGAACCCTCCCCCCAAGATACCCAACAAGTAGACAACCCAGAACATAACACACCCAACCTCCCAGTCGTGGAAGCAATGCATATGCACACCCTTCCTTCCGCTCGCTCGCTCACTCGTGTAAGTCCACACCAAATACCACTGAGTCAAAAAGTTTTATTTTGAATTGACAAGCTATCTACGTTGTTCTATAATGCAGCACCAACAGGAAAATGCAAAACATTAAAACAATAAACATTGTTACACTTACAGTTACAACAACTAGAAGTGAATACTAGAAACAAAAGGGAAATCATGATAACTGAACAGTGATGGGAGCACCACCATCCCCTTGTTAGGAATATAGTTTATATCAAATTTTAAATGACGATCTCTAAGCGAATTCTGGGGACCCCTCGTCTTAGAAGAACCTAGTACTGGTAGTTGTTACGTCATAAGCTCTGCAAAGCTCTGGTTCGTAGAAGTCAATCTTCCGTCTGTAATGATAAAAATGGCGCGCGTTAGTACATTGCAAGCATTTCTCAGCCGTACCAAAATGTGTAGATTTTTATGGATAAGCAATATGAACAAACACCACAACTTCATAAAAAGTGGCTTGTTAATGTTTTGGTTGACCTTGTACGCAGCGCTTAGACAGTAGCAGTATAAGGTCATGTGGGCTTAAAGGTTTCTAATACAACAAGCTACGAGGTAACGTCTCGTGTACAATAATAAAAGACACAAAGGTAAAATGGTTGCATGGCTCGGGCTAACTAAGCAAAGACTAGAATGACCCTAAGGACCATATAACTACTAGTGTCTACTCTAGTACTACCTGATTTGTACTAGTGATGTATCGTATACTATTAACCCATTTCTCAATCTTGCTATTGACCAATAGGGGGAGGTGTATATGACACCTAAAAAATGTGTAATGTTTTTTCTAGGCGCACTACCGACCACCAGTGCCGGGGCCAGCGGCGAAGGCGACGTGGGTGACGAGGACGCGTCAGTTGCGGATGGAGCTGCATGGGACGAGCCAGCACCAGTGGCCGGCGGTGGTAAGTTAGATTCATAATCCTTAAGTATCGACATTACACTCACTGCAAGGGTGTACTGTATGTGTAGTGTATAGTCTACTGTTCAGACTTAGGGAACCATTAGGATGGAGGGTGGATTGCCCCTGCCGGGCCGGCGGTAGTTACCGCCGGCCCGGTGGCGGCAAACCGCCCGCCATCCCTGTAGAAAAGACTCCCCGCCATATTACAATGGCTGGGGGGTCCGCGGCGGATGGAAAGACCGTCTGCCGCTTTTCCGCATGGTCGACATGTCGACCGGGTGGAAAAGGGTTCAATATGGTGGTGGTGTCTGAAAGACACTGCCAGCCATATTACCATGTGCATTTTGGGATGCCTTTCCATGGCGGCATGCAGAGTATGCTTGGGGGGCACGTTGCGGGCTCCCATGGACTCCGGGGGGGGTTGGGGGGTGCACATGGGGGTGCCTATGGATGGTACCCCCCTGCCTTTCAAAGCACAACGTGGCAGGCACCGCACAGTGCCTGTCACGTTTCCTAACATGCCATGGTTGTGGTGGTGGTAGTAGTAGTAGACACTGGCAGGGCAGCAGCATTTGCAAAAAAAGAACTTGAGACAGTCAGTCGCCTGAGAGAGACTGTTCGAGGAGTAGTAGAATGAAGTACAGTACAGGACTTACCGCCAAACAATAATATGCTAAAATATTTTACAACAAAACATAACGGTGGTGGGGATAGCCTACTAAACAGAGTTACAAACTATAGTTGTGTTGAGTCACTTGACTAGGCCTACAGTACACTCGACACAAGCGCAACAGTTAGTGCTGTGTATGAGGATGACAACAAATCCTATCAATGCCGGCAATTAATGTGGATGTATATGTCCCTTTGGTAACTAAAAATCACCTCTAAAATATACTGCTCCTGGGTGGCCAAGCAGAAGAAGATCCTCGCTCTGCCTTGAAATTGAAGTACTGTTGCTTTCGCCACATCCGCCCCAACAAGCGTGTGCTAAATTATTGGTGTACATTTAATTTAGTCATACCTCAATAAGTCACACAGCCTGGGGGACGAGGGTTAGGGTTTGTTGAATGGATGGGAAGGGAGGTTTGGGGAAAGGTTTGAAAACGAAAAACATGACACTTGGACAAACAACAAAACACAATCTCTGTAGACTACCATATCCATTCAATATGTTAAGGGAGAAAAAGGAAATGCATGCATGATGATGATTGATAAGAAGACCCAGATTACATATAGTTCTTGTTCAGTTGTTCTGGGCTTAGTTTTACAGATAGCAAATACAAATTTTAAATATTGGTAGGGATGAATCATAAACAGAGAGCAAACCTAATGATAATAATAACAACAAGAAGAACACACTGTTGTAAAGATTGTAGACGAAAAAATTAATCCAATATTTAAAGATGATGAAAGTTGATACTGTTACTGTGTTATCCTGGTCAAAAATGTGGATTTGCATCTCGGCATTCCTCTTGGTCCTCTCGTCCATCAATCTTGGGTGTCGCCAGTCGCCACTGCCTGCCTGGAAAATGTAGATTTATTGGTAAGGTAAGTGTGCATTGTAATGTTTTCCCAAGTATAGCGCAATCCCGGCCTGTGATTGTAGATGGTAAAACAAAAGGGATATTGAGAAACAAAGTTGAAAAAAATGCACAAGTTATGGTGTAGTGCAGCAAGAACACTTTCCGAGGCGGCATGTATATATCTCTACTCTAGTCTGTTTCCAGCATTGACCTTAAACAACAACAGGACAGAGCAGACCCAGTGTCGGCATGTCGCTTAGCACAGCCTCCGTTTAGAGTAAATTCTTTTAAAGAGTTGGACAAAGCACATATCAAGCAACATAGCATTTTACAATTTAAGTCCCTAAATCAATACACCACAGTCATCCCACCGCTACACTCGACTCCACTTCTACACAGACATTTAGGTCTGCTGTGGTTGTTGTTGACTTGTTTACCTTTTATGCCACTCATGAAACGTCCTCCTGACTTGTTATTATTCCACCAATCATCTCCGATACTTGTACTGACTGACTGTGAAAATAGGCCTGCAGTAGAAGTGCAATTTTGTTTAATACACAACAGGAGTAGAAATATTATTGACTTGAGCCACTCTTTAGTGTGTACAGTAAGACTACTAGTACACTTTGACTTCACTTCATGCACAACAAACAACAAACAACAAAAACACAAACACCAATCACTCAGATTCAGGTGTCCAATGCATGCCATTCATTTTCATTACCTGTTCCTTTTCATCTTAAGTTAACAGGCTGTCTTTTTTGCCATCATCATCATGGACGTTGCTGTTGTCATACTCAGTGTGCAGTGTACAGATTGAGTCCCCTTCCTACAATGTATCAAGCTGCAGTAGAAGTACAAATTTCTTATTGAAAATAGTTGCAAGAAGGGGGAAATTGCCTTGAGTTACATTTAGTGTGTGGAATGATGATTAGTGCACAATGAAATAACTTCATGCACAACAAACAACAAAAAAATCACTCAGTCTGCATCCAATGCATGGCATCATTCATTACCTGTTCCATCTCATTTTCACTTTTCAATTAATGGGCAGTCTCTTTCGGCTCAGAAAGGAGGATAGCTATAGTAGTCATCATGTTCCACTTCTTTTGGCAGGACTAGGAAACATTTTATTTTTTCTTCTATTTAGCATCATCCAATCATCATCTGTCTTGAGGGCAATAGATTTAGGGAGATTCAGGAGGATGGAGCGGAGTAGCTGGATTCGGAGGACTGTAATGTGCAGACACCTGAAACTCGTATATTGAAATAAGAAGAGTAGAAGACGGTGGTGATGGATTTGTTGTGATTCAAAGTTTGTAACCGGAAAGACAGACACACAAATAAAGGAAAATAAGAGAGGTAGACAGTAAGTGCAAGCCTAATTGTCAGGGAAGTATAGCTCGTCCTCAAACTCTGGGGGTTCAACCAGTAGTAGGTAATCATGTAACACACTACTTCCGTCACCTGAGCCGCTGTCCTCATCTTACTCCCTTGATTCATGTATTGTGTAATTCGGTGGTATGAAGTGCTGATTCATTTAGATCATTGTTAACCTCTCCACGTTTTTGGGCGAGAGACTGGTCCTTCTCACTGTTACAATAGAACCAGCAGCACTAAAAACACGTTCAGAAAAGACACTTGCAACAAGGTAAGCCAGATAGCTTATCGCCAGCCTGCTGAGCAGTGGCCATTCGGCCCTTTTCCTATACCAATACTTCAATGGGTTTTGATCAATGTACACCTCTGTTGGGTCGTCCAGATAGGCCTGGACCATCCGCTCAATGTTCAGGGGTGCTGCTGCTAACCTCTTTTCTGGATCTTTTCTCTGTGCATCAGCACTGTGCTTAATGTAAATGCTTAATGTAAATACCAATCGTGTAACAATTCTACTGGGCCTAATGATGATCCAGTTATTGTTGCTGCTGTCGATAGTGATGGTGAGTGTTCTGAGCCAAACACACTGCCTTCAGCCTCCAAAGTTGCACTTGATGCCGGATGCCCTGCTGCAGTACTTCTTGTGGGTTGATCTAGCGGGCTTTTAATTAGCAGCCATTCATTTTCCAACTTACTCGCTGCCTCAGCTATCCAAGTTTTGTAGCGGGCAACATCCACCTCTGAAAAAGGAATTAATGTTTTCAGTGCCAATTTTGCCCGTGGATCCAGAATTGTGGCACAAATGTAATGTTCTTGTGACAAAATCGTATTTTGCACCCTTTTATTATCAGCTAAGCAATGGGCTAAGCTCTCCACCAAGTCATAGGCTTCTTTTTTTTCCTCTACACCTTTGTATGGGTTCTTTTTTCAGAAAGTCTTGAACTATAATGTTTATTCAGTGTGCCAAACACGGAACCCTGAAATAGGAACCAAGCTCCATGGCCTTAAGTACATTACTGCCATTATCTGTGGCAACCAAACCAATACTAAGCCCTTTTGGGCGTAGGGATTCAAAAACCTTGCTGCAAAACTCTTCCAAAATGTTTATAGCAGTATGAGATTTCTCCATGGCGAACATAGCTACAGTTGCATGTTTCCGAGTAGCTTTAAAAATCTCAGCTGTGTCGACAGCCTCTCCTTCAGATAGCTTGTCTCTAACCCCCACAAAAGAGACCCAGTGTGCAGTGATGCACATGTAATCTGTGGCTTGGCAACTGGTCCACATGTCTGTTGTCAGGTGGATATTGTGAACAGCACTCTGCTACAAGTCTCCCCCTGCTCGAACACCCGAGGGAGTGAGGGAAGCAAAGTTACATCTACCCAGTCAATCACAATCATTTAGTCCTGATAGAGCTTCATATCTGTTTCCTAGGGCCATACCCCATTCATTAAGGTGAACCTTTATTCCTCTGTTTTTCCTCACAGTGTCCCACACAGGTCCCGGAGTCTTGGGAAATGTTACATTTCGTTGTTCCCCATAGAAAAATTTGAGGTTGAGGGGGACAACAGACCCAGTTCTTCTTTGTGGGGGGAAATGTAATTTAAGACATTGGGTAGAACAGCCGGATGGTTAAAGGTCACTATAACACAGTCTCCTTTAAATTTTTTTGGTCGGTTCCCAATCCAAGCGACCCTTTTGACTGACTTTATTTCGCATGCAAGCTGTTGTTTGCCTCCTGGTGCCATCTGCATGTTTCCCGTTAGCCAGTGCAGTGCCTTACTAGACAAAGATGCTGGCGATTCAGTTTGGTCATCCATTGGCCAGCACTAATACCACTGGAGAGGCTTCTTCAATAAATTGGAGGGGGTCCGTTTCCTGGCATATTATTGGCGGTATTCTTGATATTGCTGGTGCACCGTCAGTAGCCAGCGACTGATTGGTGGAGTTAGTTGGGTTTAGGACTACACAGGCAGGGGGCGTCAAATCACTCCCCTTTTCTGTGGAACTTCTCACATTATTCTCATTTGGATGACCTGTTTTTGATACCAGAGTTGTTAACTTGTCGACCCCATCCACAGCCTTAGACTGAAGACCACTCATTCTTTTTACCTCGGCATTTAGTTTGTCAATCTTAGCAACTAGAGGTTTAATTATGGTTTTAATTTTTTTCCTATTTCCCGAGCGTAGACCTGTCCGTTTTTGCTGGGTCTTTCTACGTGTTCTCGCAGGTCGAATTTCCTGTTCGGGAGATGAAGTATCGTCAGACTTATGGGCCATAATCTCATGATCAGAGACTTTATTGTTTTCTAAATCTGATGGCACTGTATTTACTACATCGTCCGACAAGAGACAGTCAGTCATTTAACCAGGCACCATTGGTCCATCTGATGGGTCATGCCTTTCACAGTAGCATCCAGTCCATTGAGTGGCCTGTACTGCTCAAACAGACGATCAAGCATGTAATACGATGAGTTCTAATGTGTTGCCACCTCCTGGATGAGTGCTTTGACTGGCATTTTATAGTCACGTTGAATGATCCTCAGCTGCTACCGAGTTTTAAAAGAATGGCTGAAATGAGTACATATTCTTCGGCAAGTGGTCAGTAAGTTGCTGACTATGGGTTCTTTTTTCAGAAAGTCTTGAACTATAATGTTTATGCAGTACGCCAAACACGGAACCCTGAAACAGGAACCAAGCTCCATGGCCTTAAGTACATTACTGCCATTATCTGTGGCAACAAAACCAATACTAAGCCCTCTTGGGCGCAGCCATTCAAAAACCTTGCTGCGAAACTCTTCCAAAATGTTTATAGCAGTATGAGATTTCCCCATGGCGAACATAGCTACAGTTGCTTGTTTCCGAGTAGCTTTAAAAATCTCAGCTGTGTCAACAGCACCTCCTTCAGATAGCTTGTCTCTAACCCCCACAAAAGAGACCCAGTGTGCAGTGATGCACATGTAATCTGTGGCTTGGCAACTGGTCCACATGCATGTTGTCAGGTGGAAATTGCGAACAGCACTCTGCTGCAAAGCTTGTCCAACCAATTCCAGCACATCATGATGTAGTGCCGGAACAGCAATTCTTGCGAAATAGGACCGGCTGGGAACCTTCCATTTAGGGCATATCTCTTACACAGATTCAAGGAAACCCACCCCTTCCACAAATGAAAAAGGGAGAAGGTCCAGTGCTAACATTTTAGCCAGTTTCTCATTGTACAACCGTGCCGTTGGGTGGTTGCGTTGGAACTGCCCCTCCAAGCTAAGCATGCTCCCAGTGGTAGGCTGAATTACTTTCCTTTGTGGTGCTGTTGTTTTCATTAACCCACTTAGGCTCAATGACGCAGTTTGTCTAATTGCAGTACTCGGTTGCCTTGGTGTCTCAGCCTGACTCTGAGTATGGCTCTTACTGTGGTGCCACTCAGATGTTGCTGAGCAGGATGTGGGCGGTACCGTTTCACTACTGGGGACATGGCTAGAATTGCCTCCCTCTTCTTCACCTTCCACCGCAATACTATCGTTCCCTGATTCTTCATGCCCAACTTCAATGGGTTGAGGTTTTTTACTTTGTTTTAAGTGAAGTAGGTCATTCTCCCACACGATAGTGTGGTGTATTCTGAGATGACTTGCTTGGCCTCCGGTACCATAGTTTGTACCAAGCTTACCCCGCTGAACACCTTGTCGAGAAATTGAGCATATAGCAATGTTCTCCTCCTTGGTGCTAACAGAAAAGAAGTCCCAAACTGGGGAGGAGGACTTTCGGGTACTGCTGGATGTGCCACTTTCAATACCAGATGAACTGGAGGCTGTGCTTGGAATGTGACTCTGTGCAGCTACACTGTGACTTTTACTGCCACTACCTACTGAGATGGTTGAGCTGGATGTAGGTCCCTGCCGGGCCTTTGAAAATATGGCAGCTGGAGGTCATGGGGGTGTAACCTGTGTTGGTGGTATCCGTGCTACATCCCGCTCAGTAGCAGCCTTTCTGGATAGGGTGAGAATGTTGGTCTCGATCCCCTTTGGAGCGGGACTGATGTGCGTGATGACTGGCTCGTCTTCATCAACATCATCCCCCTCTTCTACATCTACCTCCAAAACTGTAAGTTTTTCTGGAACCTTCCTTTTCAGAAGCATTGTCTTGTGGCGTGCATCACTCTCAGACTGAGCTGGTGGCTGCCAAGTGGCATCACGATGATCAGAAGCGGGGCTTGAATAAGAAGATGATGGACTAAGCCACTTTTCCTTGCTGGTGGTCTGGAAGACCACAGATCTTCCAAAACAGTGGTTTGCTCCACTTTGTCAGCAGGAAGCTCGATTTCCTGAAATGCCACTACTTCAGGAGCAACAATTACCATTGTGGGCTGTTCTTACGGCTGCGGCTGTTCTTGCGACTGCTGCTGTTCTTGCGGCTGCTGCTGTTCTTGCGGCTGCTGCTGTTCTTGCGGCTGCTGCTGTTTTTGCGGCTGCTGCTGTTCTTGTGGTTGCTGCTGTTCTTGCGGCTGCTGCTGTTGTTGTTATGGCTGCTGCTGCACACTTATCTGCTGAGTTTCCGCCTGCGTTTATTTGTACTACTTGGCGATAATGACATTTCAACATTGCTGCTTGTTAGTAGACTGGCTACCACTGCGACACTCAAGGTCTTGGGCCTAGGTTGGTGGGGTTGGACAACTGGTGTGGAGGTGCTGCTCCCAGCTTGGTTCCCGGACAACACTGCTGCAGGCGTAATTTTTTTGGTCCCAAAAAAAACATTGGCTGGCACAACAGTTGTGGTTAGTGGCACTTCCTTTTTCCGTTCCTTCTCCTCACTGGCAACTTTCTTGCTACTGGACCTGGTACCTTTCTTTGGGGCCATCTTCAGATGTCAGGCAGGATGCAGGTGCACAAGTTGTGGTCACACGTGGACGTGATGCACAGCAGGACTTCTGTCTGGCTGGCAGTACAACGGGTGATGATGATGACACCTCCTCCTCTGGCTTTTTGTGCACCTAAAAGCAAATAAGCCAGGGGAAGAACATCAGTGGAATGTTGCATTTGTTGTTGTGGTTCAGTTACTACTGTACTAGTACCAACAAACAAACAAAAGAAGATATAGTCTAGCCATTTCTGAGACTTTGTCAACAAGGGCCATGTTATACTACTGTGTACACACTACACTCTCAGGAAGGATAGGAAAGAGAATAAGAAGAACCACCAAAATACAAATGTAATGGAAGTGGGGTGGACCCTATTTGGCATTAAACTATTTGAGCATCACATCATTCATGGAGCTGCTGCTGGCAAAGGGGATGGATGGATGGAAGCAGTAAGCCAATAGGAAAACCATGCAGGCCTATATTGCAAAAGCCGGACACTAATAACTCCCACCACAAAAAAAGTCCACCAGCCACATGGACACTCACAAATCACAAGCAACACGCAGGACGCCTGGGAAACACCATGAATTGACAAAAGGCCTATAAAATCCAGGCAAAGGATGCATACTAAAGACACTGTTCTGCCTTTTTTAAGCAATAAAATGCAAAAACGAAAATACACAGGCCCAAAAAAGGTCCGCAGGCTGCTTGCATTGCACACCAACACACACCAGACACACACAACAAAGGCATGTCTTTAAGAGAAGACACCCAAAATCAGAAAGCCCACACCCAAAAAACACATTTCCCAACTCAATCCAATGCCATCCATACCCTAAATGATGTCTAAATTCAACAGACCACACAGAAACACTTGTTTAATGCAGCTGTGGCTACCTGCTCTGAGCCTACTGGATGAAAGCAGGCCTGTTGGCAGACAAGGCCAGACAAGCTTGCAGGCCTAGGCTTCAAAATGGCCACCAGCCACATGGCCAGGCCCAACAACAGAAAGCCCACCCCCAAAAACACATTTTCCAACTCAATCCAATGCCATCCATGCGCTAAAGGATGTCTAAATTCAACGGACCCCACAGAAACACTTGTTTAATGCAGCTGTGACTACCTGCTCTGAGCCTACCGGATGAAAGCAGGCCCGTTGGCAGACAATGCCAGACAAGCTTGCAGGCCTAGGCTTCAAAATGGCCACCAGCCACATGGCCAGGCCCAACAACAGAAAGCCCACCCCACAAAAAACACATTTCCCAACTCAATCCAATGCCATTCATGTCCTAAATGATGTCTAAATTCAACAGACCACAAAGAAACACGTGTTTAATGCAGCTGTGGCTTCCTGCTCTGAGCCTACCGGATGAAAGCAGGCCTGTTGGCAGACAAAGCCAGACAAGCTTGCAGGCCTAGGCTCCAAAATGGCCACCAGCCACATGGCTAGGCCCAACAACAGAAAGCCCACCCCCCAAAAAACACATTTCCCAACTCAATCCAATGCCATCCATGCCCTAAATGATGTCTACATTCAACAGACCACACAGAAATACTTGTTTAATGCAGCTGTGGCTACCTGCTCTGAGCCTACCGGATGAAAGCAGGCCTGTTGGCAAACAAAGCCAGACAAGCTTGCAGGCCTAGGAACCAAAATGGCCACCAGCCACATGGCCAGGCCCAACAACAGAAAGCCCACCCCCCAAAAACACATTTCCCAACTCAATCCAATGCCATCCATGCCCTAAATGATGTCTACATTCAACAGACCACACAGAAATACTTGTTTAATGCAGCTGTGGCTACCTGCTCTGAGCCTACCGGATGAAAGCAGGCCTGTTGGCAAACAAAGCCAGACAAGCTTGCAGGCCTAGGCACCAAAATGGCCACCAGCCACATGGCCAGGCCCAACAACAGAAAGCCCACCCCCCAAAAACACATTTCCCAACTCAATCCAATGCCATCCATGCCCTAAATGATGTCTACATTCAACAGACCACACAGAAATACTTGTTTAATGCAGCTGTGGCTACCTGCTCTGAGCCTACCGGATGAAAGCAGGCCTGTTGGCAAACAAAGCCAGACAAGCTTGCAGGCCTAGGCACCAAAATGGCCACCAGCCACATGGCCAGGCCCAACAACAGAAAGCCCACCCCCCAAAAACACATTTCCCAACTCAATCCAATGCCATCCATGCCCTAAATGATGTCTACATTCAACAGACCACACAGAAATACTTGTTTAATGCAGCTGTGGCTACCTGCTCTGAGCCTACCGGATGAAAGCAGGCCTGTTGGCAAACAAAGCCAGACAAGCTTGCAGGCCTAGGCTTCAAAATGGCCACCAGCCACATGGCCAGGCCCAACAACAGAAAGCCCACCCCACAAAAAACACATTTCCCAACTCAATCCAATGCCATTCATGTCCTAAATGATGTCTAAATTCAACAGACCACAAAGAAACACGTGTTTAATGCAGCTGTGGCTTCCTGCTCTGAGCCTACCGGATGAAAGCAGGCCTGTTGGCAGACAAAGCCAGACAAGCTTGCAGGCCTAGGCTCCAAAATGGCCACCAGCCACATGGCTAGGCCCAACAACAGAAAGCCCACCCCCCAAAAAACACATTTCCCAACTCAATCCAATGCCATCCATGCCCTAAATGATGTCTACATTCAACAGACCACACAGAAATACTTGTTTAATGCAGCTGTGGCTACCTGCTCTGAGCCTACCGGATGAAAGCAGGCCTGTTGGCAAACAAAGCCAGACAAGCTTGCAGGCCTAGGCACCAAAATGGCCACCAGCCACATGGCCAGGCCCAACAACAGAAAGCCCACCCCCCAAAAACACATTTCCCAACTCAATCCAATGCCATCCATGCCCTAAATGATGTCTACATTCAACAGACCACACAGAAATACTTGTTTAATGCAGCTGTGGCTACCTGCTCTGAGCCTACCGGATGAAAGCAGGCCTGTTGGCAAACAAAGCCAGACAAGCTTGCAGGCCTAGGCACCAAAATGGCCACCAGCCACATGGCCAGGCCCAACAACAGAAAGCCCACCCCCCAAAAACACATTTCCCAACTCAATCCAATGCCATCCATGCCCTAAATGATGTCTACATTCAACAGACCACACAGAAATACTTGTTTAATGCAGCTGTGGCTACCTGCTCTGAGCCTACCGGATGAAAGCAGGCCTGTTGACAGACAAGGCCAACCAAGCTTGCAGGCCTAGGCTTCAAAATGGCCACCCATCACATGGCCAGGCCCAACAACAGAAAGCCCACCCCCATAAATACACATTTCCCAACTCAATTCAAATCCATCCATGCCCTAAATGATGCTTGAAAATGAAATACATTAAAAAACACCAAAGGAACAGTTGCTTCATCATGCACCCACCCATGAGGCCATGACTAGGACTGGGCCTACTGACTACTACTACCCACAACATTTAAAAAAAAAAAAGGAATGATAGTCACCAAAATTAAATTTTAGTTTCAACAACTGCAATGCCCTGAATCAAACAGACACAACAACCACTTACTTGTAAAATATCCAATTCAAAAATCCTCAAATCCAATGGCAATGATGCAGCAGACAAAAAGAGTGATCTTTCCAGCTCAAAATCCAAAGGCAGAATGAGCAGGAGATGGACAAAGCACTGGGAGGAGCCTGCTGGACAGGAACAGGAAGTTGGAGATTCTGTGGTATTTCCTCCCTCTCCCCCCATTTTAAACAAGCATTTACAATGCAACAGTCTCGCCTTCGGAAATGTTAGAGCAATTGGCATTGTAAATGACAAACTTTTTATTTATGTGTTGGTTTTGAAAACAGATAAATAAATGGCATTGTCATTTACAATGCCAGTAGCTTAATCTCTCGCAAATACCACACACAAACACACACACCCACCCACACACAGAGCCCCACACAGACACAGAGCCCCCCACACAGACACAGAGCCCCCCCACACACACAGAGCCCCACACACACACACACAAAAAGAGCCACACACACACACACACACAAAGCCACAGACACACAAATTGGTTGAAGCATGTGGAGGAGAAATAAGAAACTGAAGGGCAAATGAAAAACCTGCATTAACCAAGCTGGTATTTTAACAGCGATGCTTTAAATCTAGAGTTGTCAACTGACGGACCACAGACCTTTTGTTAGATGGGTTACTACACTAGAAGCCGTGGGGGAAGGGGAGGAGGCTGCTGTAGAGCCATTCTTTAGGAGCAATTTAAAGTCCCCATGCTTGGAAAATGAGCGGTATTGATCGCATCCAGTGCCCCGGCGCGGCGGACGCAGAGGGCCATGCCTGGGCTCATCCTGTTCCCGGCACCGCCGGAGGAGCTCTGGGAAGGGGCGCTCGCGGGGATGAGGGGGCATGGAGCAAGGGACCCCTGTCGGGGATCATGGCCTGGGGGAGGACGGTATGAGGCAGGGGCTTGTATTTACATAAGGTGCAGTCTAGAGCGGATGTTGGCGTCTGTGGACGGAAGTGACATGTCTGTCCGCCATGCCAGTGGTTCTTAAAAATAAAAAAAAGCAAACCATCAGCGAGTGTGGATTTAGAATCATTTCAAACTAAAATGGGATCTACTCGGGGACTTTGTTTTGTTAAAGCAATCACAGGCTTGTTTTGCCTTGTTTGGCATTCCATGGTCGACCTATTTTGAGCATAACGAAGTTGTGAGGGACCATGCACTGTAAATGTTATATTGAACAAACGTTCTCCTTAATCCGCCTCATTTGCAGGAGTGAGAGGGCAATGTGAATCCCAGGTTGGAGCGGTGTTTCCGGCCTCAGTCGCCTGCTGCCTTTTCTGAACACTCACACTTACCACAGGCGGTGAGGTAGAGGCAGGAGGCGGCTCAGGCGCACACGCGCACACAGGAAGCCGTGCCCGCTGCCTCCGGGGCACAAATAAAGCCGAGCACTAGAGCGGCTGCCTGTGCACGAGCCGTGCCCCTACTGGTCACAAGTCGAACCTCAGTGCGGGCGGTGCCTGCCAGGAGTACAGGTGCTGTGTGTGCGCACCACGTGCAGTGCAGCGCGCGCACTTATGATGGTTTATAATACATCCAGTGCACCCACATGCCTGCCTTGTGGCGTCGCCACAGTGTGCGCAGCACAGGCAAGGGGACGGGCCGCGCGCAGCCCTCACACCGGCGTAAAGGGAGCGGGTGGAAGCCCACCTGCGGGGTTTTGTGCAGTGCGAGCGAGTTTTGTTACCGGGGCGGTCGGCAGGCCACGGAGTCCTGGGCCCAGCGCTCGCGAAGTGGGAAGTGGGGGCGCGCAGCGGCAAGCCCTAGGAGATGATCCTGGTGGCACTGCCCCTCCCCCCTCAAGCACTGCCTGCCTCTTGCTCCTCCAACATAGCGGAGGCTGCGCACTCTGCATGGCCACAATACCCGCAGTACTAAAGATACCTGGGGCAGCGTGGCTTGCGTCCCACTTGCAAAGAGGTTACAAATGAAGGCATGTTACTATTTAGAAGAGTAGTACTGGAAAGCGGATCAGACTCCGCAAACGAAACACGTTGACGGATAAGATTTTATGTGCAATTTCCATTTGCATGGGAACATGAAGCTAGAAATGGCAAAACAGCCCCATCCTTTTCAGACTGGGGGGCGTGTTTTTCTTTCTCCCCTCTTCTCCATTGGCTGGCATGTAAACAACAGGCGTATTTTTGACTTGTTGTTTACATTCCAGCCAATGGAAAGAGTAGAGAAAGAACCGAAAAAAACACGCCCCCAATCCAAAAAAGACGGGGCTTAGAGCGAGAGAATGACGTCACTGAGACCTCTTCTCCAATGGCTGGCCGCCGTTTAGGAGGCCAGCCAATGGAGAAGAGCGGCGGGGTTTACCCTCGCTACTCAGAGACATTAAATCTCGCCAGCGAGACTGCGCATGTGCGCAGCCTATGCTAGCAGAGACCTAAAAAGGACTCCTTGCACAGAAAAGGACAGCCAAATGTCAATCTGAGAAGTTTTTTCATCCAAATCAACATTTGCAGAACGTTTTATGCTGCTAGAGCTGATAATCTTCTCCAGATTGAAAATTTTACATGTTCGCGTTCTCGAGCTTCACATTACTTCTGCCGGATGTCGATGGCGCGCCCAAAATGACGTGTTTGCGTTCTCTCGCTCCCTGTTGCGTTGAATATGACGTGTTCGCATCCTCATGCTCTCGCTCGCGGTGGAGAATGACGTGTTCGGGTTCTCTCGCTCCTTGTCGCATTCGATATGACGTGTTCGCGTCCTCATGCTCTCGTTCACGGTGGAGAATGACATGTTCGAGATGTCATACTCTCGCGGTGCATGATTGCGAGACGAATGACGTGATCGCGGGCGCGAACTTGCGCGGGATAGCGCAAAGGGCTACCAACATCTCATGGAGCACGCAACCGGATCGGGAAAACTTGTCTGCGAACGCGGGGATCCAGGTAAGGCGATTGCACGCGCGAGAATGTATTTTCATAGCGCGAGCATGAAAAATGTTCCGGTATGCTGCAGATCGCGGAAATTGTGCAATTTTTGCGCTCTCCGCGGAACGCGAAAATGTCAAATTATCGCAATTTCCGCGAGCGGAACGGAATTTGACGCCCACCCCTATACTACAGGCATGACCGAACACATTCAATGGTGTTGGGTTGATTCTATGTAAGGAGTCTAATGGTTTTTTTCTGGTTTCCAGTTTGAAGGAAGTAGGAAATAGCTTCTTTGGGAAAATGGCAATAACTGTGTGGAATAAGTGCAAGATTACAGTATTCTTATGGAGGGATGTGAGTTTCTTTCATTAGTGAGATTTACTGAGAGTAGTCATATTCTTTTTGGTAACCATTTCTTTCTCTTCTTTCAGGTTTCATTCCTTCTACCCTGCTGTTCCCTTCCAATGCCTTCCCTCGCTGATCACACTGACATTCTGTTTTACGTATCTGAATTGGGGGTATCAAGAGGTGGACCTATTGTGCATCGTTCGGATCCTGCGGAGTTCTCCCTTCCATCTTTGCCAAGTGGAAGTCCAAAACTGACCCTGGCTACATAAAATTCCTAGGGCAGTGGAAACCCATGTGAAGGTACGTTAAAATATTTTAATGTGAATACTTCCTCAAATCCTTTTTTTTCTTTGATATTGTAAAAGCAATTATAAGAGGCCATCTTATACACCATCTTTTAAAAAAGTAAACACATAAAAATAAACAAATACAATACATTCCCTTACAGAGTAAAATGGCAAAACCTATTTTTATCTTTAAGGTTTTTATGGTATCTAATATTGCATTTTTATTTTTTCTTGATGTACTTTCATCTGTAACTAGGGTTCTCTGTCTCTTTAGAGTGTTGCATTGTGGTTGATACATTATTTAAGGTAGGTGTTTTGCCAAATTAACCAAGACATCATTCGGTCCACCTCTGTTTGTTAAAAACAGCATTTGGAGCCCTGGGAAAGCTCCACTGGAGTATTTCTATCCTTTGGGTTCTCTTTCACAACTATGCTAATAGTTTGTCTGAAACACAGAGTACTGTATTCACCAAAATTGTTTTCCTCCAGAATGGATCCAAGACAGAAATCCTGTACATGTGCCTGTCCAGCCCAGGATGTCTTCCTTTTGACTGGTCGAACATGCTTGGACCATCTCCATTGCCACTACAGAAGGTCATCAACTGGGTAGCATTGTTCTGTGACCTCTTCTTTATCTTCTGGTCCAACACAGTTTCATTATCTACATTTGCAGTGGGTAGTTCTTCCCTTACTTCTTCTATCTCATATAGCTGCCCCGATCCTTACAGAGTAATGCCCCATCTTGACTTCTCTATTGCTATTGAACAACAAGTAAAGGAAAGCCCTTGAGAGTTCAAAAAATGCAATCACCCTGATATTTCTTCTTAATATTGCCAACTGCTTGCACTAAAGGCTGTCAATTAAGCTTTAGAGGGTTTACATACCATTGGCAAGTTAACTTTTTGAATTTTAGTCATATTCACACCTTCAAATCTACCTCAATCAAGAGTTCCTTTGTGCCACCATACAAACATAGACATAATTTCTGAAATTTGTTTATTTCTGAAGTAATAATCCAGGACAACGGAGGAGTAGAAAAGAAAACAAGGTTTATTCAGTATAATAGTTTCCCAACTGCCAAGCCTAACGCTCCTCAGACGAAATGTCAACATTCTAAGGTGCACTCTCACAAGAGTTCTAAGGTAGAACCAACATCCTAGGTACATGGGGGTGGGGGGGGGGGACATACCATTAGGTAAATAGTAAAAACATACTGAAGGTAATAATACATGAAATGGCAAATTATGATTTTGAAAGGACAGTTATAACACATCTCCCTACCAAAAATAACAAAAGAGCGAATAACCAGGAAGAGGTGCAGGAGGGCAGGTAGCAAAGAGAGAAAAAGGCAGAGGGAAGAATCAAGAAGGGGGGATAGGAAAAATAAGACAGGAATAGGAGGAAAAATAAGATGGAAGAGGACGAATGATCTGCAAAAAAGAAAAGGAAGAAACAGGAGGAGACCTCACAGGAAGTAAAAGACATAGCAAATAGCTGTAAACAATATAAATGAACAATTATTTCATGACATAGTCTCCATGCCACTTGGGTGAACTTACATTTCTGTCACTGCATTTAACACCAGATATTTTGGACAGCTCTTTTGAACCATTAACAAACTTGTTCCGAATACCTTACCCTAGATGTTGAACCAATCTATCCATGCTCCACATCCGGCCATCGGCCATAATGACAACATATTTCTTAACATCCTTTATTCTTTCTGGGCAATTGTATTTATTGTACCTGTTCAGGTTAGTGTCAGGTTTTTTAACATGGACCCGTTGACCTACTTTCCATTCACATTGTTTGGCTCCCCATCTGTGATCATATTCTTGCTTGTATTTCTTTTGGTGAAGCACAATTCTTTCCTTAGTCACTTGACTGTCTCATTCAAATGAATTATCTTCAAATAACCAATTTGGTGTATGTTTTGAGCCAGGTGTTCACCCTCTCAATAGACAAAAAGGTGAGTAACCAGTTACACTGTTGGGCGTACTATGATATGACCATACCATGTCTTTGATTGATGAACAATAGGTCTATGAGCCACCATTGCTAATTGTAAAGCGTCATTGATCTTTCTGTTGCAGCGTTCCACCAACCAATTAGCACGAGGGCAATATAAGGGAGCGTATATGTGTTTTATGGCGAGACTGACGAGAAACTCTTTCATTTCTTCTGACACCAGCTGAACCCCATTGTCGGTGATGAGTGTGAGGGATTCCTTCATTAGCAAACACATCAGAAAGAAAGCGTATTATAGTTTTGGTGTCTACTCTATTGACAAACTTGAGAGTGATCTTTTTGTAAAAATAGTCTACTAAAACTACAACAAATATTTCTTGCAGACCAGATATTTGTAGGGGACCAATGATGTCCAAACCTAGTTTTTCTCAAGCTTTAATGGGAATTTGCACTGGCTCTAAAGGTACTCTCCTTGTGCTTTTAGATTTGTCACTGAGACTGCAGGCATGAAAATCTTTGACCAGTTCCTCTTTAAGGGTGTCCAAACCAGGAAACCGGTATCCTGACCGAAGTTTACTTTTCATAGGATTCCTTGCCATATGGCCTTCATGAGCTATATAATCAAAAATGGGAGTTGTAGGGTGCACACCTTTTTGTCATTTATTCCGTATTATTTCATCCTTTAAACATCATGATCCTGTTTCGCGTGCTTGTCGGACTGTGCCATACCCAAATGGCACCAAAATTGGTATCACATGATGAGCATCATGAGCTATTTCACAGATTCGCCTTCTGAGTTTTTCAGGAGGAATGATTTTGTCAGACTTAAATACATTGGTATTTACAATGGACAGTTCTTCCTTTACATTCCAATATGATTGTATATTACAAGGAAGATCTCCACATTTCTTGGCACATACATTTTTGATATTTTCAATGACCACACTTAAGGTAGCATCATCTGACATATGTCTTTCCCAATCTTCTTCCAAAATTGCAGGGATGGATACTTGTAAAACTTTAAAATCTTCTACACCCTCTTCCATTTGCTTATTGATGGTTAAATGAGAAAGGCAATCAGCTACCTGATTCTTGATGCCTAGAACATATTTAATTTTAAAATTGGAACTTTTAGCCATTTACCTATTCGGGGTGTCGTTTTTTCAATGTCCTTTGATAAAAAATAATGATACTAAGGGTTTATGGTCAGTTCTTAGTACAAACGGGATACCCCACAAAAAATATTTGAAATGGTTTTTCGCCCAAAAACACGACAAAGCCTCTTTCTCAATAGTAGAGTAGTTGTTTTCTGCTTCCTTCAATGTCCTGGAGGCAAAGGCCATGATCTTTTCTTTGCCACCTTCCATATGTGATAGTGTGGCACCAATGCCCTTGTTACGGGCATCCTTGGCACTAGCAAAATTTCCAATACAAGGTGCATTTGCAATAGCTTTTTTTCTTTTAATTCATGAACGCATGGTTATGGATGGGTAACCATTCAAAATGTGTCCCCTTTTTCAGCAGGTCTCTAATAGGTTGTACAAGTTCTGAAAAGTTCCTAATGAATTTAGACAAATACTTGGCTAAACCTAAAAAATATTTGATTTCTTCTTTGTTGGCTGGAATGGGAGCTTCCATTACTAACTCTATTAAGTCCATTTTGGCTTTCATTCCTTCACTACACAGGGTGTGACCCAGGAAATCCACAGATGCTACTCCAGTCTTGTATTTATTCTTCTTGGTAGTAAAACCTGCTTCACTGAGCTTGGTACACACTTTTCTCAAGTTGAGATAATGTTCTTCTTCATTAGAACCATAAATGAGGATGTCGTCGTGGAAACAAATACATGTATCTACTCCCTCCAATACATGTTGCATAATTCTTTGGAAGGCCGCTGCGGCCGAGGCTAGACCAAACGGCATCCTTAAGAATTTGTAAATACACAAAGGTGTAGTAAAGGCAGTGAGAATCTGGGAATCTGGATGCAAAGCCACTTGATAGTAGGCCGACGTAAGTTCTAAAACAGAGAAGTATCTAGCCCCGCTAATTACAAACAACATTTCATGGATTTTGGGAAGCGGGTACCTATCTATCCAAATGCTGGTGTTTAAACTTCTCAGATCCACACACATGCGGATGTCTTTACTCTCCTTTTTAGATGGTATTACAATGGGGGCCAACCATTCTGAACTTTCCACAGCTTTAATAATACCCTGCTTCTCTAGTTTCTCGAGTTCTTTTTTTAATGGTCCATGCATCAACAAAGAAATAGACCTGGCTTTGTGTGCAACCGGAACAGCATCGTTTCTTTGTTTAATTTTGTGTAGGTAATTTTTAACATTCCTATATTGTCAGTGAAAACTTCAAGGAATTCTTTGCATACATCTACTCCAACCAAGGATCTGTCAACCAGTAATACCTGTTCTTTATTATTGGGGTCAAGCGTGATGCCTAGATCTTTCTGGTGCTCCCACCCCAATAAATTACTTCCTTTCTCTGTGATGTAGACTTTTCCAAAGGTATGCCTGTCTTTAAAAGTGATTTGCATCTTTACCATTCCCTTTGAAAGAATGGGATCCTTATTATATTCCCCTGGATGTATGTCTGGCTTCTCCAAAGTATATTCGTTTTCCTTAAACATTCCCTGAAAGGTTTCTTTGTCAATTAAGGTGTAAGGGAAACACGAGTCTACAAACACACTAACTTTTTTCCCATCTAAATGTATTTCACAAACAGGATAGTTAATCCTCTCTTCTTCCTCTTGACTATGCACCTGAAATATAAATGTGTTATTTCTAGAATCTATGTCAGGTTCTTCATGTACCGCATGTATACCTTTTAACACTTCCTTAGATTAGAAACATTTTCAACTCCATTACATTTTCTACAATTAAACCCTCTAGCAGGACACTTATGATGGTTTGTGAGGTGATTCACAGTATCACACCTGTAACATCTGAAATTCTCTTTCTTTGACTTGGGTCTAACCACGGTGTGTGTGTCTAACACTCTTACAACTTTATTGTCCTCCTTATTTTCATTTACATCCTTCTCAAACCAAAGAGAGTCTTTGTTATTTTTCATTTCTTTTACACAATAAGCAGTGTGCTCGATACTCTTAGCTATCGCTATGGCTTCCTCTGGATCAGGCTTTGAGTCAACAACCTCTCTTGTACTTTATGGTTATTGGTGCAACCAACCAATTGGTCCCTAATGAGGGAATCAGTGAGAGCTCCACATTCACTTGAGGGCAGAGTGCCCCCTCAATGTTGCTATGTATGAGGGGATTTTTTTCTTTTTTTTCCTTGCACCCTTTTAAGAACGTATGTCACTCTAAAACAACATTTACCTTTTCTTTGAGTAAAGTAGTGGTAAAACCATCCACATCACCTTCATCTTCCTGTTCTCCACCATCAGCAAGATCTTCATTAACTTTTCTTCCTTGGATGCCCAAGTTGTGTAATAAAATATGCTGTTTCCTTACAGATGAAAATGTTTCCCCACCTATGGCAATTAAATAGGAACCCATCTGTCCCAAGGAATTTCTGGTTCACCCTCATTATTTAAGAAAGGAGGTGGTTGACTCATATTTACAACTGACATGACTGGAATGAAACAACAGTATTATTATAAAATGAAAGTAGAAAATGAGGGATACTACCAATACTATATAATATTTGGGTTTCAAAATGGAATAAATAAAAATGTGGTGAGTCACGAAAGTTTAATGAAGTAATACTGCAGGCAACTATGAGCTGTGCCTATCAGCGTATACAGATGAATCATAGACAAATGTTTATGAAAGCAGAGGAAGCTTTGCCTGTCAGCCTGTACAGAATAATAAAACTACAGGCGTAAATAAGCTGTGCCTGTCAGGGTGTAACTTCAACAAACTGAAGCATGACAAGACTCATTCAAAATGACTGCAGGCGTAAATAAGCTGTGCCTGTCAGCGTATAATTCCAACCAAACTATCACAAATATTGAGGAATCACCCAACTAGCTTGAGTAGAATGACTTCGAACACACTGTCAGCAAGGAAATAAATATTTTCACCTGGGGGTGCTGAGAAGGCGTGACAGCAGTGAAGAAGGTGTAAAACAAAGATGAGGGTTGGCTAGAGATGAAACAAAGGTTGCCTGTGAGTCGCCTGAAATGTGAAGATTAGGCGGTGGGGACAGGGAAAGAACACTGTGTGAAAACGAAGAGCTCGGAAACAGATGCAGCGCAGAGATGCCGCTCCTCAGGTCGTGCGCTGTGAGGAAAACTGCAAATCTTGGAGAAATTTAGCAGTGCCGGCGCAGTGCGGAGACGCCACCTATCTGGCATAACACTGGAGATCAGGAGAAGATGCAGCGCGAAGATATAGTTACAAAAAACAACAAAGGTTATAAAGTTTATCATTTATACACCACTTTCAAAACTTTCAAATTAGTTTTGTCATACTTATAACTCACATTTATACTTACCCACCACCTTAAAATTCATATAAATCATACACCTCCATGTGCAATCATACACCTCCATGTGCAGTCTTCTCATTTCACTCACCACACTACATTAACTCGCCACTGTAACATGAACTAACATGGAATAACATATAACTGGAATACGAGTATGAAAAAGTAAATACAATTTTTGCAAATAGAAATAGTGTGTGAATAGTGATATATAATATATCAACTTTGTGGTATTATGTTTATCTTTTGTTATGAATTCATGTTTGAAAATTGGTGAACAAGTTGTTCAATAGGTACAGTGCACACTAGAGCGGGTTTTATCCTGTTCACGGTTTGAATATTATTTAGTGTGGAGCCAACACATGAATATAGTGTAGCACCCTTGTACAAGCTAGTAGAAAAGTAAAAAACATTGCATGAATATTGAGTGCGCCTCTCCCAATTGTGGGTACTTGACTTCAGTTTAACGATTGGCACAAGAGGTAGCACCGGTTAGAATCATTTGAAGATATGGCTACTTTTGAATCTATAACAAATATTACTGACAACAGGGCAGAAACACATGTATACACGAGCGAACAAGCTACAGACAATTATGCGTTAATAGATGAAGTTAAACTAGTTGACTCACATGGGGGGTCCACCATGCAACAGTTAAAACAGTTAGAATATCTCACAAAGCGGCAGGTAAATCAAAGATTACATGCCTCAACACTAGTACAATACCATAGAGCACAACGTATACCTAGGGGATTAAGATTAGCAATACGCCCAATGCTATTCAGATTTCATTTAAATGCAAAATTTATGGAGAGATGGTTCGCCATCTTGAATAAGTGCTCCCTCGATCTCATCTTATTGATCATTGAAGAGCTATCAAAAACCATACGTGAACTGGAAGAAGACATTTTTACCATTAAGAAAGACTTGGAACGACAAATAGAAACTTCGATTTGGAGTACGACATTAGAAGAACTAAATAATAGATTGGATAAATACAGTAAAGAGCTCCAAGAGGGTAAGATTAGGAAGTATCGGAGAGATACTGTAGATTATAAACTGAACGAGGTCTATACTTGGGCCGAAATTTACGCTAAAAAACGATTCTTCCAGAATAAGAAAATCACATCTTCATCGGAGGAAAATATAGCGACAGACCAGAATGCATCTATTAATAGACCACCAGCAACTACATTTACCGGACAATCAGCTAAATCTACTGTGGGTAAAGAGGGAAAGGCCCCACAAGAGCAAACTACTAGTGATACAACAGCCACCACTTCGTCTTTTTTGTTACAGGCCACAGATCGAGGGCAACCCCCTTCGAGTTCTCCAAGAGTAACATTGAGTCCCCCAAGAGGAGTAGGTCTAGTACCTCCAAAACCAGGAGAGGACAAGGCAGGAAAACAACTGAGAAGCGGCAAGAATCTAGTTTAATAATAAACATCTCGTCTATTCCACTAACGAGTCAAGAATTGGCAATCCTTAACAAAGGGAGAACATTTGTACCCACAGCCAGCACTACGAAATTGGATACTGATGCTGCCATATTCAGGTTTATGCGGAAACTGCGGTTAAAACATTACTTCACCAATATTGTGCAAGATATACGAGAGGATCGTGATGAACTTACTGAGAGGTTAAAACCTAAAAGCAAATTCCTTGCACCTATGTCACATAAAACATTGGATATGTTTGAGAACCTGGTTAAGCATGACTGCGCCGGATTAGACTATAAACGTAGAAGCACACCAAATTTGACAAAACATGAAAACCATTTGATACAAGGTATTGCCAACAACAGGGCTTTAACGCTGAAACCTGCTGACAAAGGTGGAGCATGGGTAGCAATGGATACTGAGTACTATGAGTCAAAAGTTAACGAACATGTATCAGACACAGACACATATCTATTACTCGAGGGAGATCCAACACAGAAGTTACAATCTATGCGTCAAGAAATTTTGAAACCAGCGGAGGAGGAAGGGACCATCAGTACTAATCTGAAAAGTTGTTTAACAGCACAGAATCCAAGAAGACCACGGATCCATATGACTCCGAAGATACATAAGAACCCCACAGAGCCGCCATTCGGACCTATAGTCTCTGCCTGCAACTCAATTTTTGAACCATTGGGTAAATACTTAGATTATTTTCTCCAAAAATCTGTACAAAGCTGGTGCACGTATGTGAAAGACACTGTAGACTTTCTCACTAAATTGCAAACAATTGAACTTCTGGTTCAAGACCATTGGTTACTCTGTACTATAGATGTTACATCGGTATACACTTCCATATCACATGCTCAGGGGATGGAAGCAGTGGAATGGGCACTTTTAAAGATGGATTTAACACAAGAGCACAACATCTTTCTGTTACAGTTACTATTCTTTTGTTTGCACAATAGTTATTTTCAGTGGAAGGACAATTTCTTTGGTCAACTCACAGGAACTTCAATGGGTTTTTTGGGGGCACCCGCATATGCAAATATCTATATGGCAAAATTTGAGAATGACTACATAATGTCTCAGAATGAATGGACAGAAGGGATAGCTCAATACTGTCGATATATCGACGACATTTTCTTAATCTGGACTCGGTCACAAGAAACACTTGAACAACTGATTAAGGAACTTAACAACAGGGAACCGAGGATTAAGTTCACTTACACCATTAATCAAGATAAAGCTAACTATTTGGATGTTCTGATCAAGAAAAAACAAAAAAGAATAAGCACAGAGATTTTCATGAAACCAACAGATAGGAATAGTACGCTGATGCATTCCAGTTTTCACCCAAGGAGCCTCCAAGAAAATCTTCCTTATTCACAGTTTATCAGGATAAAAAGAATATGTTCTGATCATGAAGTTGCAGATCAGAAAATAACAGAATTCAAGGATAGATTCGTGAAAAGAGGATATCCAGAAGATATTCTGCAGAAAAATATACTCAGAATCCAAATGAAAGAAAGGGAAGAACTTTTTGTAAAGACAGTGAGAAGGCAATCTAGCACACCTACTTTTGTATCCAAATTTTCAAACAAATCCTTGCAAATCAAGAAGATTATCAAGAAAAGATGGGATTTGCTGGTGAATGAATCTGAGTTCAATGGGATTTTTAAGCAAGCGCCCACTTTTGCATATACGAGGGCAAGAACCCTTCAAGAACTCATACAAACGGGAACAAGTAAAATTAAAAACATAGAGTATAAAGGAACCAATAAATGCTACAATTGCATACATTGCAACAATATTATAATTGGAAAAACTCTCACACATCCAATCACAGGAGCTTGCATTAAATTGAGGCATACTTCGGACTGTAACACTGCGAATATTGTCTACTGCCTTAAATGCCCGTGTGGGAAGGCATATATAGGAAAGACAGAGAGAAAATTCAAACTTAGGTTATCAGAACATAAAAGCACCATAAGACTTAAGAACATGACATCAGGTGTAGCAATGCACTGGATCGAGGCAAAACATACAATAGGACAATTAAGAGCACAAATAGTAGAAGTGGTCATGAAACTAGAGGGCACTGACAACAGTAAAAGACTTTTACAGAGAGAAGTGTTCTGGATTGAGTTTTTACAGACAATGCAGCCGAAGGGACTAAATGATAAAATAGACATGAGTTGTTTTCTGTAATAGTAAGGTTAGATACACATTACCATGTTATACATAATTCATGAACTTACTGTCTACATGTAAAACTATGAACATAGTGTTACTAAAATGAGATTGTACACCGCGTGCTATATGAAAGACCTCTAGTTGTGTTAGATTTTTGGCTGATAACGAATGACAACATAAAAATATGTTAACTGTGGTGTTATTTATTTTGAGACAGTTTTATTCTTAGGTACATCATACGATTAATGGAATTATAACAACAGGCTAAATTCGCTGTTATTTATTATGAAAATGTTTTAACTAGGGGTAAATCAAATGTTTTTGATTGCGTGATTACCTTTTGTTGACACATGTTCATGATAGAATACAATGTACAAAATTGAGTTGATGGTATAGATCAAGTTTTGATTTAAAACTCAACGCAACCCCATGCTTGTTACAACGTTGACACATTGACTAATAATGGTATCCGGATACGTGGGGATAAACATTGTTGTAATACGACGTGGTGCATAATTCTGAAAAAATGTGGATAAGGTAATAGGGGTCGATATAGAACCAATTTAATCTCACATTCGTTACAATGTAGTAAGAAGGATCATGTACTGAAATTCAGATAAATATGTCGACAGGGTACACATTTTTATCAATATCAATTTGGGGTATTATTGTTAGGCAGCTTGAATATGGTTTACCGCATTAACAACAACGTAGGTATCTAGAATTATGGGTAAATAATTTGGGCTAGCATGAGGGTTTACGTGCAATAGATTAACTACATATCCCAGCATTCCTAAGTTATGTGACAATAGATGTAATTTACCTAGCTGCAATGGAGACTGCAGCGTTTGTTTAAAGATTGAGTACACAGTGGCATTATTGTTAGGGATATGTATATAATACGGTTTAGCGTATTATCAATAACATAGATATCCAGGATTATGGTTTAAAATCTTTGGTTAGTACCAGGGTTTACACGGCACACATTAATTGACTTGAACCACATATCCCAGCATTCTTAAGTCACGTGACAATATACGTAATTTAACAAGCCGTAATGGAGTGAGCAAAGTTTGTTGAGAGATCGAGTACACAGGGAGAGAGGCCACGTAACGCTTAGAGTAAGGTAAGATTGTAATAAGAAACAGGATACTCATTAATAAATAGCGTAAACATCGTAATATAGTAAGCGGCTCTTCATTTATTTTTAGCAACGGATGACATTGACTAAAGAGCCCCACATCTCTAGCATCTGATTACCGATAGGAAGTTTCACCGTTCACAAGAATAACTGGTGAGTGCGGTTTAAGATGAAAGAAATTGTCATATATTACTACATCCTCAGAAAGTATATTCATGGCAACTATGTATCCAGTTTCAGATACCAAGGGATAATTGACTCGTCCTACTCACATAAAAACGCATACGGCGACGAGACAGTTACATTGAAGCGGCGGTGAGTTTTAGATAATTGCAGGATCATGCACATCAGTACACCTAGGTTTTAGGTAAAAGATATCAGTACAACGTCAGCCCCTTTATGAGCAAGAGGTAAACTCCTCCATTTATTCACGTGAGCTTATTACGATGGTGAATATGTTTGATAAACATAGTATTTACTAGAGGTACTAAGGGTACGTGATGTAATAAAAATGTTCATGGAATCGTTAAGTGACCATTGGTTTCTGTGTATTAATATGTACATTATTAAGGAGAAAACAGAAGTGTCTGTGACTTAATCGAAATAGGAATGAAATCTTTGAGACCATGGGTTTCTCTAAACAAATATGTATATTTGTGAGGACTAGGCATATATAATTGTACTTTATGATATTGTTAGAATACGATCGATTGATATGGGGACCCCTGACCAGTAAACCAGTTTAAATAGAAGTTACCTTGAATGTATATATGTATAGTAATTGAAAATCTTTATTTGCAGAACACTGCCCCTGAGGAAGGAACACGGTTCCGAAATGCATTGGGCCAGAGACTAAATTTGGTTCAATAGCAACTATGGAAGCATCTGTAAAAATTATAGAGATGAATAAGTGTAATGAATTGTAATGAGAATAAGCGTTTTTCAAAAATTTGAATCGTTATTATATGTGATGGAATAACATATAACTGGAATACGAGTATGAAAAAGTAAATACAATTTTTGCAAATAGAAATAGTGTGTGAATAGTGATATGTAATATATCAACTTTGTGGTATTACGTTTATCTTTTGGTATGAATTCATGTTTGAAAATTGGTGAACAAGTTGTTCAATAGGTACAGTGCACACTAGAGCGGGTTTTATCCTGTTCACGGTTTGAGTTTGAGTTTAAAATTACTTGTACAGCGCACATACACCAGCGGTTTCTTGGCGCTACAACTGATAAGATCCGGGGCTAAGAGACAAGGGAAGCTATTGGGAATTTAGTCAAAGGCCTTAGTGAACAGGTGAGCCTTGAGGTGTTTACGAAATTGTGAATACAGAGTGAAGGAGCGGAGTTCAAGGGGGAGGGAGTTCCACAAGATCGGGGCAAGGGTGGCAAATTTCGAGCCTCCCCACTTCTTTCTCCGATAGCGAGGGATGGTGAGGAGGGACTGAGAGGAAGAGCGTAGTTCCCTGATGGGAACATAGGGGGTGATCTCAGAAGAGATGAATGCGGGTGCCAAGCCCAGTCGAGCCAAGAAAGTGATGGAGGCGAGCTTGAATTGAACCCGAGCTTGCACAGGGAGCCAGTGTAGAGATTTCAAGAGGGGAGAGGAGTGGTGAAATTTCGGAAGATTGAAGACCAGGCGGGCCGCCTGGTTTTGTATCTGCTGCAAACGCCGTAGACTATATGCAGGAATACCTGCATATAGGGCGTTGCCGTAATCCAGGCGGGACACCACCATGGCCAAGATGATAAGTTTGAGAGCAGAAAAGGTAAAAAAACGGGACACCCTGCGAATAGTGCGCAATGAAAGGAAAGAAGAAGATACCACGGAACTAACCTGGGAGTGAAGGGTGAGTTGAGAGTTAAGTTTTATGCCAAGGGTTTTAACAGAGGTGGTGGGTACAGGAGAGGGGCCCAGTGAAGGGGGCCAGAAAAGAGAAGACCAGGGGCTGGATGAACCACCCGTCAACACCAGCTCGGTCTTATCGGGGTTGAGTTTCAGGTGATTGTGGTTCATCCAGTCCCGGATGTGAAGAATGATAGTTTGGAAGTTAAGGACAGAAGAGGGGGAAGAGGACAGGTTGAAGACAAGCTGGAGGTCGTCCGCATAATTAAATACGGCGACCTCCATTTGTTGAAGAGAAAAAATAAGAGGGGCAACATAAAGATTAAACAAGAGGGGGGAGAGGGAGGAACCCTGGGGAACCCCGCACTGAACTTTCCGGACGTCCGCTGTAAAATCACCAAGGCGAACGGCCTGGGTGCGGTCACTCAGGAAGGAGGATAACCAGACCAGAGCAGTGCCCCCGATCCCCGCCGCCTCGACACGGGAAAGTAAGATGGTATGATCCACCGTGTCAAAGGCGGCTGAGAGGTCGAGGAGCACAAGGGCCTGGCGCTGGTTGGTATCCATACCCTCCCTGAGGTTGTCCAAGACCGAGATGACAACGGACTCCGTAGAGTGTGCGGGGCGGAAGCCGGCCTGGCGGGGAGCAAGAGCTCCGTGCATCTCCACAAAGGAGCTCAGAGCGCAGGTGACATGGCGCTCGAGCACCTTTGCCAAGAATGGCAAAAGGGAGATGGGGCGGAAATTGGCAGGGACAGAGGGATCTGCCCCAGGTTTTTTAAGAATTGGCACAATAACCGCAGACTTCAAGGGGTTGGGTACTACACCTTGAGCCAGGGAGCTGTTGAGGAGATGAAGGGGGGGATCTGGGCAGGTAACAAAAATATGACGAAGGATGTGAGCAGGACAGGGGTCAAGTGGAGAGCCAGATTTGACCAAGGGTACTATGGAAGTAAAAGCTTCCTTAGATATGGGAGGGAAAGTAGTGAGTTTTCCCTTGGGAGGGGGACGTTGAGGATCGACAAAGGAAGAAGAAGGGGGCGGGATGTTGGCTTTAATGGTAACGATTTTGCGAATAAAGTAGTTATTAAGGGATTGGCAGAGTTCTTCGGACGGGGCGGGCTTAAGGGTTGTTCTGTCTGAGAGCGCCAGATTATGAACAATCGTAAATATCTCCTTAGACTGGTTTGCTGCGGCAAGGATTTTAGAGGAGAAGTAGGTGGTTTTGGCCTCCAAGATGTCTTTTTTGTACTGGGTAAGGATGTTGGTATACTCCAGTCGTAGAATGGGGCAATAACTTCTCCTCCAAGCCCGCTCCGCGCGGCGTACTGTAAGTTTGGTGGCCTTAAGCTCTGCATTGAACCACCGATTGGCATCCTTATCGCGCTTGGAGGTAATGCGTTTGAGCGGGGCAGCAGAATCAGTACCAGCGGAGAGCCACTGATCTATAGCCTCGACCTGGGAAAGGGTGGAAAGGCCCTGCAGGGAAGGGAGGGAGGTGGTAAGAAGGGAAGAGAGTTCTTCCAGATTGGCTCGGCCCCATGCTCGGATCCAGATGTTTTTGGGGCGAGGGGGCTTGGCTGGGGGGTGAATGGGCAGAGAAAATGAGATCAAATGGTGATCGGACCATGTGCAAGGCGAAATAGAAAGAGATTCCACGGGACAGTTCAGGGACCAGATCTGGTCAAGCATGTGACCTTTGATGTGGGTGGGGGAGTGAACAAAGGAAGTGAAATTAAGGGATTGAAGGGTTTCAGAAAATTCCTTTGAAGACGAGCATTCAGCTGGGTCAGAAGGCCAGAAATTGAAGTCGCCAAGGAGTAAAATAGAAGAATTGTTGACTGTAATGGTAGCCAGGACTTCCAAGAAATCAGAAAGAAACTGTAAGGGAGATTGAGGAGGGCGGTAGGTAAGAAAACAGGTCAAAGGGGGAGAGGTGGCGGTGGTGCGGATAACCAGGTATTCAGTGGTCGCAATGTCAGGCAAGGACAGGGTTTGAAAAGGGAGATCGGTGCGTGCGATGACCGCCACGCCACCCCCAGCCCTGCCAGAAGGGCGATCTGCCCGAAGGGCATAGTAGGTAGCCGGTAAGGTGGCCAGTAGGGCGGGGAGGGAGTCATCGCCGAACCAGGTCTCCGTTAAAAAAAGAAGATCTGGGGTATGAAGATCCAGCAGGACCGAAAGTTCGTGCGTATGGGCGACAGCGGACCGAGTGTTAAGATAAAAAGCTGTTAAAGGTTTAAAGGTTGTAGGGTGAGTGGGGCATGTGGGTGAGAGAGAAGGGCCAGCTATAGGAAGGGGGATGTGCGGGGGAACAGCCTGGGATAGACCAAGGGAGGAAATGTGAGAGCAAATGGAGGCTGCGATGGGCCAGGGTCCCTGGAGGCGGCGTAGTTGGACCGGGGTATAGGTGATAAGCGGGGCAGAGTAACGCGCCCCTAGCCCCGGTCGGCCGCGGACGGGCGCAGACGGGCTTAACTTGGGCGCAACTTCGGCGCGCCTTCGGCGCGCCCGCTGCGCCCGCCCGCTGCGCCGTCTATGAGGGGAAGTTGTAATAAAGGGACACATGGGAGGGGGTCTAAGAGGGGGCGTGGCAGGGGGTGGAGGGACAGAGGAGCAGCCCCGCCAGCCACAGAGCAGCCCGAGATGGTGGGCACGCCCGTCCCCGCCCTCGTGACCTGCCCGTCAGAGGGTGAGGGAACGAGCAGCGTGGGGCGCTCTGGCGGCGGCAGGCAGGGGAGTCAGGAGGCGTCAGGGGGTGCGCGATGTCCAGAGCGCAGCCCCTGCAAGATGAAGGCAAGGTAAATTTAAAAGAGTCTCGTGGTTTCTAAAAGCAAAGTTGTGCCGCGCCTCGGCAGCGTTCTAGCTCCCGGCAGAGCCTCGGGAGATCTAATCAGTGTCAGGGCCAGAACTCGCCCAGCTGAAGTAGATTGCCAGGGGGGGAGGGACAGAGGAGCAGCCCCGCCAACCACAGAGCAGCCCGAGATGGTGGGCACGCCCGTCCCCGCCCTCGTGACCTGCCCGTCAGAGGGTGAGGGAACGAGCAGCGTGGGGCGCTCTGGCGGCGGCAGGCAGGGGAGTCAGGAGGCGTCAGGGGGTACGCGATGTCCAGAGCGCAGCCCCTGCAAGATGAAGGCAAGGTAAATTTAAAAGAGTCTCGTGGTTTCTAAAAGCAAAGTTGCACCACGCCTCGGCAGCGTTGTAGCTCCCGGCAGAGCCTCGGGAGATCTAATCAGTGTCAGGGCCAGAACTCGCCCAGCTGAAGTAGATTGCCAGGGGGGGAGGGACAGAGGAGCAGCCCCGCCAACCACAGAGCAGCCCGAGATGGTGGGCACGCCCGTCCCCGCCCTCGTGACCTGCCCGTCAGAGGGTGAGGGAACGAGCAGCGTGGGGCGCTCTGGCGGCGGCAGGCAGGGAATCCAGGAGGCGTCAGGGGGTGCGCGATGTCCAGAGCGCAGCCCCTGCAAGATGAAGGCAAGGTAAATTTAAAAGAGTCTCGTGGTTTCTAAAAGCAAAGTTGCGCCGCGCCTCGGCAGCGTTGTAGCTCCCGGCAGAGCCTCGGGAGATCTAATCAGTGTCAGGGCCAGAACTCGCCCAGCTGAAGTAGATTGCCAGGGGGGGAGGGACAGAGGAGCAGCCCCGCCAACCACAGAGCAGCCCGAGATGGTGGGCACGCCCGTCCCCGCCCTCGTGACCTGCCCGTCAGAGGGTGAGGGAACGAGCAGCGTGGGGCGCTCTGGCGGCGGCAGGCAGGGGAGTCAGGAGGCGTCAGGGGGTGCGCGATGTCCAGAGCGCAGCCCCTGCAAGATGAAGGCAAGGTAAATTTAAAAGAGTCTCGTGGTTTCTAAAAGCAAAGTTGCGCCGCGCCTCGGCAGCGTTGTAGCTCCCGGCAGACCTCGGGAGATCTAATCAGTGTCAGGGCCAGAACTCGCCCAGCTGAAGTAGATTGCCAGGGGGGGAGGGACAGAGGAGCAGCCCCGCCAACCACAGAGCAGCCCGAGATGGTGGGCACGCCCGTCCCCGCCCTCGTGACCTGCCCGTCAGAGGGTGAGGGAACGAGCAGCGTGGGGCGCTCTGGCCGCGGCAGGCAGGGGAGTCAGGAGGTGTCAGGGGGTGCGCGATGTCCAGAGCGCAGCCCCTGCAAGATGAAGGCAAGGTAAATTTAAAAGAGTCTCGTGGTTTCTAAAAGCAAAGTTGTGCCGCGCCTCGGCAGCGTTGTAGCTCCCGGCAGAGCCTTGGGAGATCTAATCAGTGTCAGGGCCAGAACTCGCCCAGCTGAAGTAGATTGCCAGGGGGGGAGGGACAGAGGAGCAGCCCCGCCAACCACAGAGCAGCCCGAGATGGTGGGCACGCCCGTCCCCGCCCTCGTGACCTGCCCGTCAGAGGGTGAGGGAACGAGCAGCGTGGGGCGCTCTGGCGGCGGCAGGCAGGGGAGTCAGGAGGCGTCAGGGGGTGCGCGATGTCCAGAGCGCAGCCCCTGCAAGATGAAGGCAAGGTAAATTTAAAAGAGTCTCGTGGTTTCTAAAAGCAAAGTTGCGCCGCGCCTCGGCAGCGTTGTAGCTCCCGGCAGAGCCTCGGGAGATCTAATCAGTGTCAGGGCCAGAACTCGCCCAGCTGAAGTAGATTGCCAGGGGGGAGGGACAGAGGAGCAGCCCCGCCAACCACAGAGCAGCCCGAGATGGTGGGCACGCCCGTCCCCGCCCTCGTGACCTGCCCGTCAGAGGGTGAGGGAACGAGCAGCGTGGGGCGCTCTGGCGGCGGCAGGCAGGGAATCCAGGAGGCGTCAGGGGGTGCGCGATGTCCAGAGCGCAGCCCCTGCAAGATGAAGGCAAGGTAAATTTAAAAGAGTCTCGTGGTTTCTAAAAGCAAAGTTGCGCCGCGCCTCGGCAGCGTTGTAGCTCCCGGCAGAGCCTCGGGAGATCTAATCAGTGTCAGGGCCAGAACTCGCCCAGCTGAAGTAGATTGCCAGGGGGGGAGGGACAGAGGAGCATCCCCGCCAACCACAGAGCAGCCCGAGATGGTGGGCACGCCCGTCCCCGCCCTCGTGACCTGCCCGTCAGAGGGTGAGGGAACGAGCAGCGTGGGGCGCTCTGGCGGCGGCAGGCAGGGGAGTCAGGAGGCGTCAGGGGGTGCGCGATGTCCAGAGCGCAGCCCCTGCAAGATGAAGGCAAGGTAAATTTAAAAGAGTCTCGTGGTTTCTAAAAGCAAAGTTGTGCCGCGCCTCGGCAGCGTTGTAGCTCCCGGCAGAGCCTCGGGAGATCTAATCAGTGTCAGGGCCAGAACTTGCCCAGCTGAAGTAGATTGCCAGGGGGGGAGGGACAGAGGAGCAGCCCCGCCAACCACAGAGCAGCCCGAGATGGTGGGCACGCCCGTCCCCGCCCTCGTGACCTGCCCGTCAGAGGGTGAGGGAACGAGCAGCGTGGGGCGCTCTGGCGGCGGCAGGCAGGGGAGTCAGGAGGCGTCAAGGGGTGCGCGATGTCCAGAGCGCAGCCCCTGCAAGATGAAGGCAAGGTAAATTTAAAAGAGTCTCGTGGTTTCTAAAAGCAAAGTTGTGCCGCGCCTCGGCAGCGTTGTAGCTCCCGGCAGAGCCTCGGGAGATCTAATCAGTGTCAGGGCCAGAACTCGCCCAGCTGAAGTAGATTGCCAGGGGGGGAGGGACAGAGGAGCAGCCCCGCCAACCACAGAGCAGCCCGAGATGGTGGGCACGCCCGTCCCCGCCCTCGTGACCTGCCCGTCAGAGGGTGAGGGAACGAGCAGCGTGGGGGCGCTCTGGCGGCGGCAGGCAGGGGAGTCAGGAGGCGTCAGGGGGTGCGCGATGTCCAGAGCGCAGCCCCTGCAAGATGAAGGCAAGGTAAATTTAAAAGAGTCTCGTGGTTTCTAAAAGCAAAGTTGCGCCGCGCCTCGGCAGCGTTGTAGCTCCCGGCAGAGCCTCGGGAGATCTAATCAGTGTCAGGGCCAGAACTCGCCCAGCTGAAGTAGATTGCCAGGGGGGGAGGGACAGAGGAGCAGCCCCGCCAACCACAGAGCAGCCCGAGATGGTGGGCACGCCCGTCCCCGCCCTCGTGACCTGCCCGTCAGAGGGTGAGGGAACGAGCAGCGTGGGGCGCTCTGGCGGCGGCAGGCAGGGAATCCAGGAGGCGTCAGGGGGTGCGCGATGTCCAGAGCGCAGCCCCTGCAAGATGAAGGCAAGGTAAATTTAAAAGAGTCTCGTGGTTTCTAAAAGCAAAGTTGCGCCGCGCCTCGGCAGCGTTGTAGCTCCCGGCAGAGCCTCGGGAGAATGAACTATATGAACTATATGAACTATATATGCCACATTATATAGTTTCAGATGTCAATAAGTGCTGCTATTAATGCAAACATTTCACATACTCTAACGTCTTTAATAAACAAGGTTGTAGGTGGTGCATGGAAAATGGGCCACATATAGTTCATGTAGTGTGGCAACCTCTAATCCTGATAATATAATTTACTATCTCCAATGCAGTTACATTTTCATCCTGAGCACTCAATTGAGACTACCTGGCTTTCCATATCCAGCTTACTCTTCACTTTTGTCACCATGAACTATCCTGCTTTACTATTTTGAATCTTATCAAAGACTTTAACACTGTTGATGAGCCCTCTCTTTTATTTTCTCTTTGATTTCTCTTTCTCCCTGGATGCCCCTTTTGAGCAGTGGCCACTGCCACTTGCTCCCCCATTTGCTACTCCCCATCACTTTTGAGTATAATCTGTGCCAATTAGCCGGTTTCTTCCTGTAGTTTAGCCCCCACATTGCCTGTTGTTTTGTTCCATCTTCTGTGCCATTTAACTTTTGCTTTCCTATTAGCCCCAAATTGCGTGTTGCTTTCCTGTTAGATTAACCCTATGTATTGTACATTTCTTTATTTCTTGTACTCCTGTTTCAGCGAGTTGGCCCGCCTCGCAGTTTGTTTCCCAATGTATTTGCCTCTCCCGCCTCCCATCACCCACCACCCACCGCCCATCCCTCCCCCTGGGCCTACTTAATGGAGGCCGCAGTGTGGCTGCACAGCGGAAGAGCACAGCGGGCATTCCAAAGGCACACCAAAGGCTGGCCAAAGGCAAGCCCATCTGTGCCATCTACACCTAGACCATGCCCAGCATCAGGACTCCTGGCCCTCTGGCCAACCACAGATAGTCCACCGCCATCCCTTAATTCATTGCCCCACTGGCAATTAACTCCAAACACAACATTTTCCTCTGGGATCTCAACTTCCACCTTGATGACCCCAACAACACCAGTCCTCCTGGAGATAATGAGCAATATGGCCTCACCCAACTGGTCACCAACCCCATACACAGCACAGGACACACTGTACACCTGGTCTTCATCTCCAGTGACAGAGTCAAGCAAAGTCATGTCACTGAACTCACCAGGACCAAAACCTGCCATTATGCACTTCACCATTGCAGAATCCCTGTGCACTACAACTAGGCCCCCGAGCTTCTCCCACCACTGCTGGAACAAAGTAACAGATACTCAATGGACCGATGCCATCAGCTCCACCCAGTATGATGCCTCAAACAACCTGGAAGAGGCTGTTCTGAACTTCTCCTCCTGGACCACCAACTGCACCGGACAAATCGACCACATAAAGCCAGCCAAGGCCACCAGACCCACCAAACAAGCCAGTTAGTATATACCAAAACTCAGGACCACAAAGCGCTATTGTAAACAGCTGGAAAGAAGACGGCATGCCAGCAGATCTTCCACAGACTGAGCCGCCTTCAAGTCAGCCCTCAACACATAAGATCAATGCCTCAAGGACACAAAAAGAGATGCCCTAGCAGACCGCATCAAAGCAAACTGCAACCACAGCAACAAACTCTTCAGCATTGTCAGAGAGTACCCCTGCCCATCAACCATAATTTCCTCTTTCCAGAAACTTTGCGACACTTTGGAAGAGTACTTCCACAACAAGATATCCACTATGTGCAGTAACTTTGAAACCCAACCCACTGACTTCTACAACCTCCCCACACCGACAGATGCCTCCCACAACCACCAGCTCACTGCATGGGAACAGCTCAACACACAGAATACCACAGCCGTCATGAACTCCATCCACATTGGGATCACCCATGGACCCCAGCCCCCACCATCTCTTCAACCTCAAGAGCAAAGAAATCAGTGACAAACTCACCTCCATCCTCAATGTATCCATCACCACAGCCGCTTTCTCCGATGGATGGAAATACACAGAGGTCAAAACCCTCCTCAAGAAACCTTCAGCTGACCCCATCGAACTCGAGAACTACAGCCCATTCTCATTGATCCCCTTCCCCACCAAAGTCTTTGAGAAGGCTATCAACTGCTAGCTTGCCAAACACCTAGAGAGAAACAACCTACTGGATGCCTCCCAATCTGTGTTCTGCGCCAACACAGCACAGAGACTGCCCTGATTGGTGCCTCTGCTGACTTCAGAACCCTGGGGAAATAGCAGCCCTGATTCTCCTCGACCTGTCAGCTGTGTTGGATATCGAATCCCATTACAACCTCATCATGAGTCTCCACCATTACTGGATCAAGGGAGACACCCTCAAATAGATTGCATCCTTCCTCACAGGATTCACCCAGAGAGCCTGTCTACTACCCTTCCCTTCGGAACCTAAGAGCATCATCTGCAGCATCCCTCAAAGTTAATCCCACACCCCCACCCTTTTCAACCCTTACATGATGCCCTGGGCTGACATCTTCAGAACTCACAGTCTCAACATCATAACCTACTCTGACAACACCCAGCTCATTCTCTCACTCATGAAAGACCCCGCCAACTGCATGGCAAGTATCGCAGACTGGGTGAAGACCAATTATCTAAAGCTCAACACTGACAAGATGGAAGTGCTGATTTTTGGGAACATCACCTCCCCATGAAACGACACTTGGTGAACCACCAAACTCTGCCCCACAATCACATCAACAGGCCATGCCCTCAACCTCAGCATTATCCAGGACAGCAAACGCACTATGAAATGCCTGGTCAATGTAGTCTCCTACACTGGTTCCATACCCGTTGCCCGATATCCTCAGGGGTATAAAAATAGCCCTAGAATGGTTTCCAAAATGAAGAGATACAATGCACTCTCAAGCCTAGTAACGTTGCCTTTGCCCTAGAGCTTCAAAGTCACTGCAGGCAACCACTATGGCGTGCTAAAGGATATCGGGCAAAGCTGAATTGAGTTCCTCAGAAGGAGCTGCTGGGAAGTGGGACTTTGTGGGACTTTATACTGAAGTCAATGCAGGATCCACTGTCAGGAATTCAGGATCTTTTGTCAGTTGTCCTCCACCCAGCAGTTGTCTCCAGAGACCATCCTCGGATAGGCTTGCTGTCACATGCCGTGTACTAAGTGGGGTACCCAGTACGCTGAAGAGAGGTCACTGAATTACCTTGAACAGATGAGGCAGCATATTCCTCAATCAGTTATTTACACAGGCTGCCATCACGCTGTGGCCAGTATACATATTTTTACACTCTTTCTATGTAATCTTAATTTCTGAATGCAGAGTGACTTTCTCTTTTTGGTCCTGAGGAATGCCCATGAACCCCGGCTGGGGTTTGTGGAAGGGCAGAAACTTGTTGACCTATATAAGGGGTATATTTGTTGATAACCCCTAGTCCTCTCGTTTTTTAACCCTGTCCCAGGATACCACACAATAAAGACATTTGGTCCCCTGGCGACAGTTTTAAAATCCTTTTCTATTTCTTTTTGCATTCTGCCCCTTACTAACCATTTTTCTGGTCCCTTCTCTATAAAACGAAAAAATACCTCAGCTCCTCTCATGGTCCAGAAGAGTTGTAGCCCACACCAGGGACCTTGTGGCCCTAGTGTGAGGAGGGAACCCTTTGATGAAGCATGTCACCCTTGGGTGAGTGAGGGTTATCGTCCTAAGAAAGGTTTCTCCCACTACTAATTGGGCACACAACTCCTTGACCCTTTCATTATTCTCACATTATACTTAGGGGAACCCCTGCCACAGTTTACACCTTTTTAATGCAAAAATATTTCTTGAGAATGTACTTTCAGTGAGTTGATATTCAGATATGGAGTAGTATGCTCTCCCTTTGGGGCTCCTCCCTTTATTATTCAGTGTGTATTAGTACACCATATGTTGCTTCCAGTTATATAATATCAAAAATATGTAGTCTCACCTTCTGTTCTTTACTATTAAACTCTTACTCAATCTTTAGTAATTTGTCAGGTAGGCTAGTGCTGTTCATTTTATGTAGTTCTTCAAATGTATGTTCTTTTTCTACTCCAGTTTTCTCGTACTCTCCTTATATAATCTAAGGTCTCAGCAATTCTGTACTTAAGACTCCTTATCCATCTCATATACATTGTCAACCTGTTTGTATAATTTTCTATTTCATTCTTTATATATTAGTTTCAAACACAGAAAGTATCTTTCTCCCATTTGCGTGGCTATCATTGGTGCAGCAGGTGCAGTGGACCAGGGCTCAGAGCCCTAAGGTCTCCATTGATCCCTGATAAATGCTATATTTACTACCCCAACCACAACAGCAAGGAAAAGTGGTAATTTTACGTACTTGCAACAGGGTCCATGGTATTCTTGTAATGCTACTGCTTTCTCCTGCACATTTTGCATATTGATATGACACTTTCAACCAGCTTATAATTTGTGCTAAACCAGACATGGTCTGCTTACTTGCACCCATTGCTCCCTCTTGATTTAGATCTTTCTTCTTCTTGGTTATTAGTTGTTGAATGAGTTACTCACTGAATTTGACCACCCTTGTTTATATTTAACAAATGCCTTAACCCTATCCATGCTGAAGACGGAACCGCTCCGTCATCAGCCGCGGTGGCGCTGTGCTGATGACGGAGCGGTTCCGTCATGGCCCGGCAGCCGCGCCTGCGCGGATTCCGCGCCTGCGCTGGGCGTTCCATTGAGCGGGCGGGGTCATGACGGCACCGCTCCGTCATGAGCACAGCTCAACCGCGGCTGGTGACGGAGCGGTTCCGTCACCAGCATGCGCCGCCGCGCGGCCCCCCCGCCCCCTTATCGCTGCGGCGGAATAGCCACCGCAGCGATGTGGTTAAAGTCATCTACTTAGGATTGCCTTTTCATGTAAAATCAAGTTTATGGTAGGCATTTAGATCACGGCAGAGGGACTCGTCAGCTTACCACTTCAAGAGAATCCTTGGCCATTCCCCTTGGTAGAGAGGACTGAACATCATATTTAGATTTCCCCATCTGCATAGTTACCATCACTGTACAGTGCATCCACCGGCGAGGCCGATTCAGTGTACACGTACTTGAAAGATCAGTGGGCTAAATAGTATTTTGGCCTGCTCTGCTTTCTCTTATTTTTTTTTCCAAACTTCCAAAGTGAAACCTTTTTTGAGATAAAAAAAAATCAGTTCTCCTGATATGCAGATAGATTTATTTTTGTGCTTGAGGACTATTGCTTTTTTCTCTCCCCAAGTGTGCTATATTATCTAAATGGGAAACTGAGGGGCTTATTTATGAGATGCTTGCGTCAATGGAGCATCACTTTTTTTGACAGTCCAGGTGTGCTAGCCTCTCAATCAAATCTATGAGGCGAAGCAAAGCCACTCTGCATTGGCTCATAGCATGGGTGTTGCCCGGGCTCATAGATATGGAATAAGACAAAGCAGTGCGAGTCACTACCCTGCCTTACTCTGCATCAGGAGGCAATTCATGGGCGTTGCGGTGGGTTTTCCCATGAAACACCAATGCATTTTGATAATAATAATAATAATAATAATAATCCACATTTGTAAACGCACAATCACCCGTAAGGGTCTCTAGGCGCTGGGGGCCGTCGGGAAGATTAAGCAAGCTATTGCCCAGAGTCACATGGTGCTTGGCTAACCTGCCGCCGGAGCCGAGGATCGAACCCTGATCCCCAGATTCCAGCGTCAGCCGCCCTGGCCGCGGCGCCACACCTCTCCCGCCCTGATGCTGCCCCATATTTACCCAATCAAGTAAACCTGGGGCAGTACTAAAACCTTATGCCTCCCCAGAGCAGGCGTAAAGAGGAGTAATATTTTTATGTCACCTGGTTTTTCCCTCTTTCCGTGTGTGCTGTATTCTGCAGTATGCATAGAAAGGGTAAAACACCTCTCAAGATTGTTTTTGTGCAGGAAGGTGCACCTTCCTGCACAAAAACAATCCTGCCTATAACCGAGGCACGCTTGCAGCATGGTGCAAGGGTGTCTATGATGGTGTTGGCAGCACATTGTTTTACACACAAGAAGGGGTGTGGAGACTAAAAGTACATATATGACAGCACGAGTCAGAAAAAACACATTGTTTGCCAACTCCGGAGAAAAGGACAGGAATGCTCCGAATTTCCTAAATACGGTGCATTCCTGCCCTTTCACATTGGCAAAGGGCAATGCATCAAGAAGACCTGCGGCGATGTCCAATGCCAATTCCTCATAAATGGGGCCATAAGTGTGGAAGCTCCGGGGCAGCAGCCCTGCCAAATATAGAGTAGAACTTGCGTAACTATGAAGAGGCAGTCCTCTGGCTGACTGGCTGCTGGGTCAAGGGTTTCCAAAGATGGAGCCTCATGCTCTGATGTCAGAAACCTGGTGGTGCGAGACTTCTGCTTCTTTGTGATTAAATTCCCAATCTGACGAACTCCAAATGACCGCCGATGTGTTGTTGTTCTGATCATGCTGTCCTGCTCATGTTCATGATGTTTTATCGATTTTTCCATAGATTTTGTGCTGTCTTATTTTTGTATCAGCACTTTGGATAAAAGCATGTTATAAATTCAAATAAATAATTCAAGTTTTGGCTGAGCAGTGATTTCTGGTGTGCCTTACAGATTTGTCCCAATTAACAACATGAAGTGCATTGACGAATATGAGAATAAGACCAACACAGAAAATGAGCCCAGATATTGGCCACTTAAATATCTCCAGTCATTTTATATATATCCATACAGTGGTGCAATTTTAATAATGAGAAAAATAAATTAGTATATTTGTATAATGAGTAATGTTTCGCAGTACCACCCGCTTTCAAATCCAAACTATCCAACATAAGTCAATTGACACTGTTCATTGAATTACAAAAATCTAAATCCTCAGTCATGTTCAGTGCTAGAAAAGGGGGTGAACGAGCAAGATCCTAGAAAAAAACAACTACCCTAAGCTTGATCCAGGATGTGGGCTGGCACCAGAAAAATGAGTTGTGTCTCAGTACAATTTGCCCACTCTGGGACACATTCAGCTGTGCCTGAACTTTGTGTGCTTTGTCTTCTGAGCAGACTCCTGCATGGGATAAGGGAGGCTTCATATTTTCCGATCCAGCTGGGCTGAACACAAATGCCTCACCTAATGGACCATCAGCTCTCCTTTTTTATTAGTCTTTTCCTGGCTGCGTTTACACTAGAGCTTAACACCTTGATGCCAAGCAATCAAGAAAGCAACCACACTCCACCAGTCAATGCACACGTTTTGAGAGATAATTTATGACTTGAAGTCAGGCTTTTTCGACTTTCCAAACTCTGTGTAAGAGATCTACCTGTCTATATCAGTTAATACCATTTATATAGCACTAACTAAAAAGGGCCCATTTATTAGTTGCATGGCACTATTGGGGTGCAAATATTGCACACATAATTACAATTATCATGCAGTAAAGCCTGGCCAGTACTGTGCAATTATAATGTAACTCCATCGAAACGGGAAGTCACTCTGTAGACCTGGAATTATCATGTGAAACTTTTCATGATATTCTCTCCTCAAAATGGTTTAACATACCAATTTACCACCATCTCTGAGCAGGTGGTAAATCAATGCAGAAAGGGCCTGATTTGAGACAGGGGTGGGAGGTGGGTCGAGATGGTAGGGAAGTGAAATGGAAGAATACTCATGGTGGGTGCAAACAGTGTGTCAGCCTCACCAGATAAAATTGATGGCCAGGACTGAGGGATTAGGTCTGGCCCACTTGCAGCCAAAGTCTCAAGCGATTTTACTGGTTGAAATTCCCGGCCGGGAAAAACAGGTCCATTGTTCAAGCACCTGGTATCACCGGGTATGGATAAATGCAGCCAGCCATTATTGCGTGCTGTAGAAGTGGAATTCCGTGAGCACTTCTGCTCTGCTCGACTTGTTGTCATGACTAACGGCCAGATTCATCATACTGAAATCGGCTCGCAAAGGGCCAGATTCTGAGAATCTGGCCCTTTGCGTGCGCTATTTTTGCATTTGGGATTCATCATCCCAAATGCAAAAATCGGTATACTAGAAATCGCTATATTGCGAAGAATCGCATTTAAGGAATCTCAATTAGAGATTCTTTACATGCTATTCATGAACCTTTTTAAAATTGCGAATTCGCAATATGGGGCCGCTATTTACCGCGAAGTGTAACTTCGTGGTAAATAGCGAAAACCTAGAAAAATGCACTTTAGTGCATTTTTTCAAGTTGTATGTTACACATACACATGTCCTTTGGACATGTGTGTGCACAACACCAGTGTACATTTGCATTTCAGGGGTGCTACAGGGTGTCCTTTGGACACCCTGGCACCCTTGAAATCGCCTCCTTATTTGCGATTCGCTAATTGCTAATCGCAAATAAGGAATGACTCCCCATTCATTCCTATAGGCCTTGAGACCCATAGGAATGAATGGGAAAGCCATTCCTTATTTGCGATTAGCAATTAGCGAATCGCAAATAAGGAAGCAGTAGAAATCGCAAAATAAATTGCGATTTCTACATGCATCCTGTTTTGCTAGTCTTTAATAGTGATTCCTTAATAATCGCTATTAAGGACTCGCAAAAGAGGACAATGATGAATCTGGGGGTAAGACTTTATAACTACCCAAATAAACCCTGTTTAGCAGTCTCAGAATGACGAAAAATCGAGAAAGAAAATGCAAGGGTCTAAAGCTATACTTTGAAGTGTATCTACAGTTCTTAATGCTGGTTCATAATTCAGTAAGTGTTAATGCAAGTAATGTCACGTTTTGCTTCTAAGTAGCACAAGGACCTCTCCAACAAAATCAAAAACTCACTGTGCTATAAATAATATCACTATATAAAGTGCTAGTTACACACTTTTTTGGGGGGAAGGCACATTACTATGCTGCTTTACGATGGGTCAAATGTGTAACTGGAGTGCGCCCAGATCACTTCAGCAAGTGCATTACTCACCATTGTTATCCTACAGCTACTATACCCTGAAACATTTTCGCTGCACAAAAATCTCTGAAGGTGTCTCAGTTTCATAATATATTTTAAAATGAATCTGTTTATGACCATTTAAGTAAGATGGAACAGATTTATGATCACATTAGTTCCTTAAGCAAACTTCTTTTGGGACTCAGGGCCAGATGTATGAAGCCATTTAGTGGTCACAAAGCCTGCAATTCGCTAAATGACTGGGCCTGCGACCACTAAATAACTATTTAGTATGTACTAAAACCCATTTTGCAATTCTTTAACAGGTTACTAAAATCAAAAAATGGGTTTAGAAAGGCATACCAAATCTTTCTTTAGACGGGGTATGTTTAAGGCATCTTTTCTAAACCGAGATTTCTTATGTTATGTGTCAATTTTTTGTAATGGAAATCCGGCTGCAAAACATTGAAAAGGTATCGACTTCCGAGTTAGGGACGTAACACATCAGCAGAAGGAAGTGAATCCTTTTGGGACCCCTTACTCTTTGTGAATGAAAAAAAAGTTTGTTGGGGATTAGGCAGTGGGCTTGGGGACCATGGACAACTCACAAAAAACTTACAAATATAAACTTATCTTTTCAGAAGAAAGCCATGTTTCCTTTAAGGAAAATTGGCTACATTTAAAAAAAAAAGTTTCTTTCATTTAAATGCAATCATAGACACAGGGGTCTATTGACCCCAGGAGACCACCAACCCTGGGTTGACATCCAATCATAGTCATGCAACTTATCTCATGAATATTGATGAGGTAGGTTGGATTGCAACCCACTACAATTCAAAGGTTTGTGAACCAGCCTATAAGTATATATATCTGTAATCACCACTGGGTATGGGTTCCCACGCAGTAAGGCCAAACCCTGCCTTAACTATTGTTATCACACAAAATGCCAATACTGCCAAATAACTTCAACATACTATTTTGTTTCCTGCATCTGAATTTAAACTTCAGTTTAAACTCAGATGCAGGAAACAAAATAGTATGTTGAAGTTATTTGGCAGTATTGGCATTTTGTGTGATAACAAAAATATATAAGTATATATAAGTATACATATAATTCGCCAGTAGGTAGTTATAGTTAGGACCTAGTTTCCATAGGAAAAGCATTTATTGACCTGGCTATATCTTTGGCGCCATTTGATGAATCTTCTTGACATTTTCCAAAAAGGAGTGTCCTCTACTGTCTTGTTGTACATGGAAAGTTTCGGCGAGATCCGTCAAGCAGGGGCTAAGAAATAAGGGGGTGGGGGCAAAGAAAGTGCTTTTCTCATATCAATTCCCATAGTGATTTTGAACAAAACTAGAGCCTGAACCGTGGGCGGAATAGCACCAAATGTGGCAAAAAGGTAGCCCTTGTCCCAGAAAGCATGCTTTTTGGTACTTGGTGTAAATACATTCCCTAGTTTTCACAATCTTAAAGGAAATTCAAACTTTCATATCTAAGGTCGCGACTAATTTGCAGAGTCCCACGTGCATGCCAAAAGGAATGCTGTGATTGACTGGCCACAACCTTAGCAGAAAATTGTGGCCATCATTTTGAGTAATGGAATATGGTCCCCGGGGCTTAAAATAAAGAACAAAAGTGGTATAAGGGATTAGGGTCGCGGTACCCTGACCCCATGGCTGGAATATAGGGATGTGTGTGATACCTTTATGAGTTAAAAATGTCAACATAAACTAATTCCACGTGCGATATTCACAAATGCGTCTTGACACTCAACGAGGCCCCCTGTGTAAGGTTGTGATGAATTTGCGGTAACCATCATAAAAACATAAAAAATATTCATACATTACCTTAGACACTAATGCATTCACTCACAGACTCACTCAAGTACTTATGCACCCACTAATAGACCCAGTCAGACATTCATGCACCTACTGAGAGCCCCCAGAGATACTCATGCACCCAATCAGAGACCCACTCACACTCTTACACCCACTCACAGACCCACTCAGACACTCAACCCCCCTCTCACGAACCCATCTCAGACACTCCTGCACCCACTCACAGACTCTATCAGACACTCATGCACCGGCTCACAGTCCCACTCAGAGACTCACACACACACTCAGTGACCCAATTATACACTCATGCAACCACTCAAAGACCCAATCAGACACTCACGCACTCACTCAAAGACTCACTCAGAGACTAACGCACATACTCACTGACTAATTCAGGTACTCACACACTCACTCACAGAGCCATTCAGACACTCATGTAACCACTCAAAAACCCAATTAGACACTCATTCACCCAATCACCGACCCAATAAGAGGCTCTCAAACACACTCACTGACCCACTCAGACACAGTGGCAGCTGCCTCAGAACAGGAGTGGTGGGTAACGGATAAAAACAAAATTACCTGTCAATGTCCTCTCCTCCATCCTCAGCCTTGACACTGGCAGCACCGGAAGCACCCAGGCTCCAAGACTCTCCCAGCCAATCACAACACAACACTGCATCAGCAGCATCATGATTGGCCTGAGCTGCCAGTTTGGACACTCAGCCAATGTCTGGGAGCCTAGGCATGTTCTCCATTGGGGTGTGCAACACAGCCAGGTGGAGAACATGCTAAGTGCGCATGACAGTGCCGGCCAAACCAGCATGTGCACTTAGAGAGTGAAAAACACTCATCCTCACTCTGATGGCGGCAAACCCATCGCTGCTCCACCCCATTCTGGTTTTCAGTTGTACAGAAAAATAAAATGATAGTAACTTCTCGTTATTATCATTTTCTTTTTCTTTTTTTGCACTGCTGAAGGAGTAGTGGGGCAATGCTCCTCTGCCTTATGAAAAGAGCTGCCACTGCACGGACACTCATGCAACCACTCACAGACTGGATCAGAAACTCATGCACCCACTCGCAGATGCACTTAGAATCTTACACTACAGCTTTATGAAATGCAGGTGGTCCCCAACACCTCCACCTAGTTTACCTTATGAAGCTTTTTTGTGCTCTAACAATTTCGCTACTATTTCCCCCTAGCCCCTATGTTTTGCTTCTTTGTGTGTTATGCACAGTTTCCACTTTTTTGGTATAGGTCACTACTTTTTGAGCAGTAAAATAACCAAGAAAAATGTTGAAAAATTCAATGGCTTTCACTCAAATCGTGTTACTGCATATGATACGTGAATCATTAAATACCACTTCAAGATGTGTATTGCCGGTGCAAAATAGATATATGCTTCCCAGGATTGGTAAATTTGTATGCAACTATAAATTAAGTGTGAATGTATTTCAACAGATTTCAAGATATGTTATTGACTTGGGATGCTTTCATCAACAAATGTACACATATTTCATTAACTAACATTATTTATTTATTTATTTATACATGATTTATAATGCGCATGGCTGCCACAGCAATGAGGCGTCCCAGCACATCCAGAGACCAGAGAGGAGCGGGCGGATACAACAAGCGTCCTTTGTAAGACAGTAGGGAACAACCATGTCTTTACAGACTTCCGAAACGTCAAAAGATTGGATATGACTCGGATGTTCGCTGGGAGGGAGTTCCCAAGTTTGGCCGCCAAAAAGCCAAACGAGCGGCCCTCCGCCCTAGCTTTTCTTACTCGAGGGACACAGACCAGCCCGCAGTTGGCGGATCTCCGAGCACGCCCGGGCAAATAGGGCTTCAATAAACCAGAGAGCCTGATAGGGGCTTGGTGCCTCAGGATTTTGTGCGCGATGCACAGCACCTTAAAGTGAATGCGGGCTTCAATGGGCAGCCAGTGCAACTTAGAGAGCACATGAGCCACCGACTGCAATCTAGGAAGCGCTACTAGCATGCGTGCTGCCGCATTCTGGACCCTCTGGAGGCGTTTAATACTTGCTCTATTGGCGCACAGACACAAAGCGTTGCCATAATCAAGCCTCGCAAGAATGGAGGCTTGCAGGATGGTTTGGCGCACTCCGGGAGGGAAAAAGCCAAGCAAAGGTCTTAAACCTCTCAGAAGCCCAAAGCACACTGTAGCAACAGCTCTTGTCTGTTTCTCAAATGTTAGGCCTGTGTCGAACCAAACACCCAGGTTCTTTACCATCTTCTTCGGTGACGGAGCGGGTTTAAGATGATCAGGCCAGCACTGCTCCGACCAAAGCTCTTGGTCTTTCCCATAGAGAAGAATCTCGGATTATATAGATGACATTGGTGTTTTCTGAACAGAAAATGTACTGTATATATTTATTGTGTGTTCGCAATCGTATTACAGAAAAATTCATGTGCTAATTAATGTGATTTTCTAAATTATGTCTTTCAAACTTTGGAAAAGAGATCCGATATAGTAACAACAAAGGTTGGCACAATTGTCCAAACACAATGGCAAATAAGGGGGACTGTCCAAGAAATGCTAGCCAGAAACTGGATGATCAGTCCTTTGAGTTACTGTATAATCCATCCAAAAAGTGATCATCATTGATTCCAGTCTACCTGAAGTTTCGGTGGACTGGAATAACTTGCAGCCATTTTTTTTTTTTACCAGATTAAACATAATTTATAGGATCTTCCTGGGTGGTATCCATGATCTGCCGCTGTCGGCTATTCAGTGACATAACAGAAAAATTAATTATTAACTACCAGCACAATTTGGATTTTCATACCAGTAACTCTTTTTATCTGTATCCAACATCTATTTGTTCTTTATGAGGGTGCTGGACGAATGTATACTTGCTGATCCTTAGAAGTGTACTTTACGTACTAAAATGTTCGCTAGCTTTTGAGCAGGACAGAACGAGGGTGATATAGCCAACGGATGACATCAGCGTGGGCGAAACTTCATCTAGCATCCTACCAGACTTTCACTAGACTTAATCCATTCAGAATTGCCCATAAATACTCGTGACATTAATTGCCACTTGTTTTTTTTTAATGAATTATTCAGCCATGGTTTTATGCACAAATTTCCACCCAGGTTGCACTGCACGGTGTTGTATGACTGTTTTAAATTTTTTACATTTATATAGCCACCCTTAATAATAATTGATGTACTGCAGAAACTAGGATAAAAAATCTTCTGTTACACGTTTGTCACTCATGCCTAATGACTACATATGTAACTTGTGTTGTATTAAACTCAATGTTACTTATCTGTTGCATTTATTAGTGAGAAGTGTTACTCCTATCTCGAGCTGCTTACGATTATTAACCTGCAGTATACCAAAAGTGATGGCTGGATTGCTTGAATGAATCTCAGCCACTGATATTACTCGGGTCGCATCCCAGTCTATTCTTATTTTGCACAAAATGCCACCTCAGATTGGATCTGGCTATATGCAAAGCAGTCTTGACCATGCTCCCAGTTTCGCCCTAGTTATAGGCTCATCAACCGGGAATATTTTAGCTCCAGTGACATGGTGTGCACCGGAACCATATCTGTGCTTCAGTGGCAGTCCGTCCAGGTAAGAGCGGTGAGGCGGGGCGGGGCAGGTCGAGGTGGGTGGAAGTCAACATATGAAGTGATAGTCAACATAAAATAAATAAGACCAATTGCCTTGGGCGCGCTGCATCACCGAGTCTGAGATGGGCGAGCGCAGGAGAAGTGGTTTTATTTATTTATTTATTTTATGTTCACTATCCTGCCATAGTTCGACTTGCACCCCCCCCCCCCCCCCGCACCCCACCGTGCTTACCTGCAGGGGCCGCCACTGGATACCGTTCCACTTAGGGCGACACACTGGAGTATACAAGAAAGTGATGGATGCCGCCCTGGGTCCATCACTGTTTTGTGAAGTTCAGGCTAATATTCGTAAGCAGGTCAAAATAGGAGCAACACCTTACGCTTCTAAATGAAACATATAACAACATGTCCTGAGTATAATACAAAACATGATTATTAACATATATTTTATCTTGAAACATTAATCAGTCAATTATAGAGAACCATTATCGTTTCTGACTCCAGTTACACAGGCTCCTCTGAAAGTATGGACTGGCTGTGTCAGTTATACTTTAAAGATATAGGTGTGACGGTAATTGTATCATTTTTTCATGAAATTTCATGGAAATTATGGAAAATGACTCATAGAGTGCGTAATGCGTTTTGATGGTATCTCGTGTTACAATTGTTCATGTGGACAAATCGTGCGGCAAAAAGTCACCTAAGATACCAGTAGGAGATGATGATCAGTTCACTCATAAAATGTCTCTTGGCAGTGGCTTTACTGTTCTGCTCAAATCAGTCCCTCACAGGTGAAAATGATGCTTAATCACAATATTTTTTTTATTTTTTTTTAAGACTTCATTTGTGATTTATGCTAAAGGGCCAGGAGATCCTAAGACTATGGCCGGGGAGGCCCGATCTCCCCACCTGGGTGGTATGTGAACATCACGGGCCAAAAAATCACATTATGTGAAATTTCAAGAAATTATGTGACTTTTACATAATGCGAAATTCACATATTTTTCAAGATTTCGTCCACTTAATCAAAAGTTTGGCACAGCCTAGTTCAAAGCAAGTTTGGGAATGCTCACAAACCCTTGATTCGGTGATGTTCCCAAACCTATCTGGCTATAGCCGTCCTGAGACATCTACTCTGAGGCACCAGAGTGGGAGTCATTGGGTAAATGTCTGTGTGGGTGTAAATTCATGGTTGGCGAGCTCCAGCCCAGGATTTGCACTCCTAAATCGAGGTATTTGGCTACGTAAATCGCTTTCAGAACTGGCCCATGATTAGCAAGGCATTTCTTTTCTCTGCAATGTTAACGCTGTTGTAAACCTATCTCTGTTTTTCAACCTTTTTACATTTCAGACATTTTTTTCTGAGTGAATAGAGTCTCCTCCCACAACAACAACAACGCACTTATCTAGGGACAAATGTCAGCAACTTGCTCCCTCTGTTGGTTTAGTAGCTTCCGAATGTCTGGTGCATGAGTGAATCTCTCCCAGCCCCCCGAGGTTGCATGGTGAACTGACACAATTCACAAGATGGGACAAACCCCTAGTGCGCGTCACTGTTAGCAAACACTTATACATCATGATCATGTGTCCCTTTCGAGTCCTCAAAATGTGTGACAAAAGCTTTTTTCTAGCCAAAGGAAATGTAGTTTCCAGCAAACAAGTGAGGCCAATAACAAGCTGGCATGAAACAAAAAGTGATTCGGTAGCAGATGGACTTGAAGGCTCAAAGAAATAATCTTTACAAACAGCTCGTGAGAGCAACTGTTTAAGGTGCTGACAAACTTGCATTGAACCTAACGGCACCATCCGCAAACCAAACCCTTTCAATGAGTGTTGTGCTGCATTTTTTTGAGGTCTTTTCTTCCAGGGTACCCTCGATGAAAGCTGCTATTTTGGCTTTGTTTACCTAGTGTTCCAAGTGCACAGCTATGTGGCATATCTTGTTTTGAGTTCATTCCAGCATTTTTTGGTAATTTGAACGCTTCAAGCTTTTGCAGAGTTGGAGTTCAGCCACCTTTGACTTTGACATGCGCCCCTCAAGCCCGTGAACGGGTCAAGAGAGGCTGGGATTCGCATTTTTCAGTACTCCCAGTGCTTTTAGGGGTCCTATTAAATGGACTGCCCTGGTGGTGCAAATGTGTGCTAAGAGGCTTTTTATTGCTAGATTATATACCATACATGTTCTCTTTTGCTACATGTGCTTTGCGGTGGTGTGTGCTGTTTGAGACCGCATAACTCATTGTTTGTTTAATGAAAATAGCAATTGGCCTGTTATACGAAATTCCCATTCATAAAAGGTGGTTGAAAATTCTGCACCACCTATTTGCGAAAGGAAATGAGTTTTGCGAACCGACTTATATATGCATACGAACCGACTTATTTATGAATAGGTCTGTTCACAAAATTCAGAATTACAATGGGTCTCAGTTCTATCTGCCTCATCCATATTCATGAGGTAGTTCAGAAATGTCGACTCACTACAATTCGATGCCATCATAAAGATGGTAGTCCCCTGGGGTCAGCCAACCACCATGTCTGTGATAGCATTTTAAATAAAGAAAACTTTATTTTTGTAAATGCATCCTTTAAGGAAGTCATGGCTGCATTGATGTAAACAGTGTATTCCTTCAGAGCGATGCTTTTATGGATAGACAGCAAATAGGCAATTTGGTGCTGCAACAGGAGTTTGGTTGTAAACACTAATAATAATAATATTCAATGTTACCCTTCATGATGGGAAAGAATGCAACACCGTTATCCTAACCTACCTGCTGTTTGAGACTTTAAAAAAAAAAAAAATGATGTTTATCAAGTCAAGTCAAACAAGCTTTATTCGACTGTTGTCATAAAAGCATATAAAACAAATACAATTCATAAAAAAAAATAGAGTTAAAATTGAATTCAGATAATTAGTTCATACAAACGTTTATATATACAAGGTTCTTCAAGGAAACTAAAGTGCATACACTGAGTCCAGGCATAAATTAATAGATCTAAAAAGAGAGTGTTCTTAGAGCAATTTACTGCCCATCCGCCACAGCAATGGACACAAATTGATCAGTGCAGGTACAGATTAATCTTACAGACACCATACCGCTCCTAGTGCCCAGGGTTTTACACATGGGAGTTAGCCACACCCTGCGGGGTGTAGCATATACAGGGCAGACAAAGAGTAAATAGTCAACAGTTTCCTTAGGGGCCTGACAACCTGGGCAGTTGACTTTACCTCTACTAGACCAACGAACGGTAAACGCTCTAACCGGGATGCACCCAATTCTGAGTTGAAAATAGAGCTTGCGGTCTAGGGGTCGTGTGATAAAATCCCCAAAATCTTCAAAGCTGGGCCGATCCTTTTGCACCAAAAATATGCCAGTCAGTGAAAGTGGGTAAATGTTCCTAAAAAAGTTCGAGGCAACTTCCTCCCAATACATGATTTTTAAAGCTTTTTTGGAAGGGAACCTAGCATTTTTGGGGTCTACCCACATCTCATTCAGACCTAGGTTACGTAATACCTCTCGAATCTTACACAGCCACTTTATCTTATGGAATGTGTCAGACTTAATAATATCCATAAGCCCATTTGCAAATACTCTCAATACAGGTGTTATCCATAAACGTCTCCAGTATAAAACTGGGCGTAGAGAGGCAATTAATGCAATTGGGCTTAATCCCAGATCGAGTAATAAAGGACACATTGGTGTGCTCTGGGGTAACTTGATAAGATTTCTTAAAAACAGATTTTTTGAAGATGTTAATTTTCTCAAGTTCTCAAATCCCCAAATTTCAACACCATATAGAGCAGAACTAACAACTTTACCATTATACACTGTTAACGCCGGAGCTATTGGCTTAGTGAACGACCTAGAATGTTCTTGACTCAAAGCTCCAGCAAGCTGTCGGTGTTTAAGGGTCGCCAGCTCAGTCACACCCAAATAGTTAAAAGCTTGGACCTTCTCAAGTGGCAACTCATTCATAATTACTGTACCCTTGAAGGATTTCGATTCATTAAAAGACATAAATTTTGATTTTAAAACATTCACCTCTAGACCTCGAGTAGAGCAAAAGTATTCAAAAATTCCTAAAGCCTTTTGCAACCCACTCAGGGTTTTTGCAATAATCAAACAGTCGTCAGCAAACATTAAAATGGGGATTTTTGCTCCTGCAAAAGTAGGGGCGTCGACATTTGATTCTATCAACAAACTTGCCACATCATTAATGTACAGAGAAAATAAAGTTGGAGCAAGGACGCAGCCTTGTCTGACCCCTCGTTCCACAGGAAACTGGGGGGTTACATTTCCTGGGCGACCCCATCTAATCTCAGCAAAATCCTGCTCATGTAGTCTAATGATTAGAGTGAGGAGGGAACTCGGCATTCCCATATCTTTGAGAACGCACCAAAAAATAGGACGGGGGACAAGATCAAATGCTGCCCTAAGATCTATAAAGGCAGCATATAAGCTACCCCCGCCTATTTGAAACATTTTCCAGTATAATATAGCAAAATGTAACACTTGATCAATTACGCTGATAGCCGATCTGAATCCTGCCTGTAGATGGGATAGGATATTCTGTTCCTGTTCCCACTCTAAGACCTTGTTTAAAATTAGCCTACCAAAGACCTTTTGCATGGTGTCAATCAGGCTGATTGCGCGATAATTACCAGGTAGGGATTTATCTCCCTTCTTGAATACGGGTATGATTTCAGCCCCGTTCCAAGATTTGGGTATGGGTGCTGCTCTTGCTATGGCATTTGCTAGGAGCAATATATACCTGGCCAGGATTCTTTGCCATTCAAGAATGTGTCAGCAGGGACACCATCTATACTAGTGCTCTTCCTGGGACAACTAAGTCTAAGGCAATAAGAACCTCACCAAGATTAAACACATCTTCCTTAGGGCATATGTGCTGAATCTCCATGGTTATACTTGATTCCACACCCGTAGCATATTGAGGTTTAAAGTAGGCCACCCATTGGTCTTGAGCCACCCAATTTTGGGGTTTGTCTGGAGTTCCATCACTTCCCCACTCGCGGACACTCCAGAATCTTCTTGGGTCTTTTTGGGTACCTGCTTCTTTTAAGACCTGCCACCTTTGCTCGTCCCATACACGCTTAGCTTTAAAGACGACATTCTTGTATGCCACCCTGGCAAGCCGGCCATTCCTGTTTGATTAACTTTTTATAGCTTTACCAAGGTCCATTCGAGCCTGTCGACATTCCCCAGTATACCAACGAGGAGGGTGACAAACACGATTGTCACTCGGCTTAGATGGTCTTACAAAAAGGCTTCTTAGGTCGATAAAAAAGGATTCATGAATCTTTGTACTCTTCTCTAGAGCTAAGACCGCTGCCCCTTTGCTAGCTTGGTCTCCCAAGTCACTCGTAGCTTGTGACAGCTTGTTTGTAATAAAATCAATGTGCTCTTGGCACTCTACAACTTTGGCCCATCGAAGATGGCGCATGTCATTCGAGACGACCACGTCACCTGGCAAATCTTGTCCAGGACCCCTTGTATCGGAGGGTACCTCCCAATAGGTCAGGGACATGCAAAGTGGGTTATGATCACTCTCAACCCTTTCGACTACCAACATATCCACTAGATGTTTCCATAGTCCCAAGCTAATCAGGATGTAGTCGATTCTGCTTTCACGAGTGCCACTCCTAAAGGTATTGGCCCCTAGCTTATCGTGCATAGTCCTGCCATTAGTTGCTCTCAGTCCTTTATTTAGACAAAGTGAGTTTAGCTGAATTGAGAGTTCAGTCCACCTTTTAACTGGAGCTAATTCAAGCTTCGGGACACCCCACTCCTTATCTTCATCATCCATGACGCACCAGTCGCCACCTAAGAGGGGCTCAAAAGTTGTATTAAAATCTTCGCCTAGGATAATGTTAGAATGCTGCGAATAACGTTCAATACAGTAATCCAGGCATGCTAAAACTTCCGAGTTCCTGCCTCCCGTGCTTCTTGCGTACAAGTTATAAATATGAACAGTTTTTTCATTTTTGTACATAAGCGCAAGAATCTGGAGATCCTTGTGGTTAGAATCGAGGAGTTTAATAGTAACATCAAGGCTCTGACTAATCCAGATCGATAGGCCACCCGAAGGGCGTCCTCTACCACTCTTTACTGCGTGTACACTGAAGTTTAGATAGCCTGGAAAATGCAAGGCTTCTAATAACCAGGTTTCTTGGAAGAGGCATATCTTATGTTGGTTAATAAATAGGGCCCAATCTGGCGATTCTAATTTAGGTTTAAGACCAGCCGCATTCCATGATAGGATTGAACAAGATTTACCCAATCCTGGGGAGGAACTATCATTTTGCTTAAGGCTAGGATTCAAATCTACCTCAGAATTACAGAGGTCCGCAGAAATATTCAAGGGTACTAGTGTTGCGTTGGGACCAACAATCCCTACTTTATACTGGGATAGGTTTTCACTAGTCAATTTGTCCGATCCTCCTGCCTGAACTGAGTCATTCAATAGTCAATCGTTAAGATCCAAGCCTGAACTTCCCTCCATGTTCCAACCCAGACGGTCTTTTCGGTCTTTACAATGCGTTAACCATCTCTGAGGGCGAGACGATCTCAGTTGTATTCTGGAGTGGTCAGGAGAACAAGTCATAAATTCCAAATGGATTAAAATATCTGCCATCTCAGTGTTCTTAAATCTTAGCTCAATACAGTCTACTGGGTCCCCTGGGAATGACAGCCGTTTGGAGTTAACAATGTCATCTCTGATTATAGATCTACAACCCCGGACATACCTTATCCAATGAACAGCTTTATTTATTAGTGATTCACTGTTTTCCGGGGCCTTTCCCAGGCTCAATTTGGGGACATTAACCAGGTAGACCAATGGTGGTTTTCTTGTGTTGCGGATCAGGCCCGGGCGATAAGTGCCTGTACTCAACGTATGTTTTCCATTCTTCGCTGGGCTTTCAGCACTCTGTTGCTTAGTAGAACTACCAGTTGGTATAGTACCACTACCCTTCTTCCTTAGGTGATCCCCCCCCCCAGTTAGTGAAGCTAGCCTAGGGGCACTTACAGGTTCAGGGTATGTTTTTAATGCACCCCTCCCAGTTCCAATCATCTGACTATATAATTTACCAGTTGGTACAGGGGTGCTTTGCTTGCCACTACATTTTACAGCTTCTGTTACCGGGGGTCCTCTTACTCCACCAGTTTTCATAGTGGCTACACAGGTCGGGCAAGGAGTAATGGCCTGGCTAGCCATGCCCTCCTTTACTACATCAGTAAGATGGTCTAACTTAGTTTGCATAGCCTCAATCAAAATGCACAGCAGTTTGACTACTAAAGATAGTGGCTTAGTGGCTGCCTCTATTTGGGCAGAAATGCTAGAAGCGGGTTGCAACGGGGAGTCGTTCTCGCTTAAACGGGCGTCTCCCTGGGAGCGTGTAAAGGACGATTAGTGGCACAAATCACAGTTTGCGCCAAAACTGTAAAACGGTTTGAACACAGCAGAACTGGAGGCTTAGGAAAAGGGGAGGCTGAGGGAGAAGTGTTCTGGGCTTGTTCGATACCCGGAGCTTTACATGTATTTTCCCCATCACAATCTACAATGTTTACGGTACCGCCCATTTGAGATTTATTCATAAACATTTCGGGAATTACCGTTACATTCCTCTTACTCCCCAAACTATCGTTAATATCCATATTGCTTCCACCCCCACAGTTCGTCCCACAAGGTGGGGATTTCGCAGTCAAGAGTTCCTCACATTCCTCGATTAGCTCGTCAATCCGATCCATAACACAGTTTCCCCCTGCATGTAATATGGGTTCCTTTGGGGGGTTTGCTTCATTCTTGTATGTTTCTTTCCACCCCTGGGGATACCATTTCACCCTTCGGTCAGGTCTTCCACGCTTTTTCTCTTCCCCATGGATTAGGTATTAAAACACGAGAATATACAATGGTGAAAGCACAGTACCTTTTAGCTATGAATCAAGGAGGGTAGCTCGGCCCGGCCTCCTTCGGCCCCTGACGGCCACAGACGGTCCCGCCCTTGTCCCGGCGCTACCCGCGCACGTCCCGCGGGACGGGAGGCGTTCCTTGAACTTAAAGCGCCTCCGGGCGCGTTCATGGCGTCACTGGTGCGCCGGACCCCGGGGCAGCTTGGAGATGTAGTCTCTCTGCTGCTCGAAGTGGGTCCGGCGTGATGTAGATGCAGCCGTTGCCCTCACGGCATGGAGGACACAGAGTGGGATGCCGTTCCCCTCACGGAGGTGTAGGAGCCAAGTGAGCGAGAGCCGTTGCCCTCACGGCTGATGCCAAAACAGTAGCAGAGTGCCCCGAGCGCGTTCGGCGCTCCTTGAACTTAAAGGGCCTCCGGGCGCGTTGATGGCGTCACTAGTGCGCCGGACCCCGGGGCAGCTGGTAGATGTAGTCTCTCCGCTGCTCGAAGTGGGTCCGGTGTGATGTAGATGCAGCCGTTGCCCTCACGGCGTGGAGGACACAGAGTGGGATGCCGTTCCCCTCACGGCGGTGTAAGAGCCAGGGGAGCGAGAGCCATTGCCCTCACGGCTGATGCAAAAACAGTAGCAGATGTTTATTAATGATTTTAGGAAATTGTGCTTATTTCTTTGACCAGATCGAGTTTATTTGACCAGGCCCGAGCACTGATTGTGGAGGAGAGTAGTTTGGTCCCCCTTTTGAATTGACAGTATGAGTGCATTATAGTCACTGTTAGTCTGCACTCAGTATATTCTGTGTGACTAATGTATGAAAAGAAGAAAGAGGAATGCAAGATGTTTAAGTAATCCTCATGATTAACGAGAATCTCATGTGTACTTTACAGATGTAACTGACAAAAGTGTGGATTAATACTTTGTTAAGGGATAACCAGCTAAATGGATTTGCAAATTTTTTTAATATTACACATCGATCCATCAAGGGTGCCTGTGGTGATCTGCATGAGCCTCAGTACTTAGTGGACATAAGATTTGGAATAATAATGGCAACAAGACTGACGACAAGACAGTGCTTACACTACATGTTAGTCAGGGTACCAGTCTCTTGATGCTTAATTCAACAGGATTTACATTAAGAAATGCATTGATAATGTAAATTGCTTTATTTTTAGTAATTAGAGTTGTTCATATAGTGTGGACTTTCCACACAGAAAGCGTAATAACATAAGTAGAGCAGAAAGAACCATTATAGCTGAGACAATGAAGAAACAGTTCATTTGCACAGAAGAACATTTTAGACTCTAAGATGGACTGAAGAGTTGAGTTTAGCGTTTTATTCAGAAGGATAACAAGGTTATGGTTTATGTTTTCAGGCAAGCAGCTTCATACTCTTGGCACTTGACTGGAGTAGTCTAGTTTTAGTTTGTGTATTTTCTATTCCATGGCACTAACAAGATTTTCTTCTAACCGTTTTCAACCAAAAAAACAAATTTTGTGTGGTAAGACAGAATGGTACTTTCCAAGCGACCACTCATAATTAGGTTTTCATGACCACAACATTCATTAGAATTGTCTTGATGTTTGCAGGGAGTAAAAGATGTTGGTAGGTTCTAGATTAATAGAATACTTTTGCTGGATTATGTGAAAGGGTCTTGATTTGAATTTTTGTGATGGGGTGACAGAGTTATTTCCTGTTGATACCTTTGAATGCTGAAATAAAGAAGTGTCCTTTATGTGGTGGGTAGGAGAACGTTTTTCAAGCTTTCTCATTTTCATAAGAAAATCAATTCAAGCTCAGGCTGGAGTTGCTAACATGAATCCTCAGAACCGCTTTTTTCTGTAGACGTAGTGTGTGGTTGTCGTTGGGAATACAGACTGTTATTGAAGGAGAAATTGTAGTTCTCCAGTCTTCAAACATGATATCTAGCAGCACCATCTTTTGGGTGCAGGTCAGATCTAGAGTTCTGAACTCCACAGGGAGAGGTGCAACAACCCCCTGATGTGCATTATCCTCAGGTAACATTTCTCGCACCAGCACTGAATGCGAATCACTTTCCTAAGGTTCAGCCATTCATATCGTAGATGACCAAGACTATGATGGTAAGTATGTGGGCACTCCCTAGTCATTGTTCATGTAACCGTTTTCTTTAACACATTTTACATTCCTGGTACTGTTATGTCAATTTAGATAATTGTTGACGACTGCCACAACATGTGTGTTTTTTTGCCTTTAGTGAGAGATAAATGACTGATTCATAATTGAAACTATGTTTTTTGATTGGGACAAAGTGTCTTTTACCCAAACAGTGACAACGTGGCCCCAACGTTCTGGAATTCCCTCCCAATTGCTTTACGCACTTCCCTCTCGTATCCCCTTTTCCGTAAAAATCTTAAAACCTTTTTGTTCGCCCAAGCCTACCCTTAAACCCTTTTGCTGCCGCCATTCACTGATCACCACTAGCGCCATGAAACCGTTGGGTATGCGAGCGCTGTACAAATGTTTTTAAATTCAAAAAATTCAAAATTCAAATTCAAATTCAAATTCAATCCCAGATAAAAGTATGCTTATGGCAAGGGAAGGTTGAGGACGTTTTGCTGAAAAATGTTAAAATATGTTACCCTCTGGAATTACCTCTATTGAAGAAGTTGGATTGTTGCAATGTCCGGTACTGTCCCAAGAAAGCGGCCATCGTACCTAGATAATGAGCCTATCATGAAAGAATAGAACTACAGAAAATACCAAGTACCTCGGATTCCTCACATAATCATTTGTACTTGCATTATGGGTGAGGGATTCTCCCCTGCTAGATTAGGTATGTGCATGATGCTTTTGAAGTTGTAATTCCAGATTCCTTCGCACTCTATTCTTGTATTAAAGATGATTAAAAAACAGTATGCAAATATTTTTTACAGATTGACTTTTACAGAGGTGACCATTTAATTATTTGGGTTTACGTTAAAATTCAAGGCATTGATATATGTAAATTCCATTGATGAATGCAACATAAGGTCACTATTGAGTCAACTGATGTTGGCACTAGTAACTACTAAATTTCCTACATGAAATGTAAACTATTTAACAATGAGTTACTTTAAATGAGCTGCACTTTCAAGTTTGATACACTTCACTACACCTTTCTCGATTGCAATAACCACAAGTAAATTTTACCTATACATCATAATTCAGGTCTCTGAAATGTAATTATAAAATATAAATGTGAGCACTTAATTTCTTATTTGCGTTCTGACATTCTCATATAAGGGCAGTTAGTTGGTAGTGTTCACAGCAGATGCAGTCTTTGATACCCTCGTTGATACCCTCTGCCCCTATATGCTAAATTATGCATTCTAAATGCATAATTTAGCACTTTAGCACTACTAAACAGTGCTAAAGTGCTTGTGCTCTCTCCTTTAAACATGGTAAAATTTGCTTAAACTCAATTGGCACACTTAATTTACTTGTAAGTCGCTAGTAAAGTGGTAATACCTGTACCCAGGTCCTGTAGATTAAATGCTAATAGTGGGCATACAACACTCGTTGGGCCATCCTCTTATGTAGCCTTTTAAACATGCCTCAGGCCTGCCATTTCAATCTTTGTGTGCTGTTTTTAAATTGACAGCTCGACCCGGCAAAATAAACCTTTTGCCAGGCTCAAACCTTCCTTTTAAATACATATTAGTCAACCCTAGGTTAAGCCGTGAACAACCTAGAGGGCAGAGTGCAGGGTATTTAAATAAGTATGGCATGTACTTTTATGTTTTACATGTCCTGGTTATGAAAAACACTTACATTTGTTTTTCACAACTGTAAGGCCTACCACTCCCATAGGATAACACTGGGCTACCTCATTACATTTAAGTGATAACTTTCAATTGGGTGCAAGTGGACAGTCAAGTTTGGTGTCTAAACAATTGTAATTGAAAGCCATCTTTAACAGTAAAGTTGGAGTTTTAGTCGCAATTCTGAAAATGCCACATTTAGAAAGTTGAACTGAAATACTACGGGTTTGGGCCCTTAGCATCAACCACCCTGGGCCTCTATTGAAAGTCAAAACAACTGAAAAAAGGTGGTTGGCTTTGATTCAAAACATTTTACTAAAGATCCAGTTTGTCAATACACTGGACCTGTGTGTTCATCTCACCATTCGTTAAATATGGTTGATACATTTAACAAGTCTTCACCAGACACACCACACTTCTTTAACACAAACCATATTGATCTATGACAGTGATTCCTGAACAAATTAGTAATAATAGTGAACCCTAAATAATACCATGACATATGATAATCATAATTCTTTTTAACATAAATGAAGTGAACACATTTTTAGGGATACATTTGAAGGCACACATAATTTATTCAAACTAGGCCTGAATTTCAAACTAGGAGAGTCATATATTGTCAATTCAAAAAAGCCTCACCCTATCAGTACTGGCAATCGGGTTCCAAAATATCTATTATGGATGGATAATGATTGTACAATGTGATTCTACAGTCCATATAGATGTATAGTAGGTAGAATATCCGATGGATATAGCTAATGCGTTTCGAACCACAGGGCGCTTAGGGTTCTCTTCAGGGCTTAGGGCTAGTGTTGGTACATGTATATCTAAAATGAGGACGTGTAACACAATATTTTTGTAATTGTTTTTAAAAAAATGCAATCAACAACCTTTCTAAATAAAGTTGCTCGAGAACTGCTTCAGAGGTCGATGTTACCTTATATCTTTACTGGGTAATTGATCCAAACTCGAATACTGTTGTGCGCTGGGGTGACGGCTGAGTTTTCTATCTTTAGTGAATCACCACATTGATTTCTATATCTGTATCAGAGAAACCAAATTTTTGTCACTACATGGCCTAAATTATATCTGTAAAACGTGTGACACCAATAAATGTGAAGTAGGCTTTTTAAGCCCGGAAATAATGCTGTACAAATTTTGTATTAATATATGCGTGACAGAGACTTCAACCAATGCGTTATCGGGAAAGTTTACTACTCAGAAACCAACAAGAAGGAGTCTGATTTTTAGTTAATGGGGGTGTTAGGCATTTTATTCACCTGCTCCATTCAAAGTTAATGCCTAAATTACAGGGTTAAAAGGCTAAAGAAATGACCGTAGAACCGCATGCTGAATTCAGCAATGGTAAGGGACACTTACTTAGGTTAAAGAATTGCACGGATTACATGAACCTCCATCTTTATTAAGGAACACGTGGTGGAGTGACCCGCATACACATCCAACTTTAAAGAAAGGGAAAGTAAATCGATTGTTATTTTATTTCTTTATTGGTCTTTCCAATGTAGATCTTTTCACCTGGGCAGATGACTGCTTAGACTACATTTTTCATCTTGCAATTTGAAAATTCATGCTGTATCCACTGGATCTGTCCATGCGTAAAATGATTCCTTCAATGGTTTGACTACAAGCAAAGCATTTGCCACATTTATGGTGGCCTTGTAAGGGTTTCAAATTCCATCTGGACAGAAGTTCAACTTTTTTATTGACTGATGACAGGTTGCTCTCACAAGTTGTGTCCTTATGCTACCATTTTGTCTCAGAGCAAAAAGAGGGAGGTCAAATGCACATTCAGAGTTCTTAATTAAATACCAACTGCAACATATTCTTTTTTTTAAATTGTTAGTTTGAGGACAAAAGGTGGACATGCATGCCTCTAGACAACGGAGTCTTATGCTTTTTGATGAGTAATTCTTCTTGTGGTGTGAATCATGCTTATTTCATTCATGTTCAAGATGCTTATGTGGATACCCTCTTTCTTTCTATTTTGCACGCAAGATCTCAGCCTATATGGCTAAATAACAGGAGAGCAGACAGTCAATTTTGTAGGAATAAAGACAAATCTTGTCTGACATTCTTGGATGTTGAAGTGAAACATTTTGAGAACACTTTTTTGACAACGTTACATCGCAAACCAATTACCAACAAAAACAATGCTTTGCATTTTAGAACCTTCCATCCCAGGAACCTACAATATATGCTCCCTTTCGGCAGTTTCTCAGAATGGGAATGAACTGCACTAATAAAGAGGAATATTTTTCCCATGCTGAGGTACGGCAGAGGTGACCACCGTCACTGTATTTATGATGTGCAGAAGAAGTTCATTGACCTACCAGACCTCTCACCTGCTCGTTATCGGGTAGGTCAATGAACCTCTGCCGTATCTCATGGGATTCTACACCCATAATGATTAGATAGAACCACTTCATGAGTCCATTGAGTGGTACTGAGATATCTTTCTAGACCACAACACAACCCTGCCCCCTTTATTTCACTGCCCCTAGGTCCTGAAGAAGCTTTGAGGATCTCCTCCTGAGACCACCTCAGAGCGCAAAACATGTCAACCCTATCCTCATCTTCAAAAGACTTTGCACTTGTCTAGCTACTGAGGGCCATTACCACCCTTGAGCACCATACAACCTTTTGGTTTTCTTATTGATGACAGAGGGGTTTTTTCATTAAATTAATTTACCTTACCCCCTCTAGTCACCTTCAAACATCTACACGTCACTTACTCTTGAAAGCAGACCCACACACACCTTATGGCTAGATTTCCAAAAAGATCTCCAATAAAGTGACCCTTCAGGGACATGTTGGGCATTACAGCACTGGCCTGAAGAGGAGCACCACCCCATGATGAAGCATGACATCCTTTGGGGGAGGGCATCAAGAAAAGGTCCCTCTGACCTTCCCACAGGAACTACCAATCTCTTTCCCCGTCTCTCTCTATACTGACTTCCTTCTTAGGAACTGTGTCTCTCTGTAGTGACGAGTTATGGTGAAGGAGCACATGTACAAAACGTGCTTGGAGCCTCAGTGGCAAGGAACCTACCAAGTCATCTTGCTCTCTGTAACAGCTATGAAGTGCGGAGGTCTCCCCAAATGGGTGCATGCCAAACATACTCACAGAGTCCCGTGTTCCCTTGACGATATAACAGCACCTACTCCTGAAGTATAAGTGGTATCAGTGAGACAAAGGGAGCAGGTTAGTTAAGCCGATGGGACAGCACATGTGCAGCCTGAAGGGGGTCTGAATAAGTCAATAGTTGAAGTTGAAACCAGAGGGTCCTATCCTGTAGTGTTGACTGCACCCGATTCAGACCCCGGTGGAGGGCCTAGTGCCGTAGTAACACCTGTAGTGCCTGGAGACCGGTGGCCAAGAAGACAGTAGAGAAGGAGACAGAGTTTGCCTCAAGTGTATGCCATAAATGTATCCCAGAAGAGACTGAGAAACTTGCCTAAGTGACTGTGATGGTGAAGGGCCTGTTGTAAGGAGATCAAAGAGCAAGAGTGTCCTGTCGGAGATACTCCTCACCTGAATAGACATACCTTGCTGCCAATGACTGGGAGAGAGAATTTGGAAACTTTGTTTTAACAGTTTGAATCCAACTGAGCCTCCTTGAACTGAACTTTTTGGCTCAACTGAGTTTTGAAATTGTATTACTACTAAACAGGTTGAGAAACTTTATCCTGGATGTTATCATCAGTGAATTTGAACTGTGAATTTATTAGGGAGATTTAGACTTTGTAGGGAAGATAGAAGAGTACCTAGACCAGAGTCTGATAAAGGAGAATGTAGTGGGCCTACGGAAGACTTATGAAGACCCCATAAAAATCATAATTGCACTTCATTGCATGGATCTTGTTTGCCATTTTCACACTGGTGGAGATCAATGGAGAAGGCCCTTTTGCTGCTGCAGGCTACCCAAATGGTCTGGTCTTAGAAAAGTTATGGAACCTAATCACACTAGTGGTAGATGTAGATAAACATGCGCCGGATTGTTAATTGTAAAACTATAGTGTTAATTGCTTTGCCTGTAGGGCTAAGCTTACTCACACATGTTAATATAGGGAAAATTAGGTCTACATGTGTCCCTAAAGCACCACTTCCTACTGATAATAGTTTGCCTGCATTTGATGAGAAAGACTTTCATGCAGATGCATCTAGAGGAGATTATTCACTGAATGCTTATTCTAAATTGCTTTCTGAGTATGTCGATACTATGAAAGCTAGGGGATTGCTATGAGTTTGCAATTACCTGCCTCTACTGGTGAGCGCATCACGTATCACCATTTGCCTCTAACATATTGTGTGTTGTGTAGTCTGTTGATCAGCCTTTACAATGGGAATGGATTCCTCCAATATTATTATCCAAATTTTGACTTGTTTTTTTTCTGAAATTCGGTTAGCTGAAACATTTGCATCATCAGCATAATGCTAAAACATTAAGTATAGCTGAACATTTTCCCACAAACCCATTATGATATTAGACACTACTTAGTGCTTATACTCATAAACATAACTTGACTTGTATATTGACAGATGTTAAGAAGAAATGTATTTATTCAGTAGAAGAAAGGTGTAGAAATATAATGGCCAGTGCAGCAAATCATACAAGTGCACCAAATTGGGCCAAGGAAGAGCTTGAGCATAAAGTAGCAGGAAATATGGCAGCATTAGCATTAGATTGGCAACGTCATGGTAAATTGTGTGTATAAACAAGACAATCCAAATTAACCACTAACTTTATGGGTAGGACTGAATGTGATCACACCTTGGGGATTGTGTTTGGATCAAGAGGATCCTGTTATTCCTGGTGTTAACTATATCTATGGGAAAAATGCTTACTACAGGTAACCGAGGAGATGGTATGGAACATGTCACATGAGAATAGCTTTTCTAAAAATATATTATATAGGACATTTTAATGACTCGAAAGGGGAAGAACATGCTAGAACCAAAAGAGGTGTAAATGCTGGTGAAATTATCGGAGACATATTAAGTGCAATTTTTCCATCTTTAGGAGCGATACTGAATTCTTATAAGATTAGAAAGTTGTCTTCTATAGTTGATAAGTTGTCTACTGGTAAAGTTGGAAGATTTTTTGTTGTAGTTACTGAGATGGTAGTCATTATATCTATGGTTTTGCAAAACAGACTTGCGTTATACGTTGTCCTCGCAAAGGAGGGTGGACTCTGCAGGATCTGAAAGGTTCAACAGTGCTGTACTTACATTCCAGACAAGATTTGAAAGGATTGGAAGCAACAGGTGCATTGGAAGCAAAAGGAATGGATTTATTTCAGTAGGCAGATGTTTTTGAAACTTACTGGCATATGCATCAAGGTAGGATTTTGTGAGTCCTTAATTGCGATAATAAAGGAACCGCAATTAAGGACTCGCAAAAGCCTATGCATGTAGGAATCTCTGTAAAAATAGCATTTCCTACACATCCCTTATTTCGCAAATTGCGAGTCGCAAATAAGGAATAGCTTTTTATTCATTCCTATGTGCCTACAGGCCTATAGGAATGAATGGGAAATTGCATGAGCAATTTGTGAGTACCAATAGGTCTTTGCAAATTGCGCATGTAATTTCAGGGTGCAAGGGTGTCAAAAGGACACCCTGTTGCACCCCTAAAATTGATCCATGCACATATATTGCGCGCACACGTACCCTAAGGGCATGTGTGTGCACAACATGAAACTTTGAAAAATGCACAAAAGTGCATTTTTTAAGTTTTTGCAAATAACCATGAAGTTCAACTTCTTGGTAATTTGTGCCCCCTATTAGCGAAATCACTCATTTTTTTTACTTTAATGCATTGCATTAAGGAATCTCAATTTGCGATTCCTTAAATGCAATCGCAATTTAAGTAACCGCAATTTAGAGATTACTTAAATTGCAAATTTTGCATTTGGAATGATGCATCCCAAATGCAAAATTACTGGTCGCAAAGGGGCAGATTTTGAGAATCTGCCCGTTTGCGTCTGGTTTTTCTTTTGATGCATGTGCCTGTTAGGAAGTAGAATAGTTAGAAGCATCTTAAGGCCCCTATTAATAATTGCTCTTTGTGGATTACTCCTGTAAGTAATTTACAAGGGATACAATTATGCCCAATTGAAGAAGGGAGTAAAGAGAAAAAGAGTAGACATAGAATTCGAAGAAGGACAAGCAATTACTATGATGATATTAATCATCTGGAGGAGTCCAGATGAGCATTTATGCAGCCCACAAGGTTTTAACTCCTCCATCTGCTAAAAGATCTATATGTTGATGTGATGGCTTGATTCGGCATCAGAGGGTGGATTAGAGCAGCGAAATGTTGGCTCCACCCTTACAATTCACAAAAATGCAATCTATACCTGCACTTAGCACCACATACTATGTGTGTCCTAATGTTATTAATGTGAAATGTTGCACTTAACATTTTTAAAGACAATTGGAATTTTTAGGTACTTGATAAACCATCCTCACCTTATTAAAATGTATTTACTTTAGAAATGAGAAAGGTTTATGTAAATGTGTGCACTAATGTTTTAATATTTGCCTTTATAATGTAGGTCTCACTCACATCTATATTCATGCATTCCAAGGTATATTGCATTTACTTGAAGTGCAACATGAATCTAATTTTCAATTTGAGTACTGACATTTTTCACTTGTTTCTTTGTATGTGCACACATGAATGAACTGGTTAAGGTAGGATGGAAGATTCCGCCCTGGTGGGTGCGTGCACTTTTACATGACAATCAAGTTTTCTCAGTTTATACTCTTCTGTAATGAGTTACTTCCATACTTTATCCTTGTTTCAAGAATGATATTTTATTTCATATATCTTTGTATTTCTTTATTTCATTCTCCTTTGAATAAACCATATAATTATTGCTTCATGGTCTTTTTAGATTACCCAATGCATTTCGGGTCTTGAATATGACCCTTCCTCACGGTCTTTCAATTTTTCACACATGAATGAACACATATTAAACGTGCACTATTTAATTATACATTTGTAGTTGACATTAGTAGGCCTGTATTAATTTCTGCAGAAAAACACTGCTTTTCCATTTCTGCTTGTGTGTCTTTTCGTTGAAGGTACATTTACATGGTTTGCCTATTTTGACAACAGATTTATCACTGAATTAGTTAAGAGAAGCTGAGAAGGGGACCTTGACGAATAACTTGGAAGACCAGAGCATTAACTGACAGTTTCTATTCAGTAATATATCAAGGAGCTGCAGGTACCCAAGGACAACATAGTTGCCAGGTCTGGCCTCAGAGAATCCACCAATGTTGCAGCTTATAACTAACCGTGGGCAAAGCACTAAGCTACGCTTGCATAGTTTGCGCTACTTCACACTACGCAAATTGCACGTAGCACAGTGCAAACATGCGTAGTGTAGTGCAGCTGTCATTTTTTGCTTGCTCGCGGTCCTCAACATCATGTCGTCGACCGCGAGCAAGCAAAATGACATCCTGGCGATACTTTTTCCTCGTTCACGATCAGCAACAACAAGTTGACGATCGCGAGCGTGGAAAATAAACCTCCCATCGGGATTCCCAACGCGGGGAGGTCAGGGTTCTCATTGCGAGTGGTCGCGTATGCTCGCGACTGCTCGCAACCAGAAACTACCAGTCCGCGTTGAGAAAGCTGCCGCTCGAGTAGAAATCTACTTGAGCGGCAGAAAACAACCGCTTGCGCTGTGCAAGATGCAGTTTGCACTGATTGCACAGTGCGGACAAGCATCCGGCACTGTGCAATCAGTGCGAACAGCATTTTGCACTGTGCACTACGCAGTTCGTGTAGCTACGCATAGTTCGCGAAGTGAACATCACGTAGCTACACGTAGCGCTACTTTGCACACTCCGCCCACCCTTATTTATAACCTGAGAGGTGAAAGAAAAATGGAACACAGGTGAAGTGAATCTGGGCTGAAATTCAGAAGATTCATGTGGTATTAACTGTGTTCTCGCTGTTTGAGTTGGACACTATTCTTTTGGACTTTGAGAGGTGCAGACCTCTGAACTTTCCCTTTGATTCTTTGCTGAGTGTGGCTTAGGCTAAAAGTAATTTCCCTATCCCTGGAAGACTCTTGACGAGCTTGAGCAATGCTGACAACTTCCTGCATTTTCCTCTTTTTCTGCAATTCCAAAATGTTTTGAGTCCCTTTTCGAATTAGGCACCCTTATTAGTTTAGAGTCTAAATTAGATGACTTTAGACATTACTTATGCTTGGAAGAGAGAATCAGATTCTTTTGCCTGAGCATCAAATTCTACTGTTGATTTTCTGTATTCCCGTGACTGACCTCCTTGTTTGTCTCATGCTGATGCACCTAAATTTCTTTCGGTGGTTAGGCTATCCTGTTGTTAGTCTGAATCTTTACAGCATGGTTTTGAAATTAATTTGCCTTAACCTGACTGCTAACTTGAAATAAAACTTCTTGACTTTATTAATTCATCCCTGGTCCTCATTTTGAAGCCAACGGGGTTACACTGTTAATTAATTTGTTTGACTAAATGCTAACTCCCTTTACCTCTCAGTGGTCAAGAAAGGTCCGCAGGATAACCACTGGGAAGAGGGTTGACCCAGCACTAGATAAGTATTCTCAGGCTAATGCAAAGCTATTTAAAACAAATATTTAACCTGCTCATGCAGGATAAATAGTGCTCCTCCGCTAATGCCACCCGAAATGGTTGCCTGACATATTTCGTCTAATAGAAATCCCGTGAACTTATATTTTTCTCTGTCCGTAATAACATGTACAAAGTTGCATGCCAAGCTATTGGATTCCTTCATTATTGGCAAGCATGTATATGCAGCTTCAGTAAAATGCTGTCTAGAAATGCAGACATATTCATATGTGTCCATTTTTAAATCAACAGCTGTCCCGTGTCGAAGTATGTGCTGTTTAACACCTAAATAAATAAATAAAATAAAAGGATGTACATTGCTACACATGCATGCTGTTGGGTTCAAGCTTTGTGTATCCCTTACAGGAGAATAACAATCAGCAAAGGGGAACATATTTAAGGATAATGTTACTTAATGTGCAAACTTCGGGGCAGATTTACAAGCCCCTTGCGCCACCCGTACGTCACTTTTCCCATGTTAAAAACGAAGCAACAGGGGCGCAAGGGGCTTGTAAATAAGCCCCTTTGTATTTAAAATCTCCGCTAGAAAAATAACATGTCTCATGTAGTACGTTTTTTTTTGTGTTATAATTTTTTACATGTAGTACGTTTTGTCGTAGTGGCGAAGAAGCGTCATAAAAATATCTTTGGGCAATCAAAAAACACAAACCTCCCTGTTTTGACGAAAGATGTAGCAGAACTCCCCTGGCACGAATAAGTGGCATAAAAGTACACCAATTGAGAACACAGGGAAGGTTGATGAAATCTTTAGAGAAGTTTTATAAACACGTAAACAAAATGACAAAAAGAGCCTGACACCGGCCACTTCAAAAAAATGCAATTAAAAAAGCTAATATTGTGGTGCTAACTTCACACACACTCGACGAAAGGGGGGGCTTTCCACTCACAGAACAATCCTTAAATGGAAGCTGACACCTCTGAGGGGCGGGTGTAGGGAGGGAGGCTAGGTACTCTGGGTAGAGTTCTGCAGAGTATGTTGGCACAGCTCCACAGCTTGGTTTGGAATGCACAGCTCCTGGGGTAGCCGAATGTCACACAACAGTGGAAACATTACTTAAGGAATTGCCACTTTGCGAACATTCGCGAAACAAACATCTTTAATTGGTTGTATTTAACGGACTGCCTAACTCATGTCGACGTTTTATATGTGCACTATACAAAGTAAGGATTAAAGGCTACCAGAAGTGACTCATTGTGCCATCGGTTTTATCCTCTGAAGGCAGACATTCGGAGTTTATAATGGAGAAGGGCCCAGAAGCGTCCTACGCAGCACCTCAAGTTTGCCCTGTAATTGTTGGGCTTATAATACAGTGATGCAATAATAAACTTGCATGTTTATGTTTATGTATTTCTCCTTTTTTTTAAAAAGCATAATCTCGAAATCCAAAAAATAAGATAACGTTCCTATTTCTAGAATATTTGGCTTTTGTTTAATTTTAAATATTCTTTTATTTATTTTATACATACATATCTTTAAAGTAAAATTTAGAAAATATACTCCAATTTACCTATGTTTCCATAAAACAAATCCAAAAGTCATAGCTACAAACAAAGGTGCATTTATTGTCACGCGGTCATGTATTATGAAGTTGACCTCTCTTTTCAAGCTCACAGTTGATAAGATTGCTGGAACTTGTGGTTTACCTATCAAAAGTGTGAGCACACTTTCGTATCAGCATTCTCAAGGGGATTGACTGAAAAATCAGGACTTTTAGGAAGTCACTCTCATGACATGGGACTCCTGTCAGTTTTTAGCCAAGACTGGAAGGTTGGCGAACATGAATGTACTTTAAAATGTATGGACTAATTTGACTAAATTAAAGTCACAAACCATACAATTTAAGAGCATATTGCTGACATTATGTCCCCTTTACAAGTTCAAGGCTACATTTTCAGCAGTGGTCTATGCGGTGGGGCAGGGCAGGGTGGGGAGGGATAGCGACAGATGACGGAATTGGAATTATTTATTTATTTAATTTTCCCTATTCTGTAGTCTTTTGACTCCACCCCCTCCCGCCCCGCTAGCCCCTCCTTGCTTACCTGCACGGACCGCCGTAACATTTTGATCCCTGTAAAAATGGAAATATGCAGCGGAATAAAAATGACGAGTTGGGTGACAATTATCATAAACTCATAGTTTTCCTTTGATAGTTAGAGTAGGTGAAACCCGCTAAAAAATTCTCAAGGGAAACGGTCTGTGAAAAAGGCAAAACATGTAGAATTCAGCATGTAAAAACTCAAAGTAGGATGCATTTATCACACCTGTTTACTACCGTAGCCTGGGATATAGGTATTTACCAGGTGTGGTAAACATCACATCCTATTCTGCTTAAGTTTTAATGAAGGACTCAGAGCAAGCGAGTAGCCAGAAAATTAAAATAGCCCCCCCCTTAAACACAAGCTTATCAAGTAAGTGAAGCAAGTCATTGCTGTCCTTCCCAGAAGAGCTTGCTTATCTCTTCAACCCAATAATCTATCCATTCAGCTTTTCATCCTTCCATCCACTTTCTAATAGCCACCTTTTCACCTTTACATTGTGTCATCCACTCAATCTTTTAATCATCATTGTCACCATTACGTCAGTCCGTTTATCCATCGATGTATGGATAGGTTTGGATATGGATTGGTAGATCCATAGCCAAACCTATCCATACATCTTCAAATCTATCCATCAAACCCATCCATCCATCAATCCATCTATCCATCCTTTCATCCATCCACCCATTAACTCAGTCATCTATCCTATCACTTATCTATATCCCCTTTCATCCATCATTCATCCATCCTTTCAATCATCCATCCATCCTTTTGTTCATCCATCCACTCTTTCACTCATTCACTCACCCTTTCACTACATCCATCCTCCATTGTCCTCATCCATTCAAACACCCTTTTGCTCAGCCATTCAACCTTTTACTCACCCATCCCCCTTCGTCTGACCATCCGTCTAGCCATCCATCCATCCATCCACCTTTTCACTCATCCAAGCGTCCACCGTTTCATCCAGCCATCCATCTACCCTCCCTTTCATGCACCCATCCATTCTTTAACTCATCCATCTTTACATCAATTCTTTCACTCTTCCACCCATTCATCCATCCTTTCACTCATCCATCCATGCTTTTACTCTGCCCATCCTTTCAGCCTTTCACTCCATCCATTCGTTTACCCTTTCACTCATCCATGCACCATTTCACTCACTCACTTATCCATCTACTTATTCATGAACCCACCCTCTCTTCCACTCATCTATCCTTACATCCATCCTTTCACTCATGCACCTATCCTTCCAACCTTTCACTCAACTATTCCATCCATACACCATTCCTTCCTCCCTCCCTCCCTCCCTCCATTCCTCCCTATCACTCTCCCCACCCTTTGCCTTTATCTGACGAGCTGCAGACAGAAGGCACCTATCATGATCCCCATCCCCACTGCAGCTGCTAAAGCGTTGACGACGCCTCTGAATTAGGGGCATATTCACAAGCAGTTAACTCTGATTTATCTCCACCTTAACGCGGCAAAAGTGGAGATAGAATTAACACTCCATTCACAAGCTGGTGCAAACTGCAGAAAACACCAGTATTTCCACAATAACTGCCTCCAAATTTATCTCCACGGTGGACACCACCTACTAACGCTGATGAGATGCAGAGTAGAAGTTCCTGTGCAAAAACACACGAGAAAACCACACCACATTCACAACGAATTGCCAGATCTGGGAAGCGAAGCAAAAACAGGGGATAAACCGCGTCAGCGCCAGGAATTTTACACCTGCCCTTTGCTGGTGCTAAGAACTACCGACAGCATGAAAGGGAGCCCAGCCAAGAGCCACGCCTGAAGACCCACAGATGCCATGGAGGCAATGATCAGGCAGCTCCAATACCCATGAGTGTTTCAACACCCACCGCCACCACCCTCAGCCACACCATATTTTTTTAATAACCTGCCAAAACCTCAGCTTTCACCCATGAATGCATTTCCATCTATCACTTGTAGGTGCTGGCTGGCAGGGTCTTTCAATAGAGCAGGGGTACTGAGGTCGGGAAAAGGGCCTCTGTTGACACAGCAGTCTTTCAGGCTGGATGCCAAAAGTTAAATGAACCAGATAATGTCTCCTGCATTTGTTACTCACTTGACATCCTAACCCTCACATCCTAATATTTGTAGAGCCATGTTCGCAATGTGATATCGCCTGGGTTGAGAAAGGTGAGTTATCTGGTGCTGATGTGCCGATCCACAGCTATCCCCTGCTAACGCAGGAATAACTATCGTCATTGAGATGTTGTCACCTGTTTTCTTCACCGTTCACTGTAATTATCCCCATGTAGCACGGGCTTGTGAATACCACGCTATAAAATAATCGGGGTTAGGCAGTGCTAACTTTTTCGCCGATAAATTACTTTGGCGATAGTTATCGCACGTTCTTGTGACTATACCCCTTAGAGTATTGCTAAACCTCAAAGATGCTTGTCACTGGCCCTGTAACACATATATTACAAAGGCTTGGTGATTGCATAATGAGTGTATCTCAACCACAATAACAGAGTAAGGGCCTATACAGAGGTAGGGTGTATAAGTGACTCTGGAAAAAAGGATATGTTAGGCTATGTTAGCACTGCATTTTACCGAGATACTCAAAAATCACAATGTGTTAAATAATAAATATTTAAAATAAATATTTGTTCCTTGTGGAGGAGGAAGAACATTTTTATTATTGGGCTCTTAAGTCAAGTGCACTTGACTAGCGTTTTCTCTCTTTTTCACATTCTGATCATCTCGTGTCTTGCTGCTGATAATTCTGGCTGTAGTGCCTTGTTCTATGACCTGACCGAAGTGACCTTCTACTGTAAGAAGTCTGTTAGAAAGCACTAATCTTGTTATTGGAATCCAACAGGAGTAATGCACTCTTTCGCCTCTCATTGCTGTTCCCTTCTCAAGTAGTGGCATAGAGTTAGGCTACCTAACCCCATGCACACACATTTGGACAATAATAGAAAGGAATGTACATGGGGCCTCATTTATGAAGGCCTTGCGCCACTGGTGCGTCACTTTTTCCCATTTTAAAAGTGACGCACCGGCGGCGCAAGACCTTCATAAATAAGGCCCATGGCGTTTAGCATAGATTCTCAACTGTAAAGATGTTCTTCCAGTACAAAATACTATGTTCAGAAATTCTTTACAACTTTTGTCACTTTAAATGTATACTGTATAGTAAGCATACATGCAAAGTTTGGATAGTTTGGAGAGAAAAAATTACTTTTCTCTTACTTTGTGCCTGACTCCCTAATTGAAGTGTATTTTTGGCGCAAAGCCCTATCATCAAATGTTGGGCGGTAGGTTGGTCTTTACATCAGAAAACATGGGTGACAACATGTATCACCCATGGAAAGACCCTTGGAGGCAAAGTAAGGAAAAGGAGCGCAAAGAGCGATTTGCATTAGTTTTAGTCAACTTTTCAGTTTTGCCCTAGAAAGTAAATAGTTTATTACTGCTTTGCACCAGTTTACTTCACTAATTGTAACTTTGCGATGGAACAAAGCCTTGCTAAGATAAATATCTAAAAGCAAATGCGCGGTCATTTTCACATTTCCTCACGATCAGAACTCCAGAGTTCATGTAAAAACACTCTAAAAATGTCTGAACTAAGTAATGCTCAAAAGGGTTCCATGTTTGTTTTTCCCCCAACACAGTGTGATTTCTGAATACTTCTTCGAATACGTAACTATTATCCAGTAATCCCTTGATATTAGTTCTACCAAAAAATAAAAACACCACTCCAATATAAAGGTCCTGGCAACAGCAACATTGTAGCACAATTGCCTAACAGAGAGGATTTGAAAACACAAGGCAGGTTATAACCACTGATTCAAGATGGTCGCCATCATCTCCAAACTGTCAGAGTTCAAGGATTCCAGCAATTGTAGTTGTCTTGTCAGGTGACATCATGTAGCACATTCTCAACAGATGCAAAGCCTTTCCCCCAAGCAGTGCTACAATTTAATGACCACCCCAGCCTTTCCTTACTTGGGATGATGTCAGCACATGACATCAAGAGTGATGACACTGTCGGATGGTCATCAAAATACGAGAGTGAGCCAGAGCTTGGCACCCCATCAAGATGGTAGCGCCGTTGTAGAGCTCCTGCTGAAGTGCAGCCAACTTGCCTTGCTATCAGGGTAAAGCCATATGAAAATGCAGGGCTAATGGCGATCCAGGATTAAAAGGAGGCACAACTTGCTCTCCAGAACCACCGGAGCACAAGCATGCGTCCTCTAGAGCTGCATCCGAGGCCTGACAACTGACCTCCCTCCGGTGGCCTGGCATTTAGCACCATACAGCAAGCCCCTGGTGAAACCAAGGCAGGAGGTATTTCCCCCAACACACCGTGGCGATTCATGCATCCGTGTCAGGGGCCTAGGATGCCTAGCATTTACATCCCTTAAGTCAGAGTGCCACTAGAGGCCTGGGCAATGGACGGGGGCAAGCCCTCGTGGTATGCACAGACAAGCTGAGCACATGCCTGGCCTCCAGAGATTCCAATTTGAGGCCTCCGTTGACACCGGCTTCCATCTTGGGATGGGAAACACCCAAGGTCTGGCATAGAGGTCACATTGCTCCGCCACAATGGAGTTAGTGCATGAACTACCAATAGCATTGGACCCTTTATATGAGCTACGCCTCCCAGCACATTCATCACTCTACACGGGCCCAGACTCTTGCCCAAGCAACGATTTCAGAATTGCAAGCCTTAATCAGGGTGGAACCAATGAGTTGCGCTTTGGCCCTTTTCCGTCCAACCCACATTTCTCTGTGTTTCCACAAATCACTGAGAGGCCCCTTGGGCAAATTATGGGCCTGCCCGACTGCTGGGGATCATAGATACCCCACCGATATACCAATGGTAATAATTTCATCCCCCCACAATTTGACTTTTGTTCCACCTTGTCAAAGAACTCAAGACAGCTTCTGATCACAGAGGCAGTGATTGAAAAGGCGATCAAGCCCAGAAAAGAGACAGAACCAGCACCAGATTCGGCCTTGGACATTATCCTGAGGGAGCAAGACACACTCAAGACTACTCACTCAGAGGTGGCAGAGATGGCCTTCAAGTCCTCTGTGGACACTCAGGGTATCCGTCAGGAAATTGCCTCCTTCAGTGCCAGACTCTCTGTGGCTGAATCTTGACTCAACCAGATAGTGGAGAAGTTAGAAACCTCTGTTGACTAGGAACAGGGCCATTGGCACCTACAGAAGAAGATCGTGGAATTAGAAGATCGAGGAGGGACAACCTCAGGATCTCAGTGGTGCTGGAGAAGATAGAGGGCGATGACATAATGGTTTTCTAGCCTGTTTCCTCATGACAATCACCCTCCTTTGAAGTTTCAGATGGTTCGTAGGATACGGCAGTGCTGACACAGTCAACGATGGCCCGAGGCAGATTATCACATGCTTTCTTTGTCATCAGCCGGCCAGACAGGTGATCCAAGAGGCAGAGAAAAATGGCCCCTTTCTGTCCGAGGGGCACAAGTTCTTCCTATCTCAAGACTTTTCCTAGGAAACCCAGAGCACTTGCAGAACATTTCTTTAACTTCACGCCTGGTTTCGCCAACTCAGCATTCACCATGGGCTCCTGGATTTAGCGATAATGTTGATTAACCACAACAACAAAACAAAAGAGTTACATGACTCCGGCCAACTGGAAGGCTACCTGGACACTATCTCAACATCTGATATGGACCTGGGTACTGCCGCTGGTTAAATGGATTGCCCACCCGTGACAAAACAATTAAGCCAGTTGGAAACCCCACTAGCCAAATGACAACGGCTGGAGAAGCTCAGAGACAGTGATCCAGAGGTCCTCAACCGTCATACCCAAAAAGGACCTCAACCGAGGGACAAGTGCTACACTAATGAACACTTGTTGAGGCAGGTCTGTATGATGCATCACTCTTTATCTAAAGTGTAGGTGACCCCTTCACACGATCCGCCACAAGTTCTTTTCTATTATTCGCTCCCCACATTCAGAGACCTGCTACACTGCAACCATCCTAACCCTCTACGCACATTGGCAATTTGAAGGCCCACGAGTCTCTGCACCCTGCTGATTGGGTACCGCCCCTCTGTACGGACCAAAGAACGCTTCTCTTTGTTGCAGGTTGTACCTCGCCCACAGGCACTCCTCATTTTCTCTCCCCTCCTTGCCTCTCCCGGGACACTGTATTAAATGCTGTGCAAATGGTAGATTCAGCACAATGACATCCCTTCGTGGTGATATTCCTAAATGTAAACGTTCTCACTCATTACACCAAACGTCAGAAGATTTTTCAGTATACCATTTCCATGAAACCTGACATTGCCATGTTACAGGAGTCCCATCTCTCTGATGAAGAAAGTCAAAAGCTCCTCCAGGAATGGGTAGGACAGGATTATCATACCTGTAAAACTTGAACCCGGGTTTGCTGAAACCCACTCCAACAAACTCTACCAAAAAAGGAGGGGTTGCCATCCTTCTTGACCAAGCACTTGTCTTTGAAAATCCTCTAGATCTGGTGTGACCCACACAGACATTTCATACTTATATATGACCAGGTACTTCTAATAGATACTATATTTTCCCCAATCCATTCCAAAAAAGCCACTCATGCCGCCCTGGTTAGGACCCTCCATCAATGCAACAAAATGAAAATCCCGGGGACTAGCACATGGTTCCTGACCTACACTTGGACAAAACTGATCACCCTTTATCCAAATCCACTACAGAAAGGGGTCTCCTCCTAGACCCGATCTCAGACTTCTCCCTGACAGATCCTTGGCGATTACTCCACCACCCAATTACAGACTATACCTATACCTCCTGTGCACATGGCACAGATCACAAATAGACTACTTCTTACTTAATGTTCTATTGCTCAGACATTTTGTTGACGCTGACATTGCTCCCACTGGGGTTTCAGACCTTGATGCCATTCTACTTCGCCTACACATGGATATGCTACATCCCTCCACTCTTTCATATTATAAGACCCAGGCAGACAGGGACAGGTTGCGCTCCTATCGCCGCACTTTCTTAGACATCCACAAGGGGTCGATTGCCTCTCTCGGCACGCTGTGGGCGACCCCGGTAAGGGGAGACTGAAAGCATGAAACCTGCCAGCAGAGATACTAGGCCACTTGCCCAAAAATCTAACTCAAGTCCACTCTTGCATCTCTAATGGCCCAATACTCTTGTACCTACTCGCAGACCACCCTGTGGACTCTGTTGTGGGCTAAAGATGAGCACAACATACTATATTCTTCCAAGGCAGAAACTGCATTGTTCCGTCTAAAGCAGAGTAGAAAAGGTGGGCCGTCTTCTGGCTTGCAAGTACAATAACAGGACTCCTCCTGCATTTTGCTGGCCATTTGGCTGGGTGATGAGCCACCCGTCACCCATCCACTAGACATCTTGGAGACCTTCAAGACTTATTAGGAGACATTTTTCACCTCAGACACCACATCCTCCTCTGCAGACATTCCGGCTTTCTTGGCTCATAATGTGACTCCCAAGCCTCACAGACGACCAAAGTCAGGCTCTAGAAGCTGACATCAACCAGAGGTTACTGTAGAGGCAATCGAAAGCCTTCTGTATGGTAAAGCACCCGGTCCCGAAGGCTATCCATCTGAGTTCTATAAAATGCCCAAGGTCATTTTAGCACCCCTGCTGCATAAAGTCTACTCACCTTCCCCAGCACCATTATGGAGGCTAACAGAGCCTTGATCACACTTATATTTTAATTGCTTAAAGGTCCCCTCATCTTTTCTAGCTATCATCCAATTTCCTTGTTGAATGTTGACACAAAACCATTCGCCAAACTCTAGGCCAACAGACTTAAACAAGTTGTTCTCCCATCCCTGATCCACAGGGACATATTTGGTCACATTTGCTCCCCCATGGCATGTCCGTGTCCCATCTGCGCACTATGGCACATATCCTCTGGAGTGTCCGACATGATAAGGATGAAAAATGGTATCCCTTAATGCTAAAAAAGCTTTTGACAGTGTTGAGTGGGATTATCTCTTCCAAGTCCTGATCCAACATGGGGTGGGCCCTATATTTTTTAACCAAATTTGGAGGCTGAATTTTGATCCTACAGCTGTACTTACCTGCAATGGGCATACTTCTGCCTCCTTTGAAACCCACAGAGGCAACCACAAAGGGATGTTCCGCGTGCCATCTTCTCTTTCTTTTGGCCCTGGAACCTCTGGTAATAGTGATTTGCACTTTCCCTGAAATACATGGCATTTGCACTCTGGGGATGAACACAGAATATCACAATATGCAGATGATATACCGGACACCCTCAAATGTCCTGCCACCTTGCTGAGAACCCTTGTCACCCGGATCTTACACTTTTCTTGCTTACCCAGGTACAAGATTAATTAGGATAAAAGCGAGGCCTTTCCCCATGTGGACCATACAACGCGGACCGTGATTGCAGGGCTGCCTTTTAAATGATCCTCTTCCTCCTTGAGACACCTAGGGCTAGAAGATACCCTGGGTCTTAAATAAAGGTTGGAGCACAACCTCAACACACTCCCCATACACATTAGAGCAGACATGCACCGCTAACCTCAGCTCAACCTCTCTCTCTGGGGGTAATGTGCAGATATTAAGATGAATGTAATGCCAAGATTGAACTGTGTGTTCACCATGCTCCCGCTCCACATCTGAAGCCGATTTATGGACACCCTTGAGAAACCTCAGAAAATATTTTTGTAGGGCAGGCTGAAACCAAGATTGAATTTGGGGAAGCTCTATGCTACCACTGAATGGAGGGGTTGGGGGGGGGGGGTGTCTGCCGAACATTCTTTGCTACCGGCCGGCATTCCAGATTGCTCCCCTCAAATACATAATTCATACTACATTAAACACGCCAAGTTTGGTGCATTTGGAATCAGCCCTTCTTGCTTGCATAAGAGGAGTTAAGATTCTGCATACATGAGACACGACTATATTGGTGGCATCACACCTAGTCCAGCTACCACAGTCTATGCCTGGCAGACTGCACCTAGACTACTGAAGATACACCCTACCACCTGTGCGCAAGACCCCAACTGTTGTAACTCCTCACTGCTGATAGACGGAGTTGAACCCAATTGTACATCATTTAAATCTAGAGGAATCCATCTGATCTTTTCCTGGTCATGGATAGGGAATACAAATCTTTTTCTGAAGCCCAGGAACAATATGGTTGCCTTCAAGGCACTTTGGGACCACCAGTGATTGCTACGCTGTCTACATAAACTCCTAGGCCCCTCTCTGCTGGACCTGCCCTATTTCCTGCTACTGGACTATCTATGGCAATGGGGCACTTACAAAGGGACAATGTCCGGGCTGTATGGGTATTGGTGAATCATCTCTACTCTATTCCATTGCCATGCTCTCTGAAGGGCTGGTAGTCCAACAGGCTAAAGACTACTCGGAGGATAACTGGGAGGTTCTTCTAGCTACCCACGACAAATACCTAGGAGAGACGTGACTCAAATGTAGTTACTTCAACCTGCTCTACCAATGGCACTGGACACCTCTCTGACTCCACAGATCATCCCTCCTCCTAACTGCAACATACTGGAGATGTGGATCATTTGAAGGGGACATTGTTCATATGCTTTGGGACTGCCCCACCCTACTGGCCTATTGGTCCTCCATCACACCCATACTCAGATGAATGATATCCATTCACCAGAGAGCTGTCAGCCCAAACAACTACCTTTACCGACTTTCCTCAATGCCCAGCCATCACAAACCAACAGCCCGGTAGCTAGCTACGGTGCTAGCCTCCACCAAGATGTGTATACTGAGACTCTGGAATTTGTATGCTAGACCAATGCTTGCTGAGTGGCTGAAAGAACTGTGCAAGGTGGCCGCTTATAGTTAGGCGATAGTCAAGATCACTGATCACTATGACAAATTCCTAGACATAGGGAATTAATTTATCCAAGACCTGTGAAGCCCCTTCTCCCCCTACCACTTGTCCTCCACATCCCCTTCCTTATGACTCCCTAAGCACTTACTAGTTGACCCGTAGACCAATGCGGAGCTCTCTTACCCCTCCACCTCTCCTTGCCCTTTTGCATCTTAGACCTTGGGTTTTCGATGTGGGGATCCATGCATGATGTGAGCTGTAATACTGCTCCGAGAATTCTTTACGGACCCTTGGGCTATTGAATAACATCAATGGAGGGGTTCAAGATAATGTCCCCTTCCTCTTTCTCCTCCAGGCGGTCATTAACGAAAATTTCCTTGGTGCATGTGTCCCCCTGTCTATTCCTGCAAGATGGTGCCCTTTCCTTGCTGCTACCAAGCCTCATTCAACCCTAGTTGCTTACTGTCAAGGCAAATCAATTTGTAGACCCTTCATTGAACCTCCCACAGGCAGTCCTGATGGCTGCCTTTCCCTATTTATTGGCTTTCAATCACACCCTAGAATTCCCCCCTTTCCGCCTATCCCCAATCCTTGATGTTATCTAATGACCATCATTTGTTTTCAACCTTTGGTTCTGCTATTCTCTTTATCACTTGTGGCTATATTGCATTCTTAGACTGTAGACTGTAATCCCTCTGCGTCGATCTGTCCAGTGCAGCGTCAGGGACAAGGTTAAAGTCTCGCCCTATTATAATGTCTGTGTCGGATGAGGATGTGACCAGACCCAGGGCACCCAGGATAAATTACTCCTGATAGTCATTGGGTGCATATAGCGTGGCAAGCGTAAGTGTGTAATTGTGTAATGATACTCCTAAAGAAAGTAATCTCCTGGTCTGTTCTGCTTTAGTCTGTAAAATATGCCCTTGAAATTTGGTGGCAACAGAATTGCCACTCCTGCTCGTTTAGCAGACCTGGATGAAAAAAAATTGTCTATCAAACCAGCAGGACTTCATCCTTTCCCAGTCCTTCTTTAGTGGGGGAGGTGTGTCTCCTGCAATAAACATATTTCTCAGTCTGAGTCACTGAGTAGGGACAAGAATGGCAGTGGTTTTGTGGGTGCATTCAGGCTGTGAACATTGAAGTTCAGAATCTTAACCATGTGTAACAGGTGGTGGAGGCAATAAAAGGGTATGGGAAAGGCCCCAACAGAGATGGCCACTCGAAGTTCCAGTACTTTCCAAGTGATGGTAAGGGTGTTGGTCAAGGTGGGGGGAGAAACTAACTCGGAGTGCAACTTGGAACATCACCGCTCTCTCCATAGAAGCCATCAACCAGTCGATGGGGGCCATGGTGGTAGGCATTGAAAAAATAAAAAATAAGAGGCAATAGGCAATAGGCATTCTCCACTATCACTACGCTATTCGCAGGAAGAGTGTAATTGCTGCCCAGGATTACGGGAATTACTCCCTCATTAAAGCTGTGCCCATGAAGATTTTACCAGCAGAGGTGTTAACCTTTTTCATACACTACTATGTTTGTGTCATAGCGGGCTTACTACTAAATGGATCATAGTTCCGTTGCTAATGGTGACACAAGGTCTCCCATCCTGCAACACACGATGATCTGTAATTCAGATAACTTCAGATTCAAATTCCATTGTATTAAACAAATTGACACGGATAGGAGAGGTGGTAACATGGAACTAAGACTAAGACAGGAGGAGGCTAGGTGGATAAGTCAATTTAGGACGGTGCAATTTGACATCAATACAGAGAATGAGTTGCATTACTTACTATAACATTTGTATTTTGGCTTTGGCTGGAGTTTTCACAAGTGGGTGTACCATTCCAGTAAGATGAGAATTGAAAGGCTGGGAAAAGAGGTTACCTGGTTAACAGTATATAGTTGTAGAGTTTGCAAAAAGTTACGGAAAATGGATATGCATTTGCTTCCGTCTAGGGATCAGCAGTCTAATGGAAGGTTGGTGCTCTACACCAGCAGTTTAAGTGATGTGGAAGTATTTTTAAAAGAGTTAGCTGAAGTATATAGTCTTTCTGTCGGAGTGGGTTCTGGAGCTGAATATTTTATATTGTTGATGAGGGCATCTCGACATTGATTTGGAGTGTTGCTAGTTCTTTGTGTAATACAGGGTGTCCTCTGGTTTGGCGGACTTGTGATTGACTGGAAGAAGAGTCAGTGTTTTGGAAAGCTGAGAGGTTTGAACTACTACTGAATTAGACACTTGAGGTTCAAATTGTTGATGTCGGCATCGGATTGGAGGATAGCTAGTCCTAGTATAACACAGGAATCCCTCTCTGGTCCGGCATGGCAGTAATTGGTCAGAATGAGGGTCTGAGCATAAATATGGGCGGTCAACACTCATTAATATATGCATGGATTTCGGCTTAGATAAAACCAGTGATGTGATTGGTACTTCCATAAAATGGACCAGAGAGGCAACAGGTTTCTCGGAAGGTTGTTATTGGTTGAGAAACAGGAATAAATAAGTTGGCTTAGATAACCTTAAACCTAGGCATGAACTTATAGGACATTCTAACCAGGAAAAAGAAAGGATGAAGGTCAGTACTGGGAAGGATATTGCCCTGGGTGGATAGCCTAAACTATTGATGGAAGGATATTTCTGCAGTGTTTTTAAACCCATGTTTTGGTGAAAGTGAGGTCCAATAGTGCTTGGCGCTTAATTGGAATGAGGTCATTGTCTCCCTTTTTTTTTGGAAAGGAATTTATGTAATAGACTCATGGAAACTGATGTATTGTTTGTTAAATTTTTTTTTGTATAATTGTGGTTCGATTAGAAATCCCTCAGAACTCACGGAGGAAGAAATGGCTGACCTCCTCAGTAGCTATGACTCGGCCCTGACAACCCCATGCCCCTTAAACCTGAGAGGAGAACACCCTATCTGCATGGTTGCAACCAACCCTAACAGATCTGCTACCCTCTGCATCAAAAGGGTGGTCAATAGCAACCTAGCTAAAGTTTCTACCTCCTCTTCTACATTCGACACACACTCCTTCCCCTCCCTAGCCAGTCTCCTAATTAACTGCTGGTCAGCTGTGAAACATGCATCTGATGTCTCCGACCTCATCCTGAGTCATAAATGCAACCTAGCGGTCTTAACTGAATCTTTGCTCAAGGACTCCTCATCGCCCTACTTCGACCTCTTAGTCCCGCCTAACTATAACAACGTAAGGATGGACCGGCCCTCAAAGAAAAATGGGGTTGGCATTGCCTGTATATACCGCTCTAACCTCCTTGTTACGGAACTGCTGGTGGTCTCCTCGGACTCCTGCGAATACCTTGCACTCGCCATTTCCAATAACACCTCACAGCTGTGCAAACTTCACTTCTTTTACCACCCCCTGGCAAGAACGAAATTATCACAGCCAAGGTGTCTTCAAATTCTAACAACATTTTCCTTGGCAACTTTAACTTGCATTGGAACGATCCTAAGGACCCTCAGGTCAATGCCATCAGAGACTTCTTGGCCGATCAAGCCCTTACCCAAGCCTGCTCCCTCCCCACTCATTCGAAAGGTGCCACCCTAGACTGTATCATTACTAAGGAATCAGCAGTCAAACTCATCTCCATTAATCCTTGTGATTGGCCTGATCACCACGCCATCACCTTCCTCCTGCCCAGCACCCATAAATCATGGACACCTCAACCTGTGATTCCCAAACGATGGGTTAGGGACACCAAGAACCTTGACCACGAGAAACTGGCAGCGCGTTGTGAGTCTGACCTCCCCCCCCCACAGTGCACATCCGTCTACAATCTAGCGGACCATTATTCCTCCACCATAACCAACATTCTAGATGACCTGGCACCCCTAAAATTAAAAAGAACCCAGATCAAGGACCGAAATCCCTGGTTCAACGGATCCCTTAACAATGAGAGGAGATCCCTTCAATAGATGGAACAAATCTGGAAACAACACCCATCTGCAGCACATCTTAAACTCCTTCGACAGGCCAGAAATGCCTACAACAAGAAAATCCTCAACACTAAAAAAGAATTTTTCAGAACTGAAGTGGAGAACGCCAAAAATCGACCCCGCAAGCTGTTCGACCTGGTCAAACAACAATCAAACAAACTAGCGAAAACCACCATAGAAACACCTAAACCCCTAATGTCAAGCGAGGAATTCTCCACTTTCTTCTGTGAAAAAATCTCTGCTCTAGGAAATGAGCTTAAATCCACATCCCACCACCAAGATCAAAATCAGCCAGCTCCACCTCCTCTCTCCGCATTGTCCTCCCAAACCTCACCAAAAAACTGAGCTCACTGGTCCAACTTTAAAATTTATGACAATCAATCTATCTTGCAAATTCTTGCCTCCTTAAAACCGAACAATTACTTTAATGATCCTCTCCCCTCTAACTGCCTAGCTGCCGCCTCTCAGGCTATCATACCTTCCTGGACCGCAATAATCAATGCCTCCCTCCTACAGGGCTCAATCCCTGATTCACTCAAGACTGGCCAAGTTGTTCCCATCCTAAAAAAGCCCATGCTGGACCCCGCCGACGCTGAGAACTATAGACCCATATCTAACATCCCACTCCTTGACAAAGTTCTGGAAAAATGTGTGCAACAGCAACTAAGTCTACATATCAACAACCATCACCAACACCATTGAGAGTCCTAATCAATGGTGATCTGTCCGCCCCTCGCCGGTTTCTGTTGGAGTCCAACAAGGATCAACCCTCTCGTCCACCCTCTTCAACCTTTACCTTGAACCGCTCTCTGAGGTGCTTTGTGCCGCCAACATCTCCTACCTTATGTACACCGACGATACTCAGGTCTACATAACAATCTCTTCCCCTGAGGACATTCTCTCCCTTATCGAGGCCCTGAAGCTGACAGTCCATTGGCTCACTGCCAACCAGCTGAAACTCAACGGAAAAAAACAAATTTCTTCAGATCTCCCCACCCAAACCCAATCCAGACATCCAGGAATGGATCAAGACCATCACGGCACTAAGCAGTCCTCCTACCATTGTTGACTCGGCGGAATCCCTTGGAATAACCCTTGACAGCAGCTTGAATATGAAAGGCCAAATAAACTCTATGGCCAAAACGGCTAGATTCCACCTGAGCTACCTAAGAAACCTAAAACCTTTCCTCGATGCGTCCAACCTTAAAACAGCAACCCAGGCCCTAGTCATTTCCAGACTTGAATATGGATGCTCTACTCTTGCATGGCTACCCAAGAACTCTCTGGCCCCATTGAAAGCCTGCCTCAACACTGCCGCCAGACTCCTAACGGGCTCAAAATTTGACCACATCTCTCCCCACCTCAAACACTGAACTGGCTTCCCCTTAAGGCCAGAATACAATTTAAACTGGCCTGCATTACTCACAAAGCACTCTATTCCATTTCCCCATTATTTCTCGCACAAAAACTCATGATATCCGGAGGAACCAGAAACTCCCGATCTGCCAAAGGCCTACTGCTGCAACCAGCATGATTTTGGAAGAAAAAAACCTACAATCGGGCCTTCTCTGGGGCTGCACCAAGAATCTGGATCTCTCTCCCACCCACCATTAGAAGACTTCCGTCCTTGGTATACTTTAAAAAGGAGACCAAAACGTTCTTAATGGGAAAATACCTCATCTAATGAACACCTTTCAATCATTCCCTCAATGAGCTGAGACTGTGGGTATGTTATATCTTCCTGTTTTAATTATTGAACTACTTGCATATTGATCCCACACGTAGCTTGGACCTTTGACAGCACGCTCTTCAGGTATAATGCAGCTCCCTGTATTCTTTATCTACTTGTTTTTTTTCCCACATGTATCTTGAACTATATATTGCGTGCTCCTCCCCTACAATGTATCTCAATCTTTCCCAATGTGATCCCTCCCATCCTATGCTTTGTATTCCTCCATCCTTAATCCTGTAAAGCACTCTGATACCCTCACAGGTCTGGTTTGCGCTCTATAAAACTATAAAATAAATAAATAAATAAACTTGAGTCAATACATTTTTTGACGAAGAGAATTTTGTCATTGAGGGTATTAAATAGGATACTGAACTAAATCCTTTTGTTATAAATAAGATGAGAGCGCAACACACCATCTAGTGGTACAAAATTGTATCTATAAGGATATATGAGATAACAACAGGAGCCAACAGTGGGTGGATGAGAACATTGGGATATTGATATTGATCAAGTGAGTGATACAATTTCAGGGCCAGGGATTTTTACGTGGGAAAAAGGAGGACAATATAGATTATGTTTATCCTCAAAAACAATTTTTTAAATGGTGTGCTCTGGAATTGGGAGAGAGGGGTTTGCAAGGATATCATGACATTACCTGATCTCCATATACAGGCCAAATGTCTCCTAAAAATGGGAACTTTATGGGATGTTAGGCCACTGTCACCTGCCCTCCATACACAGGCCACATGTGACCTAATGAGTCGAACTTTGTGGAATATTAGGCCACTGATGGAATTATCTAATTAATTTGTACATTTAATTGTTTCAATATTGTTACATGATCTTTATACAGAGGGCAAATGTTTATGAATAATGGATCATGGGGCGTAGGTAGGCCATCAGTATAACTTTGGTGATGAATTCACAAATTTAATGGATCTAAAAATGTATTAATTATAATTGATTATGGACTTTGACTTACACTGGGATTGTGGAAACACCCATTCAATGGATTATATTTGTATGTATATAGGTAGGGCGTTTTGCTGGGGCGTGTTTTAATGTTTTTTTGTGGGAATGGTTAACGTGTGAATGGGTAGTGTAGTACAATGTGTATGTATAAAACATCATTGGTGGTATGAATGTTTTAATTTTTAGACCCAGAGGAAGTCCCACTGGGACGAAATGCGTTGGCTGGGCTGAATGGATTGCTTCTATCAATAGGCAATTTTTGAGTGAAATTGGATTCAAAGCAACTTGCCAGACTCTTGAATAACTTTTATTCATCACATCATGACTACTTGATCTATTGCTGGAGAACAGTTTAACCATCTGTTGATTTTGGAACAGCTAATCCTGTTCAGAATTGAATGCTCTTTTTCATTTGTTATTTCTTGACCTTATTTGGGGAGGCCTCTTGGCAATGGGGTCACAAAAGCAGAGCTTTAGAGGAAACAGAATTTGTACTAATTACATACCAGTGCGCCATTTGGAGCCCAAATTGCCAGTGTGCTGTTTACTAGTATTAGTTACTAAGTGGCTTTCCTGTTTCGGAGTTGGGAGCAAAAGTGATGATTGCTCCCTAAAGCTTTTGTCAGCTGATGGTTTGTGGGTATTCTGCTTCAAGGACGGGTGGTGTTTCTTGCTGGTGAACCCTGAGAGGGCCAGCCTTGAGGATGCGCTGGTTGGTTCCATCTCCTCAGGGTTCAGGGTGCTCCTTAGGCTCAAGATTGAGCGCAAGCTTCCTCCATGGTGTGGATCACGTGAATTTTGTTGTCCCATACAAAAGTAAGGTGGAATGGGTGACCCCATGTGTATTTAACCCCCTTGTCTCACAAGAAGGCGGTGTCTGGGGGTGCGGCTCCTCTGGAGTGTTATAGGAGATAAGCCTTGGTACAGGCAAACCTTTATGCCTTCAAATAAGAGAGGACCCTGGTCATGGGCCACATCTATGATAGCTTCCTTTTGGAAGAATTGATGTACAAGCGGGAGTCTATCCTGTACTGCCCCCATGGAGGTCAGTGGAGAATGGTGACATTTGAAAGTGGTGAGGTGAAAAGGTTTGGGATGAGTTCCCTCTGGCGAGCAAGCAAGCCACACTGCCATAAGGTGAGTCCTGGGGGTTTCTACTCCAGGTAAACCTTTGAAAAACAAGTGGGCAAATGGTGCATTTTCAAGAACATTTGAGAAAGCAAGAAAGTTCATAAAGTAATTGTAAACTGTCTCTGCAAAAAGGGGGCCAACAATGAGTGTTGCTGTCTCCGCAAAAAGGGGGCCTACAATGAGTGATTCTGTGGTATGTCCAATACTTTCACCTGTCAAAGACAACTCATGTTGCACCAAGGAAGATGGTATTTATTGGGACCTGTTCACTGCAGACACCCTGGAATACAGTGAAGATGAGTGTTCACCCAGACACCTATTTTAGTAACCCTGCTCTGCAACTGCAAGAATTGCATGCTCCACACTATCTCCCATTCTAGAAAGGCATCATGAAATCACAAGGAGAGCAGTTTCTGTGCTGACACCAGAAAGATGCTCCTGGTAGGATTGCCATCCCCTTAGCCACCTTGGAACCCTCTTGAAATTGTGTTTGCCAAGCCATCCATTCTGCAAACACTTGCAGAGACTCAATAGAGCACGGTGCCATCCCACCCTTGGGAACCACACAGCTAGGCACTCATTCAGGAACAATATTGACAGCGATTTTTACCTAAGCACCTACTCCAGGAGTTCCACTAACAAAGCTGAGAGCTCACTGTCTATCCCAAAACCTGGTCTAAGAGGATGCTTCGGAGTGTAAGGTCTCTCAAGATACCTATTCTTTGAGGCCACCCTGGAGAACCATTGAGGGAGCAGTTCACATTGGATCATCGTGAAATGAAGTGTACACTCTACAGTACCACATATTTTAAAAGGGAAGGTCGGAAGAGGAATCCAGCCTGCCATTATTTTTAAAGAAAACTCAGAAAAAAACGGAAGGTAGTGTACAACCAAAATCATCTTCTAGAAGGTTCCATTAACTGGGTGTTCAACCATCAAAGCACACTTGGGCACCATAGATTGCATTATCCACTTCAACACTCATTCTAGAAGGGGCTTCACCTTTGGGAACACAGGAGTGAAGGGATAACCTGGTGACTCAATGGAGCAAGCGTCTCTACCTTGTGTACCACAGACTGTAGAATATTTCCAAGCACGTTTTCAATGAGGACCATCCTGAGGCACCATGAAGTGAAGACCACCTTCCCAGGTGGTCATGGGATAAACGGACCTCACACCAATTCTGGCACCTTGTTACTAAAATTAACTACTCAAGTAGGCCCATCTTGAGAGATCACAGGAGCTTCTATTTACCTGAACAGGTCCAGGTGGAGGCTAGTTTTTCTAATGCAATGTTCTGGTGGTATCTCTTGGAGAATAATAAGACCACTGGTTCTCCCAATCCAATACTGAAATGACTCACTATCAGACCCAATCTTGGATGTCAACACACTTGATTTGCAGATCTGACTCACTCTGAAAGAGTAGCAGGACTGCTCCTGCCATATATACCCTTAGTATGATGGAAAGAGGAAAGATTATTGATAAAAGCGCCAAACAGTGAACCATTATTTGTAGGATGATCCTGGAGGAGTAAGGTTTAAAGGTTTCCTTTGAAATCCCTTTTGCACCTGTGCGAAATAAATTAATTTTTAGAGTGACATTGAAAAGATGCCCTTCACAAGTGCTACACTGCTAGGCTCACCTTGCAATGATAACGCAGATTGAAAAATCAAGCAATATCATATTTACAATCCATACATTACTCTTTAGTTAAAAATGTAAAAGATAGAAAAATAAAGCAATGAAAACAAAAAACTTGGGCCATGAAAGGCAATCGTGTAGCAACCGCTGCTTCAACAGACCTAACTGGCCCTCTGAGTACACACAGCGCTGTAAGAGAATGTGTTTGGTGCAGGACCAATGGAGGAAGAAACTGCTTCAAGAATCTTTAAAAGGCAAAAACTAAATTAAATGAGATGTACTTTGTGCAGCAACAATTTTGCAGACTGCTCTAGATGTGACTTTGGAGTATACAAAATCACACAGCCCTGGAGATGCCCCAGAAGCTGTACATGAGCATAAACAGATCTCCTGTCCACCTAATTGATCTAATAATCCATTCCTTAAAATGGTTCAATGTACAAAGCACTTCAGTGGGAGAACAGTGGAAATGGTGTCAAAGGACAGAGAAATGTGCAGCCTAGTATTGAAATGGCTCCAGGGAACTGTGGAACACAGCTCTGGAAATGGTTCCTAGTTGTACAAATCTTAGAATGCTGAATATGCACAGGAGTAGGTAGGCCTGCCAGGAGCTCTAGGAGGCCAGGCGTGCACTGATGTGCACAACTCCGGCAGCACCCCGTGGGTGTGCAGAAACCATCCAGAAGCATAGCTATGGAAATGACAGCTGTATACACACCAGTACGCAGCTCTAGAAGCATGGTGCACATGGAGTTATGGCCAATGCTCTATTTCCAATGGAACAGGCAGCATAATTTGGCTAGATGTTAGATGTCAGTTGTCAGGCTACAAACTACATAGAAAGAAAACTAAGAATGTGAACAATACATCTCTCCAGACATTATAGCCCTTGTTTGGTCAGTTCAACCACATATCTTTCTTTGCCATAACATTTCTGCAAGTACAGATGATATTATTAGTCTTAATTTAAACTGAAATGTATCCCATTTTTTTAGCGTTCAATTAGTAAATTGTAAAGCACTCCGGTATACCCTGACCCCCAAAGACATGCAAATGTTCATTCGTAATGACAATGAGCAATACGTTCTCTGAAAATCAAGTCTGCAGACACTGAAATATGCCCACATTGGCATCTTACAACTTGTCCTGAAGTGTTTTAAATAATTTTAAAAAGTACAGCAAGAATGGAATGGGTTATATGTATCAGTCCTGTAATGCGTTATTTTAACACATTTATTTAATGCTTGTGTGAATTTGGTGTAGCCTGCATATTTCTGTGCTTTAATAACACGTGATGACTGGCCCCTCAAGTCTTTAAACTTTCTACAGTGACGTGAAACAAGAGGCCCAGTCGGACTTTTAAGCTCCCTGGTTTAGAAATGCGCTTGCTGATCGTACCACAGTGACCAGGTGGGGAAGAAAAGAGGCAAAGAGCCAACAGTAGCCATCCTCTGAGCCCCTATTTCTTGCGTGGGCAGCAGTGTGGAATGGATGAACCAACAAGGGTGTGCATACACAGTACAATAAATTCAGACGCAAAAGATGATAGGCACACTTTTTCTTGCCTGTTGAGTGGCTAAACTATCTTCCTGTAACTCGACGGGCTGTCTCTTTCTGTCACTGTTCTCTTTCTCAGCTGATGAACAGTCCGATCAGGGAGGCTGACGCTGTTGATTTCAACATGCTCCTGAAGGTGTGCATCCACTTGCCTGCTTCATCCTCAGCTCCTGAGAGACACCGGAGCTGCATATCATGGCATCTCATGGCATCCACACTCGAGACGGGCCTGCAACAAGTAGCGCAGGAAACACACCTCGAGTCTGTGCAGAAGAGAAACTAGTGTGCACTGCGCAGAATCAACTTTTCAGCTTCCTGCCTGCAGCCTCATCCCCACCATTTCCCCACTCGTCACAGTGACGAGTTGGGAAAGGGTGGGGTGACCATCCTCTCCACTCCATGACTGACGTGAAGCCCCTGGCACTACAGGGCTTCAGCCTGAAGCGCCTGGGGCTCACTTTACTCTCACGTCATTAGGGAGTGGAGACTGGTCCTCGAGGCATTGTCTTTGCTGAGGTGATGACCACAAAGACCTCAGGACTGTGAGCTCGTCGGCCCAGCAAATACTATTGGCTCAGGGCAAGTCCATTGGGAATCTAATTCATCCGCATGACACCGAGGCATCTCTGTCAGTGTGTCACATGACTCATCATAACGGAAAGCAAGCCCCGGCCCCAAGCAAGAGGTGCGAGTATTTTTTGTTTAATCAGATAGATAAATACTTTGTTTTCACGTTTACAATTGCTGACTGTGTGGTGGTTAAAGTAAAGGGGGCGGAGCTCCAGCGCCCTCATTCAGAAACCGCCACTGATGGAGATTGATGGCTGACTGGCTCTGTGGGTATGGTCCAGTCTCTTACAGCGGGACAGCTGCCGATGAGTTGAGTAGTCAATGGTCCCATACACTGGCGTCCAGCATGCAGGGCAACCCAAGAGAGGGGGATGAGTAGGCCAATGTGACGTCCCGCCAGGGTCCACTTAATTCAGAAGTGTCTGCTTGGTCTCCAACCCTGTTCACATCACCGCCGAACCCAAAGCCGGCCAAGGTCCATGGGCTGGAAGGACCCACCTTTCGCTGGTCTCCCGGGCCATGGGGAGATTGCTCAGGTGTGCCAGGCCAAGGTGCTGGAGGTGGATTGAGGTCGACGGTGGATGTCCCTCCGCTGGCAGGCATGCAGTGCCCATGGCACCAGAACCAGTCTCTACAACTCTGGATGAATGGTGAGTGTAATTTTGCAGTCCCGGCCCGGTCACTGGAAAAGGGGCAGATACGGCTGCAATCCTCGCTCCCGCTGTCAACTAGAGGAGACTGCCACCTCTAACAGTGGTGACCCTGGTAAATGCTGGATGTGACCCATGCAGTTGTCAAAGGGGCCATCTTCTAGGCCTGTCAGGCAGCAGAGCTGCATGAGAATGCTGCTATTCGGCTGTCATCTTGACCACACACCTAAAGATATTTTATTACGTACTGTCCATCAATTTCAAGTAATTATTTGGTTAAATACTAAAACAATCTTTTACATAAAAGAACTACTTCAAGGATCAGGAGGAAATGTGTATATTTACCATTTAAGATTGTAGAGGATAACAAAACATTAGGAATTGAAACTGTTCTTAAAGACAAAACGTTTGTAGAAATAAATGAAGTCCCGATAAATGACCTCAAAATGTGATGTGGATGAAAGCCTTTCTATACATAACATCACATAATCGATTATATAAAAATGAAAATATCAACATATTATTAAAAAACAAATAGATGCCACACAACATGTAAACATACAAATGGGACTTAGAAAAAATTCAACATTAATCCTTATGGCCAATAAACAATACACGTGTTACATTCTAAAGGAGGCATATATTTGTTTCTATTGAAGCAAGCTCAGAGACCCAATAAGTATTTGAGAGAAAAGTCCAGAACAAGGTTATTTTAGTAATGTAGAAGTTCACAAATAAGTGCATCTGTATATTTGACCTCTAGAATGAGCTGTCAGAATATCATACGCAGAAATATTGTGTCCTTCCTATTATTTACAAAATATCATCCTATCGGTGTATATTTTCTATTATAAACTCCAACAGTGTGATATTGCTTTAATCAATTTTAAGGAAACAATAGTTATTTCAGATAATATACTGAGAACAATATTCTAGCATCATACCCAAGAATGTATTTCATAGGTTAACGAATTAGACAACTACTCTCATGGTCTGGTCCTCCACCCATTCCTCAATCTCCTGTAGGATATCCCATGCAAGCAGGATGCACATGCTTGACAAAAGATGAAGAGGTTTCAGTGTGTCTGTTGCATATGATTCACCCACACACTCCCATATTTTATATAGATGAAAACAGTTGTATTGAAAGTAAAAGTGGTAGCTCTGGAGGACCAACCTATGGCAGCTGGTGAGGGTCAAGGGGCAATGCTAGGTCTGCAGGCCATAGGCCATGCAAAGCACTTACCAGGGCATCAACAGCAGAGGCTGTACCGTGCATAAGGAGTCCAATGTCTCACAATGCTTTTGTTCTTGTAAAGCCTCAGTACTGTGGTGACCTAGTTCAGGCCCATTTCTGTGTCCCTATACTTTGTTATTTTTTCACTTACTCATTTAACCTCAGTTCCTTCACTCAGTTAGCCTATGCTAGCCTTGTGTATCATATGCTTTTGGTGCTCTGCTGCCATGACTCAATTTTTAGCTTCTTTATCTTCAGTTCCTTGAAATATATCCATGTCTTCTAGGAGGCTAGTTACAGTCTGCAGCCTGAAACAAGCCAACAAGTGTGGATGGTTCATTAATATAGACAGTGCAATACATAGTGCTTAATGCATTCTAAGTTATTTTGTTGATGTCATCATTGATATACTCTGGCTGGGGTCCCTTGATCTTACCTATTTTTCAAAGATAGGGGCTTCTTATTGGATTACAAATAACTGCCTTAATTTTTCCCTCTTTCTTCTCCCATACCTCCAGATACCTAAGATTCCTATCACCTGCAAACTCCCCTAGGGCTTCACACTGCCCCTTCTCATCTTCACTTCTATATAGAGCCCCTTGGGACTCTCCTCACTGATAACAACATCTGAATTCCCCAATATGCTGAGGATACAACACTCTTCTTAAAAGTATCCTCTGCTTACGATGACACAAACACGGCCTGGCCCTCATCTATACCTGGATCCCAGGGCTTACATGAAGCTCAATCTCACCAAGACTGTTATTTATGAAGAACAACAGGCAAGAAGTAGTATAAACCTAAACCAATTACATGAATCTTGATGGCTTCGAACTCCAACTTTGACCTTATGCCAAGTCACTTTAATTCACCATAAGCTCCAACCAGACTCTCAAGGAAAACATTGTTAAAAAAACCTGGTACATCCTTGCTCTTCTAAAGAACCTGAAGCCATTTATTCCAGAAAACAACATAGGAACTGCCTTTGCACTCTCACATCTGGATGGTGGTGAAGCCCTGCTTCTCAGCCTCAGTGATTCCCTACTGGCCCTCCTAAAGGCAATTCCACACTCCACAGCAAATCTCACGAGGACGTAAAGAAATATGATGTCATCACTCCAATCCTGATAGAAATGTATTGGCTTCCCTTGATAGACCAGACCATTTTCTAACAAAGCTGCATCATTTACAAAGCCAATCCAACCAGCATTGGCGCTTATTTCAGACATGTACACCAGCTATGGTGGCTCTTGGCACATCTACAGCCAGGACAACGTCAGACTGGAGCATATAAAGTGTTAAAAAGTAAAAACAAGGCAGACAGTCTTTTCTATCTATGAATCGAGGAGCTGGGACATCAATCATTTATCCATTAGGAGTGCTCAATGCTTCTCCAGTTTTGAATAGAGATGAAGACACACCTCTTTAAAGATCACAATTTCACAAGGCCTAACATTGCACATCTGCTCCCAGAATCACGCTATCTTTTCTATCACTCACTGACTCTGTTCTTGCCGTTGACCCTGTACAGTGCACTGCTGCCTTTTGGTTAGCCTTTCAGTATAAAAATAGCATATACAGACATGCATGCATGCATTGCCCCAAGGTCGATTTCTGCCTGTTTGTCATTCAGTTCGTCGTAAAGCATAGAAGACGTTAGGATTGACATTGAATTCCTCTCTTGACCCTCAGAGCATTAATTTATGCTGAATACCCAGCAGCATCTCAAATTAATGCCCTTAAGGCTGTGGTACAAGCGGTAAACAGCCATAACAACACGGGCATTACCCCATGCTGCTATTACAACGCTGCTTTTACAACGCAAGTTGTTACAACGACTTGTGCTGGAGGGCACTGTTGGATAGGGAATAGTTTAATTTTCTATTCCAAAACCTTCCCTACTGTAACGTGGGCTGGAGTTGGAATAGAAAATTAAACTATTCCACTATCCAGCACTTGCGTTGTAAAAACAGCATTGTAATGCACGCTGGGTAAAAGCCCACGTTGTAATGCCATACAACCAGTACAAGCCATTGAGCAGATTCAGAAAGACTTAGAAACCGCACAAGAATGTGTGTTTTAGTTATAAACACTCTCACAGCTGACACTTCTTCATGCAACTTGCAAAGATATATAAATTCGAGACAATACAGTGGGATGAGGTCCAACTTATATATTTAGATTGGCACTACCAGAGAAACTTTCATGTGAACCTCAGCGGCTGCTTTTTCTGATGGATTAAAAGATAAAACTACAGATGCCTCATCTTTGCAACTTTGATTAATTTGGCTCATCAGACCAATACATAAAATTTGAGTAAATGATGGGAAAAGAAGGATTTACCGGACCATTTTAGGAGCTCAAGAGAAGAGCTGAAGCAGATTGGATATATATGGCAAGATCTTACACCAGAAGAGAAGGGGAGAAGGTAAAATAATAGGTTTTGCAGATCTACCAACTCTCATTGGTGTCACTGTGTGTCACTCAATCTCAGCTTCCTTCACATGGCCTCCAAGCAGTGGTGGCTGGTGACATTTGAAAGTGGTAGGGCGTAAAACTATTGTTGTACTTCACTGCGGCGAGCGAGCCTGAACTACCTACGGGAGGATTCGGGGGCTTTACCCCGAGAACATTTTGAAAAAAAGTGTGCAAATGGTGCATTTTCAAGCAGCAAACCAGAAGGATGACAACGGATGCTTAAGTGTTTAAACTCTCTTTCCCGATGGTTAACATAGAGGTGTCCAGGTAGCGCCAGGAGGACAGGACCCATGCCAGTCTTTTGGAATATCCAAGGTAGATGTGAATACAACAAAACGTAGTGAAAGTAACTCAGAGTCAGGGTTTATACTTAAACTGTTATGGAGCCAGCCTTCCTGGAACCCTGGAGGACACCCCTGGGTTATTAGCATCTGGGTTAATGCTGCACCTGTACCGAGAGGAAGGGGAGTCCGATTGTGTTTATGATACTTTTAGATGGGTGCTAAGAAGAAACAAGTGAAGATATATGCAAAGTGAAATTAAACGTAAGACCCTCCGCATATAACGATCTTTTGTATTTGTGCAATCACACTACATCGCTTGTGCTACGACGCCCAGTTTATTCAATGGCATGAATACACACACATAAATGTACCAGTGCACAGGTCCACAATCACACACCCCCCTCGGGAGATAATGCCCCAGTCAGATTGAGCCTAATTGCCCCATCACAAGCATCTGCTATCATAAACACACCTGTCTCTTCAAACATTAACACACTCCTGACACACTGAGGTCAGTCTTGTGAAATGTCACGCCGCACGCACCCGCCGTCTTCGTCATCCCATACATACCGACGCTGCCATAAACACATTCCAGTGCCGCACAAATAACCAGCATAAATACGATTAATTGATTTATTCACCTGCTGTCTCCATCTCTGTGCCCCGTCCTCCCACCCACCACAGCTGCATCTAAGACTGTGCGTGCGCCTCCGAGGCCCAGGCATGTGAAGGAGTCTCGTGCAAGCTCGAGTCACTCACCTCTCAAGCGCCTTATCAGTCTGTACAAGGGTGGGCCTTGAGCGATGATCATGTACTGACGGTGCAACATGTGGGGTAAAGCAGTCCCCCCAAATCTGCACCCCAGAGTCACGAATCCTTCATGCAACCTGGGAACCAGTCGTCCTTTGCACTATCGGTACCTGGTGCCCCCACAGTACAGTACATACTTTGAGCCGATGTCCCTCCTGAATAATAAAGAGCAACACAATACACGTAGAATACGGCAAACCTGCTGCATTCTGATTATCCCGCCTAGACGAACACTTCCACAGCCCACTCCCCCAGCTCCCAACGACTTGCGCTGTAAGCGCTGGATAGTGGAATAGTTTAATTTTCTATTCCAACTCCAGCCCACGTTACAGTAGGGAAGGTTTTGGAATAGAAAATTAAACTATTCCCTATCCAACAGCGCCCTCCTGCGCAAGTCGTTGTAATGACTTGCGTTGTAAAAGCAGCGTTGTAATAGCAGCGCGGGGTAATGCCCGCGTTGTTATGGCTGTTTACCACTTGTACCACAGCCTTAAGGGTATTAATTTGAGATGCTGCTGGGTATTCAGCATAAATTAATGCTCTGAGGGTCAAGAGAGGAAGTCAATGTCAAGCCTTACGTCTTCTAAGCTTTACGAACAAACTGAATGACAAACAGGCAGAAATAGACCTTGAGGCAATGCATGCATGCATGTCTGTATATGCTATTTTTATACTGAAAGGCTAACCAAAAGTCAGCAGGGCACAGTACAGGGTCAACGGCAAGAACAGAGTCAGTGAGTGATAGAAAAGATAGCTGGATTCTGGGAGCAGATGTGCAATGTTAGGCCTTGTGAAATTGAGATCTTTAAAGAGGTGTGTCTTCATCTCTATTCAAAACTGGAGAAGCATTGAGCTTTCCTAATGGATAAATGATTGATGTCCCAGCTCCTCGATTCATAGATAGAAAAGACTGTCTGCCTTGTTTTTACTTTTTAACACTTTATGTGCTCCAGTCTGACGTTGTCCTGGCTGTAGATGTGCCAAGAGCCATCATAGCTGGTGTACATGTCTGAAATAAGCGGCAATGCTGGTCGGATTGGCTTTGTAAATGATGCAGCTTTGTTAGAAAATGGTCTGGTCTATCAAGGGAAGCCAATACATTTCTATCAGGATTGGAGTGATGACATCATATTTCTTTACGTCCTCGTGAGATTTGCTGTGGAGTGTGGAATTGCCTTTAGGAGGACCAGTAGGGAATCACTGAGGCTGAGAAGCAGGGCTTTACCACCATCCAGATGTGAGAGTGCAAAGGCAGTTCCTATGTTGTTTTCTGGAATAAATGGCTTCAGTTTCTTTAGAAGAGCAAGGATGTACCAGTTTTTATTAACAATGTTTTCCTTGAGAGTCTGGTTGGAGCTTATGGTGAATTAAAGTGACTTGGCATAAGGTCAAAGTTGGAGTTCGAAGCCATCAAGATTCATGTAATTGGTTTAGGTTTATACTACTTCTTGCCTGTTGTTCTTCATAAATAACAGTCTTGGTGAGACTGAGTTTCATGTAAGCCCTGGGATCCAGGTATAGATGAGGGTCAAGCTGTGTTTGTGTCGTCGTAAGCAGAGGATACTTTTAAGAAGAGTGTTGTATCCTCAGCATATTGGTGAATTCAGATGTTGTTATTTATTTTATTTATTTATACGAAATTTATAACGCGCTCAGTTACCCATGAGCATCCCGGCGCGAGACAAACCAAAAAGGAAAGCAGGGCTTCACACATTACACTGGAAACAAGTGAGTCTTCAGAAGTTTCCTAAAGAGTAAGATCCTTATCCTTATGTTATCAGTGAGGAGAGTCCCAAGGGGCTCTATATAGAAGTGAAGATGGCAAGGGGCAGTGTGGAGCCCTAGGAGATTTTGCAGGTGATAGGAATCTTAGGTATCTGGAGGTATGGGAGAAGAAAGAGGGAAAAATTATGGCAGCTATTTGTCATCCAATAAGAAGCCCCATCTTTGAAAAATAGGTAAGATCAAGGGATCCCAGCCAGAGTATATAAATGATGACATCAACAAAATAACTTAGAATGCATTAAGCACTATTTATTGTACGGTCTATATCAATGAACCATCCACACTTGTTGGCTTGTTTCAGGCTGCAGACTGTAACTAGCCTCCTAGAAGACCTGGATATATTCCAAGGAACTGAAGATAAAGAAGCTAAAAATTGAGTCATAGCAGCAGAGCACCAAAACCATATGATACACAAGGCTAGCATAGGCTAACTGAGTGAAGGGACTGAGGTTAAATAAGTAAGTGAAAAAATGACAAATTATAGGGACACAGAAATGGGCCTGAACTAGGTCACCACAGTACTGAGGCTTTACAAGAACAAAATCATCGTGAGACATTGGACTCCTTATGCACGGTACAACCTCTGCTGTTGATGCCCTGGAAGTGCATTGCATGACATATGGCCTGCAGACCTAGCATTGCCCCTTGACCCTCACCAGCAGCCATAGGTTGGTCCTCCAGAGCTACCACTTTTACTTTCAATACAACTGTTTTCATCTATATAAAAGATGGGAGTGTGTGGGTGAATCATATGCAACAGACACACTGAAACCTCCTCATCTTTTGTCAAGCATGTGCATCCTGCTTGCATGGGATATCCTACAGGAGATTGAGGAATGGGTGGAGGACCAGACCATGAGAGTAGTTATCTAATTCGTCTTTGAAAAATAGGTAAGATCAAGGGACCCCAGGTATAGATGAGGGTCAAGCTGTGTTTGTGTCGTCGTAAGCAGAGGATACTTTTAAGATGAGTGTTGTATCCTCAGCATATTGGTGAATTCAGATGTTGTTATCAGTAAGGCGAGTCCCAAGGGGCTCTATATAGAAGTGAAGATGACAAGGGGCAGTGTGGAGCCCTAGGAGATTTTGCAGGTGATAGCAATCTTAGGTATGGGAGAAGAAAGAGGGAAAAATTATGGCAGCTATTTGTCATCCAATAAGAAGCCCCATCTTTGAAAAATAGGTAAGATCAAGGGACCCCGGCCAGAGTATATAAATGATGACATCAACAAAATAACTAAGAATTCATTAAGCACTATTTATTGTAATAGACACACTGAAACCTCCTCATCTTTGTCAAGCATGTGCATCCTGCTTGCATGGGATATCCTACAGGAGATTGATGAATGGGTGGAGGACCAGACCATGAGAGTAGTTGTCTAATTCGTGAACCTATGAAATACATTCTTGGGTATGATGCTAGAATGTTGTTCTCAGCATATTATCTGAAATAACTATTGTTTCCTTAAAATTCATTAAAGCAATATCACACTGTTGGAGTTTATAATAGAAAATATACATCGATAGGATGATATTTTGTAAATAATATGAAGGACACAATATTTCTGCGTATGATATTCTGACAGCACATTCTAGAGGTCAAATATACAGATGCACTTATTTGTGAACTTCTACATTACCAAAAAAACCTTTTTCTGGACTTTTCTCTCAAATACTTATTGGGTCTCTTTGAGCTTGCTTCAATTGAAATAAATATATGCCTCCTTTAGAAGGTAACACGTGTTTGTTTATTGGCCATAAGGCTTAATGTTGAATTTTTTCTAAGTCCCATTTGTATGTTCAAATGTTGTGTGGCATCTATTTGTTGCTTGAATAATATGTTGATATTTTCATTTTTATATAATCGATTATGTGATGTTATGTATAGAAAGGCTTTTTTTCATCCACATCACATTTTGAGGTCATTTATCGGGACTTCATTTATTAGTACAAAAGTTTTGTCTTTAAGAACAGTTTCAATTCCTAATGTTTTGTTATCCTCTACAATCTTAAATGGGAAATATACACATTTCCACCTAATCCTTGAAGTAGTTCTTTTATGTAAAAGATTGTCTTAGTATTTAACCAAATAATTACTTGAAATTGATGGACAGTATGTAATAAAATAGCTTTAGGTGTGTGGTCAAGATGACAGCAAATACCAGCATTCTCATGCAGCTCTGCTGCCTGACAGGCCTAGAAGATGGCCCCTTTGACAAACTGCATGGGTCACATCCAGAATTTACCAGGGTCACCACTGTGAGAGGTGGCAGTCTCCTCTAGTTGACAGCGGGAGCGAGGATTGCCCCTTTTCCATTGACCGGGCCGAGACTGCAAAATTACACTCACCATTCAACCAGAGTTGTAGAGACTGGTTCTGGCACCATGGGCACTGCATGCCTGCCAGCGGAGGGACATCCACCGTTGACCTCAATCCACCTCCAGCACCTTGGTCCGGCACACCAGAGCGATCTCCCCATGGCCCGGGAGAACAGTGAAAGGTGGGTCCTTCCAGCCCATGGGCCTTGGCCTGCTTTGGGTTCGGCGGTGATATGAACAGGGTTGGAGACCAAGCAGACACTGCTGAATTAAGTGGACCCTGATGGGACGCCACATTGGCCTACTCATCCCCCTCTCTTGGGTTGCCCTGCATGGTGGACGCCAGTGTATCGGACCATTGACTACTCAACTCATCCGCAGCTGTCCCGCTGTAAGAGACTGGACTATACCCACAGAGCCAGTCAGTCATCAATCTCCATCAGTGGCGGTTTCTGAATGAGGGCGCTGGAACTCCGCCCCCTTTACTTTAACCACCACACATTCAGCAATTGTAAACGTGAAAACAAAGTATTTATCTATCTGATTAAACAAAAAAAAACTTGCACCTCTTGCTTGGGGCCGGGGCTTGCTTTCTGTTATGATGAGTCATGTGACACACTGACAGAGATGCCTCGATGTCATGCGGATGAATTAGATTCCCAATGGACTTGCCCTGAGCCAATAGTATTTGCTGAGCCGACAAGCTCACAGTCCTGAGGTATTTGTGGTCATCACCTCAGCAAAGACAATGCCTCCAGTACCACTCTCTACTTCCTAATGACGTGAGAGTAAAGTTAGCCCCAGGCGCTTTAGGCTGAAGCCCTGTAGTGCCAGGGGCTTCTCATCGTCACTGTGACGAGTGGGGAAATGGTGTGGTTGAGGCTGCAGGCAGGAAGCTGAAAAGTTGATTCTGCGCAGGGCACACTAGTTTCTCTTCTGCACTAGACACGGGCCTGCTACTTGTATCAGGCCTGTGTCTAGTGTGAATGCCATGATATGCAGCTCCGGTGTCTGCCAGGAAGTGAGGATGAAGCAGGCAAGTGGATGCGCACCTTCAGGAGCATGTTGAAATCAACAGCGTCAGCCTCCCTGATCGGACTGTTTATCAGCAAGATCAGAAATAGAACAGTGACAGAAACAGACAGCTCGTCGAGTTACAGGAAGATAGTTCAGCGACTCAACAGGCAAGAAAAAGTGTGCATATCTTCTTTTGCGTCTGAATTTCTTGTACTGTGTATGCACACCCTTATTGGTGCATCCACACTGCTGCCCACGCAAGAAATAGGGGCTCAGAGGATGGCTACTGTTGGCTCTTTGCCTCTTTTCTTCCCCACCTGGTCACTGTGGTACGATCAGCAAGCGCATTCACCTCTTTATTCTCTAAACCAGGGAGCTTAAAAGTCCGACTGGGTCTCTTGTTTTAAGTCACTGTAGAAAGTTAAAGACTTGAGGGGCCAGTCATCACGTATTATTAAAGCACAGAAATATGCAGGCTACACCAAATTCACACAAGCATTAATTAAATGTCTGAAAATAATGCATTACAGGACTGATAAATATAACCCATTTCATTCTTGCTGCACCTTTTAAAATTATTTAAAACACTTTAGGACAACTTGTAAGATGCCAATGTGGGCATATTTCAGTGTCTGCAGACTTGATTTTCAGAGAACGTATTGCTCATTGTCATTACGAATGAACATTTGCATGTCTTTGGGGTCAGGGTATACCGGAGTGCTTTACAATTTACTAATTGAACGCTAAAAACTGGGATACTTTTCAGTTTAAATTGAGACTAATAATATCATCTGTACTTGCAGAAATGTTATGGCAAAGAAAGATATGTGGCTGAACTGACCAAACAAGGGCTAAAATGTCTGGAGAGATGTATTGTTCACATTCTTAGTTTTCTTTCTATGTAGTTTGTAGCCTGACAACTGGCATCTAACATCTACCCAAATTATGCTGCCTGTTCCATTGGAAATAGAGCATTGGCCATAACTCCATGTGCACCATGCTTCTAGAGCTGCATACTGGTGTGTATACAGCTGTCAATTCCATAGCTATGCTTCTGGATGGCTTCCGCACACCCACGGGGTGCTGCCGGAGTTGTGCACATCAGTGCACGCCTGGCCCCCTAGAGCTCCTGACAGGCCTACCTACTCCTATGCATATTCAGCATTCTAAGATTTGTACAACTAGGAACCATTTCCAGAGCTGTGTTCCACAGTTCCCTGAAGCCATTTCAATACTAGGCTGCACATTTCTCCGTCCTTTGAGAGCATTTCCACTGTTCTCCCACTGAAGTGCTTTGTACATTGAACCATTTTAAGGAATGGATTAATAGATCAATTAGGTGGACAGGAGATCTGTTTATGCTCCTGTACAGCTTCTGGGGCATCTCCAGGGCTGTGTGATTTTGTATACTCCAAAGTCCCATCTAGAGCAGTCTGCAAAATTGTTGCTGCACAAAGTACATCTCATTTAATTTAGTTTTTGCCTTTTAAATGTTCTTGAAGCAGTTTCTTCCTTCATTGGTCCCGCACCAAACACATTCTCTTACAGTGCTGTGTGTACTCAGAGGGCCAGTTAAGTCTGTTGAAGCAGCGCTTGCTACACGATTGCCTTTCATGGCCCAGGTTTTTTGTTTTCATTGCTTTATTTTTCTATCTTTTACATTTTTAACTAAAGAGTAATGTATGGATTGTAAATATGATATTACTTGATTTTTCAATCTGCGTTATCATTGCAAGGTGAGCCTAGCAGTGTAGCACTTGTGAAGGGCATCTTTTCAATGTCACTCTAAAAATTATTTTATTTTGCACAGGTGCAAAAGGGATTTCAAAGGAAACCTTTAAACCTTCCTCCTCCAGGATCATCCTCCAAATAATGGTTCACTGTTTGGCGCTCGTATCAATAATCTTTCCTCTTTCCTTCCAACTAAGGGTATATATGGCAGGAGCAGTCCTGCTACTCTATCAGAGTGAGTCAGATCTGCAAATCAAGTGTGTTGACATCCAAGATTGGGTCTGATAGTGAGTCATTTCAGTATTGGATTGGGAGAACCAGTGGTCTTATTTTTCTCCAAGAGATACCGCCAGAACATTGCATTAGAAAAACTAGCCTCCACCTCGACCTGTGTCAGGTAAATAGAAGCTCCTGTGACCTCTCAAGATGGGCCTACTTGAGTAGTTAATTTTAGTAACAATGTGCCATGCAGAATTGGTGGGAGGTGCGCTCATCCCATGACCACCTGGGAAGGTGGTCTTCACTTCATGGTGCCTCAGGATGGTCCTCATAGAAAACTTGCTTGGAAATATTCTACAGTCTGTGGTACACAAGGTAGAGACGCTTGCTCCATTGAGTCACCAGGTTATCCCTTCACTCCTGTGTTCCCAAAGGTGAAGCCCCTTCTAGAATGAGTGTTGAAGTGGATAATGCAATCTATGGTGCCCAAGTGTGCTTTGATGGTTGAACACCCAGTTAATGGAACCTTCTAGAAGATGATTTTGGTTGTACACTACCTTCCGTTTTATCTGAGTTTTCTTTAAAAATAATGGCAGGCTGGATTCCTCTTCCTACCTTCCCTTTTAGAATATGTGGTACTGTAGAGTGTACACTTCATTTCACGATGATCCAATGTGAACTGCTCCCTCAATGGTTCTCCAGGTTGGCCTCACAGAATAGGTATCTAGAGAGACCTTACACTCCGAAGCATCCTCTTAGACCAGGTTTTGGGATAGACAGTGAGCTCTCAGCTTTATTAGTGGAACTCCTGGAGTAGGTGCTTAGGTAAAAATCGCTGTCATCATTGTTCCTCAATGAGTGCCTAGCTGTGTGGGTCCCAAGGGTGGGATGGCACCGTGCTCTATGGAGTCTCTGCAAGTGTTTTTTTTTTTTTTTGTAAAACAATGCCCCCCTGATTCCGTATATAGTTCCTAGGACAGGGTAATTATGAAGAATTTAAAACTTCCTAGGCAACCAAATTCCCAACAAGAGTTAGGTAGGATGTATAGCTGAAGAATAATCAAGAGCCTCAATGTATGGACTATGGACAAATATCTAACTTTGATGAGAATTAGTTTTATTCACAAATTTATTTGTGTTCCACATAAAAATGACAAAATAATTCACAATGAATAAAAACAAGGATATAAAGTGCTAAAATACATGTGAACCATGCAAGTCATACAATTTCAATACATAATTAAAAACCATCACAATGTGAAAGCATTTGCAAAAATAAAAATTCTAAAGCAATTGTAACATACAAATATTCATCACTACACATTTAATATCGTACAATTTCACGACATTTGCCCATAAGCCACTAAAGCAAACCAAAAATGCAAATATTCATAATTATATAGCGTTTCGTCGTCAGTCTCTACGCGCGTTTCGGCGGAGGTCCGCCTTCTTCAGGAGTTTCACTTGTCAAGTCTATTCAGGATGTTATTTAAAGTGTTCCAATCAAAGGAGTAGTCTGCCACATCAATTGGAATCACTGCGATATAAGTGTTGCTAGTTTAGTGATACGGTCCAATGTACTGTAGGTTTAATTTTCTTTCTTTTCACGTTCTAAAGAAAGGGTAAATCATGAATCCACATTTCTTGCGAGGTATAAATATCAGTTGTATCTTGTATCTTTTAAGAGCGGGGTGAGACAAGGATATATGTCGCCGCTGTATATACTGAATAGATGCCGCGGTCTATTTAGATGAACATGCCCGTTTGGATGTGTGATTAACGGTCTGTCATGCCGCGTTGTATTATTTCTTTCGAGTGTTTGCAGAATGGGTGGCTTGGCAAACACAATTTCAAGAGGGTTCCAAGGTGGCTAATGGGATGTCAATCCTACCAGGAGCATCTTACTGGTGTCAGCACAGAAACTGCTCTCCTTGTGATTTCATGTTGCTTTTCTAGAATGGGCGATAGTGTGGAGCGTGCAATTCTTGAAGTTGCAGAGCAGGCTTACTAAAATAGGTGTCTGGGTGAACACTCATCTTCACTGTGTTCCAGGGTGTCTGCAGTGAACAGGTCCCAATAAATACCATCTTCCTTGGTGCAACATGAGTTGTCTTTGACAGGTGAAAGTATTGTGCATACCACAGCATCACTCATTGTTGGCTGCCTTTTTGCAGAGACAGCAGCACTCATTGTTGGCCCCCTTTTTGCAGAGACAGTTTACAATTACTTTATGAACTTTCTTGCTTTCTCAAATGTTCTTGAAAATGCACCATTTGCCCACTTGTTTTTCAAAGGTTTACCTGGAGTAGAAACCCCCAGGACTCACCTTATGGCAGTGTGGCTTGCTCGCTCGCCAGAGGGAACTCATCCCAAACCTTAACGCCTCACCACTTTCAAATGTCACCAGCCGCCACTGCCAATCAGGAGGCATAAACAGCAGTACAAACTTTGTTGCCACCCAATTCAATTTGTCGATGTACGCCAGCCCTGCCCCATATCATTTATTTCAATGGTGCTGTGCATGAGACGCCTGGGCTGCAGCATAAGCGCCCCACATAAAAGTTAACCATTGCTGCTTCTACCGGCCACGCCTATCATATGGACATCACTCTCCTCGAGTGTGCCTCAAGGGCGAGCGGTAGCCCTCGCCCCGGCCAGCACCTGCGCACGAGGTTTTGTCTCGCTCCGACGCTCCTCAGTTCTTTCCTTAAAAAACATCAGAATCTGTCTTGCAAGTTGCATTTAGCACGAAGCAGAGAGCACAGCACTTTATTTTTATTAAAGCTGCTTCCTTGTGTACATTCTCTCGGACGCTTGTAGGGCAACGCCCCTTTCGTCCGTTATAACCAGCCGCCGCTGCCTCCAAGTGAAGAGCTGATATTAACCGATAAAAGCCAGAGTAAGGTGGAATCCCCTTCATGAACTGTGTTTCCAGCACATTGGTGAAGGCGTTGCTCGGCTGAGATCCATTGTTGGTTTTGCAAACTCCATAGGACATCATTGGCTGCCTCAAAAGATTTCGTTTTTTTGAGTAGGAGTCAAGTGATAGGGTCCTCATGTAGTGCCTGGAAGAAGGCCCCACCCCAAGGCTCTCCATGACCCGACCCCTTCCAATTCCCCCTCTTTGGCTGACGTTGAAGTGACAAGCTCAAAGCCCTGACCCCCTTCAGAGCCCCCCCACCAAATGTCATACACCTCTTTCATACGGTGAAAGGTTTCTGAAGCGTGACAGGTCTATCTCTGTCTTTACTGCAGAAAGTCAGGACATGTCCTGTGTAATTGCCTGATACTCTTGGGAAATGGCAATGCTAGTTATGAAAAACAACCAACGGATGGGGACAGAAAATTTACAAGTAGTTACCAACAAGAAGGCAACATTTCCGATGAAAAGGGAATTAGTGATTTTGGAAGAATCTATCAGGATCATAGTACTGATTAATTGTGGGACCTCTGTGTGGTTTATGGAATTTAGCTTTCAAAGGAAGCCTCAAATCCATGTATGAAAGAAAATCAGAGGTGTCGAAGTCAAGTCAAGTGTATTTGACAGTTTGTCCCTACCTCCAGGAGATTTTACCATGGAATCTCATCTACTAGTTCATGGTCCCTACAACAGCCCATTTGAAGACTCTATCATTTGATTAAATGAAATCACCTTCTTTTTTAGCAATTCTTGTGACTCCTTGGTTCCACCACCAAAATCCATACATGAATTGGGCAGCAAAAGGCAACAGAACAGGGCCATTCAATCCAGAACCCCAGGAGAACCATGCCATATTTTTTAGGCATCCTTAGCTGGAGCTCTGTGCTCTTCAGCTGGAGTACAAGGCCCTCTTTTGTTTGTTTTTAAGAGCACATTTTCTAGGCTGAAAAATGTTAAAAGAAGGATTCAAAGACAGGTTGGTTTTATTAAAAAAAATATATATATGTCTCATTTTTCACCCACAAAATATAACAATAAACACTATGTAAAAAGAGTCACAGACATGTTTTAATTACAATTTTCAAAAACGTTTTTATAATAATAAATATGAATAAACAATGGCATTGTGCAAAGTATTGAAATATACATTTGGATGAAAATCTGGGGGATTTTGGGAGAAAGATTATAGAACTTCTTTAGATATAGTGATTTGCTCACCACTTGATAAAGCCAATAGGCTCACTTTTAATAATTCATTGTTGTGACTCTTTGACAAAGTCTGTAAGTCTGCCTGATTATGCTAGGTCCTTTGAGATCAACCACACACTGTGCATTCCAGAAGGCCAAGTGTGGTGTACAGTTGGATGCTCTCAGTCTAGACCTTGAGGCCAACCCCACACTGCAAATGGGGTGTTGGAAGCCCATTAGGTGTTGGCCGCAGGCCAGTCCCTGCCGCCAACTCTTCACCCATGAATGGTGGGGAATTGGCTTTGCCCATGTGTTAGAAGGTGGTTCTAACACTATGAGCCGCCCGGATTTTTCCCTTTTTGAGCACCTAATTGTTGAGCTTTTACTGTCGGGGAGCCTCATAATATGTGACTCACCCACAGTGAACTCATAATGAAGGAGACTGCATGGAGATTTTACTGGTGTACCCCTGGCTTGACTAGGCCGCTGCGCAGCAGCTGGAGTATGGGACACCGGGCTAGTTACATGCAGACATGGGTGTACATGCGTGTGCATACGTGTAGGGGCTGCGCAGGGGAGATTCCTAGCGAGCGCAGTCCAGGAGCAGCTACCGAGTGAATGGTGAGTCAGGACTTATGCAGTTGGGTTTCAGAGACACTGGACGACTCCATTTTGAACAAACCCAGAGGTTGGACAAGAAGGAGGGAGCAGGGGCAGGGAAGTCATGTGTCGCTGTTTAATAGGACACACAGAGGCTTCCTGCCAGCCCCCTACTCAACTTTTAAAAAGTACTTACACAGGAAGAGAAGCTCTCTCTGGGGTGTGGTCTGCGGAGGCAAAAGGTGCTGGAGCTTGGCAATGGGCAGTTGGAAGGAGCTACCCCCTGACTGCCCCCCAGGGCCCTAACAGCGCCAGAAGAAGATCCCAGGTAAGCATGGGCGTAAAATCCGCTCCGCTCGCGGATTTTTCGGATTTTCGGCAAATTCGCAATCTGCGAACTCTCGCGAATTTGTCGAAAATCCGTGAATCCGCTCGCGGCGGATTTTTTGCTTGGTTGCGGCGCGCGGCGTGGTGCACGGCGTTCACTTTCCGTCATTTAGCGTTTGCCGAGTTGTTTTTCTTTGCGCCATTTTAGATCTTGCTGCGTGTTCCCGCGGGAGTTTAGCGCCCGCGAATACGTACTCGCGGCTTGCCACCTTGCACAGCACACCTCGCGAGAGTTCGCAATTGCGAACACGTAGTTGCGGCGGAAAGGAACAATCTCGCACTTGCGAAATAGAGATTTTGCAATTTCGCACAAGAAAATCACCAGCAAACAGGATAAACCTTCAGAAAATTATGATTTTTATCAGAATCACTCCTCAGGTTGACATTTGCATGGCCTTTTTTTTTGCAAGGAGTCCATTTTGGGGGGGGGGGAGGAAGGAAGTGCCCCACAGTCTCCAACTTCCTGTTCCTGTCCAGCAGGCTCCTCCCAGTGCTTTGTCCATCTCCTGGTCACTTTCATTTGGATCTGGAGCTGGAAGGATTACTTTTTGTGGGTGCTGCTGGATATTTGGATTTGAGGCCTTTTTGACTGTCTTTGGATCACTTTTGGATTAGAAATCAACTTTCACAAGTAAGTTTGTTTGGGGCATTACAGTTGCTGCAAGTAAAATTTTGGAACTTTTTCAGAACATTAAATAAATTATATTGTGGGTAGCCACAGTATCCAGTAGGACCAGGGTTGGTTAGGGGTGCATGATACAAATGTTTTGTTGAATTTAAACACCATTGAGGCCATGGATGGGCTGGGATTGTGCTGATTTTTGTCGTTTTTTTGGGCCTGCTGGTGGGGCCCTTTGCCCAGGGGTGGTGAGTGTTGCATGGGCCTAGTCTTTCTGTGGGGTGTCTTCTTGAATTTAAACATAATTGAGGCCATGGATGGGCTGGGATTGTGCTGATTTTATTGTTTTTTGTCGTTTTTGGGGGGGTGCTGGTGTGGCCTTTTGCCCAGGGGTGGTGGTGCATGGACTGAGTGTGCCTGTGGTGTGGTCTCACTCTCTTTAATGTAAACATCATGGATGGCATTGGATTGTGGTGATTTCTGGCTGTTTTTCTGTTTTTTGGGGGTGTACTGTTGATGTGGACTGGCCATGTGGGTGGTGGTGGTGGCCATCTTGAGTGCTGGCTGGTACAGGCAACATGTGCTTGGGGTGTAAGGGAGGGGCCATTTTGAGGAGAGGCAGTGTCTGAGGCCTGCACTTATTTTGCCTACTTTTCATCCATTATGCCCAGGGGTAGTGAGTGTGCATGGGCCTAGTGTTTCTGAGGGGTGTCTTCTTGAATTTAAACACCATTGAGGCCATGGATGGGCTGGGATTGTGCTGATTTTATTGTTTTTGTCGTTTTTTTGGGCCTGCTGGTGGGGCCCTTTGGCCAGGGGTGGTGAGTGTTGCATGGGCCTAGTCTTTCTGTGGGGTGTCTTCTTGAATTTAAACATAATTGAGGCCATGGATGGGCTAGGATTGTGCTGATTTTATTGTTTTTTGTCGTTTTTGGGGGGGTGCTGGTGTGGCCTTTTGCCCAGGGGTGGTGGTGCATGGACTGAGTGTGCCTGTGGTGTGGTCTCACTCTCTTTAATGTAAACATCATGGATGGCATTGGATTGTGGTGATTTCTGGCTGTTTTTCTGTTTTTTGGGGGTGTACTGTTGATGTGGACTGGCCATGTGGGTGGTGGTGGTGGCCATCTTGAGTGCTGGCTGGTACAGGCAACATGTGCTTGGGGTGTAAGGGGCCATTTTGAGGAGAGGCAGTGTCTGAGGCCTGCACTTATTTTGCCTACTTTTCATCCATTATGCCCAGGGGTAGTGAGTGTGCATGGGCCTAGTGTTTCTGAGGGGTGTCTTCTTGAATTTAAACACCATTGAGGCCATGGATGGGCTGGGATTGTGCTGATTTTATTGTTTTTTGTCGTTTTTGGGGGGGTGCTGGTGTGGCCTTTTGCCCAGGGGTGGTGGTGCATGGACTGAGTGTGCCTGTGGTGTGGTCTCACTCTCTTTAATGTAAACATCATGGATGGCATTGGATTGTGGTGATTTCTGGCTGTTTATCTGTTTTTTGGGGGTGTACTGTTGATGTGGACTGGCCATGTGGGTGGTGGTGGTGGCCATCTTGAGTGCTGGCTGGTACAGGCAACATGTGCTTGGGGTGTAAGGGAGGGGCCATTTTGAGGACAGGCAGTGTCTGAGGCCTGCACTTATTTTGCCTACTTTTCATCCATTATGCCCAGGGGTAGTGAGTGTGCATGGGCCTAGTGTTTCTGAGGGGTGTCTTCTTGAATTTAAACACCATTGAGGCCATGGATGGGCTGGGATTGTGCTGATTTTATTGTTTTTGTCGTTTTTGGGGGGGTGCTGGTGTGGCCTTTTGCCCAGGGGTGGTGGTGCATGGACTGAGTGTGCCTGTGGTGTGGTCTCACTCTCTTTAATGTAAACATCATGGATGGCATTGGATTGTGGTGATTTCTGGCTGTTTTTCTGTTTTTTGGGGGTGTACTGTTGATGTGGACTGGCCATGTGGGTGGTGGTGGTGGCCATCTTGAGTGCTGGCTGGTACAGGCAACATGTGCTTGGGGTGTAAGGGAGGGGCCATTTTGAGGAGAGGCAGTGTCTGAGGCCTGCACTTATTTTGCCTACTTTTCATCCATTATGCCCAGGGGTAGTGAGTGTGCATGGGCCTAGTGTTTCTGAGGGGTGTCTTCTTGAATTTAAACACCATTGAGGCCATGGATGGGCTGGGATTGTGCTGATTTTATTGTTTTTTGTCGTTTTTTTGGGCCTGCTGGTGGGGCCCTTTGGCCAGGGGTGGTGAGTGTTGCATGGGCCTAGTCTTTCTGTGGTGTGTCTTCTTGAATTTAAACATAATTGAGGCCATGGATGGGCTGGGATTGTGCTGATTTTATTGTTTTTTGTCGTTTTTTGGGGGGTGCTGGTGTGGCCTTTTGCCCAGGGGTGGTGGTGCATGGACTGAGTGTGCCTGTGGTGTGGTCTCACTCTCTTTAATGTAAACATCATGGATGGCATTGGATTGTGGTGATTTCTGGCTGTTTTTCTGTTTTTTGGGGGTGTACTGTTGATGTGGACTGGCCATGTGGGTGGTGGTGGTGGCCATCTTGAGTGCTGGCTGGTACAGGCAACATGTGCTTGGGGTGTAAGGGGCCATTTTGAGGAGAGGCAGTGTCTGAGGCCTGCACTTATTTTGCCTACTTTTCATCCATTATGCCCAGGGGTAGTGACTGAGTGTTGCATACTTGCATGTCCCACTCCCTAGTCTTTCTGTGGGGTGTCTTCAATGTAAACATCATGGATGGCATGGGATTGTGCTCATTTTTCTGTGCTTTGTCGATTTTTTGGGGTGTATAACTGAACTGATGTTCCTCTGTCTTCCATTGCTTTTAGGTGCACAAAAAGACTCAAGAGAACCACCAGTGCCAGGAAGAAGTCCTGCAGCGGTGTGTGTGTGCAGCATAACGTCACGCGACGTCACGTCTGGACACAGAACCCTCTGCAACTCGTGCAACTGCTGCCGTGCTGACCTGCTCTGAAGAAGATGGCCCCCAAAAAAGTAACCCGTAGCTCCTCTAGCAAGAAAGGTGCCAGTAAGGAGCAGAAGAAGCAAGTTACCAAGGACACTGGTGTGCTGCCCGCCCCTTTTTTTGGGAGTAAAAAAAAAAGTATGCCTGCAGCAGCAGCAGCGGGATCTGCTGGGGACCAAGCTGGCAGCAGCACCCCCGCTCCATTGGGCTCAGTGCCACTACCACCACCACGCCAACTTAAGTCCAAGCCCTTGAGTGCTGCAGAGGCAGCCAGTATAGTTGTTCAATCACCATCGACCAGTGATGTTGGCTCATCGCAAGAAAGCAGCAGCAATGTCCCTCAATCAACACAGGTTGTTGTAGCTCATCTGACGAGTGTTGAACAACCACAGCCGCAACAACAATCACATGTGCAAGTACAAGCCCAAGTACATGTGGAAGGAGAGGCAGCGCAAGGAGATGCGCAAGCAGAGGTGCATGGAGGGTCACAACAAGTGCCCACAATAGTTGTTTCTCCCGAAGTAGGGGCACATCAGGAAATCGACAATCAAGGCGAGGTATCATTTGAGGAAGCCACTCCTCCTGATGATCCTTCATTGTCTTCCACACCCCTAGCAAGGAAGAGATCAAGGGTGGTGTCTACATCTTCTTCAAGCACACCTCCTTCTGATGATACGGATCAAACTTGGGAACCAGCACCACAGCCGTCTGAGAGTGAGGCACACCATGATCCGACAAAGGTAGTTAAGCGTAAAAGGAAGCTCGTCCAAAGTCTCAGAGTTATGGAGTGTGATGAGTCTCAACAAGAAGTGGCGGATACTGCTGCTGATGAAGACTCTGCCAACGACGACCCAGTCATCATAAAGGTCACTGCAGCCCCAGCGGGCATGCAGCAAACAGACATTTTGACCCTAGCCCGAAGAGCTGCTGAGTGTGATGATGATGATAATGTTGTCGATGAGGAGGCAGTGGAAACACCACAATCATTGGAGTTAAGTAGTACACCAACTCGTCCCGCTTCCATATTTCTTTCTGGCAAGAAGAGACCTCCGTCAACCTCGACCTTAATTAGTGGCGGTGAAAGTGCAAAACGTACAAAAGTTGGGCAATCCAGCTCCTCCACTTCATCTGGCATTAGCTTCATGACCACCACCACCAGTATCGCCGCCTCCTCCATGTCCCACAGACACTTCAAGTCCCCAGTTTGGGACTTCTTTACTGTTTGTCCAAAAAATCCAAAGTTTGCCATTTGTACCATTTGTAAGCAAGCAGTTAGTCGTGGTAAGCCAGGTACCAACTATGGTACCGGAGGCCAGAGAGGTCATCTTAGGAGACAGCACACTGTCAAATGGTTTGCGCACCTAGATGCGATCAAGAAAGGCCAAATTCAAGGAAACGTTGATGTTTCATCTGATGATGACGAGCAGGAAGAAGACGTGTCAAACACTTCCCTTACACCCAGTACCCCTGTCAGCAGCACACCCAATGTGAGGCACACTAAGAGTGTTGGAGCGAGTGAGACACCAACGCACAAAAGTTCACCAGCGAGCAAAATTGGGTCAACGAAGTCATTATCAGCCCGTAAATGCTTGGTCCAGGGCAACATTAGAACAATGCTTACTTCAGACGTGCCATATGAACGCAACCACCCACTGACGCGTCTGTATAACACTAAGCTGGCTAAAATGCTAGCTGTGGACCTTCTACCTTTTTCTTTTGTAGAAGCGGTAGGTTTTCTTGAATTAGTGGCAACGCTCTGCCCTAAATGGAAGGTTCCGAGCCGGTTCTATTTTGCCAGAGTTGCGGTTCCAGCACTACATGAAGATGTGCTGGAGGCGATTGGGGCAGCTTTGCAGAAGAGTGCTGTTCACACAATACATCTGACAACAGACATGTGGACCAGTGGCGCAGGCGCTGATTACATGTGCATCACTGCACACTGGGTCTCTTTTTCAGGTGTTAAAGCAAAGCTAAACGCAGGTGTTGACCCGGACAAAGTTTTCAAAGCTGCTCGGAAACATGCAACACTAGCCATGTTTGGCTTGGAGAAAAGTCACACAGCAGAAAACCTTTTGGAAGAGTTTGACAAAAAGGTCTTGAACATGCTATCCCCCCTAAAACGCAAGATTGGTTATGTTTCCACGGATAATGGCGCCAATGTAGTTAAGGCCATGTTGCAGGGTCACTATTTTAGAGTGCCGTGTTTGGCGCACTGTATCAACCTGGTAGTTCAAAAATTCTTGAGTGATAAAGGCAGTACAGCGTTCGAGGTAATGGCCACCTGCCGCAAAATGTGCAACCATTTCAGCCATTCTTTTAAGGCCCGGAAGCATCTGAGGAGACTGCTACTTCAACGTGGAATGCCAGTGAAAGCACTCATCCAGGAGGTGGCAACACGTTGGAACTCAACCTTCTACATGCTTGAGCGTCTGTATGAGCAGTATACGGTACTCGATCACTATTTCTTAACAGAGGGTACATCTCAGAAGGAGGACCTGCGGATGAGTGCGGCGCAATGGGACATAGTTAAAAGCCTGACAGACATGCTTCGTCCTTTTGAGTTCTTCACGCGTGCAGTCAGCCAGGAGGACTGTAATTTGGGAAAAGCTATCCCATTGTTGTGCATGCTGGAGCACCAACTGATGGCGGTGTCTTCTGAGTTTGAAAAAGATGAAAAAAAAAAGACCATTTTATTTTGTCTCAGAAATTATTAGAGCGCCTACGTGGTGATGAACGTCTTAAAATGATCAACTCAGAACAGCATTACATTTGTGCTACTATTCTGGATCCACGCTACAAAAAGGCGCTGGAAGACGAAGCATTCTTTCCTTTTGCTGATGCAGATGTTCAAAAGTACAAACATTGGTTAGCCTGGTCAGCCAAGAGGTTTGAAAAAGAACGGCAGGTTATTGAAGGAGAAGCCAGTACATCAGCATCAGCATCAGCAGGCCATCCCCAGTCACAAGAATCCACTTCTGCACCTGTGGCTGAAGTGACCTCTCAGCCGTTAAAGACACCGGCAACTGGATCATCTGCACCACACACAACAAAAACAGTGGCTGCTGTAGAGGATTGGCTAAGTTTGCTTGGGTATGGTTCTCGAAAAAAAGTCACAGGCACAGCAAAAAGTAAGCTAAGTGGAGGAACCGCTGATGACCTTGAGTCGATGGTGCAGGACTATCTGAATGACTCAACAGAGGTCTTTCTTAATGAGGAGCCATTGCAGTATTGGCATGGCAAAAAACAATTGTGGCCACAGCTCTCCAACCTGGCTATAAACTATTTGTCTTGCCCACTCGCAAGTGTGTCTTCTGAACGTGTTTTCAGTGCTGCTGGTGGCATTGTAACTCCCAAACGGAGCCGCCTCTCGCCCAAAAATGTGGAGCGGCTGACAATGATCAAGATGAATCAGCACCTCATACCACCAGATTACAAAGTACGAGAAAGCACGCCGCATGAAGACGAGGAGGACGGCAACGTAGATGAGGGGATTTTTTCTCTGTTCGGTGGCACTGACCTCATCCAGCCTGAATTCGCAGAGTATGATGACGAAATCTTGTTCTTATTCCCTGACACCGAGCCCTGAAAATGAGACAATCAATCAAGAACTTTCTTTTTCGTCCTTATTCACTTTTATTCCTGTGTGCTTTGTGTCTCTCTTTCTTTGTTTTGCACAGTTAATTTAATTCAAACTTTAATCACCTAATCCCAAAAACAAGACCATCATCAGAACTGTCTTCACTTGTTTGCTTATTGATTTGAAGGTGCCGCAGTCTACATTCCTCAGGTTCACAAGTTCTGAAGAACATGCTCCTCTATCCTCCTCCTCCAGACTGCGATTTCCCTCCAAGCAGAGTGCTGGATTACGCCCAATGAAGAAAGACTCAGCACTTGTGGGGGTGTTGTACTTCTTTGCGGGTGAGTTGACGGATTTGGGCCCATTGCTGTGAAGCTCTAATAATGGACAAAAGTGTTTTGGACCAAATATGAGGTGGAAATTTCTTGCCGTTTTTGCTGACTTGCTTGACTTTGAGGTGCTCTTTGGCGGGGTTCCGGGTGTTTGTGGGTAATTTTTGTTGTCTGTCGAAGCACTGCTGCAAGCCTGCGACAGTCTAATCTTGATTGCATTTGCTTTTCAGGAAATCCGTGGTGGAAAACAGGAGTTATGATGATTGATGATGATGATGATGACCTAGCTGCACAGCGCCGCGTTTGGACCGAAGGCCGAGAGACATTGTAAGTATGAGATTTAGCTTTTTTCGCTGTTTGGGGGTGTTGTCGGGTGTTTTTTTGCGGGTGGGTTGGCGGGTCTTGCCTGGGGCATTCCTGGGAAGGTCTAATACCGGATAGAAGTGTTTTGGACAAAATCCATAAGGAACAGCCTTTTTTTTGCTATTTCTTCTGACATCTTGCTCAATGTAGCGTTTTGGGGGGCTTCCTGCTGTTCGTGGGTGGGTTGCGGCCGGGGTCTCTGTCGAAGCACTGGTGCGACAGTCTAATCTTGATTGCATTTGCTTTTCAGGAAATCCGTGGTGGAAAACAGGAGTTATGATGATTGATGATGATGATGATGACCTAGCTGCACAGCGCCGCGTTTGGACCGAAGGCCGAGAGACATTGTAAGTATGAGATTTAGCTTTTTCGCTGTTTGGGGGTGTTGTCGGGTGTTTTTTTGCGGGTGGGTTGGCGGGTCTTGCCTGGGGCATTCCTGGGAAGGTCTAATACCGGATAGAAGTTTGTTGGACAAAATCCATAAGGAAACACCAGTTTTGGCACTTTTTGTAAGTTAGGGTTCGTTAGGGTTAGCCCTAGCAGCAGGATTGCATGTGTTTCGGGGGGTTCTATTGCAACGCAGTTCTGTTGTTGTAGAGCACTGTTGGAGCGATGCTGGCTATGGATACTTTTGCTTGCTTGCAAGTGGTTTGAATACAATCCACGGTCTGTATTTGGGCCTACTGTTACTTTCAAAGTACGTTTTGTAACCATTTTTCTGCTAGGCATCGTTTTTGGAGATCTGATTGGGGTTCTTCTACATTTTTGCGACTGGCTTTAGTAAGGGTCTTGGTGGGAGCATTGCTGGGAAGGTCAAATTTTGTTCTAAAACACAGTAGTACACCTACCTTGAGGGGAAAGATCCGCTATAATATTTTGGCCATACTTATTGATCCTTAAAAAGGTGACTCAGACAGAGCACGCAATTTCAAAAATATTGTACTGTCTATTAGGGAAATCAAAGTGTCACTTTTTGAACCACACAGCGTACATACCTTTTATTTATTTATCAGTGGTATTGTAATAGCACTTCCTGTTTTCCGTTCAATAATTACAGGCCGGGTTTCAGTCAACATCCGCCAGGCAGGCAGTGGACAGGGTGTCTTCTGTCAGTGGTCACCACATTGATGGACGAAGCGTCAGCTGGAATGGAGGAGTGCCGCCAATAAGAGGAATTGTTTGCTGCATGCAACTTACTTACCAAATTCAACAGGACAACTCCAACAACATACGCAATACAGATACAGTATCCATTGTTGTCTTTTATTCTATGAGTGTGACTGCATGTGCTTACCTTTAGTTTGTAACCAAAGATTGTCTGTATCTTCAATTATTGTTTGTCCATGCTCTGCTTTTTTTTTCTTCTCTCAACAAAACCTACCCAAAAAGAAACCCCCATTCCCATCCATTTTACAAACCCTAACCCTCTTCCCCCGGGCTGTGTTGTTTTGCTTGATGTCTGACTAAAATGACATCAATAATTCCACACACTTGCTGGGGAGGATAAGGTCATAGCAACAGGCTGGTGAAGGAATACGAGGATATCTTCTAGACTTACTCAGCTTCAGTACTATATCTTCTAGTAGTAGTAGCCAATGTCAAATAAATTCAACGCAAGTACTAGTTATACTTGCAAGCAAATACTTTACCATTTGTTAGGCTACATTATGGCACTGTTCTAGTGTACTGTCACCTGCTATTTTCTCGATCGTACCGTAACCGTTGTAATGCTACAGTAAGGAGGACAAACAAGGTTTCGTTTTCTTTTTTTCCATAGGCATGCAACTGCCACTGTGTCACACCACTAGTACCACCGCAATGAGGAAATGTCACCCGCCCAGGATTGACAACGTTAATCCCCATTTCACCTGGAGCCAGCCCTGGGCCTAGCCCTAATTTCTAACACAAATTACAGGTAAGATAAGCGTTTGGTGGGAGGTAGTATAATGGAGTATTATTTCGGAGTAGACAAGAGATTGACGGTTGTACTACTAAAGTCCTACGACTGTTCAGGAAAACAAAGTTACTGTTACACCCCCGCCCCCCACCCACCAGACTGAAAAGCAGTAAAAAACAGGTATGGTCAGCTAAAGTTTAAAAATATATTTATTTAGCCCTAACAAAATAATCTCCCTCACCCACCCTAACCCCAACGATTGTCTCTGAAACGTCCCAAAACGATCCCAACTCCCAAATCCCACCCCCCAAAAGTCTATAAAAAAAGGGCAAGGGACACTCCACTACTGGAGGGTGCTGGTGCTGGTGCATGATGCGGCATGGGCATCATACTCCTTGCGGAGGGTGGCAAGCTCGGAGCGGAGGCCCTTAACCAAGTTCTTATACTTCAGGACCTCCTGCTCCAGGTTGGACATGCGGACTCGTAGGCGGCGTTGGCGGTCCTTGCAGCTCCTGTGGGGGGCAGCTGGTATTTCGGTTGCTTGGCGGTGGCGGTCATCTTTCTTAGCCCGGCTCGGTCCTGCTGGCTTAGTCACGGAGGAGGATGCAGTGGTCACAGTCGAGGATGTCGTTGTTGCCCCGCTCGACTGCGTGTCCTCCTCCTCCTCCAGGGCCACCAGCCGCCGATATTCGGCGACAGTGGCCTCCAGCCTCCGTTGCCGGGCCAATCTAGCCTGCTCCTTCCTTGTTGTTGATTTGGAAGGAGCAACTATATGAAGAAAGAAAGACATAGTCTGTAACCAATGCTCCTTATTAATAACACAAAGTGATTGAGCCGAAAGTTGGGTCACAGAGTACAAGTAGCAAATTGAAAGCACAGTACATAACTATTGAGGACAGTATCTATGTAACCTCCCACTTCTGCATCCTTGCTCTAACATTAGTGGTAGTTTAATGAACAAATTCTACGACAACTATGGACTTCCATTACAGTCGACTATGACAGTACACCAGTCTTATTCTTCTTCTTCTCTCTTGTTTAGGGAAATTGTTACGTTATCTTATGCAAGCCGGCAGAATGACATGGACAGCACAGTGAACTTGCACCCGAGAAAAAAAGTTGCACACCATGATGAGTGAGACAGACTTGCGTTACTGTACCGGTCCAGTACATGCAGGTGGTGAAGCTATTACTTTTCTATTACGGGTGGCACTGAGAATACTCTGTTACAAGGGCTACTGCTTAATTAATTTACCTTTCACCCTACAGTGCAAATGAGTACTAGAAAAGGAAAATGAAGAAGCTAACTAATTTGATTATCTATCACTTCAAATGGGACGTATTTGATGACATATGAGATGACTTTAGGTGCTTTGCTTAATATTGAGTGAACAGTGATACACCCACACATGAATGACGTACTACAAGTAAACTAAAGTTATTAAGAGAGGTACGGAGTGTCCACCGTAATAACCAGATATATGCTGTGATTGCAAACGCAATACAAAGTACTGCTACTATTCATGGTAGTATTGGACACATTTACAATTTCTTTTCCTTGCCTTCCCTGCACTGGAACGGACGTGCGGGTGCGGTGGTACATGCTCTTCAAGGTAACACTTACTTCACCTGGCGACCATCTACTCTCTCTAGATACACATGTGCTATCTAAGACTCAGAGAATACCATGCTCCGGGCATCCATTCAGTAAAAGTATACGCACACATACAGTTTCTGTTTCACCCACCCAGGCTGCTGTCCTTCCACCCATCCTTGCTTCATCATTGACCCAGCCATGCACCATACCATATTCTTTCCTTCCCAGCCACCTCGGGGGCCAAGCAAACACATATCGTTCTTCTTTGCCAGCCATCATACAAGTTCGCGTCCCACTTACTTACACCCTTCTTTCGCTTTTCGTTCATCCCATCCATCACGTTCGTCTAAGAACTTATTGGGATTCTTCTCACCAAAAACTTCACAGCTAAGTCGAAGTACATTTCGAGGAGGCTACTACCTGGTTGATTTGTAATTGTAATACACCCGTGCAGAAAGCACACTATGCAGTCTTCAATCTCAATAAGTAAGGAATATATAGCTTACCTGTTTCCGCCACCACCGTTTGAACCCCCACAGGACCGTCCGCCGGCTCTTGCACCGCCTCCTCCCCAGAGTCCTCCGAGTCCTCGCCCAACACAGCCACCTCCGCGCTGGCCCCGTCACCAGATGTTACACCTACGAAGTACATTTAAGAATGTTAGAATACACCACTCACTACTATATAATATTTGGTCTAGGAGAAATGTTAAAAAAACAGAATACAATGTAATAATTTGTGACTGTCTACTCCATAGTAAAAATGTCCCATTTTCCAGGGAAGGCTGTTGTCTTGCTGCACTTTTATGCACAACTGATGAATGCTTGCTTTTGATTTTTAACACGCACCACTTTTTCTCCTAACAGACAGAAGCTTGACTCCTAAGAACACGACCAGGATCAAGTTCAAACCAGGTGAGAGCTCGGCTCGACCACAAGAAATGTGTCCAATTTATCGTAAGCACTAACCACTTTTCCATTTTCAGTTAAATAGTTTTATGACAAAGTAGATTTTAATAAATGTGTTTACTTTTAATAAAGCTTTTAAACTTAAATAGACTCTGTGGTTTTTGTTCCTCCAGACTAGAGTGGATGAGCTAAAGGTTTTGGAATTTTTGCAAGCATGAGTGCCTCTGACACTTCTTGACTGTGCTGTGACTCCGTACTACTCTCTTGTCCTGCGTACGATAATCTAGAGATCATTGGGGATCTATAATCGGTGACTTCGGGAGCTGAATGACTCTGCCACACTATCTAGTCAGTAAGGAGACAGTGCATAGAGGTATTGCTGAATATAATGGGAGTCCAATGGAATTGCCAAATGTCCAATCTTAGTTAGCTACACAGACAGACTAATAAGAATAGTCTAGTAATACCACAGGGAGTCATATTCGAGGCAGGATAAGAATTTATATCCAGTCTACAAGAAGATCAAAGACGATTTAGAAAAAATCGAATGAGGAACGCTAGGAAAAAATAGGTACTGTTTATTAAAATGTAAACTTACTGGGGCCAGCAAAGGAGCCCTCGCCTGCCCGATCCTGGCCTGCATCCTCAGCACCCTCCTCCTGTGTCCTCTTGCCCTTGGGGGGAGCTGATGTACAACATGAAAGAAAGAAAAACCAGAAAACATGAATGAGATTTTTCAACCAAATCAAACATTTCAAAAGAACAATAACAAAATATTTTGGAAAAATAGCAAATAGATAGACAACTATTCCACGGGATCTATCTCATGTGGTATACTGCGTTATTCGTATTGCCTGATTTGCGGAACGTTGACTTAGAAAGTTCCTATGTAACTCAATAAACAGACTACTAAAGAGGTTTGCCTAGGCCTGGCACTGCAGGCAGCAGTGCGCAGCACGCGAAGTGACAGACAAAGTCCATCCTGCTTGCAGATCAGTGAATACTCAAACTATCAATCCACCCGCCACCACCGCCACTATTTCTTCTTATAGCCATGTGTCTAAAGGAAGGACTGGACTTCAGTCTGTTGGGGCTGATTTAGAAGTCCCTTGCAGAAGTTGCAGCTCATTTTCCTCCATTGTTGCGTGCCTTTTGTGACGCAGCGGCAGAACAAAAGACTCGCCATGGTGTTGGTGCGGCGTATATATTAAAAAAAACACATATGGGCATATGGGCGATGCATCACGTTGTAAAGCCCTGCGCCATCAGGGGGCGTTCCGGCGCAAGGGAGGGCGTACCTGCGCAGGAACGAATCCTAAAAGTGGCTGAGGGAAATCGACAAGATGTCAATCAGTCACTTTTAGGACAATGATGCATGACTCAAACCCTGCGCGCTTGAAGCCGACGTACGGCTTGATGCAGCATTGGGGAGATAGGGTACCCCAGAGCATTGCTGGAGCTGCGCCATCGTTGGCACGCAACTCCAGCAATGCGCTGCCTTTACGGCACAGATGCGTAAGGCTTCTGTGACGTTTTGGGCCAATGGGTGGTGGTGGCATGGCACACAATTACTGCCGCATCCCTGCTACTTTGCAGGGATGCGCCGGTAATTGAAAATATGACCCTTACTGTCTAGCATTACGCAGTTCTTATCTTTACACTACACTCATACATAATTTCTCAGGCCAATGAAATGCTTCTGAACACAACATACAAAACAAAGAAGCATAGTAGCAAGCAAGGCTACTGAGAAGGAGAGCAGTGCACCTGAAATGCATAGAAGATTTTGAAATATAATTTACCTCAATGTAATCGGCAGCATTATTGCTCTTGGTAAAGAACAAAGATTTGCAAATAACAGAGCAGGATAAAACAGAGTAGTAAATGTACTACTACTACTACTCACCAAGCCCGGGGACCTCTACGCCGAGCGCGTCCAGCAAGTCCCGCTCCCGGTCCATGACATCGGTCCAGCGGTGGGTGGCCTGGTTATATGTGCGCCGGACCCCAGAGATCTTGTACATGGCCCGGCACACCTTCTCCCACCGCTTGCGACGCTCCCGGATGCCATAGCCAGTCGCGATCTTGCCGCCTCCCAGGATCGTCTTGGGGAGGCGGCGCTGGACGTGGAAGATCAGTGCCGCCACTTCCTCCGCGCTGAAGATCTCCCTCGGGACCACTTGCTCCCCCCTTAAACGCCCGCACGGGAGCCGGGCACGGGGTGCGGGACCCTTCCCCTTCTCAGGGTGCTTCCCGGCTCCCTTTACCATGGTCTGGGCAGAAATAGAGTTAAATGATAAACAAGAAATAGAATAGTGAAGAAGAAAAGAAAAGAGTTTAAAAAAGTAGTTTAAAAGTAACTAAAAGCTGCAGAAAACACAAAAATATAGAGCTAGAAAAATAGAGGGATAGATAATAAGTAAAATTAGATCAAAAAAACTTCAAACAAGCAAAGGATGGCAGAGATTGAGAGAGGATAGAGAAAGCATGCCCAGAACCATAGCAATGAATGAGAAACAAGATGGCCGCGCCCGTTCAGGACCGCGTGGGTAAGTTCGTGCGAGATTTTCCTTGCGAGTACGCGCGAAATTGTACTAGCGAGCAGCACACTTTGCGAGATTACACATAGCGGCCGGAAACGGAATTACGTCACGCCAACAAGATGGCCGCGCCCGTGTACGACCGATAGGGTAACTTGGCAAACGTATAGCTAGAAGCGCCTCGCGAACACGCGCAAGATCACGCGAACATACACGTCGCACAAAAAACAATTTTGTATTCGCACGTATTCGCGGCTTCCGAAATCGATCTCGCACGGATTCGAGCCCCAAAAAACGCGCGAAATTGCAGAAAAAAACGATTTTAGCTAAACTGAAAGCAATGAGCAGGTGCAAAAGTTCAAACTTAACATTAGTAACATTCAAGGTAGTGCTTCCTGAGGGGCCCCTCCAGAGTTTGCAACTATTCTATGACCCTGCTATGACCCAAACAGCAGGCTCATAGAATAGCTACAAGTAGACCATAAAGGTCCTGTGAAAAAAAATTTCACTGCAACAAAAAGCAAATTACAGATAAGGAAGGAAGCAGGTGCCAGCCAGACTGGAAGTTTCAAAATTACTGACACATTAATGACCCACAAATTAATTGATGGCAGTTGAAGAAGGGCAGGTGTGCTTGCTTTTTTCAACCACCATAATCTACAGTGATAAATAAACCTAATGGGTGGCAGTGAGGATGTACCAGAGGGTGGCATGGGTGTCCCAGAGGGTGGCAGTGGTGAAACAGAGGGTGCTGTGAACCTGTGATGATAAACCAGACGTAGAAACAACATAGTCGCGGCCGTTGCGAGCCGAAAAGTAAGTTCGCAATTGCGAACTTGTCCCAAAATCGGCGCGAACGCGCGCCAACACAAAAAACGGGAAAATCCGCAAATCCGCTAGAGTTCGCGGATCTTCGCGGATTGCGAATCCGTAAATCCGCAAGTTCGCGTACGCGAGATCCGCTAGATCCGCCCATGCTTAATCCCAGGACCGGTGCGCAGAAGCAGTGGCCTCTGCGCAAGGAGAAGAGTGGTGCAGGAGGGGAGCCAGGTGAAAGGCTGGTGCAGGGAGCCAGAGAAGACCGCTTCCTGCAGAATGCACCCTCTTGGAGGCCTGGAGGGCGAAGGAGAGTACTCCCAGTGGCTGAGGGGTGCCACCAGGAGCCAGAAGATGAAAAAATGGGACAGATCGGACCCCCAGGGGCTGAGATATAGCCCCCGGAAGGTAGGCGACCGTTGACCCCTAAGAAGACCAACGACAAAGCGCGTGGGGCTCCGCCGCCGGTCGCAGAGATGCCCCCGGGGTGGGTCAGGTCCTGGGGTCTGCCCCCCAAAGAAGTAAAGCTGGGGTGTGCCGTCACGCACCCCGTGAAGATGCCCCCGCGGGGTGCCAGGAGCCCACCCTGGCCCCCGCTGAATCTTGCATCGGGGAGCGCCATCGCGCTCCCCATGAAGAAATAGAGGAGGGGCCCGGGAGCCCAACTCCGGGCCCCGTGTGAGGAGGCAGGGGCAGGAGGCGCCGTCATCCCCCCCGCCAAGAAGATGGGAGGAGGGGCCCGGACCCCTTCTCTGGGCCCCACAGGAGATGGGGGGAGCGCCGTCGCATCCCCCAAAGGTGTCGAGGTGCCCGGGACCCCATCCCCGGGCCCCAAAGTCAGGAAGAAGGAGGGGGGAGAGCCGCTGCACTCCCCCGAGGCCAGCGGGAGCCACGCTGGTCTCCGTGTCTGCCCGCCAGAACGGGCAGACGAGAACTGAAGGGCCGGCTCCCACGGTCGCACACCAGGGTGCGGGCCGAGCGGGGAGCCGGCAGGGGCAGCCAAGGGTGGGCTCCCTGGACCGCCCTCCAATGTGGAAAGCCTGTGGGGGTCCCGGGTGGGACCGGGGCCCCAGACAAGGAGGAGAGGGGCCAGGGGCCCAGGTGGGACCGGGCCCCAGACCAAAGCACGGAGCGGCCGGGGGTGGGCTCCCCGCGCCGCATCCCCTTACCTGGGGGTCCGGTTGGGACCGGGCCCCTCAACGGGGCCTGAAGATGCGGCGAAGCCGCAGCGGGTCAGCGCAGCTCTCCCCAGCACAGCGGGAGCACCGCTCATCAAGTATTCACGAATAGGAGAAAAATCGCCCCATAGTGCCTTGCCAGGCGTTTGGAAGCCTACTGTTCTGGTGCGTGGTGGCCCCCCAGAGGGGGGTCACCCTCAATGATGAAAAGGTGCTGGGGGGAGCTGCTGGAGAAGCGCAGTCTCCCCCCCAGCATGAAGAGATAAGTCACCCTAGGTGTCCTGGGGATTTGAAAAGAATAACCCCTCCAGGGCACAACCTGCATTTAACACCTTCTGGGCAGGAACCTTTGTTCTTCAGATGAGGGTGTTGGGAATGTCTGGAGAAGGGCATCCCCTGGAGGTGAAGGGGTGTAATTGGACTTAAATTCATTTATTAATGGTTATTTTCTTTTGAAGGGACTGATGTTTAAGGTGATGTTATAAGCAAAGTGGATTTAAGTGGCTAGACACTCCTGCTTGGGTGTCTGACTGTATTTACTTAATCCTGCGATCATCTGTGATGCCTTTAGGGGCTGTAATTGCAATGCATTTTTAATGATATCCACATGTTATTGTTATTGTTATTGTTATTGTTATTGTTATTGTTACCTTGAGTTTATATAGCGCCAAATCACCGGCAGGTCTCTAGGCGCTCAGACAGATGGAAAACTCCAGCAACGACTTAATGCGTGATACAGGCCACTACAAAGGTAAGATTTTACATCGCACCCAAAGCTTTTCTAAACAACAATGTTTTCAGCGACTTCCTAAAACGCTAGAGATTTCCTTCTCTACGTAGGGCTTCTGGTAGCTTATTCCATAACTGAGGGACCTGGACTGAGAAGGATCTCCCTCCATTGGTTACCAGCTTGTAACGGGGACAGGCCAGTAACTGAGTATCGGAGGACCTAAGTGTTCGCTTGGGGTTATACACCTCCAGGTGATCTTTGATATAAGCAGGTGCTTGCCCATAAATTGCCTTATGAGCCGTACATAGGCTTTTAAACTCTACCCTCTCTTTTATAGGGAGCCAATGTAGGCTGTGCAATAGAGGGGAAGCATGGGTCCTCCTAGGGAGCCTAAAGATTAATCGCGCCGCGTCGTTCATAACGACCTGCAATCTATTGGTCAGGGTTTTGGGAAGACCTAAATAGAGGGCGTTCCCATAGTCCAGTCTTGAGATAATGGTTGCAACAACGACCGAACGGAGCATGGACGAAGAAAGAATGGGAACTAGCTTGCGCAGCTGTCTAATTAAGTTGGTACAGCTCCCTACAACAGAGGAAATCTGACTACCCATTGACAGTCGTGGTCAAGCTTGATGCCCAGGCTTTTCACATTTGCACATGGTTTCGGGGTAGGACCTAACTCCTGTGGCCAATATAGGTCACTCCAAGGTGATTTAGTAGTTGAAACTAGCAAAACCTCAGTTTTATCCGGATTTATTTTCAACAGATTTACAGTCATCCACCCGACCGTGTGTCTAAGGATATTCTGAGCATGGGTCTGCGCCGCAACTGTATTGTCAATGCTAAGTAACAGCTGGGTATCATCGGCGTAGTTAAATACTTTGCAGCCCATGTTAACCAAAGAATCAATCAATGGTTGCAGGTAGAGATTAAACAGTAATGGAGATAGTGCGGAGCCCTGCGGGACCCCGCACTCCAAAGTACCCACATCAGATGTACAGTCCTCCAATTGGATCGTCTGCGTCCTCCCCCATAGAAACGATTGAAGCCACTTGTAGGCCACGTCCCTAACCCCAAAAGCAGCCAATCTGTCCAGGAGCAGGGTATGTGTTGAGTACTATCATTCTAAAGTGTGCGAAACATGTATTCTTGCTGCTGCGCTTAGTTGAAGACCCCAGACTATTAGCCCTTTAGATGTAGAGGTGCCTACTGTATGGTCAGCAGGAGATGCTCAGTCAGGATCATGTGTCACCAAGGCAGGTGTAGCCTGTTTAATGCTTGTGGAGGTAATGGGGAGGGTCGCCACTGGGATGGTGCCAGTGCATAGGGCCCTCGCTCCAGGTTAAGACCAATTCACTGCATTGGGGGAAAGATGATGTGCATACATGGGAGTGATGGTACTAGACCCCACCCCCCCTGCGGGAGGGGTGGAGATGTTATGCAATGTCATAAGGTAATTCCATCAGCTGATGTATATCTGTAAATTGGTGTATAGTATTGAGAGGTGTGTGTGTTTAATAAATATACTCTTACTTTTATAAAGCAAAGTACTGACTGGACAATCAATTATTGAGGGTTATTTTTGCGCACCTGCAAAAGGCGATTTCTAGCCCACACCACCTCCCTTGAGTAAGCCTCAGACTTCTCCGCAACGCTACCCTCTGAGAGTCAGGCACTGGCCTAGGGTGTTTGGTTCCCAGTGAAGGACAAATGCGTCATGTTATTTGTGCAGGCCTCACAGATGCTGCCTCGTATTCCAACATTGGTGTCTAGCTACAGGAAACATAGTATCCCATTCTGGTGTGTATTTATAGCATTTGATAAGTCCAGATTAGCCACACATTACCTATGCAGTAATGAGCAAATGGAAGAGCGCAAGGCTCTGAGATATGTTCAAAGTTTTGGTTATGTGAACTAAAGGTATGGGAAAGGAAAGCCCCGGGCCCATATTTGTCATGTGAAGATATTATGGTTTAACTGTAAACTGTATTGATATGACCGCGTTATGTTGATTATCAATTGCTAGCAGGAAGGTGGTTTCCAGGAAATGATTACAAACAAAGGTTCTAAACAATATTGTACACCTTTGAACCCTAACACTACACGCACTACACCTGCATGAGGAGGGTGTCTCCTCAAGAGATATGGACAGCAACTGATACCTACATCACAGAGGGGGGTGTAGGGGTGGATTGGCCTTTATGGGGGTCAGGAGAAAAAGGTGTCCTGGGAGGTTCCTGCGCTTTTTAAGGGCAGGGAGGATTTCCACAGAAGGGGCCCCAGCTATCCTTCCCCCGCTGAAAGTTTCTTGCTATTGGCGAAGGCCAAAACCACTGGAAGGGTGGGGCAGGAGGTTTCTTCACCCCGGCTGGTAACCCCCCCAGGGGTTCCCATGGTGGGGGACCCCAACAAACCTTTCCCATGGTGGGAGGAGGGTGTGGTAGAGTTGAGTGTCCGGCAGGCCCCCCAGGTTAAACTGTGGGGAGGTGAGAAACACAGGGGTGGCCCCTGGTATTGGGTGGCCCCAAAGGAGGGTAGTTCTTGAGTGATGGTGTGTAGTGGTAGCCCCTAGGTACCCTAGGTGGGCAAGGTAACTGACCCAGTGGAGATATGAGTGGGGGTGCTATTCTCCCTAGTTTCCAGTTGAAGGGTTAGTTTCCAGTTGAAGGGTTAGTGGTGGACCAGGAGCATGGGGGTCTTCCCCCTTGCTCGAGGCAGGAGGTGGACTTCTGCAAGCTAGTACCACCCTGAACACAGGTGGGGCCTATCTTCAGTGAAGGGGCCCTGCTCTTCAGAAGGGGTGGTGCAGGCCATCCAGGGACCAAGGAGGTCCCTGGACGGTCTCCCAAGGCGCTGCCGGGAGAATGGGGAGAGCCATGAGAAGTGGGCCTGGGTCTAGCTAACTCGGGGCCCACAGGCTCTCTAAGGGTACTCCGGGAGGAGAGCGCGCCTCTCGGAGGGAAGGGTGCATAGGCCCTGTTCTCGCAGCGGAGAACAAGAAAGGGGTCTAGGTTCCCGGGGTACTTTCCGTGTGGAGCTACTGACGGGGGAATGAACTGTAGGGGGTCTGACAAGGCACCCTCAGTGTTTCTACCTAGCACTGCCAGTGTGGTAGTGAGACCGGTCTGAGATTCTATTTTTGGAGTCATGCTAGTGGTCAGAGGAGCTTTTCTGTGTGGGAAAAGCATGAGTGGCTGTGCTTTCTTTAGGGAAGCCAGTCAGTGAACATTTCAGCCACTATTCACATTTTAAACGAATAGAAACACTGAAATTCCCCAGTTATCTCTAGTAACTGTAACTTGTTCCCTAACCATCACCATGCACAGCTTACTATCCCCTATTTTCCATCACTCATGACATGTTCTATAACATAATTGAAAACATCACTGAGATATTTAAAATAATATAATGGATGAGGAGACTGTGCATGGTGGGGGCACGAGCTATAGTTACTTTAGGGCACGAGTTAGAGTTACTACAAATAACTATACCTGGTGAATTTCAGTAGTTTTTTAGTTTAAAACATTATGTTGTCACTGAAATTTTTACCTAACTATAACATGACTTCAACCTTTGTTTTTTTTAGTGAATGTATAAATAGATATGACCATGTGTCGGCTGAAGCGCATAATGTCAATGGAGTGGCGAATTGAATACAAAATTTGTGTTATGAGCAGTATTCAAGTGTCCGCATGAATCCTTACTTGGAGATTGTGTTTGCTGAGGCCTGGCAGTTTTTGCGATATATATATATATACATATATGTATATATACATATATATATATATATATATATATATATATATATATATATATATATATATATATATATATATATATATATATATATATATATATATATATAGGAGGGTTGTGAAATGGATTCAATTGTGCAATGAAGCAGAGCCTACTATAGGTAACACTGAGCAAGACATTTAAATATTATCAAAGCAGCACAGACTTTCATTACCAGCATGCAGCATTATGCTGTGATTAAAGGTGGACATTTGGAGATCACTTAGAGGTCACGTGCTGAAAATCCTTGTTTAAATTAAATTCCGCCCCATTACATGTCCAAATGCCTGTGACCAAGGGGACAGGAGCCCCGAAACGCGTAAGGCTACAGAAAACAACTATTTACATGAATAAATGCAGTTCTGCCCTGAAAATATTGCTGGTGTTGGAGTGCGCATTCATATCGAGGATGCTTTGTGTAACAATATGTATATATACAGATACAGATACCACACTTAAGGATGATCTACCTACCCACCCGCTTGTCACCTTCAGTAAAGCCAGATCTCTTGGGGATCACCTGGTGACGAGTCATTTAGAGAAACCTCTTCCGAAGAGCAATACCTTAAGGACTATGAGTGGGTTTTACCCTTGTGGTAAATGCAAGGCCTGCGCAGGAAGCAAGAGGGTGCTCTCTATTGAGGTGCCCGAAACTGGTAAGAAGTTGCGGATCAAGCAGTTTATTACTTGTAGTACATCCCTTGCAGTACATTGTCTGACCTGCCCATGTGGGCTCCGCTACATAGGGAGCACCATAAATATGCTAAAACTACGGATCCTGGAACATCTAAGGGCGATCGATAAAGCTGATCCCTCCTATCCAGTTGCCCGGCATTTTGCCGAGAAACATAATAGAGACCGTAGCAAGCTACAATATTTTGGCCTTGACACCATTAGACATAACGTGAGGGGAGGAGATAGCTTACGACGATTACGTAGGCTCGAATCACGCTATATCATAGATCTTTCCACAAAATGGCCTAAGGGTATGAATAGCGGAGAGGAGATGGTAGTTCATCTAGGCAAATGATGTAAGTGCTGTTTATAAGTCTCCGTATAGGACCGATTTATGTCTGTTGTACCTTTGTGGATCAACTGTATGAATTGAATACACTGTATATATTGTATGCACCCAAGACAATTGATAACCTAGATTGGAGAACTGTTGCCACACTGAATCTAGGCACATGAATGAGAACTTTGGTTTAAAGCAATTGTAATTATAACTTGTAGGTTCAAAGGGCTCTTTGATTCCTAATATGACTGTGCATTTTGATCAATTTATATATGGCTCATTGTCTTTTCCTTTGTTGACTTTTCTTAGTTTATACACGCTAACATAGATTCCTTCCTTTTACTATTTTGGTTACACATCCTTGTAAATGTACGAGCTGAACCCACCCCCAATGAGCTAGAGTAATTTTGGAGGACAATTGCCGATCCACGGCTCTATTTCTTAATGCATTTCTAGCATAGTGATGAATGTTACCTTCTCCACTATAACGCGTTGACCTATCTACAGGTTAGGTAATGTTTCATTACATCCATTATGAGTAGTGTACATGGTAGATTTTGACCATTACAAGATGGAGTCCGCAATTGTGGGGAAGAACGTAGTCCTCTGTCTATGCTTATCAAGGGGTGTACACTTTACAAAATTTGAATGTTTAACAAAATATAGGTACCTGGTTGGGTGTGTGCATTCACACACTGATGAAGGCAAATCGCCAAAACGCGTCTGTGGTGTAGCTAGCAAGTGAATATACTACTCCGTGTGAAGGAACCTCCAGAGTGCTGTCTTCTTTCCTGGGGATTGTTGCCGGGATTTGACGAGCGCAGTGTTTCGCGGCTTCCTTCGAGCCGCTGACAGCACCCGCCCACGAGTGCATGGGATTTCGAGGGAAAGGAGCGTTGGACCTTGTAGTCTCCTGTGCACCGTCTCAGCGCTATCAGGAGGATCTATAGGAGGACGGTCCACGCCCACCGCGTCCAGTACGAGAGGACGCCTGGAGGACGCCGGCTCACCTCGGGCTTCACCCGGAGAACACTCGGAACAACGCGGCGGGTGAGTGGACTGGCTTAAGATCTGTGTGCCTGTATTTCTCGTTTTATAACTTAACGAGTATAGCGGTCATTGGGACAGGGCGTCAGGGAAAGTTCACGGTCCACGGAGTTAACGCAAGCTACACCCATTTAATCAATGTGCCCGGATTCCACTCCTTAAACGGGCACTTCTCAACCGGTGCAATGTTTTCTGAAACTGAACGCCGCAATGCGGCGCAGGACATGTTCAAGCATCGTGACAGGCGGGAGGAAGTCACTGACAAAGCGCCATCAGCTGATCCACAAAAGATGAGAATAACAGAAATAATGGTGAAACTTGAAAAACTGCATGAACGCGAGACGCGCAAGTGGTGGGAGGCCACCAGCCTCACCAGTTACGTGGAAGTAAAAAGGGTGCCTCGCGGTCTCAGGGTCCATACCGTACCATCATACGAGAACCCTGACCCGCAGTTGCTAACTGACTGGGAGACGCATACAGCTGCGTATATGGAAGGTACACTCAAGATATTAATTAAATATGCCTGGAGTGACCGGGATAAAGCGCTGGAAGAGATTAAAACTTTGGAGGATATGCTGGAGAAGGAAACAGATAAAGAGCTTGTGCTACAACTTAGAACGCAGATGAAATCGCGCCTTACTAAGTATGAACAAAAAATTCGCACAAGAAAGCAAGAGAAATATGAAAGGGATGAGGAGGACTATATGCAAGGTCGCATATTAACATATGCCAAAAAATATGATGCCTCACGTTTAGCACTTCAATCCAGCACTGCCTCTTCAGTTGAAATCGTCACGTCAGAGTCTGACGTAACTGAGAACGAATCTGGCGATGAACATCAAAACGCAAGAACAGCGACGACATCGCGACAAAGAAAAAGCACTAATGTCCCCCATGATAGTGAGAAAAGCCCTTTTCATCAAGAATTCGATGTAATCAAACGAGCCTGGCTACGAGGCGGCAAAACAAAACCACCAGAGATGGTCCAACAACATACAAAAAAACAAGGCGGACAAGGAGATCAGGTGGTGGTAAGCGGCGGCGGAAGGGGCAGAGGCAGAGCGAAGCCCAACAACTGGGGCAATCGAACCCGCAGAAACAAAAAGTAAATCTCGATCAGGATATTGACAAGAGCCACAATCTAACGGTGGTCAACCTGACGGATAGAATTCTAACTGACTGCGAAAAGAATTTACTCAGCCTTGGTCTTACCTTTTGCCCCAATACCCCCCTAGAGTATACCCAAACTCGGATTGATCTCTTCCGATTTACACGTAAGCTCAAATTACACAAACATTTCAAGCTACGACCTCACCTGAAAGTCACTGGCGACATGGGCACAAGACTCACAGCCACGGATGCCCTAACGGGCAGAGAAATTGAAGCCCTCGAAACACTTGAGGAACTGCGGGAAGAAAAATCTGCACATGACCATCCAGTGACTACCAACAGAGCACAGAGAGCGCAGGCACTTGGAATTGAGCAAGATCGGGAAGAGAGTGGGTACAAACCCCCTACAACGTTCATCCCACAGATGCCTTGGGATGCAATTGACGCCTTTTCTGATGCTATGACCCAAGAACTAATGCAGTATAGAAAAGTCAACCACCCAATGAAACACAACATCACTGAACAACAGAAACTGGCCCTACACAATCTTATGGAGGATAACAACATCATAATCAAACCCTCGGACAAAGGGGGGAACGTGGTGTTGTTAACAAGAGACTACTACAGATATGAAGCACTACGCCAGCTTTCAAACACCAATTTTTACACCAAATGTACCAATGCTACATACCAGGACAGTATCCGGAGTTATGACAAACTAATAGGGAAATGGCATGAATGTAACATGTTGAGTAAGGACGAATTTCTCTTTCTCCGAAATAGCCAACCACTCACACCGACATTTTACCATCTACCCAAATTACATAAAGATAATGAACATCCATCAGGCCGCCCCATCGTGTCATCTATCGGCAGTCTAACTGAAAACATGTCTCGATTCATTGACAAGTTTTTATTTCCTTTGGTATTAACTTTATCCTCCTACGTCCAGGATACCAAGGATTTTCTGGACAAAATCCGGAACGTGACATGGGACGACGAATGCCAATTAATTGTGTTAGACATCACCAGTTTGTACACAGTAATAGAACACCAGCACGGCTTGGAAGCGATACAACATTTCCTGAACTCCCGACACTTGAGATTTACTCAACATAATACTATGATCCTCGAATTTATCGAGTTTTGTTTGGGTAACAACATTTTCTTGTTCGAGGATCAATTGTTCAGGCAGGTGTCTGGGACGGCGATGGGTACCTGCTTCGCTCCCAGCTATGCGAATCTTTTCGTTGGCTGGTGGGAGGAGCAGGTACACAGGAGCTGTATGGTGGATGGCTCAGAGGGTAGAACTGAGGGTTGGTTCAGGTACATCGATGACCTGTTCATCGTGTGGCGTGGCACATCCGAAACAGCACATGCCTACATCAAATTACTGAATGAGAATGATTACAATCTGCACTTTTCAGGAACAGTAAGTCCGGTGGCAGCGGAATATCTCGACCTAAAAGTGTTTTCGGAAAACTGTCAAATCCATACAGCCCTTCACAGAAAAACCACTGCAGGCAATTCTACACTTTTCGCCAGCAGCAGCCACCCCCGCAACTTATTAGGAGCATTCCCTATGCAGAGCTACTCCGCATTCGGAGAAACTGCTCGAGATCGGAAGATTTTGAAGTAGAGGCCACTAAATGCGTGAGTAGATTTGTTGCCAGAGGCTATGGAGAAGTTCTACTTAATGACACCTTAAAAAGAGTGAGGGCTATTCCAAGAGATTCCTTACTGACACCCAGATCTACTATGAGTAAGGACTCTAAGACATCAACTATTGACAGTGGAAAGTTCAGACTAATAACCCCTTTTTCCGCTGGAGCTGAAGATTTGAGGGCAATGCTCCGTAGAAATTGGCACATTCTCAAAACAGATACCACACTTAAGGATGATCTACCTACCCACCCGCTTGTCACCTTCAGTAAAGCCAGATCTCTTGGGGATCACCTGGTGACGAGTCATTTAGAGAAACCTCTTCCGAAGAGCAATACCTTAAGGACTATGAGTGGGTTTTACCCTTGTGGTAAATGCAAGGCCTGCGCAGGAAGCAAGAGGGTGCTCTCTATTGAGGTGCCCGAAACTGGTAAGAAGTTGCGGATCAAGCAGTTTATTACTTGTAGTACATCCCTTGCAGTATATTGTCTGACCTGCCCGTGGGGGCTCCGCTACATAGGGAGCACCATAAATATGCTAAAACTACGGATCCTGGAACATCTAAGGGCGATCGATAAAGCTGATCCCTCCTATCCAGTTGCCCGGCATTTTGCCGTGAAACATAAAAGAGACCGTAGCAAGCTACAATATTTTGGCCTTGACACCATTAGACATAACGTGAGGGGAGGAGATAGCTTACGACGATTACGTAGGCTCGAATCACGCTATATCATAGATCTTTCCACAAAATGGCCTAAGGGTATGAATAGCGGAGAGGAGATGGTAGTTCATCTAGGCAAATGATGTAAGTGCTGTTTATAAGTCTCCGTATAGGACCGATTTATGTCTGTTGTACCTTTGTGGATCAACTGTATGAATTGAATACACTGTATATATTGTATGCACCCAAGACAATTGATAACCTAGATTGGAGAACTGTTGCCACACTGAATCTAGGCACATGAATGAGAACTTTGGTTTAAAGCAATTGTAATTATAACTTGTAGGTTCAAAGGGCTCTTTGATTCCTAATATGACTGTGCATTTTGATCAATTTATATATGGCGCATTGTCTTTTCCTTTGTTGACTTTTCTTAGTTTATACACGCTAACATAGATTCCTTCCTTTTACTATTTTGGTTACACATCCTTGTAAATGTACGAGCTGAACCCACCCCCAATGAGCTAGAGTAATTTTGGAGGACAATTGCCGATCCACGGCTCTATTTCTTAATGCATTTCTAGCATAGTGATGAATTTTACCTTCTCCACTATAGCGCGTTGACCTATCTACAGGTTAGGTAATGTTTCATTACATTCATTATGAGTAGTGTACATGGTAGATTTTGACCATTACAAGATGGAGTCCGCAATTGTGGGGAAGAACTTAGTCCTCTGTCTATGCTTATCAAGGGGTGTACACTTTACAAAGTTTGAATGCTTAACAAAATATAGGTACCTGGTTGGGTGTGTGCATTCACACACTGATGAAGGCAAATCGCCGAAACGCGTCTGTGGTGTAGCTAGCAAGTGAATAAACTACTCCGTGTGAAGGAACCTCCCGAGTGCTGTCTTCTTTCCTGGGGATCGTTGCCGGGATTTGACGAGCGCAATATATATATATATATATATATATATTCACTGAGAAAAAATGTTACAGGGACATTATAGTTAGGTTGACTTTTCACTCGCACAAAAGCAGAGAAATTCTGCAGTTATAGTTAGCTGAGCTAACTATAACTCACTCCCCCGTTAATGCACTGCTTATGACCTCACATATTCACATATTACATCACTCATGACATGGTCAGTGACATCACTTATGACATCACTGGTGACATCTCAAACTCAAATGACCACACTAATGACATCATCCACATAATCTCTGGTGCACCTACTCACACCCCAATATAACCTTTCATATACCCACTCCAAATTTCAAACTACCATTCTCAAAACCATTGACACAACCATACCAGTATGTACACACCCACTCACTGATTCATAGGTCTACACACACACATCAACTAAGTCACCCATACAGCCACTCATACACCAACTCACTCACTAATACAACCCCTGATATATCCACTCATACACCCATACAGCCACTCACACATTGTCAGTAACCCATAGAGCTACTCCCACACTTACTTACTCACCTATAGAGTCAATCACACATCCACTTACTCACCTATAGAGTTGTAAACACACAAACTTACTTATTCATACAGATACTAACACACTCACTCACCTATAGACTAGTCACTGACACACGCACAAACTCAACCATACAGCTACTCTCACAATCACTCACTCACGCATACAGTCACAGAACTACTCTAACACTCACCTATACTGCCTTTCACATATGCAGTTGCTCACGCATATATCACCAACACATCCATTCACCCACTGACAGAGCCATATGCACACTCACTCACCCACACAACCCCTCAAAGATGCACTCACAAACCCATACAGCCACTGTCTCACCCTCTCACTCATGCATGTGGGTAGTCACACACCCTCTCACCCACCCAGACAGACACTCATATAACCATACAGGTACTCAGACAACCAATTAATAACCCATAAAGTCACTCATGTTTCTACTCACCAACCCATACAGCCACTTACACACCAACTGACAGATATAGACATTCACACAAACTAGTCACTCACCCATACATTCACTGAGACACATTTAATCACTCACTTATACAGTCAGTCACACACCCACTAAATCATCCATACAGGCACTCATAGACCCATTAATTCATTGATACACCTTTGTGTGTGTATATATTTAATCCTCATAAACTATTTAGAAATGCTCACAGTCACCGATGATGTCATCAGTGATGGAATCAGTGATGTAATGTGAAATATCGTCACTGATGTCATGAGTGATGTCACTGACCATGTCATTAGTGATGTAATATGCGAGGTCATAAACAGTGCATTGCGGAGGCGCAAGTTATAGTTAGCCCAGCTAACTGTAACTGCTGAATGTCTCTGGTTTTGTATGAGTAAAATGTCAGCCTAACTATAATGTCCCTGTAACCTTTGTTTTTTTCTGTGAATTTTTAAGGTTTTTATAAATGCTAATTCCTAACTATAATGTCCCTCTAACCTTTAGTTTTATCAGTGAATTTCTATGTAGTCACATTTACAGAATAGTGGAGAATGGGACAGGCATCTGACCAGCTCTCAGGAATTCGGCTGTGTAGGAATTACAGGAGATACCAGGAGGGCTTCTTTGCCCCCAAGATCCCTCTGGAGCCAAGGGGACTTCATCCCCCACCTAGTAGTGCACCAGGAGGCACATTTGTTGAGTGGTGTAGAATGGGGGCATGCCTCTGACAACCTCTCAGCAATCCTGCTATGTGGGACTCACTGGAGGCAACAGAAGAGGTAGTTGACTCTCAAGGACATCTTTGGGGGCCAACTACCCCTCCTATTACCTCCAGTAAGTCCCTTATAGCAGGATTTCTGAGATCTGATAGCAGGACATGCCCCCTTTCTCCACCACTCTGCATACGCGCCTCCTGCACACTACTAGCAGGGGGATGAAGCCCCACTGGCTATTGAAGGTCCTTTGGGGCCACCTACCCCTCCTGTTACCTCCAACAAGGCTCACACAGCTGGATTGCTGAGAGGTGGTCCAGGCCACGCTGCCTTTCTCCACCACTGCAAACATGCCTCCTGGCCCACTGGTGCTTGGGGGAAGAAGTCCACTATAGTCTTGAGGCCCTCAGGAGGCAAGGAGACGTTATCCCCCCATGAGCAATGTGCCGAGTGGAGCGTTTGCAAAGTGGTGGGGAAAGGGGCGTGGAGCTTACTGGAGACAAGGGGACTTCTTCCCCCAATCAGGAGAGTGCCAGGAGGAGCATTTGCAGGGTAGTGGAGAAATGTGGCAGGGGGCTTGCGCGAGTTGCATCTTTAAAGAAAAAGAACATTTAGGAAATGTCTGATCTTTTTTTAAATTCTTAATAAAAAAAAGGGAGTGGGCACATGGCCCCCCTCCCCAGGCCTATTTAAGCTCTGGGGACCCACTGCCCCAAGGCATGGCCAGTTCCTTGGTGACCATGGAGGAGCATCAAGGCCCTCCAGGTCCCTACCGCCTCACTGCCTCCTGTGGAAGCCGGCATTGTTTTTGGACAGAGGGAGATGCAAACATTATTTGAAGTGGACCATAGCAACCTGTAATGTCCAAGGGGTGGGCATCGCCAGACATTGCTGGAGCTGGCCCTGGGAGGTTGGCGGTCCCCAGGGCCATGGAGGGCTCCTGGAGGGGTCTCTCTCTCATCTTCCGTATAGCCAAGGAGGTAATGGTCCCCAAGGGGCTGCAATGGACCCCATCATTACTTCATCTGTGCCCCGGGGAGGTGGCGTTCCCCAGGGCTGCATGGGGGGGGGGGCCACAGGGCCGCCCGCTTTGTTTTTTTCTTTTAACTTAATGGTTGTGCCCCTGGGAGGTGGCAATCTGGCACAGTGGGGAGTGAGTAGGCCACCCACATTTGTAAGCAAACGTACCCTGGGTAGGTGGGGGTGGTCCCTGGTGCTGCGGGGACTAGCCAGCCCCATCATTTTTATTCTTACAGCCCCAGGGAGGTGGCGGTCCCCAGGGCATGGGGGTCCCGTGAAACTCCCCCTATATTGTTTTAATAGCCCTGGGGAGGTGGCAGGCCCCAGGCTGTATATATAATAATATAATATATATTAATCATATATATTAATCATATGCCCCTGGAACCAGGCCCACCCGGGGAATATTGCAAATTCACTGCAAATTATTTTTTTAAATGCCTTTATGCCGTGGCAGGGTCCCAGGGTGATCACAAACCATGGCTTGGGGTCAGTGTATTCCTACCCTGCCCCCTTTTTTATATTTTGACTTTATTGGGGGGGACTCAGCTTGAAACCGAGTCCCAAGATCGCTTCCAACTCTTCCTTGTTGAAGCGTTGGTAGTTAATCAGAGCAGTGCATTGCCCTGCCAGGCTCTCTTTGTTCATGAAGACTTTGTGACCAGAATATTACAATCATCTTACACTTACATTTCTCAAAAACTATTGGATGGATTTACAACAAATAGGCAATTGGCACTTCCTAGAAACAACATCTACCTCCCTGCCAAATTTGGTGTGACTCCGTTCAGTGGTTCGGGCTGTAGGTGTGGCTAAAGGTTCCCATGGGAATAAACATTACAAACGCAGCCTTATTTCACACCCCAAATTCTCAGTTCCCTCTGCATGGATCACCCCCAAACTTTCCATGACAACCAGAACCTACCTTGACACTTTTGTGAGAAAATTTCATGAAGCTTGGTCAAACGACGCCAAAGGTATAGCCAAGTCAAAAAATGCTTTTCCTATGGATACTAGGTCCTTACTATAACTACCTACTGGCAACTGTCAGTAGGTAATGTATATCTAAAATGTATTATACATAGATATCATTAAGTTACATTGATGTGGAGTTAGGTATGGAAAATGTACACATACTTTGTTGTCAGTATTTTGGTCCTTGATATTTTGATCACCAGATTGTGACCACTCAATAATGCATCCCCAATATTTCTGATCCACATTACAAAAAACACCTGAGCCATGCCTTAAAATGCTTGAAGAGAAGGAAATCTAGAGGAGACTCAATCAAATAACTACATATTGCAATCTATATCAATTCACACATTGGAAAGGATCATCATTTGATTCATAATTATATCACAAATACAGATATAATTAAATGATCCCAGTGTTTTATTGGAGCTGCAACCTCCAGAAGAAAAGTCGGATAACGGATTGCAAATTATTTTAACCTCTGAGTATTCAACACAATTCTTGCTATGAGGAGTAGAAAATGGTGAGATATTAATGTTTAGAATCAGAATCTTATCAATGTTTAATTTATCTGACATCACTTGACTTGCGTTGAGTCCTCTGTTTAATTTCATAACTGATACTTGTCAGTGTAGTAGTACATTTTGAGAGTTCATCTGCAAAACAAGAGATGTGGAAGCATCTGTTGTCATGCAGATTAGGTGAAATGTATTTGTTAGATTTAAGAAAACGTATATAGGATTCAATTACAAGAATGAGTGACAGGCAAGAGGACCCTTCTCGAGCACTTTTCACCATAGCGAAGGCACTAAGAAGGGCTTAACATCCATACCCTTGACAGTTGAGTTATACCCAAGCACTTTACTGATCAAATAAAGGCATTTGGCAAACCCAATATTTCCCTAATAACCCATATCTATCACGAACAGATCCTGTTGACAGTCTTCTCTGCATCTAGAAAAATCATAGATATTGGCTGTCATTTTATTGTCTGGTCATGTACTACCACATCTTGAATTGTGTGCTCTCTCATTTTAATTAGGTGGATACATTAGTGCTTTTTTGCCCAGATGTAAAATGAGGTCCTCGACAAAATCATTCAGTAAAAGTTTAATACAGATTTTTATCAACACTTAAAAGTAATCTTGAGCTATTGGATTCTTATTTAATGAGGTAATTTTGCTTCTTAGGAAATACAATGATATTGTCTTGTTGCCAGCTGCAGGTGTTACAAAGAAGTCCATGATCTTCTACAAAACCTAAGTAAGTAGGTTTTACAGAATTTGTTAAGTGATTATAAAAGTCTCCACGAATGCCCCTGCATGCAATAGGCTTTTAGATGTGGTGGTGGATTCTACGTCAAGTAATTCAGTGAAAAATGACCACTGGGCCCTATACTCTCAAATGTGTTGCTCATTGTTATCTATAAAGTCCAGGCACTATGTTTTAGTACCCCTTTTTTGTGGGTTTTTAAATCTTTTCCACGCCCCAATCACTTAGCTCTCCTTACTATTTAGCTTTTAAATGCAATGCCAAATTCTGCCACATGTCCTAACTTTGTAGATCATAACTTTCTTGCCTCTAGTGACATTTCTTTTTTTGCAACACGTTTTCGTGTATTTTTTATACATGAGTAAGCAGTATGCTTTAGATAAATCAACAGCCAAAGTTTTGGCTTTAGCATGTGGCAACCACACAATGAGAACTTTAATAGGTGCTGACTTCACAGAACACCGGAATAGTAATCAAAGAGAATGAATGTATTTCATCCAGCAACCAGATACTGCTCACAGTCACAAATAACAGATATGGTGACTTGCAAGGGTCAGCAGGCCACCATTCATGTGATAACTTTTTAACAGAAACCTTGATCTTAAAACAAGAAATGTCCAGATTCCTGAAAGGAAAAAAGGCTGTTATCAAATATTTTTTTTTTTCAGAAGTTTCTCTGAGAGTTGACAGTGGCTCCCTTGGACCACTGCCTACTCCTCCTGAAAGGCTTATCCCAATTCATTAATAGGTTAACTCCCCAAATTCGGAATGAGTGACTTTTTAATGGTTTGCAACCGGAATTACAATTTCAGGGGATTTATACACGTTACCAAATTGCAGTTTGGAAAGGACACCCACACCATGGGGCATATTACCAAGGCAGGCGAAATGAAATTATCGCCTCTTTTGCGGCCGTTTTCGCCCGCAAAGCGGCGATAATTTCATCGCCCTATTAGCAAGCTATCGCTAACATCAGTTAACAACAGCTTTTAGGTGATAGCGAGCGGTTTGGAGCCCGCTTTGCATGTCAGCGATATTTATCGCTAATGACATTCAAAGTGGCCGTACCCAACCTGTTAGCGACTGAAAGCAGTCGCTAACATCGCTATCGTCTATTATCAACGCAGGCGTAACGATTAAAATATTTGTGCTAAGCGCTAATATCGCCAAATTCTAATGCCTGCTCAGACCACTTCTTAGCCTCCATATCCAATGGAAGGTGGATATTCAGGTTAAGTCCCTATCAGCGATAATGCCTGAATATAGCTGAATTTCCAGCGATATTCACGCATTTTGCCGCTATCGCCGGATATTTTATCGGTTTGGAGATAAACGTTGCTAATAGCACGTTATCTCTGCGATAAAATCCGGTGATGCGCGGCGATAAAAAAAAAATCGCTAAGCCTATTTAGCGATAAATATCGCTAGTTGTTGGTAATATGCCCACATGTCCCTTCCAAATTGCGATTCTGGAAGCATTCAGAATGCCATTTTAGGAGTTGGTAAATGTTTACTAAAACGGATTTGCGCATAGAAAAATCAATTTTTATGTCCCAAAGACTAAGAGTTTGCGAATTGGTGTGTTTGAGACTACACAATAGGTTAGAACATCTGTCCCTTTTTTGGGTAGAGCAGTACCTAGGTTGTTCTCCCAAAAACGCCAACACTTTGTGCAAATTTTGTCATAAAGACATTCCTTAAATAGAGTTTGGTTAAATGCAAGGTCAAATATCCACTACATAGGATAGATTTTACTATATGGAACAAGGTCAGCATACAAGATTGGAAGTCTTAATAAATGATGTCTTAATAATAATGATTATCAGATGAAAGCCACGTAAGCAGGAGTATGTAGTTTGTGCTGTGGTGAAAAATATTTGCCAATAAATGTTTTATTTTGGTTAAAAAATAGTAAAACATCATAATAATGTTACATACATCACTTCAATTATGAAAAAACTGAAAATCAGCACTTGTTAATTTTCATTTATTCCATCTTCATACCAGTTATAGTTTTACAGCTCATAAAATAATTTTCATGGAATTTAATTAAATTACTTCATAAATGTAAACATTGGGAAGATTTAGGAAAAAAACATTGGTAAAAGTCAAACAGTTAAATAACATCCAAGAGTCCCCCTGGGCTTTTGAATGTCTTTGTTTAATACATGTCAAAGTTAAAGAAGTCTGTTTGATGTACTTCTTATGCCTATGTTGATATCATCAAATATTACAAATTGAGGTTCCCATGCCATCGTTTGCATCGCTATATTTTTTCAGTCTTAGTTCATCATGCATGGTTGCAAAAACTGCACCTGTTGTGATATTTTGCTGATTGTGAGATAGTTTTACAATAATATCTCAATCCCTAAATCAAATTTTGTGAATCAGCCTGAATAGTCTGGTTTTAAATGGCAAGACCATCCGATGCAGGTTTCTTGTCTCAAAACCAGGACTGTTTAGTTTTGCATTAATTCAACATCTTTTAAATGGGAACGGCAATATCAGTTTCTTGTGAAGGACACATATTTAGTTGGAGGTGATAAAGAAATACATATATGAAAGAGTTTTTAGTTGGATTACTTAGTGCATTTACAACTATGGGCCAGATGCATCAAAGGGTTTTGCCCATTCTGTGTCTATGGGAAAATGTGTTCATGCATATGGCCTTAAGTGCTTATTGCATTTTTCAAATTAAGTATAGCTCATAACTACAGACAAAGGGCCTGATTTAGATTTGGCGGAGGCGAATACTCCATCACAAACATGACGGATATCCAGTCCACCATATCACCATCTCTGTAAAATAAAATTGGGTCATAATGCAGCAGATGGGATATCCGTCACATTTGTGACGGGGTATTCCCCTCCGCCAAGATCAGTTGGAATATGTTTTTATTCCCATATTTCACCCATAATGTCTTTCCTTGCACCCTTCAGCAATCTGAGCTTACCTCCCCAGTGAAACATCAAGTACCACACCTTTACCCATGTGCCTGCATTGACACCACCAGGGGATGTTCAAACTTCACTGCCAGAATGGCTTCTTCACTTCAAATCAATAATAATAGGCTTTATTCGGTTATCATAAAAAACATAAAAGCAAACAATAAAAACACACTCTGATAAAAAGTCATATAGGTAGTTACAATTATTAGAAAACAGAGATAAAAGAGAGAACAATTCATACAGCTATACTGGACAGCGGTCAGTCCCTCATCAAGTTTCCTGACCTTACTGCAGCTTTTAAAAAACTACCAACATTAAAATCAATGTCCGCAGAGAGCATTTGTAAAAACAGGAGAGAAGGCCGCACTTGTTTAAATACTTGTGCTTTAAAAAGAGGGGCTAAAATGCCTTTTTCAGTATCTTGTAAAATTTACAAAACAGAATTAAATGCATGGTATCCTGCGTAGACACCTGGGGCCGCATTATACATGCAATGCATTTCCCCCCATTGCGCTGGGCGCACCTTTTAAATGGTGCCAGGCGCAATGAAATAAAATGTGCTGCCCTCAGGGCAGATGCAAACTTACGCTGCCTGTGTGAAAAACAGAGCGGCTGCTTTGAAGCTACTGCGTGTCTTCACAGTGCAGGCAGCAACCTCCCTGCACTTTTAAAGGGAATTAGAGATCCCCTTGCAGGTGGGGGTGCAGTCAGTGACTGCAACTGCCTGCAAGGAGATATCTGGGGTGTCCATAGGACCCCTCTTTCCCCCTACAGAGGGCTGCTTTCAGATGAAGAACTGACAGTGCCCCTTCGGAGAGATCCTTTGCCTCTGCTCCCGCGTCTGTGATACGGCCCGGGTGCAGATGCAAAGGGATTCCCTCATTTGCATGGGGGCATGCAAATGACGGAACGCTCCCTGAAGATATCACTGGTGCTTTATGTGTGCCAGGGCTATCGGTATTACAGAAGGGGCCACACAACTTCTGCAGCCCCTTCTGTAATACCAAAGTGCCCGGGGCACACCAAGTGGGCGTAAAGGCCCGTTGCGCCCCTAGGGCAAGTTGTTTAATGGAGCTCCTGGTCGCAGCCATAGGGTGCTAAAGAGCATGTATCATGTCAAACCCCAAGGAAATGCAAGTAGTTGGGGTAACAAATTTAATCTAAACCTGGTGAGCAGAAATCGCGCATGACTAAACGTGACAACTGTAAGGTAGGGTTCTATGCATAAGTGGGTTTTCAATAACAAATACCCTCGCCCAACATTTTCTGAAGAGCCAGAGACTCTCTCCCCTGTAGTCTAAGTCTCAAAACGTCACTAAACTATCCACAATTCGACTTTACAACCTTATTAGGGCAGTAAATAGGTCCCCCCTTCCTAAGTTCTGAAAGGATACCTTGATATACTTACACCACAGGATTTGCAAGGCAAAAATCAAGAGCTAGACAGTTCTGCAGTATTACTCTGTTTAAATGAGCTCTTTTGGGCCAGATAAATACCCAACCTAAAAGGGGGTAAAAAGCTATAATATCAGTAAGATGGCTTACCCACAGCTCTTTATGTATTATGCAGGAGGGTTACTATGGGGACTCAAAGAAAGCATCTCAGAAATGTGTTTTCAGCCACCTGCAGGGAGTCATGCTTTGTATAGCCCCATATGGCACTCCCATAGGAAGCCTTGGAGACACTCTTAGCTTGGTAGACTTGTAAAAGGGTGCTGATCGGTTTCCTACTCAGTCTTGAAGCAAACTTCCAAACAGCTGCATTGGTCCAAGCTTGGTCCAACAGCTTACCAGTTAATAAGAGCTTCCAAAGTGCATCAACATCGAACAGTACTCCCAAGTACAGAAAGAATTTGATCATCTTGAGGGGCTGGGTGCCTATCTTGAAGATTTGAGTCTATGTATTTCTTGGAGTGATTACCATCACTGGGACTTACTGATATTAGTGTTGAGATGTAACTCTTCCATTAAGCCCACAAATAAGTTAATAAGAGCTTGCAAACCCCTGGCTGCTTTAGCCATAAGCACAGTGTCATCCAAATAAAGCAGGACAGGCAGGTGCTGAACTTTTACTTGTGGGCAAACAGTCCGCCCCCAAAAAATGTGTTCTAGTTTATTTGTGTATTGGGTGAATAAAAAGGGAGCCATGATACACCCCTGCCTAACACCACGCTTTGTGTTAAAACTCTCTGCGCTGTGGGAGTTGGATGTATATCGAACCAAAACCATACTATGAGCATGAAGATTCCTCAAGAAGCAAACAATGTCCTGGTCTACCCCCAGGATATCCATATCCAAGATAATTCTCCAAAGGTTTATCAAAATTAAATTGTCAAAGGTCGAAGTTATATCCATAGAGGCTAACTTGGTAGATCCCTTTTGCGACACTGTGTTTTTGTTCAAGATAAGATAGAGATTCAGACACTGGTCGTTAGTTGATCTTCCTGTTCTAAGGCCATATTGGAGATCAGAAAGGATGTTATGATCCAGTTACCTGGCTGCTAAACTATCCAACAGAACTTTCCCATGGACTTCACTTAATCATTATAAATTTCAAAAAGTGAAAACAATTGGGAACGATTTGAACATGTCTTCAATGTGCCTGAAATTATGAGTTGAATTGAATAAGCAAATGTGATCTTTAGACACTGTCTACTATTTGTTCATTTGCTGGTAATCTGGAACTTGTAAAGTATCCACCCATTTCAAAAGAAAGTACATCAATGCACATCTGGGTATCACAGTCTGAACTTTTGAGGTGAACGAGTAGATCTCCTGCAATATCTGTCAAATATACTTCTCCTACCATACAATTTTAAATTGAGCTGAAACTCAAGTTTACATTGGCCTCAAGCAGTTGAAATTTTTCAGTGCCCATCAACACAAATTGCTTCCTGGAGATCTCATCTCAGATAATAGGAGTAAGCTCCTGGAATACCCTAGGATTATGTGGGTTGGTAAGGGATAAACCATGCTCTTTTAATCTGAAATTTCCCAAACTTTTAGAATGGTCAAAGCAACCCAGAAAATGATTTGAATTTAAATGTCTTCTGATGAGCATGTTGAATCTTAAAGGAGAAGTAACACTTATGGACCTCTTACTGGACATTTACACTTCACAGGTAATATAGAGAGTGTTTAAAGGATGCATCAGAATTTTGTTTTTACACAAGAGAAACTGGCAAGGATATGACGTAATATACCATAATGTAAGCAATCATGGAAGAGCTAAATTTGTCATAAAACTATAGCATATATCAAACTTATCATAATACATCTTAAATTGCCTAAACTGTGCAGTTCTCATGCTGTATGAATGGCAATCACTTGATTTATAAATGTAAATCACTTTGTTTTAAAGTACTTAACGGACAAAAAGACCCATTCTGCAATACTGAATGTATCAGTAATGATTTTTGGGTGTGGGAAGATGCCTCAGGCAGAACTGGGTACCTAAGTTGTTTCAATACACACATCATCTCAACTTTGAAAACTGTGTTAGGCTTATCGAGATTTGAAAGTGTTTAAATCATTTTGGCCAATAATCATTAGGGTACATTTAAAACACCACTATAAGTATAAAACAATTGGCAGCATATAAAAAATATACATTTATGAACTCATCATCTTCACACCTTCTGAAATGTCCACCATGTTGTAAAAATAAAAATCTTTATTCGGTTTTTATCATTGTAAAACCATAAAAGCAACAATAAGAACATTGCACAGTACATTAGTAAAATTCATGCAGTATTTAAAGATTATTCCTATGCCTAATAATACATTTTAAAAAATTTAGTACATGGTAACAAGAGCGCTCAGAATCCAGCATCTGTAAGGATAACATAGCCGGGCGACATTGTCTGTAACCCCAAGGTTTTAGCAATGGAAATAACCAAGTTTTTCTGTGGGGCTGAAAGTATTTACAGAACAATATCGTGTGCATACATGTCTGTGGGGAGATATCGTCACACGGACAGCAAGTCAGATTTGAATCCCAAGTGTTCTTTTTTGGGAAGGCCACTAGTCTGTGAAAAAGGTTGAGCCTGAATCTGGTCAGAAGCATCTTATCATATGTGCTGATTTCCAGTGTGAGATAAGGCTGAATTTGTAAAGTTAGCTGTACCATATTTGCATGTTGGACGGATTGTTTAGTTGAAAGCAGAGTTAATCTAAGTGTCTCTAGATGATTCATGGCTTTCAACTTCAACTCCTTTTTTGTTATCTCAATTAAGGATGCTGGATTGAGATAATATCTTTCCAAGCCCATGTCTGTAAGAAAACGCCTAACATAGGTAAGCCAGTTTATTTTGTGCACACGGTCCAATGCCATCGAGTCCTCTAGGATGTTTTTAGTTAGCATATTTTCCACCGCTAGCCAACTGCGTCTCCAGAGTAACAATGGCTGGACTTTTATCAGATCCTCTATATAAGGGATTCCCAGTTCCGCATGACATGCGTAGATTGAAGAGCACTTTGGGGCAGATAAAAGAAATCTCATAAACGAGTTCTCAGCTATTTGGAGCGAGCTAACGTCAGCATGACCCCATACACCGGCTCCATATAGGGCAATAGCTTGACATTTAGCGGAGTAGATTTTTAACAGCTCAACTGGTGGTCTCCTTCCAAGTCTTTGTGAGAAATTCATTAGGGCAACGATAGCTCTCTTAAAAAGATGTCTCCTTGACTCAATGGCTGCTTTCCAATTTAGTCTTTCATCTATCATTATGCCCAGATAGGGGTATTGAGGAGTCCTCTCAAGTTTTTGTTCATTTAGATGAATGTTCTTTATACGTTTTCGCCCTCCGCCTGCCACCATGACGAAAGTTTTTTTAACATTGATATGGAGATCTAGAGCACTCATAAATTCAGCGTATTTGTTCAGGGATTTTTGAAGTTCTATTGGTGTACGAGCCAGAATAACTGCGTCATCCGCATAGAGCAGTGCGGGCATCAGACGTTCTCTTAACCTTGGGAGGTCTTGCCCTCCCCTCAACATCTTCTCCTCTAGCCCATTTGTATACAGGGAGAAGAGGAAGGGGGCAAGAACGCACCCCTGCCTGACTCCTCGCTCTACCCCAAATGACGCGGTAAGCTCTCCCTTTGTCCCATAGCGCACTCTTGCAGAAGCTTCCCCATAAAGTTCTCTTAGGAAATCCAAAAGTTGGGGATCCACCCCCATGTTTCTCAAAAGGGTCCAAAGCTTTGCATGTGATACGCAATCAAAAGCAGAGGACAAGACCACGTAAACCATGTACATTGTCCCCTGCTTTGCGTGAATGTACTTAGAGACAATTATGCTTAGGTTAAGGGCCTGTTCTACGGTTCCATAACCTTCCCTGAACCCGAATTGTAGGTCCGATAAGATCTTTCTTTCGTTAGCCCATCGCTGGAGTTGTTCTAGACTATTCTACCAATTACTTTTCCTAGTGAATCTAATAAAGAGATAGGACGGTAGCATTTGACGTCTTGACGGTCCCCCTTTTTAAAAATAGGCACCATAATGGATTTGGACCAGGACTCCATCAATCCTAGGTTCGCTGCCGCAGTGCAAACTCTTGTCAATATGGGGGCCCAGAGATCCGGAAGATGTTTAAAAAGATCTACAGGGACCCCATCTGGTCCAGGTGCTTTGCCCCCTTTACTTAGGTTTAATGCCTGCACTACATCAAGTATATCAAATTGTAGGGTGATTGGGAAGTCAACGGGGGGAAGATAGTGATTCAATTCTTCTATTGGGAATGTTAATTGAAAAATATGAGAGAAATGATTTACCCAAGTTTCTTCTTCTATTGCCACATCAATCTGGGGTCTATCAGAATCAGATAAGAATGGGGTTTTTACTATTCTCCAGAAAGACTCACTGTTTCTTGTAAGAGTGCTTTTATGTAGGTCATCCCATAGAGTCTGTTTCAGCTCTAGTTTCCTCAGTTTCCTGGCCTTTTTATACTCGGACCTTAGCTGCTGAATCAGTTGTTTATCACTTTTCGAGTATCTGAGAGCCTCTTTTAACTTGTTTAAAGAGACAGTACAGTCGTGGTTGAACCAGCCTACTTGTTTAGTAATATTTTGATTGCTTTTCCTAGTCAGCATTTCTTTTATTTTATCCAAAATGATCTTAAAATTTTCAAGGATAATATTATCGTCTGTTTCCAGGTCCAGACATTGTATTATATTAGGGTATAATGCATTTATTAGGTTTTTAGTAAGTTTGGTGGGGTCTATCTTTACCCATTTTAACGTAAATCCATTTATTCTGCCCAAGTCAAGTCGGTTTTGAGATAGAGTATGAGCGATCATTGTGGTATGCGTTAATTGATTAGAAAGGTCAAAGTCCAATCTAAGTGCAGAATGATCGCTTAAAATGTTTTCCAGTAGTGTAAAATCCCTGGTTAGTTGCCTAAAGCCCTCGGTCGAGAGGATATAGTCAACAGTGGTCTCATGGCCTCTCCCCAAATATGTGGGCTCTAATGCATTGTTAACGGGGTTTTTCTTATTTATTATTGATAATTCAAGGTCTACAAGAAGGTTATTCATTACTTCCCCTGTTCTATCATGATGAAAATGCACGAGAGGGTTATCCTGCTCGTCCACTAGTCCACAAATCTGATTGCTCAGGCGTGGACAGGGATGCAAATTGAAGTCCCCTCCCCATACTAGATGGACAATAGCCTTTTTTTTGTATCGTTGTTTATATTTGGTAATTTTTTCCTGAATTATCAAAAGTATATTATTAAGATGGTCCTCCTCTAAGTTATTATAGAAGTTTATTAAAATAACGATTGCATCTTTACCTGTTGAAAGGGCAAAGAGTTGATAATTTGGGGTAAGTTCTGTTTTTAATATCTTCAAACTTGGAATTATATTAGCTATGTATGTAACCAAACCCCCCTTGGGCCTGCCCGCATTGCTTGGGAGGGCTGGGGAAAAAAACGTTTTATAACCTACGATATGCAGCTCTTTCGTGGCCCATGTTTCTTGGAGCGGTAACTGCAAACACAACCCAGGGTGGTGTGGAGTGCAAAAAAACGATGGATTTGGGCCCAGATCTTTTGACTGGGGGAGTGTGTGACATTGATCCACATTCAGTCCATCACTTGTTGCTTTTGCAATTGCCGCCCTAAGTGCGCTGGGGATGCCCAGACGTGGGTCCCAGGCACTCCACACCACTTGGAGTCAAGCTAGCCGGGCTGAAGAGAGGTGTTACCTCGAAACCGGTCCGGTCCTCGGATGCTTGATTCCGTTCTGGGAAGGACATGGCTTTTGTAGTTCGGACTGGACTGTTCCCATGGGGCAACAGGGTCAGAGCTGATTTGCATATCGCCATTGTCTAACCCAGGGTGGTGTGGAGTGCAAAAAAACGATGGATTTGGGCCCAGATCTTTTGACTGGGGGAGTGTGTGACATTGATCCACATTCAGTCCATCACTTGTTGTTTTTGCAATTGCCGCCCTAAGTGCGCTGGGGATGCCCAGACGTGGGTCCCAGGCACTCCACACCACTTGGAGTCAAGCTAGCCGGGCTGAAGAGAGGTGTTACCTCGAAACCGGTCCGGTCCTCGGATGCTTGATTCCGTTCTGGGAAGGACATGGCTTTTGTAGTTCGGACTGGACTGTTCCCATGGGGCAACAGGGTCAGAGCTGATTTGCATATCGCCATTGTCTAACCCAGGGTGGTGTGGAGTGCAAAAAAACGATGGATTTGGGCCCAGATCTTTTGACTGGGGGAGTGTGTGACATTGATCCACATTCAGTCCATCACTTGTTGTTTTTGCAATTGCCGCCCTAAGTGCGCTGGGGATGCCCAGACGTGGGTCCCAGGCACTCCACACCACTTGGAGTCAAGCTAGCCGGGCTGAAGAGAGGTGTTACCTCGAAACCGGTCCGGTCCTCGGATGCTTGATTCCGTTCTGGGAAGGACATGGCTTTTGTAGTTCGGACTGGACTGTTCCCATGGGGCAACAGGGTCAGAGCTGATTTGCATATCGCCATTGTCTAACCCAGGGTGGTGTGGAGTGCAAAAAAACGATGGATTTGGGCCCAGATCTTTTGACTGGGGGAGTGTGTGACATTGATCCACATTCAGTCCATCACTTGTTGTTTTTGCAATTGCCGCCCTAAGTGCGCTGGGGATGCCCAGACGTGGGTCCCAGGCACTCCACACCACTTGGAGTCAAGCTAGCCGGGCTGAAGAGAGGTGTTACCTCGAAACCGGTCCGGTCCTCGGATGCTTGATTCCGTTCTGGGAAGGACATGGCTTTTGTAGTTCGGACTGGACTGTTCCCATGGGGCAACAGGGTCAGAGCTGATTTGCATATCGCCATTGTCTAACCCAGGGTGGTGTGGAGTGCAAAAAAACGATGGATTTGGGCCCAGATCTTTTGACTGGGGGAGTGTGTGACATTGATCCACATTCAGTCCATCACTTGTTGTTTTTGCAATTGCCGCCCTAAGTGCGCTGGGGATGCCCAGACGTGGGTCCCAGGCACTCCACACCACTTGGAGTCAAGCTAGCCGGGCTGAAGAGAGGTGTTACCTCGAAACCGGTCCGGTCCTCGGATGCTTGATTCCGTTCTGGGAAGGACATGGCTTTTGTAGTTCGGACAGGACTGTTCCCATGGGGCAACAGGGTCAGAGCTGATTTGCATATCGCCATTGTCTAACCCAGGGTGGTGTGGAGTGCAAAAAAACGATGGATTTGGGCCCAGATCTTTTGACTGGGGGAGTGTGTGACATTGATCCACATTCAGTCCATCACTTGTTGTTTTTGCAATTGCCGCCCTAAGTGCGCTGGGGATGCCCAGACGTGGGTCCCAGGCACTCCACACCACTTGGAGTCAAGCTAGCCGGGCTGAAGAGAGGTGTTACCTCGAAACCGGTCCAGTCCTCGGATGCTTGATTCCGTTCTGGGAAGGACATGGCTTTTGTAGTTCGGACTGGACTGTTCCCATGGGGCAACAGGGTCAGAGCTGATTTGCATATCGCCATTGTCTAACCCAGGGTGGTGTGGAGTGCAAAAAAACGATGGATTTGGGCCCAGATCTTTTGACTGGGGGAGTGTGTGACATTGATCCACATTCAGTCCATCACTTGTTGTTTTTGCAATTGCCGCCCTAAGTGCGCTGGGGATGCCCAGACGTGGGTCCCAGGCACTCCACACCACTTGGAGTCAAGCTAGCCGGGCTGAAGAGAGGTGTTACCTCGAAACCGGTCCGGTCCTCGGATGCTTGATTCCGTACTGGGAAGGACATGGCTTTTGTAGTTCGGACTGGACTGTTCCCATGGGGCAACAGGGTCAGAGCTGATTTGCATATCGCCATTGTCTAACCCAGGGTGGTGTGGAGTGCAAAAAAACGATGGATTTGGGCCCAGATCTTTTGACTGGGGGAGTGTGTGACATTGATCCACATTCAGTCCATCACTTGTTGTTTTTGCAATTGCCGCCCTAAGTGCGCTGGGGATGCCCAGACGTGGGTCCCAGGCACTCCACACCACTTGGAGTCAAGCTAGCCGGGCTGAAGAGAGGTGTTACCTCGAAACCGGTCCGGTCCTCGGATGCTTGATTCCGTTCTGGGAAGGACATGGCTTTTGTAGTTCGGACTGGACTGTTCCCATGGGGCAACAGGGTCAGAGCTGATTTGCATATCGCCATTGTCTAACCCAGGGTGGTGTGGAGTGCAAAAAAACGATGGATTTGGGCCCAGATCTTTTGACTGGGGGAGTGTGTGACATTGATCCACATTCAGTCCATCACTTGTTGTTTTTGCAATTGCCGCCCTAAGTGCGCTGGGGATGCCCAGACGTGGGTCCCAGGCACTCCACACCACTTGGAGTCAAGCTAGCCGGGCTGAAGAGAGGTGTTACCTCGAAACCGGTCCGGTCCTCGGATGCTTGATTCCGTTCTGGGAAGGACATGGCTTTTGTAGTTCGGACTGGACTGTTCCCATGGGGCAACAGGGTCAGAGCTGATTTGCATATCGCCATTGTCTAACCCAGGGTGGTGTGGAGTGCAAAAAAACGATGGATTTGGGCCCAGATCTTTTGACTGGGGGAGTGTGTGACATTGATCCACATTCAGTCCATCACTTGTTGTTTTTGCCATGTTTCTTGGAGGCATATTATCTTTCCTTCTTTAAGAAAATGGGCTGCTGAGCCATCCTCTATTTTGGGGCGGAGTCCCGCAATATTCCAGAAGATGATGGACAGAGATTGCAGCCCATTCTCTGTAATTGCGTGAGTCCTCCGTACAAGATCTTGATGTGGGATAGGTTGTTCATATTTGGGAGATTCAGATGATGGTCAATCGACCATTTCTAGACCGCTGAACCGATTCATAGTCGGTATACCCTGCCAATTTTCCCAGTGAGGTACTTCTCTAAAGGTAGGTCTATATGGTCGCTGAGGTGGTGCGCCCCATTGCTCCCAATCTCTTCCTCTATTACGGGGACCCACAGTCTGCCATGGACCCTCCTTTGGGTGGTAATTGGGTTCTACTGGCCACCAAGGGATCTCATGTTCATTTTGCCTCGGGGCCATTTTTGGTCTAGGATTTGTGAATTCCCAGGGCTGTGGGACTGCTTTGCGCCAAATGCTGTCAAAATCATTGGGGTGATTATTTTGATGTTTCTTTGGGTAAAAGAAGGAAAGACGCTTTGTGTCAATCCCACTACTTATGTTATATTGCTCCCAAGAGCATATGTACTCTACAACTCTTGGGTCCTCAAAGGTAATCACAATGCAGTCCCCCTGTGTTACTTTTTTGGTATGACCCACCCATGGGGTCCTGCATATCGTTACTATCCTACTTGGCCAGTTGGGGGGGATAGGTCGATTTTGTTTTAGCCAATATTGAGCTTTATTTTTTAGGGACCAATTAGGCTCAGTAGTCTCCCCCGTTAGTTCTGGTACCCCTGTCATCACAACCACGAATGGTGATGCTTCAGGTGGCAGGTTCGTAAAAGGTCTGCCCTCATGGGGTCCTCTCGAGGTTGTTTTATTTGCTATGGGATATGATTTTTTTTGGATAGGTATTGTGGTAGCAGGTGTTTTGGGGACTGGCGTTTGTTGAACTGTAGTTATTGTTACAGGGGGCTTTATAACTATGCTGCTCTGAGGGGTTGGTATTATAACTTTCGAGGGAGAATTCGGGGCTATGGGGATTTTAACTACTAGTGGCTGTTTGGGCGGAGGACAAGCTGTGGTTGTTTTTTCCTTTTGTGGGGCTAGTACTGCCGGATTGTCTATTCCCTTTTTTTGAAGTGCTTGGGTTGGGCTAGGTTGGATGGATTTTGATATTTTTAACAGTTCCTTCTCTATGTTAATTAATCTGGTTTCAAGGGGTAGGATAGGATCACGCCTCGATTACGTGAACTCTCTCTATTTGGGCCTTCCTAAATATTTGATGGCCCGTCTGCAGGTTGTGCAGAATTCGGCGGCCAGAGCCATCTTTGGACTTCCCCGGAGGGCACGGGCCTCGGAGCTTTTGGAGCAACTCCATTGGCTTCCGATTGCCAAGACAGTCACGCTTAAGACCCTGACTCTGGCGTTTAAGGCGCTCCACCGAATTGGTCCTAACTATCTCCGTAAGCGGATAGCCTTCTACGTCCCCAGAAGAGCTCTCAGGTCTGCCTTCGAGGCTAAAGCTGTGGTTCCTTCCATCAGGCGCTCTCGAATCGGAGGTCGCTCTTTTCGGTACCTTGCGCCTCGGTGCTGGAACGATCTCCCTCGATCCTTAAGACTGATGACCAATCTGTTAGCCTTTAGAAAGGAGCTAAAGACTTGGCTTTTCACTATGTAATCTGCAGGCTCTTTTCACTCTGTAAACTGTGTCTTTTCTGGAGCACTGTTTTGCTGTACCTCTCCTTGTTTCACTCTTCGCCAAAGCGCCGGGACACTCCTCCGAGTAGCCGTGCGCTATAGAAGAGCCAATTTAACATAACATAACAGGAGAAAAGAATGTAATAATGAGGTAATTTTATTTACCAGCTCCGGAGTATCGGGTTCGCTGCTGTGAGAAATTAGAACAGGTGAACCCGAGACGACAGTGCTTGGGATGTTACTAAATGAGGAATGGTGTACCACTGCCTGATGGTCGATAATAACGACCATTTTAGGGGTAGGACCTACTGCGTTTAAAGGTGTTACTGGGTCAGATGTGTCCACCATGTCAGTAACTGTAGTTTTGTCACCTTTCTCTTTGTCCTTCCTTTTCTTAACCGCCCCCTCCCTCCGCCCTCTTGCTTGTCTTACTTCATCTGGAGTTTGGTTGCATAAAATTTCAGGTGTTCTTTCTAGATCAGAGCTTGAAAGTGATAAAGAAAGCTGTGAAGCTGAAAGATCTACTACATTTGGTAGGCTAAGTCTGTTGTTACCTTGTAGCGATCTTTCTAGAGTGCCCTCTACCTCTGGGGATCTTACTGTGGCCAGTTGCCCCAGAGAGGATCGCCTCGCAATAGCGAGGTCAGTAGATACTCTGCCCTCTATTAGGCTAATGCTTTGGTCAATAAAAGAGTTTGCCTTAGAAATAAAATCGTCCATAGGGCCTAACAACTGTTCTCCAATCCCGCCCTTTTTTGCCTTCTTCATCTTACTACCCCTGGTGTTCATTTTCAACAGGAGGATTTCTCAGGATTGTAATAAGTGGATGAGCTATAATAGTTTGAATGGGTCGTAGAAGTGTGATCTGCTTATAGAGAGCTTAGTGGGAGGGCCCGGTCCGGTCTACTCACGTTCTCGAACGGCCTCAAACGGCCGCTCTTTGCCCGGTCTTCGCCCCCGAGCTCCGTCCCGCGCGCGTCCCGCTTCGCGGAAATGGGTGTGCCTGTTTATATAAAAGAATTCTGGGGGCGTGGCCGCCGGGGGAAGAGGCACCAGCTGGGTAGAGTAGAGGATGCTGGTCCTCGCAGTCCCCCGGTAGGCTCCACGCACGCTGGTTTCAAAGATGCCCTCAGGCTAAACCGGACTTTCCTGGGAGCGAGTATGCTCTCCACCGGTTGTGGAGCCGCTCACACCAGGGTCGGGCAGCCAGAAGGAACGAGTGAGCGGCACCCGCGGAGCGGGTGTCGCGAACAGTAATGCAGATGCTAACGGCCTCGAGGAGCAGGCTGGAGTTGAAGGCAGTCCTCGCTGCAGTAAGGTGAAGTAAACACAGAAAGCGCCCAATGCGCCGGTAATCCCCGGAATAGATATCCTTAGAGTCTGGGGGCGTGGCCACCGGGGGAAGAGGCACCAGCTGGGTAGAGTAGAGGATGCTGGTCCTCGCAGTCCCCCGGTAGGCTCCACGCACGCTGGTTTCAAAGATGCCCTCAGGCTAAACCGGACTTTCCTGGGAGCGAGTATGCTCTCCACCGGTTGTGGAGCCGCTCACACCAGGGTCGGGCAGCCAGAAGGAACGAGTGAGCGGCACCCGCGGAGCGGGTGTCGCGAACAGTAATGCAGATGCTAACGGCCTCGAGGAGCAGGCTGGAGTTGAAGGCAGTCCTCGCTGCAGTAAGGTGAAGTAAACACAGAAAGCGCCCAATGCGCCGGTAATCCCCGGAATAGATATCCTTAGAGTCTGGGGGCGTGGCCGCCGGGGGAAGAGGCACCAGCTGGGTAGAGTAGAGGATGCTGGTCCTCGCAGTCCCCCGGTAGGCTCCACGCACGCTGGTTTCAAAGATGCCCTCAGGCTAAACCGGACTTTCCTGGGAGCGAGTATGCTCTCCACCGGTTGTGGAGCCGCTCACACCAGGGTCGGGCAGCCAGAAGGAACGAGTGAGCGGCACCCGCGGAGCGGGTGTCGCGAACAGTAATGCAGATGCTAACGGCCTCGAGGAGCAGGCTGGAGTTGAAGGCAGTCCTCGCTGCAGTAAGGTGAAGTAAACACAGAAACCACCATGTTTGCCAAGCTAGTTTTTTTAAGCCAAGTTGGAAACTAAGCAACATCAAGGGAACAGCAAAAATACAATTTGTATAGCATAATGCATAGGCTTCCCTTGAAGATTGTATGTTAAAAAGCCTAAATCTAGGTAAAAGCAATATATTCATAGCATAATCATAGAAAGGGCAAAGAATAAAAAGTGCATTTCTTTTTTTAATTTCAATTTATTTTTATTGAGGATTTTTTTAAACAGGAAAAAGAAGATAATAAGGTAAAGAAACGACAAAGACAAACAAGAATCTAATATTAAATTAAGGCAGGTACAACAAGATCACGGACAAGCAATGTCAGATAAACAGATAAAATCATAGGTCAGTATTAATTCAATAAAAAACCTAGAATAGGTTAGTGGTACTATATAAATACTATGGAATCAAGAATTAAAAAACATTCTAATAAAGAAAGACCATGTGATATAGGGAGTTATCAGATAAAACAGGGCACAAACAATGTAAAATCACATCTGTATGGAATACAATTGGAACATGAAAGTTTAAATGATGTACCACAAAAGACAGTGACAAAGGAAAGAATAGGAGAGAGGAGGGAGATAAACACCAGGAAGAAGGAACATATGGAAGTGTGTCGCTGAACCTGAAGAAGTGGAGAAAGTATGGACACTATAATTGTCTCACAGGATGGGTATTTGAGTGTTGCTCTTGAAGGAACCCAGATCTTTGACTGGTGGTGAGTGTCTGAAAAGTTTGAGCGCTCCGCCCATCATCTCCTTGTGTTTGCTTTGTTCACCCTAAGTTGGCAGGTATTAGTCCTGGCACCATTGGCATGGGTCCACCCGTATGTTTGCTTTTGCCTCCTGTGTTTTTGATCTGTGTTGGACTTTGTGTTTGCTGGTCCAGATGCTTTGGGCACTTTGCCACTGCTGCTCAGTGCCAAAGTGCAAGTCCCCCCTTTGTAAATTATTGTTATAGATTAGTGATTCCATGATTGGCATATTTGATTTACTAGTCTGTCCATAATACAGTGCACTGTGTGTGCACAGGGCCTGTGAATCAAATGCTGCTGGTGGGCTGCAGCACTGATTGTGCCACCCACATAAGCAGCCTGTAATTGTAACTCAGGTCTGCCATTGCATAGCCTGTATGTTGTCTGGTACTGCCATGTTGACCTGGCAAGTGCACCCACTTGTGTTGTTTACAAAAGAAGGGAGAAGGTGATCCAAATCGATCAAGGAGGGCGTGATTACCACTCACATGGAATGGAAGGTCCAGCCTAAGTCAAGGCCCTCAGTCAAAGTTGTGCAAGAAAAGTTGACGAGGCTGTTCCTCAGGGGGGGAAAAAACAGAGTGGGGGAGGGGTTGGGTTGTACAGATATCCTGGTCAAGGAAGCAGTGGTGGTAAAAAGGTGTTGACCTCCCACTGGGTATCCATTATGTTGGACATGTTGGCCTCACACACCCTTGCAGGTGTCATGCTTCATCATTGGCGTTTGCTCCTCGTTGGGTAGGCGGTGCAATTCCCAACGGGCTCACCTCATGGAGGGGCTCTTTATCGGAGATCTTTTGAGTCCAACTGCCTATTGGTGAAGTGTGGGTATGGGGCCAGTAGGTTTAGTAGACAAAAATGTGTGGTTAAAATGTAGTGTAGGGTACCTGAGACTATTTTATTCGGGTGGTCCCTCGTTACAGTTAAAAACGTGGATCTAGACTAGAATAGCTAGAAAGGTGATGTTTCTTTATTCTAGACTAGGCTAGAGGTTGGAGAGGTTGGTCGACATGTTTCTCGCTATGTGCAGTGACTGCGATTCATCAGGACCTATTATGTGTTGTCTACCATAGGAATTACCTAAATCAATAGTGTTTACTTATTAATCAGCGTATGGGTAGAAGTATTACCTCACTGGTGATTTGTCCTTGCCTGGAGTAGGGGACAAAAAGAGGTTATAAGCAAAAGTAACAATAAAACCGTGACCTGGTGTGGATATCATGGCATGCTCTACCGTGCAATTGCGCGCCAGGCATGTACCCCTTTGAAAACTGGACCACATATCATGCTTGATGTGGAGCAGTGTGGAAATACAAATGTTTTAGCAAACAGGTGTGTGGCTGCATGATCGTGGATCATGTGGTTAAAAACATTAAAAGCAATACAGCAGTATTCAAGTTGTTGTGATTCAAAACGGATATTCTCAACTTACCTAAAGGTCAAGAATTATCCGCCTCATCAATACTCGGCGGGTTGTACAGCGCGTAAAAATGCCTCTGTTATAGGAGGCTAGGAGGTAGGAGTTTGAAATCAGGATTGGTATAGAATAGTATTAAATCATGATTATACGTTGTGTCTTAGTCTGTCTGGTTATTCATTGTGGATCTATCATCACTACAGATAGGGAGCCCTTTATTTTGGCTATATGTGGGGTGCCCTTGAACCTTCTTGTTCCAGAGTCTTAGCCAACGATACAGTGTACAGGTGACAGAGGGTGTGAACTGTGTATACTGAGCTTAGTATGGAGCGCTTAGACCAACTAGTCTCAAGATTATACTTAAAAATACAATCTATCAGTTTGTAGACTAGTCGCCTGAGTAGTAGCGCTGTGTGCATGGTGTATAGAATCTCACTGATTAACGGCTCTCTGCGGAGCGTCATGCTGTATTATGTAGACCCTTGGCTCTGGTTGGGGGTGCCCGTGTGTTGTGTTGTCTCATGAATTACAGGGCAGCCTGTGGGGATCACGCTATCCAAAGTATATCTCACCGGCCCATCTCCTACTAAGCTTGTGCCTCTAACCGGTGCGCCTCGCTAATTTCACTCACCTATGTTTGTCCGCGCGGTAGGCTTGTGTCCTACCCCTCTGACCGCCGAGATCGGGCTGGTGAGAGATAGCCCGTCTTTCCCGGTATTGTGACCGAATTGTTGGGGGCGTGGCCACGTCCCTTGGGAGAGGAGGGCGGAGGTGTGTGCTCATGCAATGCGTGTCATGTGATTAGGGCAGCTAGTACGGCGGCCATTTTGAAGTGGTGTTCGAGTAGGGAGACAACTATGTTAGTATATGGCATCCCCGAGGTTGGCTCCAATTGATGGGAGGGAATTTGAGGGTTTGTTATCCAAAAAGGGGTATGCAAGCATAGTAAGTTTTCGATGCACTGTTCTTTAAGGGCATTGCTCATTCGTATTGGGTTATCCCAGCCTAGACCTGAAAGGGGAGTTTTTTTTGGAGGTCGACTACTAAGGTGGTTTAATTATCACCCGCCTTTATAGTGTACTCCATGGAATATCTTCGTTGAGTCCCTCCCTGTCTGTGGCCAGACGATGTACCCACCGTTGTTCTTTGAAGAACAAACTTCGTTTTGGGCAGTTGGGACTTGCCTCTATGACTAACCATTTCAATGATTCAGCAGTGTGTTGGTGTTCAATCCAGTGTCTGCACATTTTGGTGTTGTCCTTTTTACAACGGAAATTGCTTCGGTGTTCCGTGATTCGTGTCTTAATGGGACGTGAGGTCATGCCCACGTATTGTAAGTCACAAGGGCATTTCAGCAGGTATATGCAGTGTGAAGTGTTACAATTCGTGTGGCCCCTTAGCTCCCATTTGAAGGATTCTGTGAGTTGAATTGTCTTATATATGGTTGTGTAGGGGCATACACTGCAGGACCCACATGGGTAGTGTCCCGTAACTGGAGGTAGATGCCAGAGGGTAGACTGAGTGGGTTTCCTGATCGCTTTAGGTCTGGTTTTGATCAGAATATCTTTGACATTTCTGGACCTTTTGAATGCAAATCTAGGCAACTCGAAGGAACAGTCCCCTGTGTTTAAAATCTGCCAGTGGCGTTTGATAATGCTTTTGATCTGTGTCGAGACTGGTGTAAAGGTGGTTACACATGTCATGGGTTCGTTTTCACTTGGTGTCTTTACTTTTTGTTCAAGCAAAGCATCCCTGTGATTATTCCTAGCTCTTTTCTGTGCTTGAGATATGTCCCTCACCGGATAATCCAACAATTCGGTCACAATACCGGGAAAGACGGGCTATCTCCCACCAGCCCGATCTCGGCGGTCAGAGGGGTAGGACCAGAAATGTCAAAGATATTCTGATCAAAACCAGACCTAAAGCGATCAGGAAACCCACTCAGTCTACCCTCTGGCATCTACCTCCAGTTACGGGACACTACCCATGTGGGTCCTGCAGTGTATGCCCCTACACAACCATATATAAGACAATTCAACTCACAGAATCCTTCAAATGGGAGCTAAGGGGCCACACGAATTGTAACACTTCACACTGCATATACCTGCTGAAATGCCCTTGTGACTTACAATACGTGGGCATGACCTCACGTCCCATTAAGACACGAATCACGGAACACCGAAGCAATTTCCGTTGTAAAAAGGACAACACCAAAATGTGCAGACACTGGATTGAACACCAACACACTGCTGAATCATTGAAATGGTTAGTCATAGAGGCAAGTCCCAACTGCCCAAAACGAAGTTTGTTCTTCAAAGAACAACGGTGGGTACATCGTCTGGCCACAGACAGGGAGGGACTCAACGAAGATATTCCATGGAGTACACTATAAAGGCGGGTGATAATTAAACCACCTTAGTAGTCGACCTCCAAAAAAAACTCCCCTTTCAGGTCTAGGCTGGGATAACCCAATACGAATGAGCAATACCCTTAAAGAACAGTGCATCGAAAACTTACTATGCTTGCATACCCCTTTTTGGATAACAAACCCTCAAATTCCCTCCCATCAATTGGAGCCAACCTCGGGGATGCCATATACTAACATAGTTGTCTCCCTACTCGAACACCACTTCAAAATGGCCGCCGTACTAGCTGCCCTAATCACATGACACGCATTGCATGAGCACACACCTCCGCCCTCCTCTCCCAAGGGACGTGGCCACGCCCCCAACAATTCGGTCACAATACCGGGAAAGACGGGCTATCTCTCACCAGCCCGATCTCGGCGGTCAGAGGGGTAGGACACAAGCCTACCGCGCGGACAAACATAGGTGAGTGAAATTAGCGAGGCGCACCGGTTAGAGGCACAAGCTTAGTAGGAGATGGGCCGGTGAGATATACTTTGGATAGCGTGATCCCCACAGGCTGCCCTGTAATTCATGAGACAACACAACACACGGGCACCCCCAACCAGAGCCAAGGGTCTACATAATACAGCATGACGCTCCGCAGAGAGCCGTTAATCAGTGAGATTCTATACACCATGCACACAGCGCTACTACTCAGGCGACTAGTCTACAAACTGATAGATTGTATTTTTAAGTATAATCTTGAGACTAGTTGGTCTAAGCGCTCCATACTAAGCTCAGTATACACAGTTCACACCCTCTGTCACCTGTACACTGTATCGTTGGCTAAGACTCTGGAACAAGAAGGTTCAAGGGCACCCCACATATAGCCAAAATAAAGGGCTCCCTATCTGTAGTGATGATAGATCCACAATGAATAACCAGACAGACTAAGACACAACGTATAATCATGATTTAATACTATTCTATACCAATCCTGATTTCAAACTCCTACCTCCTAGCCTCCTATAACAGAGGCATTTTTACGCGCTGTACAACCCGCCGAGTATTGATGAGGCGGATAATTCTTGACCTTTAGGTAAGTTGAGAATATCCGTTTTGAATCACAACAACTTGAATACTGCTGTATTGTTTTTAATGTTTTTAACCACATGATCCACGAGCATGCAGCCACACACCTGTTTGCTAAAACATTTGTATTTCCACACTGCTCCACATCAAGCATGATATGTGGTCCAGTTTTCAAAGGGGTACATGCCTGGCGCGCAATTGCACGGTAGAGCATGCCATGATATCCACACCTGGTCACGGTTTTATTGTTACTTTTGCTTATAACCTCTTTTTGTCCCCTACTCCAGGCAAGGACAAATCACCAGTGAGGTAATACTTCTACCCATACGCTGATTAATAAGTAAACACTATTGATTTAGGTAATTCCTATGGTAGACAACACATAATAGGTCCTGATGAATCGCTGTCACTGCACATAGCGAGAAACATGTCGACCAACCTCTCCAACATCTAGCCTAGTCTAGAATAAAGAAACATCACCTTTCTAGCTATTCTAGTCTAGATCCACGTTTTTAACTGTAACGAGGGACCACCCGAATAAAATAGTCTCAGGTACCCTACGCTACATTTTAACCACACATTTTTGTCTACTAAACCTACTGGCCCCATACCCACACTTCACCAATAGGCAGTTGGACTCAAAAGATCTCCGATAAAGAGCCCCTCCATGAGGTGAGCCCGTTGGGAATTGCACCGCCTACCCGACGAGGAGCAAACGCCAATGATGAAGCATGACACCTGCAAGGGTGTGTGAGGCCAACATGTCCAACATAATGGATACCCAGTGGGAGGTCAACACCTTTTTACCACCACTGCTTCCTTGACCAGGATATCTGTACAACCCAACCCCTCCCCCACTCTGTTTTTCCCCCCCTGAGGAACAGCCTCGTCAACTTTTCTTGCACAAAAGTGCACCCACTTGCCAGGCCCCAACCTTTCCTTTTCTTACATGTGGGTCACCCCTAAGTTAGGCCCAAGGTACCCCTGTGGGCAGGGTGCAGTGTATGTACAAGCTAGGACATGCCCTGTGTGTATGACAAGTCCTGATAGTGAAATACTGCCAATTTCATTATTCACTATTGCAAGGCTATCTGTTCCCAGATGGGGAGTTTGCTTATAACATTCTATAAACATAACTATGCCTGAACATAGAATGTTAAGATGCATCCTTTAGTGAGGATGATTTTTACATTCTGTGTTTGAAAATAACACTTTTAGAAAGTAGGTATTTTCTTGCTTAGGCATCCAATGTGTATATACTGTCTGGTTATAGTGTGACAGCAGATGGGGGGATGCAGAGAATCTGGATGAGTCATTACTGGGCTGAATAGACCTAAGCTGCATTTAGAGCAAAGGAAGGAGATTTCCTTTCACCTGAATGGGCCTGGTCTGCCTTCAACAATGCTGTCGCCACCTTCTGCCAGGAAGCTGCACCAGTGAGGACAGAAGTGGTTTTGGCTGGGCACAGACACTCTCTGCCTTAAGAGAACAAAGGATTTTGCTGTATAAATATTGAGGCCCAGGCCCCTTTGCTGTGTGCTGTCTGTGGTTGGCCTGCAGTTGCTGTGTTTGCCAAAGAGAGGAACTGTTGGTGAATCCTGCTTGAGAAAGTATCTCCAAGGGCTTGAAGTGAAGCTTGCCCCCTGTTAAAGAGTTCTCAGGAACAGCAAAGACCTCACCATCCTTCTAGTCACTGTCTCTGGTTCCGCAGGTTTCAGTAGCCACAGAAGAAAAGGACAACCAGCTCTGTCACCGAGTCCGTCGCAGACTTCGTGTCCTGAAGGCACCGCAGAGAGCACCACCTCGCTTCACAAGATAACCCTGGTCTCACTGACTCCGTCAATGAGACGCTGCTTGCACCGCATTCTGTGGGCATCTCACTCCGGACCGCTCACTACACGCTGCACAGATGTCACTGACTCCGTCGCTGCCCACCTCCGACATCAACCGGCTCCGTCACTGCACCGTGACCTGCCAGCATCGCGCCGAGCACCGCCTCACCCTGCAATGCAAGCCTTGGTCTCACCGACTCCGTCAATGAGCCGCTGCCAGCATCGTTGTGAGAGACACCACAGGCTGCAACGCTTCCATATCGCAACCGCAATGGTTGCCTTTGACCGGCATGAACCATTGCGTCGGCCGCAACTAAAAAGGTGCTGTCTCTGAGTCTGTTGACGCGTTTGCTAATCCCGTACCGACGCGGTTGGCTGGAATTGTTAGACTCTGTTGTGTTCAGTATTGCTGTAGCCCCCAAAGGAGCTACAGAGTTGGAGAACTGTGTTTTTACTGTTATTCTGAACCGGGGAGGCAAAGTGAGCTAAGGAACGATGATGGATTTAATCCAGATCTGTGACTTGAGGTCAGTGTCTGAACAGTTTCAGTGCTCCGTCCATCATCTCCTTGTGTTTGCTTTCTGGGAGGAACAAGTCCAGAGTATCTCAAAGCTTCTTTAAGATGATGGGATGTCCAGATGAATTGAATTGAAAAAAATGAGAGCTTTGTAGGTAAGATACCCAGGCCTGCCAAATGTGGTAAGAAATAAATTAAAGGATTTCTAATCCAATACCTTGCCTTTTACTGTGGTAGTCAATGGAAGATCTAACAGGCGAAATCTAATTCACGTAGATCCAAAAGCCACATGAAGACCTTAGATTATGGTAGGGAAGTCTAGGCAAAGGTTCATTTTGAAGATGGCTCAATTGGTTCATTATTTGCTCCAAGAAAGGAATAAGAAACTTGCATTTGAAGAACATGTGTTCCAAGTCACCACAAGCTTCCTTGCAAGATCATCAAAGGTCCAATTTGGATAGTTTTAATTTATGCAACTTAAACACTGACCAAGAAAGGAGGTGAATAGCAAAATGTTTGGTCTGGTATAATGAAAGAGCAATTTTATTTGAGAGTGCCTAGCTTCATATTCTATCCCATTGCTTCTCTGAAGGAGGATCTTTCCCCAGTTGGTGGAAATATAAGTTCCATTTGGATTAAATAGAGTGAGGCAGTTTACATTATTGTTTCTGTATAAACCTATATATGTTAGAGGCCATATGACCTTTAGTCTGCTATATTGCAAGAACAAAATGGAGAGAGGATGGTGCAAGTAGGCCTAATTTTCTGAGTTTGGTTTCATTTTTAGGAAATCATAAAAACATATTTGGTGGATCGAATTTGTGTGAAAGAGCTGTGGAAATTAAGGGGCCATCATCAGCAGAAAGAGCTCGGATGAAGCAAATACCTTTTCGTCCCAAGAAGGGCCCACTTGGCAGGGATTAATTGTTCTTGTTTTCTTTTAGTGCATTGCAAATTTATTGTCAATGGCACAAATGACATTGATTGTATCTAACATGATTCACCTGGAGTGATTGATTGGCATATGATCCATTGATAGAAGGGCTTGAATGGTGAAATGAGAACAACGGTATCTTTCCATGACAAGCCAGGGAGGATAACAGAAGATAGTTGCAAGAACCATTTGGGTCCTCTGTGAGGTGAGATAAGCATTTTGATAACTATGCTAATAAGGGAAGTTGCAGCCACTAATCCACAAATTTTTAATGAAGACTCTTGCTTTTTTATTCAACCATAGAAATGCTTAAGCAATCTTCCCAATTGTAGAGAAGAACGTTTGGGAAAGTTGCATGGGTATCAGACTGGAAAGAAAGTTTAGTAGCAGAGCTACCATCATCTCGATAGTTTATAATCTCCCCACCAAGATATGTGACCATGATGAAAGAATATTTTTGATTGTGAGGATAGTTTGTTTGTTATAGGTGATTGATTCAAAGAGGTTATTATCAGACCAAATACCCAGGTATTTGAAATAGTTAGGATGCCAATGGATACCTGTGTCAGAAATAATTGATGGGATGCAAAGTGGATTGATAGGACGTACTTCGGTTTTATCCTTATTTAAGGGACAACCTGGGAAAGATGAAAAGGCATGGATGATATCTGTAACAGCAGTAAGTGCCATTTCAATTTCCTCAGAGAAGATACAAATGTCATCCGCATAGCCTGCCAATTTAAAACAGTTACCTTGGAATGAGAGACCCTTAATATTGGGGTAATTGTTTAAGAGGTAACTAAGACGGATGATTGAAATAAGAAACAATAAGGGGGTGTTAGAAATTGGGTCTCTAGTTAGCAGGGGGGGGCAGCCTGCCCAAATAGGGAACACAATCCTAGTCAGAGTAAGCTAAATACACATTAAAAGATAACCTGTGCTCACCCTCCGGTAGCTTGTCACAGAGCAGACAGGCTTATCTAAAACAGCAATGTGTAAAATATGTGTGCAACACACACACAGTAACACAATGAAAACACCACAAAAAGACTTAACACAGGTTTAGGAAAACAGAGAATATGTATCTGAGTAAATCAAGATCAATATAACAAATATCCAATCAGTAGAAGTCAAGATATGAATTTTTAAAGAATAAATGCAAAAATAGTGCTTTGAAGTCACTAGCGGTCAAAAGTTTGCTTGAGGTCGCGAGGGACCATTACAAATCTAAAGTTCAGGCTGACTGCAATAGACAGCAGGCCGTCTACAGGACCTATACAGGTTCTGCTTAAGAAATACCCTGGTTAGTGCAGGTATCGACTACGGGGGCCTATTGCATCATTGTCCAGCTACACAAAGGGGGTTCCGCGTCATCGTCAAGCTCTGTTGAAGTGAATGCAATGCATTTTCAGTGCAGAGCATTGTCGTCTAGCCGTGCAGGCTGTAGATCCGCTGTCATCGAGTAGCCTCTGCATCAACGAGGGCGATGCAATGGAATACCTCACGCAGCTAGGGCGATGTGTCAATTTTTGCAAACATCAGCTGAGGAACTCGCTTCTAAGGTCCAGGACTGGAAGGGACGACTCACAGATGACAGAATCCAACAGTACCAGCAAGATTGCAGGGAGTCTTTTGTGTCCCTGAGACTTCATAAAACAGGAGGCAAGCCAGCAAGCCTTTGGGGTCACTCTGGGTTCAAGTTATGTTGTTATGTGGGATTGATAGAGTGTGCAGCTACTCAAGAGAGTGTCCCGGGTCTAATTGAACAGTAAGGGCACAAGAGAGCTATCTACTGGACCCTACCATATGATTGAGTTCTACAGAAAGGTTGTTCCAGCCCATTGGCCCCAACAGAGAGAAAGACCACCCACCCACGCTTACCAACCGGAGTGTCAAGACCGTGGCCAAGAGAATTTTGGAGAACTGCAGCTTTCTCAATGTGCTGTTGAGGGAAATCCAAGTGAGATGGGTCCAGTCCTTGTCCTCAGCAGGGCAGAGATCGGCAGGCAGCAGGGCAGCTCGGCAAAATAGGGAAGCAGTTCCTCAGAACAGTCAGTCAAGGCAAAGTGGTAATATTTACAGCACAGCAGTCTTTACTCCAGTAGAATTCTTCCTAAGTCTAGCAGTGTACTGATTTGTTAGGGTCAGAGGATCAGTACTTACACCAAAGGTACCTTAGATGTAGCAGTGACTCCAAAAGAGCTCTCTGAAATGCACAAAGATCCCTTCAACCCAGTCCTGCCTGCCAGGCTATATATGGGGGGACGTAAATCAGTGCTTTGTGTGTGGACAAGACACTACCTATTGAAGTGTGTAATCCCCTCCAATTCCTCCTTGTCCATGAAGACTCATCTGAATGCAGATGAATGCAGATGAGTGCTCAGAATGCAGATGAGCCTCACCTTCCTGTGTTTATGGCTGTCTAGAGGGAATGCACAAACTGTATCAGTCACCCAGTCCAGCTGTGTATTGGAGACAGTCTGCAGGCACAAAGAGCAAAGTTTAGAGCAGAGAAACGTTCACTTTCTAAAAGTGGCATTTCTAGAACAGCAATGTCAAATTGAACGTTGCCACTAAAGAGGACTTATCAAGTTGAAGTGGCAGTAAACTGCACACACACTCTATTGCAATGGCAGGCCTGAGATATGTTTGAAAGGCTACTTGTGTGGGTGGCACAGCCGGTACTGCAGGCCCACTAGTAGCATTTAGATTACATGCCCTGGTACACCACTTTGCAGGGGACATATATGTAAACTAAATATGCCAATTAGATATATACTAATGTCACCATGTTTTAGAGGAGAAGCACATGCCATTTAGCACTGGTTAGCAGTGTGAAAGTGCTTAGAGTCATAAGGCCAACAAAAAGAAACAGCAAAAAGTGGAGGTAAGCAGGAAAAAAGTTGTGGAAATTCCACCCTAATGATGAAAGGTCTAATAGGGGAATAATGGACAGCCTTGGCAGGTGCTATGTCTTAGGGTAGGGGCGTTGAGAGAGAACCCTTAATTCTGATGTAAGCACTTAACGTAAAGTGACAGGGCAATTTTTATAAAGGCATCGCCCAGACCACACCAATGCAACAATTACTCAAAGTAAGGCAAAGTGACTTTATTAAATGCTTTTCCAGTATCAAGGGCTATCTCTGCTGAGGGGGAGTCGGAAAGGGGAGATCTTTCAATAATATGGCATAAGGCCCAAACATTGTTGCTAGCAAGTCTGCCTTGATGAACCCCACTTCAGAAGTGTGCATATTGTTTGTAATAACTGTCTATAGGTGGGAAACCAATACTTTTGCAAAATCATGGCCTCCATATTGATGAGAGATATTGGACGGAAACTTTTGGGGTCAAGGTGATTGATGCCTTTCTTTGGTATCGCCACTATAGTGGCAGTTGATGCAGTACCAGTTTACTCTCCTGAGAAGCAAAATGGTTGAAAGTCGATTAAAGGGGTGACCTTATCGACAACGTCATGGCTTTGTAAAAATTGATGGGTAACCCAAGAGGTCCAGGGGCCTTGCCTGAAGGGATTAAGTTAATGGCATCAAGGATTTCCTTTCTTTCTAAGGGTTTATTTAGGATTAGTCTCTCACTATCAGAAATGTGAGTTTGAGGGGTTGAGTTTAGAAAGTCACGATTCATTAGTGATTTGAAGAAAGAGTGTGTATAGCTTTTTGTAGAAATCCCGAAAACATTTAGTATATCATTGGAGTTCGGTCTGAGATTACCCAAGGAGTCTTTGGACCAGATGTACATACTTTTGTGTTTGTGATGACCGAATAGCACATGTTTGTGATTTGCTATTAGTTAATTGTAAACAGCGATGTACTACAGTGTGTTTTACACTGTTTGTGATTCCCAGTAGGTCGCAAATAGACCTACTTCATTAATATTATTGAGGTAGGTCGCAATTCACGACCCTTTGGGAATAGCAAGAAAATCACAGGGATGGTGACCTGCTGGGGTCAGCAGACCACCATGTCTGTGATTTCATTTAACTAAAGCATTGTTTTAATTTTTTTAAATGCAGACCATTTTCCTTAAAGGAAAACGGGAGCGTTTCAAAAAGAAAAAAGAAAAGTTTTTTTTTTAAAGTAAGCAGTGGTGCTTGGTACCACTGCCTCCTCTTTAAAAATGTTTTTACAACCATTCACAAAGGGGAAGCGGTTGGACCCCTTCCAATTTGCAAATCGGTTACCACCTACTTGAAGTAGGCAGTAAAATGCGAATATTTTGCGACCGCATCTCGATTGCAAAACCTTCACGCATACTACTTTCCAGTCGCTATTAAGAATGGATGCCCTAAACACACCTCTTCCTAAATCGCTAGCCCGTTTTGCCGTTCGATAGGTTTACGATTCGCAAAATAGGGTTCTGTACATTTAAAAAGTCTTTTTTTGTGGTCTCAAACGGCGTGATTCACAGAATCGGGTCATTTGCAAGCTCAAAAAAGCTACGTACGTCGGGCCCAAATGCTAATTGTAGTGGAGCTATTTTGTTTTTAAAAATCCAAATAGGCTGCAAGGAACTTATCGGTTCTATTAAGATAGATAAGATGTTTCCATTTTACTAAATGGATCGCCAGGTGTGCCCTTTTACTTAAAATGTTATTATTTTCAAATCTCATTTTTTTGAGTGATTCCAGGGTCAAAGTGTTTCTGAATTTCTTGAAGAAATTCTCTTGGTTTTAATTTTCTTTAGGGAAGGACTTAACATGCAATTTCTGTATTGTTCCATACCATAGGTATGATAATGTATCCACGTGTCGTGCATTTTAAGGCATCCCAAAGGTATTCAAGGCATCCCTAAAGAGAAGCATGCACATTTGTTTTAATCACCTTATCCATACATAAGCAAAGTTGTGAGTGGGATATAGCAAAACACCATTTTTGTTATATCACCAATTGACCAATTTATGAAGCCAAATCTAACATAAAGTGATCAATTGCAGGGAGGGCACATACTCGCTGGGGTCACATGCCCCGGTCCTTTTAATTGCAAAGTATAATATTAGTTCTAAGTTTCAGTTCTTAGTCCATTCATAAACCTCGACTTAGCTGTAAGTCAGTCCCTGGCCTGTAAAATTATCAGGAAGGTCTAAATCGTAACACAAATATTTTATGTGGTTTAACCATGTTAGCAATGAAGTGTCCTCCCTAGCAAGAAGTTATTCATAGTATATTTGGTAATGGCCCCATCAGGATTAGTTCATAGCTGTACCCGGAAAAACAAGGACTCAAGATTAACACTTGAAAACCCTATTCTTGCTTTAGAGTGCACAGAACCATAAGAGAGGTGAAGAAAATCTGCAGCCATGAGGTGGTGTGCATTTTGTGCTAACCCTCTTCAGAAATTTCGAGGTCAATAGCTCCTTCTAGCAAGACCCCAGTTCTTTCACAACAAGACCCAGATTCCTTGGCATAAAGCTGGGAAATATGGAGCCTTGCATTTACTATTAAAAGGGATAGGAGTCAGCTAATTTGGGGACTTTTGCACTATATTCAAAGGCCTCGGTTGTCCCCTGTATACACCGAGGAAGTGGTGGGTGAACCCCCCAAATCTCTCTAGGCCTGTAGAGAATAGGGTTGCACAAGTGCACACTCACAGACTGCACCTGAACAACTGCCCTGAATGCTGTATTCGCACCATGCCACTCTGACAAGCTTTGTGGGACATATAGGGAGAATCAGAGTGTGCCCGACACCCCTCCCATCTTGGATATTAGAGGCAGGGATGGTTAGAGAAAATGGAGAGTAGCATGTAGAAGGGGACCCATCAATATATGCATGCACAATATGTAATAGAAAGATGTACTTAGTGTTGGAGCAGGTGACATTGTAATGGTTGGAGGCAGTGGTTGATAACAAAAACGTTCTGATTATTTCAAGATGATGTTGAAAGAAAAAGAGAAAAAAAATCAAATAATCTGATTTTACAAGAGCGCTCTAAGTTAAAGTAAGAGTCTTGTCGGAATCTGATTTAGGCACAAAATCACTGACTATGACTCACAGCGAGGGGATATTGATCTGAGGCTTTCCATTGATTTTGCATCATGCTTGGATTGAATCATGAGCCTCTTGTTATCTGTTTGCAGTGTTTTCTCTATTGTGTGGTTCAAAACCTGAGCCAAGGCCTTTCAGGCTGCAGTGCTGATCAAAATAGCTTCCCCATCCATCTCTATTGTTTGAAAGGAATGATCAAACAGCCAAACCCAGGCACACTTTGGACCATGCAGGGCTGCAAAATATTTTATGTAAATACACTCCAACTCATGAGTTTACCATAGGGGCCACTACAACCGTGCCACCAGGGTTTGTTGCAAAAAGTTACTGAATTAAGTTAAAGAACAGTGTTCAACTTTGTGTTTGAATGACTGTCATATGTTTTTGGATCTACTGCCTTCATCTGTGATATCACTGCACTTACAAAATAACAATGAAAACAAAAGGAAAACAAAAATTAGAGCTCAGTGCATGGAAAAAAACAATACAATAAACTCGAAGTTGAAAAACAAAACAGAACAAAATAGCAGGGGAAAACACCCAAAAACCTCAATTGTTAGGAGCAGATTTTTCGCCTACCTGAAGAGGTAACAGAAAGTGCGGGACATAGAACAATTAAGGACATTTCTTCTCAAGTCAATGAAAAGCAAACCATTTGAGGGACCTTAATGAAAAGAGACCCTGGTTAAATATTCATAAGCTTAATATCCATATTTCGCGCAAGTGCAGCTGAAATTCTGCCCGTACTGACCCTAGTGTACATACACTGAACTTCTTGAAGCTAGGCAAGCTTAGTGGCAATCGAGAAAAGACCTAGTAACACCATATTAGCAAATAGGAGCATTACTGTAAAAACATTAACTTGCGCATCCTGTGAATAGTTCTTCCCTGCTCATACACATAATACAAAAATCTAAATTAATTAGTGTTAGTTCTGGATCAGTATCACACTGTAAGAGTTGGGCCAGCACAAAGGAAGCAGGGCAGCGGTTCAACGAGATAAGGGTGGTTTCTGATATGCCAGTCCATTATGGTATATTCTTCAGGGCAAATAATTTGCAATATCGGTCAGCATGTTCCCCAGAGTTGGAGACCGTCATATCTCGTGATGGCTTATGTCCTGGCAGAGAGCTTGCCCACGGCGTGGTGGGCTTGCATGTATAAATCATAATTGTCCCAGGAGTGTTGAACTAGAAGGAGTTGTCAAAAGTGTCGTAGTTGCAGTAAGTGCAAGAAGCAAGACTCACAAGCCACAGTGAACCGCAAATTATTATGATATAAATAGACAGAAATGACAAAAGAGTGTGCACATAAAATACACAGGAACAACAATAAATGAATCTCAAATTGGCTAAGAAATAGGTAACATTAGCAGCGACTGCACCTGCAAAGCACTCCTTCTAAGAAGCCACATTAGGAAATCATAATTCCTAAACATCTATGCCCCTTTAGAAACCAGAAAATAAAAGTAGCAAATGACCCCTTATAATAGTATAACAAAACACAGGAGCCACTAAGGAAACATATTCAGCTAGCCTTGAATTCTATAATCTCACAACCACCCAAATGTGATTAAAAAAAAAATAACGACCAAGGCTTGCAACAGAGAATCTCACCAGCTTCAAGATGCCTACAAAGACAAGGGGCCAGATGTAGGTGGCCAATTACCGGTCGGTAACGGCCGAATTCGGCCGTTACCGACCGGTAATTGGATTTTGAGATGTAGGGGGCATATTTTTACAGAATCTGTAAATTTACCGATCAGTAAATTTACCGATTCTGTAAAATTCCGAATCGGTATTTTTACCGATTCGGTAAATTTGATATGTAGGTGGGACTCTTCTGAGTCCCACAAGCCTTACCGAATCGGTATTTTACCACCAAATCCAATTTGATGGTAAAATACCGATTCCGGTGTGCATGCACATGTGTGCATGCACACCTATGCCATATGACAGGCAGACCTGCCCTTAGGGCAGGTATGCCTGCCACATGGCACCCGAGCCTCTTTTGGGGGGGCCAGAGGGTGTCAAACTGACACCCCCTGCACCCTTGTGAAATTCGGTATTTACCGATTCGGTAAATACCGAATCAGTAATGCCCATTCATTCCTATGGGCTTCAAAGCCCATAGGAATGAATGGGCATTACCGATCGGTATTTACCGAATCGGTAAATACCGATTTTCCCCGATTCGGTATTCCAGCACATCTGGAATACCTACATACCCACCCCTCTGATTTACCGATTCATAATTACCGAATCGGTAAAATTCGGTAATTATGAATTGGTAAATCAATCCTACCTACATCTAGCCCAAGGTTCTCTGGTCTTAATCAGCAGAGTTGTCATCATCATCATCCAGGCAAAAACCCGTTTATAAAACTTCAAACAGTTCCCAGGAAACCCAATTTTCTGCAGCACATTCTCTAGATTATGTTCCTCCACTTCCTGATATCAGTCTTAGGCAGTGGCAATACCGCAGCAGCTAGTGAGGAAGAGGAGAAATCCTCATACCTGTGAGGACAAGAAATCAAGACAATAGTCTAGAATACTTGTTTGTTTTACACATTCCTGCATTTCTCAGGGATTAGCAGGAAAAGTTGAGAATATGGAGCCCTGGGTTGAAAAAGTATGCTTTTGGTGTGCATTTTACACAGTACTGTTAAGTGTCTATAGCCAGATTATCAAAAACATTCGTGGGTCAAGTCACCAAAGTAATTATCTAAAGTAGAACTACCCTAACATTGCTAAACATGCTCAGAAATTATATTCACAATGGTATGGTAGAGCTGTCCAGGTTGTAGCTTAGTCACTGAGATTTAGGGGTGTAAATCTCAAATTTCGCAACTAAAAAAGCAGTGGACTGCAGGTTGGAGCTGTGAGATGACCAAGGTTTGGTACAGACTGTTTCCATGAGGAACAGCATCAGTACAGATTAGCATCATTAGGTGAGCCTCCGTCTAGAGTGGCAAAGTGGGCAAACAACTAATGGTTATAGTGCTACCCTGAGCGATTGCACCTTGTTAGACTATTTTCAAGTATTCATCCTTTCATCTTTTTGGGTATATGATTGCCAGGAGTATGGCTGGAAAGTAAAGATTGCTGCAGCTTTCCATACCTACTACAACCAATGTTTGATGTTAGAAATTGGGCTACTGGCTAGCTGGGCAGCTGGGCAGTGAGCCCTGGTCAAACAGCATTCACAATCCTAGTTAGGGTAAGACTCATGCAAACCCCAAAATAACCTGTGCTCAACCCTCTGGTAGCTTGGCACTGAACAGTGAGGCTTATCTTAGTTGAAAGGTGTAAAGTATTTGTGCAAAGTATTTGTGCAAACAGTAAAATAGTGAAAACACCTCACAAAAAGATCCAACACCAGATTAGAAAAATAGAACCAAATTTAACAAATAAAACAAGACAAACATGGCAAAAATTCAATTAGCAGAACCGGAGTTATGCATTTTTAAAGAGTAAACTGTAAAATAGTGCCTAAAAGCAGAAAGCGCCATCCACGGTTATCTGGTCATGCTGGACTGGGTCCAAGTCCAAAGTTCAGTCTGATGGAGCACAGATCGGATACAGTCCCAGATTATCCAACTGAACTTTTACCTTCTCAAGTTTTGTGCCAAGAGTCACGTTCACGTTGGAGAGGATCAAAGGGAGCAAGGAGACCGTGGCAGGCGGTGGTCGGTGTGGCACGAGGAGAAGGCCGGGTGTCATGGATGGGCGGGCTGGAGCTTTGCGTGGTGGTCCTCTACAGTTGATCGATGATTGCTGACCGAAGAAACTGACTAGCGGCTGCTTGTGTTGAATTTCGGTGCAAGCAGCATGGATCCAGTGCAAATGGGTCAATTTGTGGTTGTGAAGAGCCCAAAAGCTTAATTTCAAGTGTCCTTGAGCCACCTCTAGGTTCCAGGACCTGTGAGGCACCACTTGGGGGTCAGGAACATGCTGCAGCTGGGTTCAGGAGTAGGTTGGGGTGCCTTTTATGTCCTTGAGCTTTAGAACAGGAGGCCAGCAGACTAGCCCTTTTAGTCACTCTGGGTTCCTGGTTTCAAGAATAAGTTGCAGGTCCAGTTCATCTTTCCCAAGCAAGAGGGCAGCAGGCAGCATGTCAGCACAGCAGGGCAGAAGTTCCTTCGAGCAGCAGTCCAGCAGAGTGGCAGTCCTTGTAGCAGCACATCAGTCCTTATTCCTGGTAGAATATCCACAGGTCCAGACGTTTAATGAGTTGGTGTCTGAGGTCCTTCTTTTATACACAGTTGGACCATTGAAGTGGGGAGAAGCTTCTAGAGGCATGCCTTTTAAGTGCACTGATGCCCTGCCTTCCTAGCCGTGGCTCCAGACCAACTACGGGGGTATACAGTCAATTATGTGGAATCAGGACACAACCTATGCAAGTGTAAGTGGGGCTGGGCTGGGCTCCTCCCACCCATCTACCATTGTCAGTGATGGCCCATCCAGTCACAGCTAAGCTTCCCATTGTGTGTGCCTGTTTTGGAGGAATACACAAAGCATAACTGTCAGTCACACTTACTCATGTGACCCAGAGACAGCCTGCAGGCACCAAATAACTAAGACAAACAAATGGCAACTTCGTCAAATTAAAAAGAACAATTGATGGACAGAATGCTGAACAATGTCAAACATTCACCCCAGTAAAGAGATCTGGGCCTAAATCCATTATTTTTTTGATCCCCATGCCATTTCAGTTTAAACCCAGCCATATGCAAATCCAGCTTGACCCTGCTCCCCATGGGAACAGTGCAGTCCGAACTGCCAGGCCAGGTCCTCCCTGGACTGGAAGTAAGCATTCTAGGACCAGTTTCAGGGTATCACCCCTCTTCAGCCAGGCTAGTTTGATTCCAGTGGCATGGAGAGCACGGGACCCCCTTCTGGGCATACTTGTCCCACTTGGGGTGACAAACGCAAAAAAAGAACAATTTATGGACAGAATGCTGAATAATGTCAAACATTCAACCCAGTACAGAGATCTGGGCCTTAATCCATGTGTTGTGCTCCCCATGCCATTCCAGTTTAAACTTAGCCATATGCAAATCAGTCTTTAACCTGCTCCCCGTTGGAACAGTCCAACCTGAACTACCAAGCCAAGTCCTCCCTGGACCTGAAACAAACATTCTGGGACCGGTTTCGGTGTATCACCATTCTTCAGCCAGGCTTACTTGACTCCAGTGGTATAGTGAACACGGGAAAGACATCTGAGCATACCTGTCCCATTTCAGGCTGGACTGTTCCGATGGGAGCAAGGTCAAGACTAATTTGCATATGGCTGGGTCCAAACTGTGTGAGCAAAAGAATAATGGATTAAACTCAGATCTGTTACTGGGGGGATGAGTGTTTGAAAAGTTTCAGCACTCTGCCCATCCTCACATGATTTGATCCTCCGTTTCCATTTGGGTATTTCACTTATAGAATGTAATAAAGCAACTCCAATGTTATCCTACGGGAGGGATAGGCCTTGCAGTAGTGAAAAACAAAATTAAGAGTTTTTCACTACCAGAACAAGTAAAACCTAAAAGTACATGTTGTGAACTACACAGCAAAGGTGGTGCTGTCTGCCAACCACGACAAACTTGAAGTTACATGCAGGAAGAGGATGTAAGGCCATTTCTGAGACATCCTTGGCCTAGAGGACAATCGTCCTCCTTTGCTCCTTTTATTTCAGACTCCCCTAGAGCGCATGTAGCATACATGCCATTTAGGGAGACATCATCAGGTGCTGCAATGTAGTCAGATCGCATACCTATCAATTCCACACCACCCCTTTGATTTCTCTGTACCAAAAATTCTTTCATTTAAATGTTTTAATTTTTTTTCCCATTCTCTATATACCTCCTGAGAAAGAACCAACATGGTTTAAATGGATTGACGACAATTTTATCTATATACAATCTCAAGTTAAAACTGTTAGAAACGTCTTTTATAAAAAGCAAAGCATACGCTTTTTTAAAAACAAGTGAAATAATTAGAAAATAAAGAAAGTGAAAAGTTAAACAAAACAATTTTCAATACAGAGAAATCAGCAACATGTGGTGTATGCTTGGAAAAAGTCATAAAAATATGTGCATTTCTGTGGGCGTGATGGCACTCCAGCTCTAAGCATGGAAATGTGTGTTTTTAACAGACGTTTACATGTGGAAAATGAATGATATATGGAAAAGGAAATCATGCAGCATGTTGCTTAGCTGGGCATAGAAAGCTCATCCAGACGGAGGTATGGAAAGGAAGGACATTATCAAGGATTGCAACAGTTTAAGTGTCTTTAGAATTGTTTTTTTTAACTGCACGGAAGCAAATAGGTTAAACAAGAATGGTACTAAATGAGTACTAAAACAATAAAGTTATTAAACAGGTGGCGGGCGGGTGAAAGAACGGTAATAGACCTTGGCAGTTGATTCAGTGAACATGAACATGGGATACAGTGACGAGATAAGTATTATGTGCAGATGGAGTACGTAAGGGCCAAGGGGCTGAAATGTTTGCTTGGAGGCTGATGACGCACAAGAACAATCCATCAGGGGGAATTAATAATCTGGTATGATATGTATGTTTAGGCACTAACTTTAAAATCTAATGATGCTTTTTAAGCTTTTCATTTTTGTAGCTGAAATAAAATAATGATGAAAGTAATTGTTATTTATATATTTCCGAGGAAGAGACAATAATTGTTTGCTATGTGTAGAGGACGCAATGTTATCTACATACAGTCTCAATTTAAAACGGAAAGAAAAGTACCGTATAAAAGCAAAGTATATATATTTATAAATATAAGTGAAAGTATTTGCAAATAATGGGAGTGAAATTATAGCAAAAGAATTTAGAGTACAGAGAAGTAAGCAATATGTGGAGTTGAAAAAGAAAATCTGCATTTTTATTGTGTGTGATGACAGTCGAACAGTAAGCTGGATTCAAGACTAGTATATTAGGAAGAGTCTTCAGGCTCTGAGAGGCTTCGTCATAGCATGCCCAAAGATACTTTAAATACTATAACAATTGATACATTTGTTTTAAAAAAATTCTTTAAATAGAAGCATCTTTATAATACTTTTGTCATGTACATGTCATCTGTACTACATGGGAATTGAGAGCATATGGTATGGAATGTAATGTTTTGATTTCTCAATGTTTCTGAAATATGTAGATTAAATGCTGTTGTATCACATGGTGGCACGCAGGAACTTCAGCATGGCAAATCTTTTAGCTTTATAAAGAAGATTCAAGTCACCTTGGCAATTTGTCATAATCTTTGGACTGTGGCACTTTGTAAGGCTACATTCATGTGAGACGGGTGTTCATGTCTACTTCTCTCATGTCAGATACAAAGCACAGACAGCGTGAACCTGTCTCTGCTATTCTGACAGTGTTACACACAAAAATTACCAATAAGGCATATACAATATATAGCATGAGGTATCCACCATCACCTTGCCATCTAACAGCGGTGTATGCTGCACCCTTCTGTCATCACCTGTTGACTTGAATGAGTACTACATTCTTATTTGATATCATGAGGGAATGTGGAGGTGACAGTCCATGTTTACGTCAAGGTATCCCACGTGCTAAGGTGACATTTCTGTATGTTGATAAAAGGTTTATGTTTGGGTGGAAAGTACCATGTTTATTCCCAACACACACCTTTACACCTGACTATAGGCACCCATTGTTAATGGTAGTATGTGATAATATCAACCTTTCATGTGACATGTGTTAGACCGGAGATCCTTGGCATGGTATTCACCCAAACCTTTTCCCTTCACTCCTTGATTTTTGCTTAACTCGTTTTTAATGGCCCTAGGACCAATCAATCAATCAATCAGGTCATTTGTAGAGCGCACTACTCACCCGTAGGGTCTCAAGGCGCTGGGAGGGGGGGGGGGGTGCTGCTACTGCTCGAACAGCCAGGTCTTGAGCTTCTTCCTGAAGGAGAGGTGGTCTTGGGTCAGGCGCAGATTGGTCGGAAGTGAGTTCCAGGTCTTGGCGGCCAGGTAGGAGAAGGATCTTCCTCCTGTTGTCGCTCTTCGGATGCGGGGGACGGCGGCGAGGGCGTGGTTGGTTGATCTGAGGAGGCGCTTGGGAGTGTAGAAGTTGATCCGGTTGTTGAGGTAGCTCGGGCCTTGGTCGTGTAGGGCTTTGTGCGCGTGGGTGAGGAGCCGGAAGGTGATTCTCTTGTTGACCGGGAGCCAGTGCAGGTCTCTCAGGTGTCCGGAGATGTGGCTGCGTCGGGGGATGTCGAGGATGAGTCTCGCCGAGGCGTTCTGGATCCGCTGGAGTCTCTTCTGGAGTTTGGCAGTGGTTCCGGCGTAGAGGGCGTTGCCGTAGTCCAGTCGGCTGGTGACGAGGGCTTGGGTGACCGTCTTCCTCGTCTCGGTGGGGATCCACCGGAAGATCTTACGTAGCATGCGCAGGATGTTGAAGCATGACGAGGAGACGGCGTTGACTTGTCTGGTCATGGAGAGGGAGGAGTCCAGGATGAAGCCCAGGTTGCGTGCGTGGTCTGTTGGTTTGGGTGCGGTGCCCAGGGCGGGGGGCCACCAGGAGTCGTCCCAGGCGGAGGGCGTGGAGCCCAGGATGAGGACCTCCGTCTTGTCTGAGTTCAGTTTCAGGCGGCTGGTCGTCATCCATTCGGCTACGGACCCCAGTTTTACCCTGCTAACCAATGCTAAAATGCCTGTTCTCTCTCCTTAAAACAATATCAGACTAGTCCTACTTGGCATATTTAATTTACTTATACTTCCCAGGTAAATGGTACTCAATATACCCAGGGCCTGTACAATAAATGCTACGAGTGGGCAACAGCACTCATTGTGCCATCTACTAATAGCCATGCAAAACATCTCAGGCCTGCCACTGCAACATGTAGTAACATTTTAAACTGCCATTTCGATCTGGAAAAATAAAGGTTTTGCCAGTTTCAAACGTTTCTTTTTAAATCAAATACGTACTCATAAGGTAGGCCCTAACCACCACTGGGTCAGGGTCCATAGTATTTAAAAACAGCAGGACATGGATGGTTACGTTTTACATGACCTAGCAGTGAAAAACTCCCTTAGTTGTTTTTCACTGTCGCAAGGCATATCTCTCCTATAGGCTAACACTGGGTTACTTTATTACACTTAACAAGAGCTAAATTCAGGTTGGTAGCTGAATAAAATATGCGTTTTATACTCAAATTGATTGAAATTCAAATTCCTCCTTAATGGTGAAATAGCATTTGAGGTTATACTTTTGTAAATGCCACTTTTAGACAGTTTCAATTCCTGCTCCAAAGATCTGAGGCTATTCTAGTAGTTTCCAGCTGCCTGGCCCTAGAATGGTCCCCCCATCAAGAATGTATATTGGGCACAGACAGTGAACAATGGGACATGGGTGTAGCTGGGATTGGGTCTTCCTGGCACGATGGCTGAAGAGGGACAGTACCCTGCCCTGATTACAAAGGACCTTTCCAACAGCACACACAAAGGAACTTGACACAGGGCCTGCCCTTGCCTATGTCACCCTGTACATTTTCGAGCCAGGACCAAGGGAACAGGAAAAACTGTCCAGAACCTGTTCTGGGGGTAGGCCAGGGAATTCCCTCACATAAAGACTAGACCTGTTGAAGATTCAGAAGAAGGTTTGACATGCTGGTAGAAGGACTGGCCTGCTGTTTCAACAAGGGAGTGGGATAGGTGACAATGTCAATCTTTTTTTATAGTGAATATTGAAATAATGACAACAGCATTTGTATTTACAGTTACTAGTGGACATCGGAACTCATTAATCTTTTTTCCCCGCATTTTCTATTTAGTGGGTAGCCAAATAAGGCATGAGGAACAGCAGGGCCACTTAAAAAAAAGGAGGAGGGCTTTTGCTGTTAAGTGGGCACTAGATAATAGCACCACATCTGAGGAGGAAGGTGAGGCACCAACAGGGAGAGTGCACCTCTCGGAGAGTGACAAGGCTACAAGGAAAAATACTCCAGATGGAGATGAGGAGACTAGCTAATTTGGACGCCACATTCCAGCAAAAGACTGGCAATGGGGCTCCTCCTGGCCAGGAATAAGTACCATCCGTGGTGTCCCAGGAATAGGCCCTCCATCACTGAGGCCTAAAGCCACCAGTTGTCCTGCACATAGAGGATTGACATCTGGAAGGCCATGGGGGGTGATTGCTTAGTGTGGGAGAAGGCAGCCTCACCTGGGATTTCCGCTCTGTAGGAACATGGAGAGAAGATCAGTGTTGTACCTGAAAGGAAAGAAGGAGCAGGGGAGTAAGTGAGGTGAATGTATGTACAAAAGCCTTGGTTGTGTCACAGGTTCTAAAGCTTACAAATCTTTTTTAAAGTTACTCTCAAGAGGAGATATTCTCTGTGGACCCATCCCCTGATGATAGTGATCCCCCTGCTGTGTAGAGCAGACCTGCCACATGCCACAATTTGAGATGTAATCTTCTAATAAACATTGGGTCAACGTGCATGGAAGTTCCAAATTGGGTCACTGTAAATATTTACCAGAGTAGAGCGCTTGTCACCCTTAATGTGTTTCCCTGTAACTGTGGTAGCTCAAAGTGGACAGGCTAATGGAACATAGTCTATCGCTACCCAAACCTGGCTATAACCTGAATTAGGCAACAGTGGTGGGCTACCAACATACCGAACATCTTTCTCATTCTTTCCCTCCAATGATGTTAGTAAAATTGTTTGTTTTATGGTTTCCACTGTGATAAACATTCTCCATGCGGGTGTGGTTTAAAATGCATTGTAGATAAACTACTTCCTTTATTACAGTGTGACTGCACATATTAACACTAGAACTGGTTCGTGTGTAATCACTAATATTAGTTCAGAGTCAACATTCTCCACTACCAAACTCCCTTTCAACAGGATCAGAATATGAGAATGCTAGTAGGTGGAGTTAATGTTCACGGGAACTCTACTTCCTTGTATGCTATCTGCATCCAGCAACAAATACAAATGAGAACCATAGTGATTTTCGTTTACACACTGTAGTAATGGCAACACTACTATACAGTCACAGTTCCACTGCTAAATGAACATATCAATGAAGGGGTCCTTTCACAAGAATTAAATGTGGAGCATCAATTGTATGGTCAACAGTGTGAATTCTGCCTATAGGGAGATCATGTAAAAGAACCCTCAAAAGGACATATCAAAACGACATATGATCTACAATTCCATTATATAAGGAGTGACCCATCTGCAATATCTGATTTTGATGATAATATGGGAGCACATGAATGTCTACCTATTGCCAGCAAAAACGTTTTTGCTACAAAGCTTACCCATCAACTGTCTCTTCAAGGGACAACCAATACCAAAGAGAATAGCACTCCAGATTCAAGCAGTGCAATTGAAACTACTTATTAATCCTGTGGTATTCATTGCAACTACTTTTCAAGTCGCTTTATGCATTCCAGTGTGTATTTAAATCTTTAAACACAAAATGGTGAGAAACAAATGCATTACTTGTTTATTTTATTGTTTGGGAGTACAAACTCAACCCGAAGGTATCAGAGCCCTTTACATGAGCACCAGTTGCGTTACAGACTGACACATTCAATTTCTTTAGGCACAGGGAGATTAAGTGATTTGCTCAGAATCACAGAATTTTGAGCTTCCCTGCCGAGACTCTAACCTGGTTCCCCAGCTTCAAGAGAGATGGTACACTGGATTATCATGTACAGGCTTTTACACAATCTCAGATAAATTATTTTGCAGCTGGACTATCCAATTCTTGATCCTTGGATTCAGAACCTTTGAAGAGCAAGACTAAGAGTTTATGTTCTGCGAATGCTTGGGAATGACTTCCATACAACTATATGTGAAAATACCTGCAACCTCACTGGATCCCTACAGGCTAATTTTTAATATGTGAATATAGATGTTTGGTTTCAGTGCTGAACTGGGGTAGGCCACTGAAGCCATTTCTTTATTTTTCAGATATTTGTCTGTTATCTGTTATAGCTTCTATCCCAGGAGAGCTAGCATCTACGGATAGGGTATTACCCTAGTGGGGTCATGATGTCCTTGTTGTTTTGGCTGACCGCTGGTCCTTTGGCTTTTGAAAAGCAGTCAACTGTTCATCTGACCCCACCCATACAGCATTTGATTCCAGTAGGTTGAGCTTTGGCTTGGTCAGTGACATTAGACTCTGATGACCTCCTCATAGTATGTCACCATCACCATCCCCAGAACGCTATGTACTACCAATATATTCTGGGGTGATGATGCTAATATTGTCACACACCTTTATAAGATCGGGGGCAAATTCTTCGGAGGTGAACTTGTATCTAAACAATTCAATCTCAGGTTTGTGAAATTCACACTTGCTAGAGTGTATCATGAGTCCTTGGTCACAGAGTAGCTCTTCGAGAGCTTGTAGCTGACCATGATGTGATTCAACCATTGTGGCATAAACCCGAATGTCATTGCTGAAATTTACTACACCTTGAATTCCTGAAAACACCTCTCTTACACAGCTGCTGTTGTTGATATCACAAAGTTGAGGCATTTGTATCTTCAGAGGCCAATGTGGGTGGGAATCATGTTATTTTTTTTGGAGCCTTTGTGTAGTTGAAGCTTATGATATGAAGCTTTTCATCAATTTTAGAGGCCCCTTTAGCTGTGTTTAGTTTCTCAATAAGGTTAGCATCAGTTGGGGGTGATGTGGCACTATCTTTTGATTGCTTTCTTTTGCATTAGAATGTCAACCAAATTCTAACCATGACTGGCTGTTTTGGTTTGCAGGGAACTACTATGGGTGATGCCCAAGGACTTTCTCGATGTTCCAGGCCTCTTTGTTTCTTCAGTTCCCTTTCAACATGTTCTCTCCTATTGAAAGGAACCTGTCTGTGCCAGAGTGCCACAGGCTGAACTGAAGTGTCAACATGTAATTCAATGCTCTTCCCATTGTCTTTTGAAGATGGTGTGATAGCCCTCCAATATGTTATTTATATTACATTCGTGCACCCTCAATGCAAACACTATCAGGCACAATGATTTGGCCGCCTTGGAGTTGACAAATATATTGCCATTGGTACGGGTGACAAAGTACTGAGCTGTGATGGACAGGTTGAAATAAGAGACTGTCGTACAGAAGGTGCCAGCAGTGTGGAGGAGGGATGACGTGCTTCCACAGGCATACATGTTCATGCTTGTAGAAATCAGTGTTTGGCAAGGTTGGCGTGATTTGCAATTCTTGCAGGCCTGTCACACACAACATGGTGTCTATGTTTATGAGCCTGATGACTTGATTTCCTTGGATCATCAGATCTTATTGTGGTTTTGCCTTATGCTTCTATTCTTTAATGTCACATAAGGTGGCGTTCAAATGTACATGTTCCTTATTGGTGCCTTCATTTATTTCTAGCTCTTCTTTGTGAAATGCTTTAGAGAGGGCCCTTAGTCGTTTGATATTTTTCATGGAATTGTGCACTTACTTGACCTAGATTTTCTCTACACAGAGGACATGCATACTTTGGTGAAATTAGTTGTTTTTCTCCACACAGAGCACATCTTTTCTTGGACAGATTAATTTATGTCATGCTTGCTTGCTGCAATATCCACAGGTATGATCATGATTTAGACTTAGAGTTTTTTCAAGGTACCTTTTTTTTTGCAGAGTTTTATATAGCGCGAACTAGAACCGAACCAAATCAGTTATCAGAGCGCTTTACATAGCACCAGTTACGTTACATGAGGACACACTTTCATTTTTAGGCACGGGGAGATTAAGTGATTTGCCCAGAATCACAGGGGGTTTTTGGCGTCGTTACCGAGACTCGAACGCTTTAGCCGTTAGGCCAACCCCTCTCCCCTTTTACTTCTCTTAATAATTTGAGAGGTCCAGTTTTAATGGGTTGGGCTGTCAGGGAGACTTTTATGTGAAATTCACATGTGTCAGAAAATGTGTCAGAGCATCTCAAAGTTATCATGAACAGTAGTGTAATTTCAGCTTCTCACAATATTTGATGAATAACAACCCTGAATTATTTAGACTTGCATTTCCTCATCTGGATCTTCTACTTTGCACGTGTTGGCCAGGCCCTGAAGGAATATTTATAAAGCAGGGGTCTGTAAACTGGGAGGTGGGCACACCTAGGAGGGCCTTAACTGATTGGGAGGGGGTTGCGAGACTCTCTGTAATGAGCCATCACTGACATTATTTATCATTTATATCTGGCTGGGAGTATGTGTCAAAAGGGAAGGGACTCCAAATATTCTTCAAACCTCCCACCCCATTTCAGATCATCACACTGGGAACACTTTAACACGTTAGTAAGGCCTAGCTAACTAGAATAGTACATTTGGCAATCACAGATTCGATTGCATTTTTAAAAGGGGTAACTGCAATGTTTAAATAAGCATAGAAATATTTAAACATTGCCAATTTAATAGAATAATTCCAGGGAGCCAAATTATTTTTGTTTTAGACTGGGGGGGGAGCAGCATTAACACGTTTGAAGACCACTGCTATAAAGCATCTATGGACTGCTTGGGGCTTTGCTGGACCTGTTAACAGATAAACCATTCATAGTCAGGGTTTGTCCGTGTTCTAAACTGGCCATAGCCCCACTAAAGCTGCGTTGTAATCATTGTTCTTGTAGCTGTTCAGTACATTTAGGAATTCCTTGTGTACATCTTCTCCTGAACGGTGAGCAGAATAGTTACATTTGTCATGGGGTGAGTTTCATTTTTTGCTGATAGATAGTTCTCCAGGTGAGCAACCCATGCATTCCACAACTGAAGCGAAGGAAGAAAGCATATCAAAGGGAAGAATGAAGGTAACTGTGTTACTTAGCATTTTGAGCTTCCTATTGTGATGTTCCTGCATCAGATGTAATAGCAAAGATCTATTGGGATTTCATTTTCACTTTGCTACAGTATACTGTCAGAATTCTGTATATCACTCTGCACTCCATTACGCATTCAAATGCTAGGGGTGGGGGGCAAAAGAAGACAGGCCTATTTGAACTTGAATTTATCACTGAACTTTCTTGTCATTCTTTGCGTCTAAGAAACACTCATGGAGAAAACAATATTCGAGTCAGTACTGTATCGATGATATAGATCCCCCAAATCTGTCCCAAAGTCTTGAGCATTCCACTGGGATTGGGCCACCCACTGCTGTCAGGGACTTCATGTACTGGTACTCAGCTGGACCTCTTCAGGCACATGAAAAAGGTTAATGGGTTGGACAAACCTGTCCAACATTCTATGCTACCAGGAAAACACAGTGGGCCTCCTCTATGTTATTAAGAAGCACAGCAGGCCGATCATAGGTGGATGCGGTTGTCTCAAAGAGACAAGAGGAGCAGCAGGGCCCACAACAAGGACTGAAGGGAAGACCCAGGATGTCGCTGATAGACCGACGGTGCCACCAGTGCATAGTCTGAGGTGCCTAGTACACAGTGAGTTTAGTTATTCATCACCTGTGTGAAGCCGCAACCAGCAGATGTTCTTGGGCCTATGGTTCGGCTTCTTACAAATTAGACACATGCACACAGTGTTACCAGTAAGGAGAGAAACACACTAACCAAAAAATGGATGGCAGTTTATTTTTATTATCATACCCTCAGTGTCATTACTTGGACTAAGCCACCACATTCAGAGATCCAGGGCATCCCATGTCTGGTCACGTGGCACATCCCATTACATTTCAAATTTTTTTTTTTTTTTTTTAACTTTTTATTGACAGTTTTTTATCCCATATATACACATCCTCCTCTCTCCCCACCCACACCCCGTGCAAGACCACTAGCATACGAGAAGACTTATTACAATCATAAATCTGAAGTTAATACATTAGAGTTCATTAGGACATATACAGTGACAGCAAAATCATAAAAATAAAATAATAAGGAAAAATAAATACATTGCAACCTATGTATATCTCTGAATCCATTGCAAAAGCGGTGCCCAGATCTGCATACCCTTTCTTCTTTTGTTAGATCCTTTATTTTTATAGATTGCGACCTCAAGGCTGCAAGTTGCAAGCAGCCTGACCCTCCATTGTTGGAAGGCAGGAGGATTAGAATCGAGCCAAGTTGTGGCAATACAGAGTCGAAGGATTGCCATGGCCACAAAAATCAACCCCTGGATGTTTTTCTGCCGCTCGCAATTTGCTACCCCCAAAATAATTTCCTCGGTTGAAACATCCACTCTTATTTGGCACACCTCGGACAAGAATTCGGATATATCTTTGATCAGAATATTAAGCGTTTTACATGTTGCAAACATATGTATAATATCGGCCCCAAACAACGCACACCGTGGGCATGAAGTTCCCTTCCCTATTGTCCATTTGGCCATTTTCTCAGGCAAAAAAATGTTTTATAGCATTGTGCCTGTAATTTGATCGACATTAACGAAGTTTGGGCTAACTCATAGGCACAATGGGGGATGGTAGGCTGCACTCTAAACTTAATCTGCCAAGCAGAGTAATGTTTGTCCATATCATCTGGAAAAACTAAATTAAGGGCTTCGTATATTTCCCCAATCTTGGATGCGTTTTTTTTACAGAGATTATCAATCAATTGATTATTCTGAAAATTGCATCTTCCGCCATTTTTCTTTGCTAAAAAGTCTCTAACCTGCAGAAACTTAAAAAAATCCCTTTGGCTAATATTAGATTCTGCATGTAAATCTCCAAACAGCTTGAAGCCCCCTGGTGCATAAAAACAGCCCAACTGTACTATTCCAGCCGATACCCATCTATTAAAACAGCTATCATGAAAAATTTCAGGTAGATCATTATTATGGCTCACTGGAGTATAGTATGAGTATCGCCCAAACTCCAAAAGCCTACGAACATTGCTCCACACTTTATACACCCTGGCAATAGTTTTAAATTGAACTTTCTTAAAATAGCTATCATTTACATGCCGCCAAAAGCAACCAGTACAATCTTCTCCTAATATAATTTCTTGTGGGGTCGGAATCAATTACCCGGTGCAATCATGAGATATCATTTTGACACAGTATTTTAAGACGGTGGCCCAATAGTAAAGTTTAAAATTAGGTAGGGATAATCCTCCTCTTTCCTTTGGTAGCATAATCCATTTTAATGCCCGTCTAGGTTTCTTATATCGCCAAATGAAACTTGAGAACATAGAATCTATAGTTTTAAATATTTGGGGAGAAAACTCAAGACAAATGGTTCGAAAGAAATATAAAAAACGGGGCAAAAAAATCATCTTAATAACATTACAACGACCACCAATAGTCAGGTGTAAATTATTCAATCGGATCAACTCCTTCTTAGTTCATGATATTAGTGGGGTCATGTTGTTGTCAACAATATATTCAATTTTGGCATTTATTTTAACGCCTAGATATACGGCCTCAGTGGTCACTCTAGGGTCTCTCATCGTGATTTTATTATTAAGAACAATCTCGGTTTTATTAGAGTTCAATTTATAGCCGGAGACTAACCCAAACCGATACGCCTCTTCTTCTATCACAGGCATGGCTAAATTAGGATGTCTGGTTACAAGCGCGATGTCATTGGCATATGCTAGGATTTTAGTGTTATGCATTCGTATTTGAATTGGTGGTATTGATTCAAGGTTCTCCAGCCATCGGATGAATGGGTCGATGTATATCACGAAAAGAAGAGGGGAGCAAGGGCACCCCTGCCTAGTCCCCTCGAAATCGCAGAGTTCTCTGACAGAAGTCCATTAACTAATACCCTGGCACTTGGTTTATGGTATAGCCTTTGACTAGCCTTTATGAATCTATTAGTGATTCCGCAGTGAGACATTGCAGCCCATAGATATCTCCAGGAGACTCTATCAAACGCCTTCTCTGCGTCTAGCAGGATAAGCGCCATAGGGTCTCCTGTTGATTACGTATAATCAAATAGAGAGATTACCCGTTGTATATGGTCAGTTGTTGACCTTCCTGGTATAAACCCATGTTGATAATGTGATACTACTTTATTTATTCTTGGTGCAAGTCTAGCTGCCAAAAGTTTTGAATACATTTTTGAGTCCCCGTTGATCAATGTGATAGGTCGGTAAGATCCTAGATCGAGAGGGCTTTTCTTTTTTTTCAGGAACACCACGATCTTAGCTTCTGACCATGAGGCCGGTGGAGTCTCCCCCTGAAATATATGAATAAAGAGTTCTACCATTAAGTTTTTTAATTGATCAGCAAATTCCTTATAGAATTCTGTAGGGATCCCGTCCAGTCCTGCCGCTTTTCCACTAGATAGTGAATTTAAAGAGTGAAGAATCTCTTCCCAAGTAGGTAGATCATCTAGTATATCCTGATCTTCCTTCTCAAATCTAATCCCTGGTATTGTATTTACATATAAATTAGGATCCCCCAGTCCTACAGTAGGTTCTGTGTATAAATCTTGATAAAATCTCTGGAATAATGCCCTTACCTCAGATGGTTCCGATCTTAGGCCTAGTCTAGGATCTTGAATTTCTTTTATAATGCTAATTGATGTCTCCTCTCTTATACGAACTGCCAGCTGATGTCCGACCTGTTCACTTAGCTCATATACCTTCTCTTTATATATTGATGCTTTAATGATAGCTTTTTCCACTAATATTTCTGATATAAGATTCCTGGCTACGGCTACCTGAGTCAGGATGTTAGCTATCGACTGGCCCTGTTGTGTTGCTATAATCAAGTCCTTCTCAATTTTACTCAGATTTTCTTGTAGTGCTGCCATATGGAGTTTCCCTTCCCTATTAGACCAAAGTGAAAATTGCAACGTCTCGCCCCTTATGCCCGCCTTCAGGGCGTCCCAGACAATCTGAATAGATACACTGCCCAGATTGTCTTCAATAAATCTCGGGATCCAACCCCTCATGTGTTGACAATACTTATCGTTCTTCAGTAATGCCCTCTCGAATGTCCAGTTCATAGATGGGCGGCTAATATGGTTGCAAATTAAGTTTAAAATTAATGGATTATGATCCGACAAGACACGCAACAATTTTTCTATCGAACATAAAGATTTCAGTGAGTTCAACATTAACATATAATCTAGCCGTGCATGCCGGGAATGAGGGTGCGAAAAAAATGTAAATCCAGGATCTCCATTATGATTATATTGCCACCCATCTATTAGGCCATGTGTAATGCACATATCTTTCAGTGCTTGGAAAACTCTTGGTTTTCTACCCTGATATTTGAATTCAGGACCAGGTGTCCAATCCCCTGGAAGATGTAAATTAAGATCTCCACAGACAATCAGGGGTAGGGGCCAATGTGTTAGCTCATTGCAAATCTCGGTCAGCATTTCTGGTTCATCAGAGACGCTCCCATAGATGGTGCAGAGTGTCATTTTATTTAGCCCATTATTATACAGACATTCAGTGATTGCCCATCTACCAAATCTGTCAGACAATACTCTATTAAATTGGAGCCCCCCCCGCCTTTTTGCTAAGATCGCCACCCCCTTAGTTCGGACACCTTGTGTTGAAGCAATAATAAGTTTATACCCCAGTGTTTTAAGCAAATATTGCTGGGATCCTTCAATATGCGTTTCTTGCATGCAAACGATATTTGCTTCCATTGACTTCAGCCCCACTGCAACCTTCTGCCTTTTTTTAATACCATTGAGTCCGCAGATGTTAAGTGAAATAATTTTTAGCTTAGCCATATTATTACTAGGGCTTTTTCCGGATTGCCAAATCTATTAGTCATTGTGTCTTTTTCTGTATGCCCCATAGCTAAGTCTTTTCCACCCTTCCTGTGCTCGAAATCCCTTGGTCTTGTGCCCACCCTTTCTCCCTCAACCCCTCCCTTAGTCCCCCCTCTCCTCCTTACCATCCTATGAGGCTTCCTGGGTCCCCGAGTACCCAAGTGTGGGCGTCAGTGTAGTCAGAGTGCGCCACAGTGCGCCCCGTGGGCAGGCCCTTTATGCTTTGGTCGTGTCGGATGGGTGGGGTCAATGATGTAATCAGATATTTACCCTAGACCATTATTAGAAAACAGATATTTATACCAAATTTCAGTTCATATGTTTTTAAATTTTCCCCCTCCCCGACCCCTTCTGATTACTCCCCATGCTTTTGTGTTCATAGACAAGTTGCTGATTTGCGCTCATTTTCCTGAATTCCCTTTCCCAGTCACTGAAATTTCTCTTAGGTAAGCTTCGGCTTGGATTTCACTTAAGAAGCTTCTCGTTGATCCCTTGTATATTATTTTGAGCCGGGCCGGGTTTTGCAGGAAGACTGTTGCTCCAATTTTTTCAAAGGGTGTGAATAATTGTCTCATTCTCCACCTTCTCTCAACAGTTGCGTGGGCAAAGTCTGGTCTGGTGAAGAACATAAAGTCTTTATATATGCCCTCTGCTTTGTGGGCCTAGCCAGATCATAGATGGCTTCTCTTAAGAGGAAATTCCCAAAGTAGACCAACATTGCCCGAGGATGTTGACGTGGCTTTTGAAAGTGTTTGGGTAGCGTCAAAGGGAATCGATGGACACGCTGGATTTCTCTATCCATGTCCCAGGTACCAAGTTCCGGGAAGGCTGATTTCAGTAGATTGATCATAGAGCCCCTTGGGTCATTCCCCTCAAAGCCTTCGGGTATTCCAAGGAACCTCAGATTATTTCTTCTTGATCTGTTTTTGTGATCTTCAACTTTCATCATGAGGTCCTTTATAATTCCGTCATGCTCATTCTCCTGTTTTTGCAGCTTAATTACGTCCGTTTCCAAATTTTCTGCACGTGCTTCCACTGAGGCCATTCTATCCAAGATCTCAGTGCAGATATTGCCAACTTTTTTAATTGCCCCTTGTAGTTTCTCAATGGCAACATGATTCCTTGGGTTTCTTTTTTAATGTCCTTATGGAAATTTTTAATGGAGCTCAGCACTTCGCTCAGCAAAGGCTCTACAGTCGTTGCTGAGCTATGTACATTTCCGGATTGCTTCTGGCTTCTTCCTTCTGCCTCAACTAAGGTGTGCTCATGAACATACTCTGTTTCTCCCGGCAACTTTGAAGTCAGGCTTTTTTGTGTAGGTTTAAGTCTTGTTATGGCATAGTCAGTGTTACTGCCGGGATCTGTGGTCTCATCATTAATTAAGTTACCTCTTCTCCTTTTGTCTCTGGCCCTCTTTTTTTCACGTTTTTTCCTTGAGTTCGAGATTTGACAAGTTTCACTAAATTTTCTGGATTCATTGGAGTCTAGAATCTCGGAGGTTGCTGCTTCTAGTATTTGTTCATCATTTGTTTCACTTTTTTCACTTGTTTTACTTGAGGTGGACATCCCTGTTTCGTATATGTCTGAATCCGAATCCGCTTCGGAGAGCACATTATTATCAAGCTGTGGGGTTGGCTCAGGGGGAGATGTTTGCACGCGTGATGAGGCAGAAATTTGTTTTGAGCCATTTTTTCCCCCTCCACACTGGTTCGCTCCACAGACACGTTAGAGTCGCCCCCACAGGTACCGCTCGCATTGTCTGCTTGGTTGCTTTGTTGTTTTTTAATTACTGTAGACTCGCTTGGTCCTTCCTTGGATAGCGGGGTAAAGATATTAGATATCCTAGGCTGAGAAGAGGCTGGGAGTCCAGTATTTTTTGCGGCGGCTTTCAAGTTTTTTATTGTTTGCAGCCTCTGAGCCTTTTTAGCCAATAATTCCAGGGTGGCTTTGTCCGCTGTATCGCTCCCCTTCGCTTTGTCGTTCTCTTTCTGTTTTTGTTTCAGCTTTTCCTTATCCCTGTCCTTTTCAGTGTTTTTGCTTTTGTTTTTATTTTAATTTTTGTCACTCTCGTCACATATAGCTTTCTCCACATTATTCTCCTTGGCTTTAGATCCTCTGGTTTCAGGTCGTCTTTGTATGTCCTTGTTTTTCTGCGGCGTAAGGCTTTTTATGCTCTGTGTGTTTTTTAAGTCTTCCCGGTTTCCCAGGTCTCTGGGCTCTCTGTGCTCTCTGGGTCTGGGTCTTCCAGAGTTTGCACCTGCATCTGTGTCTTATGCGTATCTAGGATTGCTGATGCTCCCTCCTCTCCTCTTTCTCCTCTTTCTTGAATAAGCAGTGATGGGCTTTGTGCCACTGTTCCGTTAATTCCAGCCATATCCTTTATCTGCGTTTGTTCTGGTGCTGGCAATCGAACCTGACCTTGTGGCTGATTTTGACCTTTTGTTTTTCTGAAGGGATCTGACACCCCCCCCTTTGTTTGGTTTTTTATTTATTAGCACTTTTAAAGGAGCCCAGGTTCTTTTTTTAGGCACAGTAGAAGATCTGCGACGATTTTCAAGGGAGTTTGGAGCTTGAGACCCTATAGTGTTGCAGGTTAGCTTGGTTACGTAGATTTTTAGTTCTAATTCAATTCCAATCAAAAGTTTAGGAGGGATATCTGTAACATCTGGGTCTAGTAGTACGCCCAGCCTTCTCCACTCCACTGCTTTCCCTACTGTTCCTGTATCTGTAACTGTGCAATGTTCACGTTCACGTTCCTGCTGTTGTAGCTGTTACCGTTGTCGCTTCTCTGACTACTTCATTTATTTCATTTATTTCTTTCACCTTTACGTGCACTACCCCTTGTTTTCTTGATTTCTACTCCTCAGGTTTCTCTCCGCCGGGGCGGTTAGCTATTGGCCAGCACTGCTGCGTTCCCCTGACAACGAAGCACACGCGTTTTAAAAGACAAACCTGCCCAACATTCTATGCTACCAGGAAAACACAGTGGGCCTGCTCTATGTTATTAAGAAGTACAGCAGGCTGATCATAGGTGGATGCGGTTGTCTCAAAGAGACAGGAGGAGCAGCAGGGCCCACAACAAGGACTGAAGGGAGGACCCAGGATGTCGCTGATAAACCGACGGTGCCACCAGTGCATAGTCTGAGGTGCCTAGTACACAGTGAGTTTAGTTATTCATCACCTGTGTGAAGCCGCAACCAGCAGATGTTCTTGGGCCTATGGTTCGACTTCTTACAAATTAGACACATGCACACAGTGTTACCAGTAGGGAGAGAAACACACTAACCAAAAAATGGATGGCAGTTTATTTTTATTATCATACCCTCAGTGTCATTACTTGGACTAAGCCACCACATTCAGAGATCCAGGGCATCCCATGTCTGGTCACGTGGCACATCCCATTACATTTCAAAACATTTTCAACACATCCACAAACTTCATAAATCAAAAAAAATGTGACTGTAAAAGAAACTCACAAGTGCAAACATATATCCAACCTCTCAACTGCATCCAAAAACTTTTTAAATAAATGTGAACCTCAGCGTTAACACCACAGCCACAGTCTCCTCACCAAACTGTAGTACAGCTTCTTTAAGAATGCAAAGAAGATAGCTTCTAAAAGTCATAGAAAATTCACAGAATAAATTAAAAATACAATACAACATACCGCTGGATGTTCTCTGTGGTCATTTAAGTATCTCCCTGTTTAAATTCCAAGAGCAGACCTGAGCTCGTAGGATGTAGATATGTTGCGGGTCCAGAGCATATACACAAAACTCACTCCTGGTAGATTTAGGTATAAAGCAAACATATCTCTAAAGAGAAAAACAAAGTCCTGCAGACCAGGAAGGTGCGTGACCTTGAAGTCATTCCTTTCACCTCTTGTGCTACCTTAACTGATTGAATTAAGTCATTGCTTTCATGAAGTTACTGCTTGGAAGTAAACTAATATGAGAAGGGCTATTAAATCCATATGATTAATCTCCATACAGGCTTTAGTGAATACTACGTAGAGTACCTTTATTTCTGAAATAAATAATGTCTACTCTTTTGGTGCTTAAATACCTGAGCACATACAAATCTTGAAAGTAGCGTAAACATTTTCCGAAAACCTTGTAAAATTATCCACAATGTATAGGCATCAGCTTTTTTAGGTTTGACTTGAGACATTTTTTCCTGTTTGTATCAAGCTTATGTATTAAAAAAAAGAATAGAAACACAACACAGAGAGATATGCTTTGGCTCCAATCCTTTTGTACAGCTTTTAATTGGGCAGCAGTCATTTGAAGTAGTTCTTCGAAGTAGTTCTATAACTTATAAAAACATTGTTAATATGGCTTTGTCCCAAATACTGTAGCAGAAGCTTTACATTTAGAAATCTTTGACAAACACAACAGGAAGGCATTTCACATTGAAAGTTCTCTGACAAACATAATAAGAAGGGGGTTTTCACTGTGACATGTGAGGCTAGTTCAAGATTAAGGAATTTTACAACTTGAACTCTATGATAAACACCAGAAGAAGGAGTTTTACATTTCTTAACACTGGAAAACCTTTTACATGCCTACTTAAGTCATGAGGGTCTACAGCAGGGTTCTCCAAAGTCGGTCCTGGAATGCCAGATACATGCCAAATGTTTAGCATATCCCCATTTAGATAAATGGAGTTTTCTTAAAAATCTGGCATGGATCTGGCCCTCCACGGCCGACTTTGGAGAACACTGGTCCACAGAGATCTAGTTTGTATCGTGTACGTTTATAAATCTAAATTTAGTATGCTTTTGTGTATGAATTAAAATACTTTGTTTCTGTTTCTGCTTTGTTGAGTTCTGAATTTCTAATTCACATCACTTCCCTGAGTAAACCTTGGATTGTCCTTGATCACTACCCTGAGGGTAAAGTGCTACGGAAGTGCACTTGGTACATAGTTTGGGAGCAATTTTAAACTGTCTGTAAGATACTAGAGGTGATAGACTATTGTTGTCACAATTGGAGTCCTGTAACCCTTCATTGACCGGTGACACCCCCAAAGGGGAGATTAGTTGGCATAACGGCTAGGGCGCTCGACCTCGGACCTGGGGATCTGGGTTTGAGTCTCGGTAACAACGCCAAAACACCTCCTGTGATTCTGGGCAAATCACTTACAGCCTGATTCATCAAGCCGAAATCGGCTCGCAAAGGGCCAGATTCTGAGAATCTGGCCCTTTTGCGAGCGCTATTTTTGCATTTGGGATTCATCATCCCAAATGCAAAAATCGGTAATAGCGATTTCGCTATTTTGCGAGGAATTACATTTAAGGAATCTCTATTTGAGATTCCTTAAATGCAATTCATCATGCATTTAAAAATTGCGAATTCGCAATTTCGGCCCGCTATTTACCGCGAGGTCAAACCTCGTGGTAAATAGCGAAAACTTAGAAAAATGCTTTTAAAAGCATTTTTCTAAGTTGCATGTTGCACACACACATGGCCTTTGGACATGTGTGTGCGCAACACCTGTTTCAATTTGCATTTAAGGGGTGCTACAGGGTGTCCTTTGGACACCCCTGGCACCCTTTAAATCGCATCCTTATTTGCGATTAGCTAATTGCTAATCGCAAATAAGGAATACTCCCCATTCATTCCTATGGGCCTTTTGGCCCATAGGAATGAATGGGGAGTTATTCCTTATTTGCGATTAGCAATTTGCTAATCGCAAATAAGGAATGTGTAGGAATCGCATTTCTTTATGCAATTCCTACATGAATCCCGTTTTGCAAGTCCTTAATAGCGATTCGTTATGAATCGCTATTAGGGGCTCGCAAAACGGGAGATTGATGAATCAGGCTGTATATCTCCCCGTGCCTAAAATGAATGCGTGTCCTCATGTAACGTAACTGGTGCCATGTAAAGCGCTCTGATACCTGATTCAGTTCGGGTCTAGTTCGCGCTATCTAAAACTCTGCAAAAAAAACCAAAAAAACATAGCTCACATTCCTACATCAACTGCGCTGTTATTGTTCCTACCTCAGAATAAAGCTAACCTGCTACTGTCTATCTTCCGCATTGACCTTCTGTGCACCTATAAACTCCAACAGCTGCAGTGCCAATTGCTGTTGAAAAATCAAGAGATTGTCATTCCATGTGCCTGTAGCAGGGGGGCTCGTATAATGCCCTATGGTGTGCTGTGGATTGCCTGCTTCCTCGGATGACTGCCACTTTCAATATGTACATACACAATGACATATGGAGTGGGTTTTTGGATGGAACATGCTGCAGTAAACACACAAATGGTCCAACTTCTGTCATGTGCTCTCTTAACAGTTATTACTTAACATATTGCTTTGGTAGCTGCTAAGCATCCCCAAAGTTGTCACTCTACCATCACATGAAGCAATGACAACAGTGGGTGATTTCTATGCTGTGGTCTGCTGGTTTATCAAATGCATGATTATGTTGCTCTTAGGTGTAAGCATGAGTAGCTGCTCTTCGGCCCATGTGCATCTGTTGTGAGTCAACTACTCCAATCAAGCCCTTAAGGACACTTTACTACACATGCGAAAGAGCAGAAGTGACATCAGTTTGGGTGCACTGGGACTCTCATCAGCCATGGACAACAGCTGTTAGAAACTGCGTTGCTGCAAAGCTATTCATGTGAGGGGAGGCAGAGTCTCAAAGGGACAGGTGAATATCTGTGAGCACCAAAGAGTCCAAGAGAGTAGAAGCTGAGACTCTATTCACTCATGTAACTGGTGCTTGGTATACACCAGTAAACCCATCCAGTTGTGCGCATGATGCGGGGGGGGGAGGTCAGTGATCTATGTTGAGGATTGGTGGGAGCGGGGGACCTGCCTGTACTCATTAGGGACAGCAGGCCATCAAGGTTCAAAAAAGGAGTAAAAGAACTCTACATAGGAATGATTGTTGCAGCATTCTTTCACAGGTACCAGGTCACGCACTACCAGAAACATTCTTACACCCCTCAAATACTATGAATATAGTGCTACAGACAGCAGTCCTACACCCATCAATTAGCAGTCACACACTACTCGAAGTCATTTCAAACCCCTCACAGACTATTATTAACACACTACTGACAGCAATAACATATTCAGAGTATCAGTTAGACACTGCTGACTAGTAGTCACACATGACTGTCTGCACTCTCACAACCCCGCACAACCCTCACAGACTAAGTCAAACTTTACACTTTACACTAAGTGAAGTATTCGCATACCCCTCAGATACTAACAGAACTGGCAATCGCACATTACTAACTGCACTTCCACACACTTCGCAGTCTAGAAGTCACACACTACCTGTCACACTGTTACCCGCCCAAATCAGACACAGCACTCAGAGCTCGGCTTAGGGCAACCTTCTTTATTCCCTGCCAGGAAGCTACTGGCTTACAGGCTACTCGCTCCTCCTTTTCCTGTCTTGTCCCTTTCCTGTTCCTTGCTGCCTGACCTGTCTGGAAGGTCAGGCATAACGACATGACATCTCCCCCTTTTGTACAAAAGAACTGATGCTACATTTCTTCGACGAGTCGCCGTGGTTTCCTCACCAGGCGTCTGGGGCGAGTCTCTCTCTCTGGTGTTTGGCTGCGTCGCTCGGGACTGATAGTCATTCTTGGACGGTGATGGTGTTGAATCTCGGCATGATCTCCTGGACTAGCAGAGTCACTCGAGGTGTGTCCAGAGGAGGATTCCTGCCTGTTCACCGGATGATGTCTTTTGAAGTGAGATATATTTCTCGTTATTTGCTTGTGATCAGCTTTGGCAGTAATCATGGTTCCTTTCCTCTTGTGAACTTGTAAAGGAAGATTCAGGTATCGGCTGTCTGCTTTCGTTCGCCGGTCTCCTCTCACTATGACCCAGTCACCTTCACGGATATCATTTTCTTTGGCGTGACGGCGATTGTCTGCATATGTTTTCATTTTCTGTTTCTTTCTTCTGTCAATATCAACAAGTGTTTCGTGGTCAACAGTCACGGTCTTTGAGTGAGGCGTGGTGCTTGTCATGGGCACTCTTGTCCTTGGTGTCCTTCCCAGCATTAGTGTGGCCGGGCACTGGTTTGTGGTGTTGTGAGGAGTGGTCCGGTAGGCTCTCAGTACTTCATTCAATGTTTGTTGGACATCTCGACGTGTTATTTCTGCTTGTTGGATGGCTCTCTTTAGTGTACCCATGAACCGCTCCACCATGCCATTGGCTTGTGGCCACAGTGGAGTTATCTTGTGATGTTTAAAGTCAAAATGCTTCGCAAATTCTGCGAACTCATGGCCGTTGAACGGGGGCCTGTTATCGGATTTGACTCTTGCTGGAACACCCCATGCTGCAAAGATGTCGTCCAGTACTGGGATGACGGCTGTTGCTCTGGTGGACGCTATCATGTGTGCAAACGGGAATCTGGAATATTCATCCATGACAACCATGATGTACTGTCCTGATTGGAGTGGTCCAAAGAAGTCAACTGCTACCTGCTTCCACACCTCATCTGGCAGTTCAGACATTTGGAGAGGTGCTGGGGGTTCTTCGCGGCTCACTAGTTGGCACGTCATACAGTCTTTTAGCGTTGTTTCCACCATGGAGTCGAGAGAGGGGAACCAAACTCGTTCTCTCAGAGTCTTCTTTGTGGCATTCAGGCCCCTGTGGCCTTCATGCGCTAGGTTGATGATGCCTTGGCGCAGGCTGTGAGGAATCACGATCCTTCCCCCTCGCAAAAGAAGTCCATTGTCGCTGATGGATAGTTCTTCATGAACACGATGAAATGCGGTGAGGTCGTGCAAAGGAGGATCTGAACCAGGTGCAGTGTTCAATGCTTGCCGCCAGGAGTTGTTGCGAACGTGGGTCATGACTGTTTGAATCAGCGGATCAGAGGCGGATGCATTCTGGATGGACTCCACGGGGACTGCAGGTGGACACGCAGCGTCAATGACGAAGTGAATGTAGTCATCCGCCAGAGAGTCAGGTTTCGTAGCAATCGGCAAAGGATGTCGAGACATATAGTCCGCAGGGTTTTCATCTTTGCCTGGTTTGTGGACAATTGTGTACACATAGTCTTGGAGTCTCAGACCCCATCGTTCGATGCGAGGTGGCATCTTTGCGTTGGGATTGCCAAAGATTGTGAGCAGGGCTTGATGATCAGTAATGATGGTAAAATGTTTTCCATACACAAACAGGTGAAAGTGTTCGCACGCCCACACCACAGCTAGGCTTTCCTTCTCCGGCTGGGAATACGCCCTTTCCGTGTCCGTGAGGCTACGGCTCGCGTAGGCGACTGTGTGTCGCTGGTCAGAGTGTTCCCGGTATTGGGCTAGAATGGCGCCCAGACCCACCGGACTGGCGTCGACAGTGATCTCAGTTCTTTTACTTGTATCAAAGTATGCCAGGTTGATGGCAGACCCAACGGCTTGCTTGATTTCTGTGAAGGCTTTGGAGCACGCTCGTGACCACTCAAAGGGTTGTCCTTGACGAGTCAGTTCTCGGAGTGGGTAGCTGATGGTGGCGTAGTCACGAATGTATCGTGAGCAGTAGCTAGCCATCCCCAGGAATGAGCGGAGATCGCTTACGTCCTGTGGCGTTGGAGTGTCAGCTAGTGCGGCTACCTTGTCGGGGTCAGGCGTCATGCCTTCACTGGAGAAAGTATGTCCATAGAATTTGAGAGTGTTTTTGTGGAATTCGCACTTGTTTGCGTTTAGGGTCAGGTTGGCCTGCAGCAGTGCGTGGCACACTCTGTCCAGTGCGGTGTCATGTTCGACTTGATCTTTCCCGAAGACTAGCAAGTCGTCGCTGTAGTTGAAGGAATTCGGGATCCCTTGTATGACCTTCCTGATTGTTTCCTGGAAAATTTCAGCAGCAGATGAAATGCCGAAATTCAGGCGCTTGTATCGGAATATGCCTTGGTGCGTGGTGAAAGTCGTGATGTAACGTGACTGTTCATGGAGCTCCAGTTGGTGGTAACCTTTATTCAGGTCAAGTTTGGAGAATATCGTGGCTCCGTTCAGTTTTGTGATCATATCACTGATGTGTGGCCCTGGGTGGCGCTCGCGTTCGATGGCGGTGTTGGGCGCTCTCATGTCCACACATAGCCGGACTATGTTGTCCTGTCCTTTCTTCGGGACTACCACCACCGGTGATACCCATGGGGTAGGTCCGGACGTGCGTTCTATTATGTCAGATTGTAGCAGGTCTTGTAGTTCGTCATCAACGGCTTGTTGCAGGTGGAACGGCACTTTCCTGTGATGCTGGGCAACGGGTGTGATGTTCTCATTGATGTGAAGCTTTACTTTGAAGTGGGTCAGTTTGCCCAGTCCTTTGAACAGTTTCGGGAACTTTGCCACGATGTCAGGGGCATCTTCCGTCATGTACAGCAGTTCCACCAGCTTCAGTCGTTCTGCCGTTGGCAGACTGAGCAAACAGTCCGCGAAGTCGGGCCCTTCCACGACGTGAACATATGCTGGAATTTTTCTGTTCTTGAAGGTCAGTGTGGTATGGAATCGGCCAAGGCAAGGCAAAGGTTTTCGACACATCCACGTGAAGATGCGCACTGCCGCTGGCTCTAATTTGGGTCGATTCTTCATTTTCTGGTACTCCAGTGCACATATATAATTCAACGAGGCACCCGAATCCAGGACAAATTTCGCTGGATGCTCTCCTATCAGGATGTCTAGCTTCGGGTATCTTTTGAGTCTGTCCGGGTCGGCCACCATGCATATATATTCGTCACTGTCCTGCATCGTTGTTGATGAGGCAAACACCCTGCAGACATATTCATCACTGTCTTGTGACACCGTGGTGAGTGCCGATGAGCTGTTGGATGAGGAACGGTGGGTCTGACGTGATTTCGTTGAGTGGTGACGAGAGCGAGGCGTGCTTGTGGATCGGCTATGTCGTTGGTGGGAGTATGTCGAGCGGGTGCTGGAGCTTGAGGAGTCTGATGAGTGACTTCCTTTTCTCGTCACGGCTCGGGCATGGTGCCGAGTGCTAGCTCGTGGAGTGGGTGACCTTCGGGTAGATTGTCTGGCTTGGCAGGCTATTTCAAAATGATTGTCCTTACCGCACCGGTGACATCGTTGACCAATGGCCGGGCACTGCCCTGAGTGGGGGTAATCTTGGCCACATCGGTAGCAGGCTGGTGCCGGCTTAGTGTGTTTTGTTTGTCGTGAATCTCGTGAATCTCGCCGGGGTGATGATCTCCTGGGGCTACGGTGATGCTTGCTTGTTCTATGTGCATTTGACCTTGGGCGGATACTTGTGCGCGATTGTATTCGAAAGGCTTGCTCTTTATGGTCTTTGTCTTTGTGTTCAGGCTTGTGTGTTTCCATCCTTTTTGCGTGATCTTCTGCCTGGTCGTTAATCCTTGTAAGTTCTTCGATTTGTTCTAGGGTGTAGGGTTTCTTGAGGAGGCGTCTGCGTAGTGATTCTGACCGGCATCCATCTATGATGCGGAGCCGTAGTGCGTCTTCTGTCTTGAAATTTTCGAAATCACAGTGGCGCGTCATCCTCTTGATGCGTGTGATGAAGTCGCCCATGCACTCCCCTTTTTCTTGAGACGCTCAGTTAAACACATAGCGCTCATAATCAACATTGCGTTTGTGGAGGAATCGCCGATCAAGGGCAGTCTTCACTTCATCATACGTGGCCGTGGCGATATTGGGCATTTCTTTGATTATTTGTGCTATTTCTTGGCCAGCAAGGTTCCGCAGCGCAACCAGTTTGCGCTTGGAGTCCTGTACGAGGGACCCCTCCATGTAATCTTCAAAGTCCTCACTCCAGGTTTTCCAGGCAGGCCCCATGGTGTTTCCAGGCGTCAGCACCAGTGGTTGCGGTTGTCGCATGAATGGTGCTCCTATGGACGCAACTTGAGGCACCGTCGTCATGTTGTGTTGCGAGGGTGCGCCTCCAGTTGAGGTCGTGCTTTGAGCATCAGTGTCCGACATGGTTAGCCTGTGTTCTGTTACAGTAGCTTGTAATCTTTTTGCTGAGTGAGGGTAGTCTACAGTAGCTTGTAATCTTTTTGCTGAGTGAGGGTAGTCTTTGCTTGTTTCTGCGCTTTCTGCGTTGACTTGTGATTCTTTTATGTTATTCTGTTGTTGGTGGCAGTCTTTTTGAGCTGATTACCACTTTATCAGGCTTGAGTGTGAGGTTCGCGCTTGTTTTCTCATGTGTAAAGCCTCGCCTGACTTTAAGATGGCCGCCGTGATGGACGCGTGGATTTGTTAGAGTTTGGCGCCTGACTTAAAGATGGCCGCCATGCATTCTCCGGCCCCGGCAGCCTCAGACATGTGCGCAGGCCGCACTCTCACTTCTTTGGCAGCCGCACGCGCTGCGGGACTCACCCTCGTGGTCCTCCTGCCTTGGCGGTGGCGGAGCGTTCGCGCTCACTTTGCTGCCACTCTGCGGGGCTTTCCACGTCTTCGGCGGGGCGCGCTCACCTTGCGGCGCTCTGCGGGGCTCTTCGCGCCTTCGGCGGGGGTGGAGCACTCGCGCTCGCCTTACTGATGCTCTGCTGGGCTCCACACTTCTTCTGCGGCTGGGCGCTGTTGCGCGAGCACTTTCTGGTGTGCTCTCTTTCACTCCGCACCTGCAATGAGCCAGGACGGCGCTGAAGGCGTCTGTCTGTTTCGCGCTCGTGTCTTGGGGTCGGCGCTTCTGGAGCTGCTGGCTTGTCGTTTGGGGCCGTTTCTTGGCCGGGCTTTGTGACGTTGTGTGGGGAATCTGCTCATCCCACCCTCGTCGCCATTGTCACACTGTTACCCGCCCAAATCAGACACAGCACTCAGAGCTCGGCTTAGGGCAACCTTCTTTATTCCCTGCCAGGAAGCTACTGGCTTACAGGCTACTCGCTCCTCCTTTTCCTGTCTTGTCCCTTTCCTGTTCCTTGCTGCCTGACCTGTCTGGAAGGTCAGGCATAACGACATGACACTACCCAAAGAAATCACTCCCTCAGAAATCAGCAGCTGAAAACTGAAAACAATTCTTAATTAGTGAATTTGTGTTTGTGGTATTGTGGATTAGTGGCAGTGTGAATGCAAGAATAAGTCAAAGGGTGGGTTATTAGATGCATGAATGAAAAAATAAGCTAACTACATGGATGATGAGTTAGTGAGTGCCTGAGTGACTGCATAGATGGCAGTATCTAAGCACTTTTAGCTACAAGCTGAACCTCTTCATACTGCCAGTCATTGTTAGATTTGTCATAGGGCCTTATTATGACTGCGGTGGGCCATGGCACCGCTATAGTCATGATGGCGGTCCATCCACCACTACACTTTGGGCCTGCCCGCAATATTATAAGTGTGGTGGTCAGACTTCACTGAACCGCTGCTACTGCCACAGATCAAGGATTCTGCGGTGGTCTGGCAGCGGTTCGAGGCTAAAAAATACTGGCGGACCGCAGCAGCAGCACCAAGCATATTTTGAGTTGCCTCACTGCCACCCTTTTCATGGCGGTTGCACTGCCATGAAATGGATGGCGATGAGGGAACAAAAAAGACCCTACAGGTCCCCCTTGTTCCTCTGTGCCTGAGGTGCATGCAGGGGGGCACATGTAGTGCCCCCTAAAAATCTGCACCCCCAGTTCCTGCACGATATGGCATTGATGCTGCACCATGCAGAAAGGTGCAGGCGGCGCTCTGAGAGTGACAGTCTGCCTGTTAGGCTCTTTAATGAGCCTGACAGACTCCACTCTCAGACCACTGCTGGACCCCCCCCCAAACCGGGAGAAAACCCCATATCTGGCGGGCAGTCCAACCACGTGTTTAGTGGTCCCACAGCAGATGGCGCATTGCACCGTCTGCTATGGGACAGCCAAACTCGTAATAAGGCCAATGTGCACTATGGATATTTTCGAATGGCTATGCCAGTGCTTGTTACGATTTCCGTGTACACCTTACATATTTTTCTCATCTTGGCAGCACTTATCTAGCACTAAGTTAAAATAATGACTATCCCAGGTGGGCTGAAAACAAATTGAAACGATGGCCTTTCAGTTTGGAGGAAGGTGTGATTTCTCGTTTTTTGAAAAGATAGCAGGAAAGAAGCAAATTGAACAGAGCATCTTTTCCTATAGTATTTAGGAAAATGTCGAGGAAAAATCATTACCTCACGCCTGCAGGATTTAGCTAAAAGAAAGTACTTCAATTCGATCATTGCCGTTGGCTTGATAAGGTTGAAGGCTAAGTTTTCAATCAAGATTATACATGTTTATCCTAAATTGAATGATTTGGCTGAGCAATTAAAACCACAACACTTAACGAGAAAATGTCATGAGCAAAATGCAAATGGTTTACATAACTGCTCTTTGTTGAAGCCATTGAAAGTGGGATTTAAATCAGAAGGGAAAGGAATGGCACTATCTGCAGCCCAATTCAGTACCATAGTTAAAAACTTGGAAACACATTTAAAGGCACAACAGCTTGACTACACTGCTTAATTTGAGCTGGTTGGTTGAGGTTGTGCCCAATGGCACCCAATTGTGGGACCAGAACGTATTTTCTTCTCATCAGGCTTTGACCCAGAGCAAGAGAGGGAAAAACACAAAAGGAGGAAAGAAGAAAAGAGTTAAAGATGGAAAAACAGTGACATCGGCAGAAAACAGAAATGAAAAAGAACCTGCAAGAATGAGATAAATAGAAAGGAAGTGTCTGGAGAATGAAACAGGTATGAGGAGAATTCAAGACAAGGCAGCCTTGATATTCAGCATCCCTGATGTTGCCTAGCGTCATCTAAGGCTTTCTGAGCAAAACTTTGGACCCACTTATTCTCTTATAAATTAAGTACTGCTAAGTGTATGTTCTAGGGCCGCTTTAAACTACTTCAGGCAGAGAACAGAAACAGATGCTAAAGCATTGGCTAAAGTAGTTATAACCTAGGCATAAACGAATAATAATAAAAGAGCAATAGATTTCAACAGTGAAGCACAGCTAAAATCCTGGGACCATACAATGTTAAACATCTTTAAACATATCGTAGGTTTTTAGTGCTCAACCTCTTTTTAGTATCATAAGTTGTAGGGGTGGTAGGGGTGGTAGGGAGCAGAGGGAAGGCCAGGTAATAGCTATTTTTCCTCGTGAGTCATATCTCGAGAGCAAAAGAGGGAAAAACATACAAACAGGCAAAACGGAGGATGAAAGAATCAAGAAAAATGTAGGAGTGAGATAAAGGGACAGGCAGTGTCTGGTAGTGCATTACAGAGGCCTGAAGTGTATTCAGGACTACGACGCCTTGCTGACATTTAAAAGCACCAGCTGCAGGCTTATGACCAACACTTTGGGCACTGTCACCTGTTTTCCAAATTAAGGCCAGCAAGGATGCTCCTGAGGGATGCCCCCCTGCCACTCTGAAGGGGCTGTCGGGGCCTGTTAAAACCTGCTTTAATCCTCTGCTTGGTAACAGCTAGGTCCTGAAAACCTGCCAAAAGAAAGTTATTTGTGATTCCTTTCTGACGTTTGATAGGTTCTAGGGCCATCTAAGAATTTAAATTTTACCTAAGTGATTGTAGAGCATGGTGCTGTCCCAGCAGTTGAAGCATTGATAATGTGATATTGCGTGAATTTTGGGCTGGGGCTCTGTTGGTGAGGCCACTGCTTCTGGTAGTGGTGTCAGAGGCAAGGCTAAAAGAGCAAGATATCACATAAAACATTACTTACATGTCTTTAGACACAGGAAAACGTATTAACATTTTAATATTTTGTTTATTAAATTATAAACATTAATACGTGACAATCAATAAATGAACGGCATTTATAACATGTATTTCTATAGGATGGAACTATTTTATTAATTTAATTTTTCCACCATTTATTTCCACTTTCTTTGATTTTGAAGTCAATCTACATCAAATTGTGTCATTCGTGGAATTTGCAGTTTCACATTGCTGATGTCTCATTCTGGTAAGACTATTTGAATTTATTTTTATAGAACAAATAATGGTGGAGGGAGCTATTAGACTTAGCTAGTCTTTTTAGTTGGATTCTGATTTAGTGTATTTTTTTAGTGTAGTGATGATTAGTTTACAATATTGTGGTAGACCTTATTGTGAAATATAATTTTCAGTTGCATTTTTTACGTGTTTTCCTTGTGTTTAGCATTGTTTAAAAAAAACAAAAACAGTCTATGTTTTATACTAGAATTGCAAGTGTGTTTTGGGTGGGTTTTATATATTTTTTTACAATTTTCCTTTATAGGTTCCTATTTTCAGATGTCAGCCTTTATTGTTATCCTGGATGTATTTTATTTATTATGTGTAAAGAAAAAAAGCTGGCTACTACTTTTTTTTTTTACTTTTACTTGTTTCTTCAATTTTTCTGGAGCATTTATGTATTTTTTTCTAATGTTTAGGGGTGTAGGTGGGTTTTTCTCTGGTTTATCATTGCATTACATTGGGTTCTTTTTTTATCAATTTCTTTTTGGATTTATTATTTTTTGATTTTGATTTCACTGACCAGGGCTTCAGCTACTAACTTTTAAGTTTAGTTAATTTATTTCGGTTATTGGGTGGACTATGCTAATTTATTTGATCTTCTTTTTGTTTAGCCTATGTAAATACATTTTTATGGTGTTAAAATGGTTCTATGGATGGTTGAAAGGTGTTTCGATGGTTGTTTTTTAAAACAATGGTGTTTATTTTGCATTTTTATATTTCTTATATTTAAATATTTCTCATAGTACATTTTTATTATCAATTTTATTTTAGTTTTTTTAGTTACTTTTTTATTCAGATTGCCATTTTGAAAGTATTTAAAATTTGCTTTAACCCCTTCGACGCTCATGACGAGCTGGGCTCGTCATGAGGTAGCCTCCCAGCACGCTCATGACGAGCCCAGCTCGTCATGAATAATGGTTTTTTTTAAAAACAAACACAGGGGCAGAATTTCGCTAGCGCTCATGTGGTTAATACTATTTAGAAATAAATATTAATGAAGTATGAGTTTGTGTTTTAGGCAGATGTTGTTGTTAAGTGTTATTTTCCGTTTGGATTTTTTTCCTTCTGTAGAGGATGCTTCTCTTCTGTAATTTGGAGAAATAAACATGTAGATGTGAGAAAATTGGGTTCTGTTCCAGTACCTCCCGACTTTTTGTCTGTGTTTTGATTCAACTTTGACTGTAAAATACTGGTTCCCAGTACCACAGTACCTTCTCTAAAGTGAATCCATAATTGGCCCTTCAGGCTCAATGTACGTCCCTGGTAAAAGGTACATGGGTACCTAGGGCATTGGGACTGAAGAGTGCCCCTAGGGACCCCTTAACTAGGCCATGCATACTGCCACTGTAGCATGCATGGCCTGGTGCAAATGAAACAACAAAGTCGACATGGCACACAGCCTGTGTGCCATGCCAACTAGCACTGATCAAGAAATAGCTAAGTCACCCCTCTGGCAGGCCTTACCAGCCCTACAGCAGGGTACACTATATCACAGGTGTGGCAATATTTGCGTGAGCAGATAGATATGACCCTACAGTATTAGGGTCTATTCCTTAATATTGAAAGTAACCCTGGGCAAAGCACTATGTTACGCTTGCAAAGTTTGCGCTACTTCGCACTACGCGAATTGCACGTAGCACAGTGCAAACACGTGTAGCGTAGTGCAGGGGTCATTTTTTGCTTGCTCGCGGTCCTCAACGTCAAGTTGGCGACCGGGAGCAAGCAAAATGACATCCCGGCGAGGCTTTTTCCTCGTTCGCGATCAGCAACATCATGTTGCCGATCGCGAGAGTGGAAAATAAACCTCCCTGCGAGATTCTCAACGCAGGGAGGTCAGGTTTCTCATTGCAAGGGGTCACGTATGCTCGCGACTGCTCGCGATGAGAAACTACCAGTCCGCGTTGAGAAATCTGCCGCTCGAGTAAAAATCTACTCGAGCGGCAGTAAAAGACAGCTCACACTGTGCAAGATGCCGATTTTTAATGATTGCACAGTGCGGACAAGCATCCGGCACTGTGCAATCATCGCGAACAGCGCACTACGCTGTTCGCGTAGTGCTACGCTGTTCGCGTAGTGCTACGCGTAGCTCACGTAGTGTGAAGTGCACTGTTTGGTATCAAATTACTCCTTTCAATAAACCCACACGTATGCCGTTGTGGAATGTATTGAACCATATACCCAGAACCATATACCCCTGAAAACCTACCGACCCTGGTGTGGGCACTGATTGTCTTTAGGCAACATGCCACATGCAGACGTGTTTCTAGACCCCTGGGTGGAGAGCCTTTGCTCTCTGGGACAAGAAACAATGTACATCCTGGAGAGAGGTGTCACAGCTCCTCCCCAGGGTGGGCCAGTGCTCAAGAGGGGAAGCTTCAAAGGCCTGCTGCATTTGTAATTTGACCCCCCTGCCAGCAGCAGATGCCTGCCCTCGGTTTACACCACCACTATGGGTGGAACAACCTAGAAGAATAGGAGGTGTGCCCCTAAGGTGGGAGAGGCGAGGTGAAGCACATCTTTCAGTCCTTGCCATCTCGAAGATGGAGAGAGCCCTCCAATAAGGGCTATGTCTTTGCCCCCTCACACAGAGGGGTGGCATAATAGTGGATATAGTCACCCCAAGAAAAGTGCCAAATTGGCCCTACATACTACTATCGTAAAATGCTTCCTAAATTTAGAATTTAGGTGGCTCCCCAGCCCTAGAAGCTAGATCTGTGATGACCTAAGAAGAAAGAAGACATCCCTGTAGAGAAGACTGAAGACAATCTCCAGAACTGCAACAGCATTGTGAATCTAGAGGCTCCCCCTGACCTGCTCTGGTAAGAAGACTCTCACGTCGAAAGGCATCCCTGCAGTAAAGCCCCTGGGCTGAAGTGAGCTGAACTGATGGTGACACTACCACCCCCTACATCTCAGCCTACCTCTGCTATTGTTGGTCTTCCTTCTGCAACTTCCATTGCCAGCCCTACAGCTTGTTTTCCAACGCCAGAATCTCCATTGAAGAGCTTTGAGCACCCAACGCTGAAATTGCACCCTGCACCCGGCTGCGCCTGTGCCACTAGTAGTGTATGTTTGGAGCAGCATAGTGGCTCCCCCAAATCTTGGCCACTGCCTCTGATCTACTTAAGGGCAAGCAGTGTGAAGTCAAGCATTCCCTGTCTCCATTGAAACGCATTGGGCCGAACTCCGATTTTGACCTCTGCACCTGGCGCCCCTGTGCAGCTGCTGGTGCAGTTCTGGTATTAACCTGACCCTTGCCTCTTGCTGACCTTTGATCCCGAAGACTGGAACTGTAAGTGTGATACTTACATGGCTAAAGGCGATATTGTTTTCCCCATAGCATAACATTGAACTGTTCAGAAATTATTGACTTTTGAAAGCAAAAAGTATTTTTATTTAAAAACATACTTAACTTATTGTGAAGATATTGGTGTTAAAATAAAAATCAAACAAAGTATACTTTTTTGCAATTGGGCTAGATCTCCTTTTTGAGTTGTGTGTCCATTATTGGTCAAAGTTGTGCAATAAACATCCCACACTACCGCTAATAGAGCACTTTAGGTATTACATTGAGCCCTGTTCACTTTTGGGGAACCCCTGGACTCTGTGCATGGTATAATTCTTTTGAGCAAACATTTTATTATACGTTTATCTGACTTTGTATTTGTTAGCTGTGTTTAAGTTTGATTTAATAGGTTGGTTAGAGGTTAGAGTTATTTTTGCACCATTGATGGTACGCGCTAATTAATGTTTCTGTTTTTATTTAATGTGTATTGGTGGTTTGTCTTGGCCCCAAAAGTTGGCAGTTGCTTTTTAAGTGTGCTCCCAGAATAGCCCATTTATCCTGCTACATCTGGGCTGAACCAGAACCCGCTGCCCGCTTCACAACAATGGGGCTACATGGTGTCCTGTGAGGATTCCTGCGGACCAGGTGAGGGTTGCTGGAATTGCCGCTGGTGGCTCTGGTGTGGCAGACCTCTCTTCGGTATGGCTGAGGCTTACTACAGGCATACCAGACCCTTGACCGCGGTGATTCAACAGCCACTGCCGCCTGCGGAGACGAGCATCCAGGGTGGGACCGGGAAGACAACACCGTCCCTGCCTGCTGACCTTGAGAGCTCTGACGAGCAGCATGCTTGTCTCCCTGTTGATTAGCACATGGGGAGGGGTGGGTGCTCCCTTACCTGTACGCCTGGCTGACAAGGTCAACTCCCACAGCGGGGTCTGCCATCCTCTCTCCACATCTCATGCTTGAATCAGCTGACGAGAAACGGGCGGATTGGTGCCTCACATGCTGGTTGTATGCAGGGGGAAGAGGCTGCTTGTACCTCCCTGGCTCCAGTTCCACTATTCTTTCATAGCTGGGTGTAAAGCAGATCCCCACCCCTACACCCATAGTGTGGAAGAGCACTACACCTACCTGACCATCCATACTCGCCTCCAGTACAGCAGAGGGCATTGAGGTGACCTCCTGTATGGGGACCAAATCTAAATCTAACCGTAAAGAGGTCAAAGATGTGCTCTGGGGAAGTCTCAATAGGCGCCTGATGAAACTATTCTCGGTAGTGGTCAGGGAGGTGGCGCTGACGTGCCCCATAGCTCTACTCCATAGAGTGCCCTACCTCTCGCCTGAGCTTTGTAAATTTCCACTGGCGGTCCCAAGGATTTAAATGAGCACTCATTATAAACCTTTAGAATATCGCCAAAAGATTGGGCCAGCTTCATATTTGCCTTGACCATATGCGACCCCCATTTCATCCTGTCGTTTAGTGTTACCCCTAAGTAGTCGAAAGTGGAGACTCTTTCCAACACCGAACCATCCATGTGAGGGTGGGGGCAGTTGGATGATTTTGCGTTAAAAACCATATATTTGGTTTTGGAAAGGTTGATCTCTAGATTTCTAGATCTACAAAAGGAGCAAAACGCCTCCAGTGTTCGCTGTATACCCATAGAAGATTTTGATAGCAAAAGTGTATCATCAGCGAACATCAGGGCTGGTATCTTGCGGGCTGCTAAACTAGAAGAATCTAGATGCCTCGCTCCCATTAGATGTTCAATCAATCCATTGAGGAACAAGGGAAAGAGCTTAGGGACCAGCACGCACCCCTGCCTCACACCCTTTTCCAACGGAAAGGGAGCCGAAAGCTCCCCATTCCTCCCATACCTCACCCTTGCAAAAGTGCCTTGATGCAGACGTTTGAACAGTTGGCACAGATATACCGGAGCGCCCATCTCTAACAATATCGCCCAGAGCTTATCCCTCTGTACAAAGTCCAATGCGGATCGAAGATCACCAAAGATCAGGTAAAGACTACCAGCCCCCATGGTCACCGTCTTCCAGTAGACCAGCTGGAGTCTAAACAGTTGGTCGATTGTAGAGACCTTAGCACGAAAGCCCGCTTGGAGGGAGGTTAGGATGTGATGTTCGTCCATCCAGCTGTGCAACCTCGTTAGTAAGAGGCGGGCAAACTGTTTCTGCAAGACATCAATGAGACTAATAGGGTGGTAGTTAGCCGGGTCGAGTGGGGAAGCCTTTTTATGGATGGGGATGATCTCTGCACCCAGCCAGGTTGGGGGATCTCCATGCCATGTAAAATGGCATTAAAGTATAGCAAAATATAGGGAACCCATATCTACTGTTCACTCAAAAATAGATCTCCAGGGATCCTATCCAGACCCGGAGCCTTCCTGGAAGACAAGCTTCTAAGGGCCGCCTGGATTTCGAGCATAGTGCAAGGTTGATAATGGGTTCCTTTGCATCCGATAATGCTAGAGCAGATGTACTCTTCATTGGTGAAACTAGGGGCCAGATGTTGCTCGCCAATTACCGGTCGGTAACGGCCGATTTCGGCCGTAACCGACCGGTATTTGGGAATTGACATGCAGGGGGCATTTTATTTACAGAATCGGTATATTTAAATTTACAAAATCGGTAAAATACTGAATCGGTAAATTTACCAATTCCGTAAATCAATATGTAGGTGGCACTGTAATCAGTGCCACAGGCCCTTACCGAATCGTTATTTACCATGGAATACTATTCCATGGTAAATAACGAATTCCAGTGTACATGCACATCTGTGCATGTACACCTGTGCCATAAGGGCATGTATGTGTGTCACATGGCACACAAGCCCGAAACAGGGGTGCAACAGGGTGTCAAAGTGACCCCCTGTCCCCCTTGTAAAATCTGTAATTTTACCGATTCGGTAATTACCGAATCGGTATTTGCTATTGAATCCTATGGGCTTCAAGGCCCATAGGAATCAATGGCAAATACCGAATCGGTAATTACCGAATCTTACAGATTCTGTATTTTTACCGAGTTATTTACCTACATAGCAATTACCGAATTGTAAATATCAAATCGGTAAAATTTGGTATTTACCATTCGGTAAATTGCTATTACCTACATCTGGGCCTAGGTCTGCTGGGGATGCGGTGTCAATGTGGGAAAAGAGAGGCTTAAAGTGGGCTATCCAGACCTCTTCGCTCAGGTTGGGTATTATAGCGGATGAGCCTGTTCTAACTAGGTTCCAGAAGGCCCTGTAGTCGCGTCCGTCAAGGGCTTCTTTTATGCTTTCCCATCTTAAAGCCTCCCATTCCGACTTGGACTCCATTACTATACTTTTGTAGGTATGTCTAGTCCCTCTAATACTCAGCAGAGAACCTGTTTTAACCTCCCTAACAAGAGCATGTTTAGCCACCCTACAGTTATTGGTAAACTATTGGGCCTGGTTTTTTGCCCGTGGCCTCTTGTTGACTGTGGTGTAAAAATAATTGGCCAGAGTAGAGAAAAGATTAGTGTGGATATGCTCAAGCTCCTGTAAATAGGAAAGATCATAGTTGTCGACCGGGAGTTCGAAGGCCTCTGCTAGGAAGCAGGCAGCGTGTTGATATAGCTCAGCTATTTTATCAGGAGCGAATGCAAACTTGGCCCACCTAATGCCACCCGCCGCTGTGATTAGATTCGAGTCAGCGAAAGTCTCCAGTGCCCCCAATTCATGTTGGTGTCCCAGTGTATATTTTAATTCTAGTGACAAAAGATTGTGGTCACTGTCTACCCTATGAATTACAGTGAAGGCCCTCATTTGGGACCAAAATTCTACATTGACCATAATATAGTCAATGGTTGTGCTTTTCCCCACTCTGTTATAGGTGCTCTTCCCTTGGACATCAGGAGGGAGTCTACCGTTACAGGCTCTGAGGGAATGAGTTACTAGAAGCTTATTGGTCTGGAGGGCCAAAGGCGTTCAGCGCTTTGCTGGGTACATGGAGCACTCCTGAATGTGCCTAATGGAATCCTCATCTAGAGTTACAGAAGGGATCCCAGCCAGGGGTTCAAAGTGGCAATTAAAATCACCCCTGATAATTCTATGTATCGGTGATGGAAATGTAGAAAGAAGTTTGTCAAGAGCCTCTAACATAGATAACCCCAACAGGTGGGGAATAGGGCGCAAATAAATGTTAATAACCACCACCGTCGAACGATCCAAATATTTAAGTACAATACAGAGAATATCCGGGGAGTGGGAATCTATTACTTTAACTGAACTTCCCAAATGTGTGGCTACCCAAATACACAATCCCCCCAAAGGTCTTCCCCTGGGTCCCTGGGTCCCTGCACAGCCGGTATATAAAATGTTGCAAAGCCCACCCTTGGGGGGCAGTCAACAGCCAAGTCTCTTGGAACAAGCACAAATCGTACTTGTCCACCAACTCACCCCATTCTGGATTGGATAGCTTAGAACCTAGTCCTGCTAAGTTCCAGGACCCAATTAGAGATCTACGGAATTCGGCCCTTACTGGACTAGCTATAGTGGATGCGAGCACATTAATTGGGGGAGATCCTATATGGATATCCGGCTCCATTCCATCTCCTAAAAGGCTAGTGTTTAAGCTTAAACTTAATGGGGTCATTGTCATTCCATCTTTCTTAGTCCTAAAAGCCAACTTGGGTAGGCCCTCCTCAGCTCTCTCGCCCTCCTCCACAGGACACCCGGCTGCATTGGAGACCATTTCATTGGGTTCCGGTTGGTGAAGTAGTCAATCCACAATATTCAAGGTACTAAAACTTTTAGCTACGGGTAAGTTATATTCTACTTCCTGTACACCATGGTGGAAATAAGTTGGTGCAATCCCGCCCGGTGCTAAATCTCGTGAGTAGAAATACCCCAGGGGGAGAGGATTGATTGAACCCGGGTTACGAGGACCTCCCCACTCAAGGATGTGATTGACCACTCCGGGATCCCTGAAATTAACAATCACACAATCCCCTCCAATATCTTTGGGTTCAGTCCCCAGCCAGCTAACTCTTCTAGCAAATAAGATTTCCCCCTGGCCCGATCTCATTAATGGTCTGTATCTGTTCAGGCAGAAAATAATTTTGTTCTTCAACTCGGGGAATGTTTCACCTCGCTCACCTGACAGCAAAGGAACTCCTGTTAAAACCACCACGTACGGAGAAGCCTCAGGTGGTAACTAGGGGCAAGGTGGAGATTGTTGGATTCCACTGCCGGAAGCTTTCATAGCAGGGTTTTGAGGCGCCAGGCCCCGGTCTGGCCGCTGCTTACTAATGGCTTTTGGAGTAAGAGATGGGTCTCGGGGAATCAGGCTAGCTGTATCTGGGTGCAACCTGGGTGGTATAGCAGGACTGGGAACAGTAGTGTCAGGGGTACATTTACGCGTATTTATTGGAACCAATCCCTGTGCCAGGTTGTTTAATCAAGGACCTTCATTTAGGCTATGACATTGGGTTGCCTGCTTGGTATTGCCTAAAACCACTTTCACAGTGTTATTCCCAGTTGGAGTGGGTAGCTGTTCTTCTCCTCCACTTTTGTTATTTATCAATGACACTACATTATCAATTCTACTCATCAAAGTTTTAAAATGAGAATTGATAAATATATATATTTAATCTAATATCTTTTTTATTTGGAATTTTCTTGATTTATTTCATTGTTCAATATTTTGGTTTTGGTAATTATTATGTTTCTTTAGTTTTAATATGCAAGCGGTATATGCTATTTTTTGGTTTATGATATTGTATTTTGGATATTTGTTTCTGTGATATTTTGTCATCAATATTTCTGTTTACTGTTTAAGTATGGGGTTGCAATATTTACATTTTCAATATTTTTAGCAATGTTTGTCCATGTTGATGTTGTTTTTATCAATATATTGTCACACAACCATAATTAGATATTACTCTGCAATTTGTATTCCCCCAAATTTGGGTTCCACCATCCCAGTCTTCGATTCCATAAAAAGGAGTAATTGAGCCTATAAATGAAATAAAGTGAAAACATTTTAAAACAAAGGAGCTGTAAGCTTTGCTGGCATATTTAAATTCAATGTTCTCAAGAAAATTGGTTGTTTATTGTGTGTATTTTTTAAGTGATAATGTTTTATGCTAATGCTTACATAACCCTGGGAGATGGATTCAATTGTAGCCATGCATGTGTCTCCGTAAAGGAATATTTGGTTTTCATATTTTCTAAATGATATGTTTATGTCTCAATATTATTTATCTTTATATTATGTCATAGAAGCCTCTGCTGACCTCAAATATTAAATTAGTCTATAATGATAATCCCATTTAGGAAGTAAGTAACAAAAGTCTTATCAATGTCTCTCTTTTTCTGTGGGAGTCAGAGTAAGCAATTAATCTGCATCAGATACCACTGAAAGTTATGCAACCTTTTAAAAAAAAAGCACAAGACCAGGATGTAGCCAAGACGCTCGTGAACTAAATGGCATGCATTAACAAGATGCAGTGGATTAGCCCTGGCCAGTAGTCACTCTGGGCAAAACAGCATGGATCTGGTGGCTTGACTAGTTATAGCTTAGTCATTGCTGCTCAAAACATGACTGTATAAGGCCTGCTTTATATTGTATCTACATTGAGAGAGTCACACATGCACAGAAGTAGTCTCAAATAAACAAAATGGTTCTCATCCTAAATTCAGGCAGTTGAAGGAGGAAGAACGGTTGAAAACTGTGTCCTTGAAATATCGAAAAACAAGGCTCTCAGGCTGACTCACAGAGTTAGAGTGGCATTCTACTGTTTTTATCAATAATTAAATCTAAATGATCCTTGAGGTAGAGAAATACTTCACATCCTGTGAAGGACATAGGCCTATCTCCCTATTAAAATTATAAATCGGATTAAGACATATAGGGGCAGATGTAGGTGAGGGACATTTACTGACTCATAAATACCGAATTTTACCGATTCGGTATTTATGAATCGGTAAATATGAAGGAGGGAGATGTAGATAATTTTTAAATTAGAAATACCGAATCGGTAACATTCGGTATTTACCGATTCGGTAAATACCGAATCGGTATTTCCTATTGATTCCTATGGGCTGTGAAGCCCATAGGAATCAATGGGAAATACTGAATCGGTATTTACCGAATCGGTAAATACCGAATGTTGCAAGGGTGCAGGGGGTGTCACTTTGACACCCTCTAGCACCCGAAGTAAAGGCATGTGTGACATGTGGCACACATACATGCCCTAAGGGCATGTCTGTGTGTCACATTGCACAGTGTGCATGCACAGATGTGCATGCATACCTGGATTCGGTATTTTACCACACAATAGGATTGTGTGGTAAAATATTGACTCTTAAGGGCCTGTGACACTCTAAGGAGTGTCACCAACATTTGAATTTAGCGAATCGGTAAAATTACCGATTCGGTATTTTACAGAATCGGTAACTTTACCGAATCGGTAAATTTACCGATTCTGTAAAATAATGGCCCCTACATCTGAAAACCCAAATACAGGTTGGTAACGGCCAAATTCGGCCGTTACCGACCGGTATTTGCTCTCCTACATCTGGCCCCTAGTGGCTTAATTGTAGAATTTCTACTGCAGGACCAAAACCGGTTAATGCTAGGCAGAATCACATCTTAAGTGAAACAATATCTTAAAGTTCTTATTGGTACCATTAATGTTACCCAATATATTGGAAACCTGTGATCCTTTGTATTCTTGATATATACATGTGGTTTGACTGGTTGTGTTGAAGCTTCATGTGGAAGATGTCAGTGAAATGTAGTTTTGATCAAAAGGTGACTAGCGCAAGTCAAGCTTTGTATGTAGGCAGAGTATCAGAGTATTAGCCAAGACAAGGTTGATCCTATCCCTAGCCCTCTTTGGCTTATAAATTGACTTATTAGCCCAAATGACTAGGAATGTTCAAAACAACATACCATGCCCCTGTGAATGGTGGCACAAAGTGGTATGCAAATTACTTAGGACCTGATTTAGATTTGGGTGGGAACAAATAGTCCTCCAAGGAATTTCTAAGTCTAATTGAGAATCCACCAATGTTATTTCCTTTACAACACAATCCATAATAGCGAAAATTATCCATGGGTGAAAACTACTTCAGGTTTAACACTTCCTTCATAATTCAAAACATTTTCATGTGTCATGAAACTCTATATTAGATCATTAATTGTTTGTTCCCTTAATGGACAGTTTTTCTTAGCAAATATAGATAAGTTGATTGTAGTCTTTAGTGCACTCTAAATTGACGACCAGGAGATGGAAGCGTGGGTTTTGTGGCCAAAATGGTTAACAAACGTAGTAGATATTGAGAAGCCACAATTTATAACAACTTTGAGAAACCAGTCCATACATTTACAAAATGAAAATAACAAATCAGTAAAAACGTTTTGTTTTTGTTGGTGTAATAGGTTACCATTGACATTGAGAGAGAGGATGCGCTTCAATAAAACTTCCAAACTACCTTTTAACTTACGGACATTCCATTGTGTTTGGATACAAGATAAATAGCATATTTGCAAAAGATGATATTGTCATTAGAGGAAACCACATAGGTCAGACATTAAGAAAAAGGGATGGTCTTTTATGGTTTGGTCATCCAGTTGAAGTATGCAAATACATTGATTTGTTAGGATGAAATAAAAGTCACCTGTACCTTGTCAATTGTTCTAGTTCCACACACGCGCACTAGATCATTTATACATAAAGTTTCTATATTAAATATTCGAAATCCCTGTCAGTTATTAGAAGACTCCTCAGCAACATTACTAAATATGTTCCCTTGACTAAACAAAGTTTTTCATGTATCTAACATAAAGTTGATGGGATACCTTTCGTCTCAAGTCAATTAGGAAGATTGTTTTAGTCTCTCTGGCAACTCCCTTTTCAGATTTAAAGACCGCTTGCTTTATTTCTAGTTTAAGATACTAGGAAATATAATTGCCAAGTGTTTACTTGAGGAAAAGGCAGAGACATTGTGAAAGACTACAAAGGTTTTTCTTATGCTCAAGTGGTATCTTAATGGTGGAAGAAACGAAAATTGAAGCATGTTAGGAAGTGTAGAAGGACATCTTGAAGACAATGAATGGGCAGAGCATACAACAATTACTCAGGCTTTATTGCACATTGTTATCAAATCAATTAAGCTGAACATTGAAAACTTACTTTACTAGCTTATCCAGGACTGCAGCAAATCTAATCCCATTCACCAATGGTGGCACTGTAAAAATGTAAAGAAGAATTTTTTGATTGCCTTCATATTTTTGTAACATGCCCCAAGATAATTCGCTTCTCAGTGGTCTTAAGTATTTGGATGTGTGAAATACTCTTGCTTGATGTGGGGGGGATGCTCAATCTTACCCCAGGTTTTGGACAGTTTTTATGAGTATTGCTACAATGTACTAAAACTACTGATTTTCTGACTCAGTGTGGAGAGTACCGATATGTAAGTGTTGGACACAGGAAACAACTCCACTGATGCATTCGTGGAAATGGTAGATTTTATGAGTAATGTTCCTTTAGGAAATTTTAGGAAATTAGTGGTGTGGAAGCAAGTACAGTGTTTGACAGCAATGTCTCTGCGGCAAGAAGGACACATATCGTATAATTTTACTTCATCTGAGCTACAGATCAAAGATTTTCATTGTTACTGGTTACTTTCATTATCCTAATAAAGTCAGTAGATTGTTTTCTCATCACTTGGGATCTCAGTGAGCATATGTTCTCATCTGCATTCTATAAATATGCTTTGTACGGATTTCAACACACAGTAACCAGGCTCAAGACTGAAAGGGAGGAAACAGCCCGAAAAACATGGGCAGAGCCACTCGTACCCCTCCAATGCAAGTGCAACCACGCTTGCCTTAACCACACATATGCTTTAACCAAGCATATGCATGGTTAAAGCAATGTACGGTCTAGATGCTGAGATTGGCGGGCCCAGGAATAGGAAGGATAGGGAAAGGATGTGGTGAGTTAAGTCGGACTGCAGCCGGGTTTTGGGGGGGGAGGGGGGAGTTTCAAAGAGTTGTGGTTACTTTGAGGGCTTATGGGGGGCTTGGTAGTTTTTATGGCTTGGGGTGTCAGGGTAGTTTTTGGGGCTTCGGGGGGTTTGGGATAGTTTTTATGGCTTAGGAGGTTGGGGTAGTTTATAGGGCTCAGGGTGGGGTACTTTTAGTACTCAGGGGGGTGTTGTGGTAGTTGTGGAGGCTTAGGATGAGGTTGGGTACTTTTTAGGGCTCGGAGGTCAGAGAAGTGTTTAGGGCTTCAGGGGGGTCGGGTTAGTTTTACTGGCACAGGGTGGGCTCGTGCAGTTGTTAGAGCTAAGGTCAGGCGGCAAAGGATGTGATCTTTACCACACATCCTTATACCAGTCATGCCTGTACATTGAAATTGTGCTTGAATTGCATGTGTGGTAAAAGATTGCGTTGTTTAAATACATTTGCGGTTTAGGCAGAGTAGTAGAGGGACATGTGGTTTAGCCGTGCGTTCCTCTCTCATACAACCTTAAAAGGGTACTTGTCTTCCCTGTTGTAAATTGGAACACTTTTGGCTTCATCTGAACAGGGTGCTGATGGAGTGCATTGATCAACAGCTCAAATGAGCAATATTATTAAGGTAAAATGAATGTATGGTTCAAACCAAATTTATTAAAACTAAAACAAAATACAATTGCTGGAAAACATGTGAAATATGGTAAAAGGAAAGTTGAGGCATTGATTTATCTACTCCAGTAAACTCCAACATTTTACCTGTGCTTCTATAAAATCCAATGTAGGCAAGTGGCAAAAATAAAAACCTAAAAAATGATTGACTAGTCAGTGAGACTATGCAAAACCAGTTTCGCTTGTGAGTGAACAGAGTTGGATAGTGTCGGTGGTCAGGCTCAGTGAAGAAAGGGACCTTTAGACATGTGAGGTCATGTAAAGCTGGCTGGAACAAAGTACAATGCACTAAAGGTTGTGCATGTATTATTAAAGATGAAGGTTATTTGTGCCCCTTCTGATTATGTTCTGGATGATAACGCTAACCAGGAGATGGTGCTGACCCTTAGTGCAAAACTTTGCAATATGTGGTAATTAAAAGAGCAAAAAGAAATGGTGAGCAAAAAGAAACTGAAACTGGCATAAATGTAATCTGCATCTTTGTGTTTTTGCGTTCCTTATTCACATTTCCCTCTAATAGAGTGTCTTATAGCCTCATTTAGGCATTGTCGGTATTGGAGCATCAACCAAAATCATCGGGCACGGTTTCTGCCTACCTCTCTGTTTCTCTGCCTTTTAAAGGGGGGGAGGGGGACTACACGATTTCAGCCAGTTTCGCAGCTGGAAATATCAGACTGGCATGCCGCAGGTCTGCCACTATAACAGCATCAGAAGACCTGTCTCGCTTAGGGTGGGCCTTACAACACGTTTTCCTGTCTGTGAGCACCACACATGTCATGGCATAAAAAAAACAAAGATATCCCTCAGTGTAACAAGGAAATGTATTTTTAAATTTTCAGAGATAACCCTGAAGAGAATGCAGACTGGGCGGCTATGACATGACAGCTCGGCAGGCATTGTATTTTCACCAAAAGTGCTCTTGCTGTACAGTGAACAAATTTTTTGTAGAAACTTTCCACTGATACAGCAGGGAACTCTAAGTCTGGTAGGCTGGCTGCCTTTAGCATGGTCGCCGACCAACCATCGGCATGTGGTCGACCCACCAAATGAGAAATAATGCATTTAGTGTTTCTATGAAGCTCCTCCTCTGATGTACCCCATTTTCACCCATTCCGTAAGCTGTACTTCAGATTGCATCCACCAGTGGCAGTAGAGTATTAAATACTATCTGGGTTCAGATAGATAATGCTCCCTTGGACAGGCACAGGCATGCCCAGGGACTCTACCTTCCGACTATCAACCTCTACCCGCAGCACATTTCTAGTGACACTTTCCACCTGCTCAGAGCAGAGAGAAAATGCCTGTTTTGCCAAATGTGGTGACAAACACCCAGTAACTCTGAGTTCCAGTGGTTATTCCCCATTCTAGGGTAAAAACTCATAATGGAGAGGCACTGGTGTGGTGATCTCAGCCAGTAATGTTAATTCTGGTCATATTGTCTTTGTACCAAAGTTCCGTTAGCTTGTAATGAGGGCCTGGATGGTGTGAGGCAAAGTGCCCAGCGTCTTTATATTTGTTTAATTTAGTTCTGCAAACCTTGCCCTTTTTAATTCATGATGATTCCTAAATTTAAGCAATTGTTGGTAATGGGAAGGATTATATAATACTTTTATATGCTTTTAATTGTCCTGTAGCCATACAGAAAATGTAAGAATTCCTACTTACCCACTACCATCTATGTTCAAGCAAGCTGTTACCACAATATTGCAAATAATATTCAGGAAACCCATATGGCTGACTGTTTGTCAGCATCAGAATCATATGTGATCAGTCACAACTGAAAATGAGGGAATCCTTCTTTCTTAATAGAGGTGTAAATAAGGCAAAAGGCTTCTCTACAGCAACCTGTAATATTTCTCAGTCATTGACACTGGTTGGCAATTTCAAAGCACTCAAACCAACAGCCACGTCTCCTAAAATTCAGGCACACACTATCATCTTAAAAAAACATTAGAAACAATGGATCAGAAACTTTCAAACCTCAAAAGGCTTCTTTGCAACAAGAGTGCAAAGAGAGCATTCTTTCAACTCATTTGACTCAGACAAAGTAACACAAATAATTTTCGTCTTAGAGTACATAGCTAAAGGAAATGTTTGGATTCTCAAGATTGTCAGACACGATACGCTATCGCAAACACGATGGAGTACTGTGTCTGCAAACTGAAGGCCCTTCTGCACATTTAGCTTCGAAAGGACTGGCAGCTTTCCTTTATTGGAGCCCCTGATGGCTGGCTCTAGGGATAGAAGTTATCTCCAATGGCCCGATGAAGGAGAGCTCATCAAAATAAAGCCAAGGTAAGAATAAAACGGAAAAAAAACCACTTTTTTAACCTTGAAGGGAACTTCTGTGTCAGCAGTTCTTGTCAATGTACAGAGATTACCGCTTGGCCAGTTATCATCTTTAAATAGGACTGTCCATCAGGTTGGCGGACTCTAAGTCCTCTGAGAACATGACGGCCGGTACTCCATCATCAAGGGTTAAAGTAGCCATTTGAACCGTTCTCTACACTTTGAGAAATGTCAAATTTTGTTTCTGCACATTTTGTGCCCATTCAGTTACAAGCACTGGAAGGCAACCACGGGAAAGAATTTCACTTACACCCACAGACCCTTCTCATCAAAAGACCTCCAATAAAGAGACCCTTCGGGGGACCTGTAGGGCATTGCAGTGCCAACCCGACGAGGAGCAAAGCCCAAATGATGAAGCATGACATCCTTTGGGGTGTGTGAGGGCATTATGATGAGGACACACTGTCCCCCACAGATAGAGAAGCACACAAAACAGTTTCTTCCTCTTTCATCCTCTACAAGGAACAGTGACTCCCTTTGTGTAAGTGGCAGTGAAGTCTAAAGTGGTGTCTTAAAAAATGACTGGAGGGAGAGTGGGTACTATTTATTCGGGTGATCCCTCAGTCATTGTTAAAAAAAGTGTGTAGTGCTGCTCTAGGGGATAGTATGTCCCTCTGTTGCTGGGTATATGTCTCTAATGGACATATATAATGGTCAACATATTTCACGCTGTATGTGGCCTCAGAAGGAGATCCAAAGCGCTTCTTCAGGACCAACGGAAGGTCAATTTTAGTATCAGTGGCGGTCTGAACTAACCAGTGCCACCAAGTTTGTAGAAGGGAGTAGCGTTTCTGAAAAGAGAGAAAGTGAAGGACAAAAGTATTGTATTGTTAATATCTTGTTACTTTTCAGGAGCAAGTGTCACAGGAACTAATAATGAGCACCTAGTGTCCCCCCTCTCTACAAGTATTATCATTTTGGTAAGGCTAAGAGTACTTGGGTAGTAGGTTGTTATCAGACCCCAAATGTCTCAACACATTTCTTTTGTGTTAATACGCAGCTCTAGACACTTTTTGTGTGATCAATCTCCCTCTTTAAAATTGTAACTAATTTCTTTATAGCAAAAAATTTTACAGTGATCATTTCCCGCGAACATTTTGCATCTATTTCTCAACTGTGCTGTTAGAATTTGAACAATCTCTAGGGGTAGAGGGGGAGGGGAATAGGTAAGGCAGCCCCCCACTCACACAATATTAAACCAATTGGAGCCTCACCTACATGCAACTGCATCCATATCAAAGACCAACAAAATAGGGATTACTTATCATTAATTTTCCCTGGACTGTGTCCAATAACATAAGTCCATAGGTCAGGGTGCGTACTTCTTCAATATAAAATATCGAACCACACAGGACCACATACAATTCACCCAGGAAAAGGTGTGAAAGATAGAGAGAGTACCTTACGGTAGAACAACCCGAGGGGGTGCCCGGTTAGCAATTGCCGTTATACCCACTTCTCATCATTGGCCACTCTCTCTATATGAAAAGACAAACGTGCACTAGAAAGAATAATAGTGCGGACGTGAGAATAGTGGCGAAAAACACAAATAGTGACAAACGTATCAACACTGACACCCACTTGTAGTGTACAGAAACATATAAATAGACCCCTAACCAAACACAAAAAAGTAGTGTGTAGCAGGGCTTTGCTTGCTTTGCCGTTTTATTCTGATGCAGCAAACCCCACTTATTTAAAAATGGTTACTTTTATACCATGGTGAATTAAGTCCTCAAGCCGACATGTTTCATCGCTCCAAGTTTCAGCGATTTCATCAGGGCATATGAGGGGTTAACTATTCTCAGTCTTTTCAGACAAATGTGGACCTTGAGGGCGCTACGTCAGCGCGTACCAGCACCACTCATTAGAACACCGTGCCAAATATTCACGTGTCCCAGATGTGACCGGATAAAGTCGCAGCCGCTGTTGCCGAGTCCCTCCGGCGCTTCCGACGGTCCTCTGTTAGAATTTGACAAATCTTCAAAAGGTTTAGTTGGAACTGAAAAATCAAAGAGGATCACATGGGAGGGAAAAGTTATTGTCTCTTTTACCCCACCTAAATATGTTTTAGAGGACCAACTAACCCTTGAAGTAATTAACACAAAAGCACTGCCAATCTTGATGAGAAGCGGGATGAAGTATTAAAGAAGATAATTGATAAAATAGATAAATGGCTAAATGGAAATGGCTGAATTAGAAATAGAAATGAGTGATACTCTCAGTACCTTCCAAGAGATATGAAAATAGCGAACAAAGAGATTAGAGTTATCAATATTTATGCCTTTGATACAGCTCAAGTTATACAGGAAAGGATATTAAAATAAAGCCTACAAAAAAGCCATTATGAGAGCACAAAAATAGCATGAAGACAAAAGTTGGGAAACAATAATCAAAATTTGTGTTAACGAAAATGAGACACAATTATGATTGTTTATAAATAATTTAGGAAAGGTTTGAGAGTGAGAATAACGTTCCGGTGGCTATTTGGATGTGCTACATTACTCAATTACATCATTAGATAAATGGTTATGTCACCCCTATTTAACCAGCACTGCCCGTGCAATCTACTCAGGTGTCTGACATCATCCCCAGCCCCAATGGCTTTCCAACTAGGTTATTTAAACATGATGCTGACTTTTAGGCAGGAGTCCTTTGTCCATTACATAATCATTATCTCCAATGTTATGTAATTCCTGAAGAGGAAGTCCTTAGGGAATTTTTAGAGTGGTTAAACTTAGGAGTCCTTAACCTTAAATTCACTGCACAATACGATAGAGCAGCAGTTAACTTTCTTGATGTCACGATTAAGAATACATTGGGAGTCCTGTCTGTTGAGTTATTTACTAAGCCAACAGACAGGAATACATTGTTGGAATATAGGAGTTATCATCCTCAAGCACAAAGAGATAACATCCCATTTGGGCAATTTCTCCATTTACGGAGAAATTGTACCACACTTGAGGACTTTTACAAACACTCATAGGTTTTACAAAGCAAGTTATTAGATCGCGGTTATCCTAAAAAACTGATCAAGCACGCATTCAAACGTGTAAGATTCTATAACCGTGAAAGTATGTTTGCTCAGAATAAGAAGGATAATAAGACTGCCTCTGACAATCGTCTGGTGTTTGCTACACAATACTCAAGCATCAGTAATAGATTAAAAAATGTAGTAAACTCCAATTGGAGTATCCTAAATGAAGGTCAGGAAGTTAAATTAGCTAAACCATTGTTCGCTTTTAAACAGAATGAAATCATCAGGAAAGGCCAAGTGAATACCTACAGACCTAGTAAGCCCCAGATTTAGGTCAATATACAGATGACAAAAATAATTGGAAATTTTAAATGTGGAACCTGCAGTGTGTGCGAACACTGCATGGTTACCAAACAGGTTGTTCACTATAATTTTACAATGACATCAAAAAGCTTAAACAACTGCAGGAGTAGCAATGTGGTCTACTTCCGGGACTGTCCCTGTGGACTGGCATACGTAGGGGAAACAGGGAGAGAATTAAGACTACGCATGCTAGAACATAGATCAGCCATTAAAACTAAGAAGATCAATGCTCCCTTAGTGGAGCATTACATTAAGGCTGGACACAAGCAGACAGAAATAGAATGGTTTATAATTGAAAACATCACTCATAACATCAGGGGAGGAAATATTGATGTCAAAAGAAAAAATAGGGAACAATGGTATATTTCCACCGTCAATACCATGACAAAGGGACTTAATTCTAAGGAGGAATGGATGATATTAACTGTATAAAATCAAGGTCTTTTAGGATATTGTTGTTACCAGAGATGAATATTATTGACAGTTATTTAAAATAAAGACCCATAGGAATAATATTATGACCAGAGAGGGACATTATTGATAGTAAAATATAATAATTCTGGCTTGTGTGGATATATAGATGAAAAACAAAACTGATTCAGACTATGTAATACACCATTGGAACTTCTGTTCCAGTAGTGACCAAAAACAGCAGTGTGAGAAAAGTATAGACAAGATATTGATCCGATGGGTTTATTTTCTATAATAGTGGACTTTAACTACCCATTCAGATATCTAATCTTTTTAATCTTGTTTGTCTATGCACCAGGTGAGCTATAAGGAATTCTAAATAATTTCCCCTAATACAGCTTTACAAAGTGGTCATAGGATCCTTTCATTAGAAGAAAAAGAAAAAAAGAACGTAATAGACACTGGTCCCCTTTAAAAATATAGCGGGCAAGATAAAGTGCGATGACGTCACTCTTACGTCTTTAAACACCGGAAAAGAACGAGGCGTTTGTCATTTATGGCAGCGATACCATAAACGAGACCTGTACGGTACTCTGAAGTTCATGGACTGAGAGGAGCAATATAGGTAAGCGTGTACCAAACAAATTTGTCCCTAATCACCGAAGTGCTGCTATAGAGGCGATATGTGGGCATGCGCTCTAGTGAATAATATACCCGGCAATGCTTTATATACGCTTAGTATAATAACGGATCGGGGCTGTGCCAACAAGATACTCCAGCGAGGTAGTTTATTAACGATTATGTTTTAGCACTGATATCTTGGTGCCATAAAATTGAAACTATGTAAAAGGATTCACGAAATGCCGGGCCCCGGGGGAAGCACAGTCGCAGACTAGTCTTCCCCCAGGGTCATTCGCGCAAGACCAGGCTAGCTAGGGGGAAAGGGTGGAGTTAGGGGGAGGTTATAAGCGCAGGGGAGGAAGGCAACTTCCTCTTCCTGCACTCAGCACCATCGGGAGGGGTTTTCGAAAGGAGTGTAGAGGGGGTTCCCTGGTTGCCGGTACTTTAGAGGGATGGGGGGGATCAAGAGCGGGCACACCCATCCCTTGGGGGGGGGGGAATTTGAATGATGTGGGGAGCTGGAGGCATGACTGGAATGTCAGGGGTATTGGGGTAGGAGGCTAGGTGATTTGTGGATATGGATGAGGTACGGTATGGGCATGGAGTGGTTGGAGACATGAGGCAGGGTGGGGGAAGAGTGTGAGGCATGAAGAGTTGATATGGGGGTTGCTGTTATTAATGTTAATGTTTTTGGTTATTGTTTAGTTGTGCAGCCTGGTCTAATAAATGGCCTTTTACGCTTTAACATCTGCGTGGTCTGTTTATTGCGCGATGCCGGGCCCCGGGGGAAGCACAGTCGCAGACTAGTCTTCCCCTGGGGTCATTCGTGCGAGACCAGGCTAGCTAGGCGGAAAGGGTGGAGTTAGGGGGAGGTTATAAGTGCAGGGGAATAAACCAACATCCTCTTCCTGCGCTCAGCACCATCGGGAGGGGTTTTCGAAAGGACACCCACCCACCCTGCAGTTCAGGAGGTTTGGGCATGGGTTGGCTTAGCGTGCCAGTTTAGGCCAGAGCTGCAGGTAGGCTGTACTTTGGAGGGATAGGGGGGTCAAGAGCGGGCGCACCCATCCCTTGGGGGAGTAAGTTTGAATGATGTGGGGAGCTGGAGGCATGACTGGAATGTCAGGGGTATCGGGGTAGGAGGCTAGGTGATTTGTGGATATGGATGAGGTACGGTATGGGCATGGAGTTGTTGGAGACATGAGGTAGAGTGGGGGAAGAGTGTGAGGCATTAAGAGTTGATATGGGGGTTGCTGTTATTAATGTTAATGTTTTTGGTTATTGTTAAGTTTTGCAGCCTGGTCTAATAAATGGCCTTTTACGCTTTAACATCTGCGTGGTCTGTTTATTGCGCAAGGGGCAGGCATGTGACACTCGGCATCTGTATAACGATACAAACAGATCTGCCAAACTAGGAAGTCCGCAAGCTTGCAAGACATCATGCCTAAGCCAGACATTATGCACTTTGTTTTATAGTGGTGTGTGTCCGAGGTTTTATTTATTACCTTTAAGCTGGTTGTTTTAAAAAAACATATCTCCAGCATATAAACCGTATTTATTAAAAATAGACGATAGTAACACAGGTGAATGCGCTGAAGTGCATTATATTGCAAGATCGTTTTCAAATTGAAAAACGAAAGACTCGGTTTGTCAATGTGAACAAAAACAGATACATGAATAACATAGTCAAATGTCCTTATATAGCGCCTTATCACCGCAAGGTCTCAAGGTGCTTGCTTTGGGAACCCGTCCTGGCTTTTTCCCTGTGAGATAACCCCTACTGGGCATCCCCAAGGTGAAAGCCAGGCATCCTGCTGCGGGGGGGCGTAGTGGAGATTAAGCAAGCTATTGCCCAGAGTTGCAGAGTGTGAACCCGTGATTCGAGTAGGCACCGAAGCGAGAATTATCGAGTCCGTGGACATTTGGGCTCAAGACCCCGCCGCGTCGGGAATTGAACCCTGGTCCCGGGTCTGACCTCTGCTTCAGGGCCTGCCTCCTCTAACCAGTGAGCCACACTTTTCCACATTGGGTCTTTTAATTATATGGCGTAAATTTATAAAAGGGAATAGGCTGTCATATTTACTTATAAAGATGCAGTAAGAAATGGATAGGACCCTAATGAGGTGCCTTTTTATATTTGCCTCCACGACCAGCCCTACAATTGAGAAAACATTGACCAGATCGTTAATAATACTCAGACTGCGTTCTCTTCTATCAAGCAACTGGTGAGGTAAGCAGAGAGGGGAGTGTTAAAAAAACGTTATGTACCTTAGATGGAATTTATATACTCTGTACATATACATACATTGAGAAACATATACATGCATGTTTATGTATATGCACTTTTTAGGTAAGGCAATCTACAAGAACCAGTTCACCAAATGAGAATATAATATCACCTGTGAGAAGAGATTTTTAAACCAAAAATCAGCTACGAGAAACTTAACCAGATTGAGGACAAGGTGAGGAAATCCCACTGGTTAGAAGTGTGTTTAATAAAGACATCATCTGTTGATACAGAGCTAATCTATTTTTTTATTATCATTATTCCATGGGATTCGTAAGAAATAAACAAATATTTGGAATACTGTCAAAATTAAATATCACGGGGGGCGTGGCCGACTGCCGAGCATGGCGGCAGCTTGAAGAGGGAGCTCCTGCAGGCACAACGGCCCGAGTTAACTATCCGCACATCCATCCGTCTTCTGCCCGCTCGAAGGAGTGAAATCAGCGCGGGGACCCGAGCGGCACTGATTGCCCCGACCCCGGTGGTTCTCTGACGCCGGGAACTGCTTCATCCGGAGACGGTGATCCGAGGCCTACCTCAGCCTGCTTCTATCTGCCAGCACCGGCCTGTGGTGATCACGGAGCCCGGGCGGAAGTCGCCCGTCCCCGGCCCGGACCCTGGGACTCTGCCCGGTCTCGACTGCCTTCCTGCCGCGGGGGTAACGGGACGACGCCGCGCCTCCGGCGCCCCCCCCCCCGGTGTGGCCCAGGGGAACGTCACCAGCCGGACACAGCATAAGCGCTGTCTGGGGACACATCACGCATCGGAGGGGGCACGATCCTGCATTGGACACTGACAGGCGCCATTTTGGAGGCACCGAGTGACTGGACCCGCCGCTCCTCTGTCGGGGTGAGGAGCTGCAAGCCGGGGCCCCCAACGTCTCCCTGCACTGCTATCCATACGAGACCCACCCCAATTGCCCGGAGAGGTGCACTCGACCTCACTAACTGGACGCAGAGGCGGCTTTCCATGTGAGTTGGCGCATCTACGTTAGGGGACAGTGACTCTGCACGGGGGCCCCCCCATGTTATGACCCACCAAAGCGGCGCAACGACACAACAGCTGGTAGCGCTATACTACGCGCTGATTGCCGGAGCAGTCCCGACACAGACCACGCCGGCGGTCCTCGGAGACCGGTGTCCTGGCCGCCGCGATCACTTACCGCGCTGCATCTCAGCCCTGAGTGGCCCCACTGTGCCCCCCTGACCCGTCTGGCACACACGCAGCAAGACCTACCACTTAGGAAGACTCCGCAGCAGATAGACCAGGACCTAACCAGTGCCCAGGGGCCCGTAGTTCCGTCGTCATCGCGATGGCATGGCTGGCAAGGGTACTCGGAGCACGACGACACAGGCGAAGCTTGACAAATTCGCATATGGCCAGCATGCCCAATCGCTGAATACTGGCCGCCATTCGGCAGGCGCGAACCTGGATCCGAGTGGCGCTCCGAAGGTGACCTTAGAGGACATTATGAAAACTCTCAACGAGGTCCGGTCGACGGTGGGTTCCATCTCCACCGAGGTTACCCTGCTGCGAGCTGACTTTCAAAAAATGACGGAGAGAGTGTCGCAAGTGGAGGTAGTCACCAAATCGCTCGTGGAGGATACTTCGGAGCTACAGGTGGCGATGGAGCGCATGGAAAACATCACTAAGCAGTTGCGGGAGAAGCTCGACGACCAAGAAGGGCGTTCCAGGAGGAACAACGTCCGCATCCTGGGCCTGCCGGAGACGGAGGGTAAGGCCGCAATGGACTTGTACGTCGAGGACTTAATCAAAAGTCAGCTGAAACCTAAGGGCCTCTCGCACTTCTTCTCTGTTGAACGGGCGCACCGAGTTCCTGGGGGTACGGCCAAGCCGGGTGCCACTCCGCGGCCTGTGCTGGCCAGGCTCTTCAATTTTCGGGACAGGGACGCGATCCTTCAGGCTGCGAGAGTCTCCCCGCCGGTGCGGATACAGAACTCCACCTTAGCATTCTTTCCTGACTACACGGCTGATGTGGCCAGGCGCAGGAAATCATTCACGGATGTAAAAAAGGCCCTTCGAGACAGAGAACTACCATATTCCATGCTATTTCCCGCCAAATTGCGCGTAGTGGCCGAAGGGAAAACTTGGTTCTTCGACACGCCTGAGGTTGCTAGAGAATGGCTGGATGGCTGGAGGCAGGTGGGCCATCCCCAGCGGCCGCACAGAGAACGGCAGCGTCAACGCAGTGGAAAATCGACGAGTCAACCTTCCAGAGACCCCCCGAATGGAGAAGATGTGACAGTGCTGGATTCTGATCTTGAAAGAGACCCGTTTGACTCTGGACAACCGGTTCGGGGCTGATAGAATTGAGATGACAGAGACAATGCAGGTTTGCAGCCTTGGGGACTTACCGCTGATGGAGCTGAGTAGGGCGGGCATTGGCCGGTGCCTGTAGGGGTCTCACCAACCCCACGAGCAAGTAAGATGACCAGGGAGGGACTTAAGCACTCTGCCAAGTTGGGGTTGCGGGCGGGTTTTCGTCCGTGGTGCAGGGGAGCAGGGAGGGGGTTGGGGAGGGTTGCTGTACTGTTGCAGTTATGGTTATTGTTCTGGTTGTTAGTCGTCACTACGTGTACTACTTATGATCGACACACGGTCGCACCACAGGCCGTCCATGCCCGGTACTCCGGTCCGCATCACTACATGCAGGTAACACTATACTGCTGCACATTAATACCACTGGTATTGCCTATACATGACACAGGAAACACGAGTTGCGCACACTGAGGGCGCCCCTGCAGTGACACTGGTGCCACCGCTAAAGCTGATTACGTGGAATGTCAGGGGTCTGGGGGATAAAATTAAGCGAGGTCTGGTGTTGCAGACCATCAAACGCCAGGGGCCTGAATTAGTCCTGCTTCAAGAAACACACCTGGTAGGGAATTCATGCAAGGCACTTGATAGGCGCGGGTATGCAATGGCGGTTCATGCTGAGTTCACCACGGGCTCCAGGGGCACTGGGATACTCCTAAAAAAAAATTCATCATTTCTAGTTACTGGTCACAAAGCGGACGATCAGGGACGTTTTGCTGCACTCTCTGGACAATGGGAGGGGAAGACCCTCAATGTGGTGTCCGTGTACATCCCCCCTGCACTACACTCTACAGCACTGCCAGCGCTTGGGCAATTTCTCATTGGCCTCCCGGAGGGCGATATCATTGTTGGCGGGGACTTCAATGCTATAGCAGACCCTTTATTGGACACCTTTCCCAGAAGGGCGCGCCCCAGGGGAGCGACCGCGCTTCCTGGCTTCCTAAACGAGCTGGGCCTCACGGATGTATGGCGCCAATTAAACCCTGCGGCAACTCAATACACGCATTACTCATCCACACACAACAGCCTTTCGCGTATAGATTACTTCTTCTTTTTGGGGATGGGACTAGGTTCCATAGACAAGCTAGAAATTTTACCCAGGGGCATCTCAGACCACTCCCCAATATCCCTCCATCTTACTACCAGAGAAAAGAAGCGCGCTAGGACATATCCAATCTACCCGAATTATTTACTGGTCCCAGGCATCAGGAAAAAACTTCAAGTGACTACAAAACACTACTTTAGCGAAAATACGGGAACAGTCTCCTCGCCCACGGTGCTCTGGGAGGCGTACAAGGCGGTTCTGCGCGGCGCGGCCATAGCGGCGATCACTGGCCACAAGAGGGATTCCAGGGCTGAACTGGCTAAATTAGAATTGGCACTCCATGCGGCGAACACTGCCCACATGTCAGACCCCACCCCTGGCAACGCACACCCATTACACCTACGACAGGAGCAGCACCGGGCACACCTCCAGATGACTGTTCAAGGTCATTTGGCGAACACCGCACACCGAATCTATGACGTTGGGGATAAGGCCGGGAAGATGCTGGCGTGGTTGGACAAAAGGGGCGGCACTAACAGAGGGATACAGAGATTGTACGATCGTGAGGGCCGACTGCAGACACACACGGACAGCATAGTTCGCACCCTAGCAGGCCACTTTCAAGACATATACACCCCGGTTCGGTCCGTCGTGGAACAGGAGGCGCTGGCCTCGCTTGAGCACATCACTGTCCCGGAGCTTCCGCAATCTGCACAACAAGAACTAGACACGGACTTGACGAAGGATGAGATCCAGTTGGCGATTCTTGCGTTACAGTCCGGCAAAGCGTTGGGGCCCAACGGGATCCCTGTAGAGTGGAACAAGGCGAATGCCTCGGCATTGGCCGGCCCACTGTTGGATATGTACACTGATAGCGTAGAGAAGGGTTCGCTCCCACTTGATCAGCGCACGGCCACGATAGTGGCCATCCCGAAACCAGGCAAACCACCTACTGAATGCACCTCTTATTGGCCCATTTCCTTGCTGAACATTGAGGCAAAGATTTTGGCGAAGCTCCTAGCCAGTCGCCTCACTCAGCACCTGAGTACTCTGATACACCCCGATCAATCGGGCTTCATGCCACACAGGAGTACAGCTCTGAACCTGTGGAGAGTGCATGGGGTACTGGCGAGGGCGCATCGACTATCGGACCCGGCTGTGATTCTATCGCTGGACGCCAAAATGGCGTTCGACATGGTAGAGTGGGAATACTTATTCGCGGTCTTGACCCGCATGGGCTTCGGTCCGAAATATCTTGCGTGGGTGCGGTTGCTCTACACGTCACCGATCGCGCAGGTGGCTGCGAATGGTCGTCTTTCGCCTCCATTCCCATTGGGGTGCGGAACTAGGCAGGGGTGCCCTCTGTCTCCCCTTCTTTTTGCATTGGTACTGGAGCCGTTGGCAATTCTGCTTAGGGCAACACCATTATTCCAAGGCATTGCCTGGGAGAGCGGCTGGGAAGACAAAGTCTCCTTATATGCGGACGATATGCTAATATACATGGTCAACCCAGCCGAGGGAGTCCCGGCCCTACTGGCGCTGTGCGATAGGCACGGCCAGGCGTCAGGGTACACCCTGAATTGGTCCAAGTCTATACTGTATGTACTTAAGGGCCCGAACCCACTTCTACCTGACGACTGCCCCCTGACAGTGACAACCACCTCCTTTAAATATTTGGGAATTTTCGTTACCGCTGATGCCGCGGACTTTTATACTAAAAACCTGCTACCACCTCTTGTGCGCTTACGTGCAGACATAAAATACTGGGCGACTCTACCGTTAACCCTCCTTGGGCGAGCGGCACTGTATAAAATGATGGCACTCCCGAGGTTTCTGTATGTGCTGGAAAACTCTCCATATATAGTACACCAGCGATACTTTAAGCAGGTTGCTGCACTGATCTCCAGCTTGCTATGGAGCAATGGCCCAGCAAGGATAGCACAGGAAAAACTGGTGAAAAGCTGGTATGAGGGAGGGATTGCGTTACCCAATCTCCAGCTATATTATTGGGCATCCCAACTTAAAATAATTAATCATTGGATACACACCCCACGGGAGGACCCCGCATACAAGGCTGACTGGGCACAACTGGGGACAGACGGCATGCTTGCAGTATTGTACACTCCGTCGCGTGTGAGGGGCCTACTCGGCCCGCCATTCCATACAGCGACACTATGGCACACAGCACAATCCAGACTGGGCTGGAGGGGGAAGATAACCAAGATGACGCCACTGTGGGACACTGCAGCGCTGGGTAACCTGCGGTCCTGTAAGGGCTTCACGCAATGGGACCGCATCGGGATCTCAGTGGTTGGAGACCTCTGGGACAAGGGCGAGGTGCTTCCATTTACTCAACTCCAACACCAATATAGCATGGGCTCCGCTGAGGCATTCCGCTATGGGCAGATCAGACACGCTCTAATGCAGGCAATTCCACCTGAAACCACACTCCCTGACTCGTCACCCCTAGAGGACAGGTTGCTGACGGAATTTATGGAGCAAAAAGCGACCTCTCTCACTTATAAAAAACTGCTCAATAACCTGCCAGAGCCCACTCGGACACTTAAGGACCGGTGGGTTGAGGAACTTGGGGAGATGGATGACACGGAGTGGAACGAGGCCCTTGCATCACCACGAGAGGTGGGCATATCGGCAAGGTTTCGTTTGGTACAACTCAAGATCTTGCATCGCACCTACTACACCAGAACACTTCTCCACAAAATACACAGGGCGCCACACCCTTACTGCCTCAGGGGATGCGGGGAGGAAGGTACTCTGTTTCACACACTGTGGGAATGTCCTCGAATCCAAGAAGTGTGGAGACAGATCATGCGCACAGTCTCTCAGGCCATTGGAGTGTCGGTCCTACCTGAACCCCGTACATGCCTTTTGAACATCTGGGACCCTACTGACTTGAACAGGTATGGCCAGCTGTGGGTTACTTTAGCTGTGACCGTGGCAAAGCGTGATATCGCCCAAAAGTGGGGTGCCCCGGACCTACCTACGGTGGCTGGCTGGACCAGATATATGGACCTCCTGATGGTGAAGGAAAGGGCAGTTTATGTGTTACGGGCCTGCCCCGGTAAATGGAATAAGATTTGGTTGCCGTGGAATAAGTATAGGGGAGAGCCGTGTGCACCCTTACCGGAGGGTGAGGATTCGGACTCCGATGAGGACGATGAATAAACTGTATGGGTGCATGCACTATGCATGGGGGTATGTGGGGAGGGACCGGGTGATGAAGCCTACCGTTGACTGTGAGACTATATACTTCATTGTCGAGTGACGACTTTAGTTGGGTTCTATAGTTTCTTTTGTTGTTTGCTATACGTTGCAATTGTTAGGGTCAAGTGATTAAGCCTAATAATACTCTGCCTCACCGTTACCATCAGGGTATGGAGCTGAACGCTTTCTATGTAGTAATTGCTTCTGACAATCTCATGCCATACTCAAGATGTCAAACGATATATGTTGTATTACGATCTATCTTGTCATTTGTTCCTACTTCTGCAAACAATAATCTCCGAACGTGCAATGTATATGTTATTGGAATTATGTATCCTGTATTCCTGACAATAAAGTTTTCTAAAAAAAAAAAATTTAATATCACAAGGACAGCACATCAGGATCTATCTATAATACACTGTGTCAAGGTAAACACATATATGAAAACCTCATATGTAAAAATAGAAGCACATATAAGATATCCTATGAGATTGTGCTTTGATTAAGACACATCTACACTTAAAATAGAACAATAAGAGAATTCAGTGTAAAAAAACTGAATATGGATGCATGTGGTCTGCTTGAGAATATATGGGCTTATATGGTAAATCTGGAACATCTCCAAACGTTAAGGATTAAGAAGAACTAGGTCCCATTGAGGAAATGTATCAGAAGATGTATTTTAGACAATTGGTTATGTTTTAAAATAAATAATAGAGAACAAAAATATTAAAAGATTGTGTTATATTATATGATAGTGTGTATTTTGATTTTTGAATTGTATCATGTTTTTGCTAGATACATTTGTAGAAGACAAACTGGAAGGACTCTTTATATAATTGTCCTGAAGATGATGGAAATAAACTTTTAGTTCCGCCCAAACGGGCCAACGCAAATACACAAGTTAAATCTATAACAGGACAATTGGTATAACAACAGAATTTCTGTCCCGAGTAATGTTCCTAGTCACGCACAGATTAACATAATAAGGGTACATTGATGTGGCATGTGGTAGGTTTCCTTCTGTTTAGTTCATTGTAGCATTATGTGAAATTCACTGATATGTTATTTTATTTTATTTTTTTTGTCCTCATAACCCCCGTATAGACAAAGTGCCAAAAGGAAATAACAGAGATCAGCTGTCTCAGTTTATCTAGGAACTGGAGGGACACAAATATAGTGGGGGCCATCTATCCCTCAGCTGTCAACTCTAATCCAAGAAGGCACAGAGTCCATGTTTTACCAATCCACGGCAAACCTTGGGGTAATTTGCAGCCAATAGGGGCCGGGCATGAACCGGGTAGCGGCTGTTCCAGAGGTGCAGACTTTTAGAGGCACCATAGGAGATCAATCATTGGACCCGGGGGAAAAAAAAAACAAAAAAACCCGGATAAGTCAATGAAGCCAAGAAAGTAAATGCCAAAAAGCCCTTTTACTCTGATTACCGGATCTGGCCAGATCAATACGTGAGGTCTGCAGGACTGAAGTTTGCCAATCTCTGAAGGTCGGAGGTGAAGAGTCTTTCCATTTCCTACAGATCTCCCTTCTTGCAAGCAGGATTGCATAGAATACTAGGCACCTAGCTGAACTTTGTACACCTTCTAAAACACCAAATAGCACCAGGGGCATATCTATAGTGACAAGTCTTCCCAATGAACCTGTAAGGGAATTGCTGATCTCCTCCCAAAATGTGGCTAGCTGAGGGCATTCAAAGAACATATGTGTATCTGATGCAGCAATCAGCCCACATTTAGCACAAGACACTAACTCTCCTCCTGAAAATTTAGACAACCTGAGAGGGGAGTAGTATGCCCTATGCAGGGTAAAGATGTGATTCCTGCGTAACCAGGAAGGCTTGACAATATTCCACAGGAGTTCAAAAGAAGCCGTCCAAAGATCTTGTATATTGTGGTCCATCAGATCAGAACCCCATAGCGTTTCTGGCAAAACAAAGTCGCCATCCGACTCATCCAGTATGAGATTATTCCATTTAGATACTTCTTTTTTGGCTGGACCTAGGTTTACTAACTTAGATACCAGTGGGCTGTGACCTCCAAGTTTGAACTTACTCCCAGGGCCGGACTGGGAACCGAAATCGGCCCTGGCAAAGTGCTCAGTCGGCCCCCCCTCTACCCTGGGGGTGTGACCGCACTCTTTGCCAGGGCCGGTTTTCGTCCGATTTTGTTACAGGGCTGTTTTTGCAGCTATGCTGCAAAAAACGGTCCTGTAACAAAAACGGCCCCCTGGGGCCCAAAACCGGCCCCGACCCATGCGGCCGACCGGGGGATTGCCCGGTGCCTGCAAAGGCCAGTCCGGGCCTGCTTACTCCTGTTGGCGGGAGAGGTTTTATAAGCTAACGTCCAGCTAAGAATCTGTAGATATTTAAATCGTGAAAGATTGGGGCCAATCTTAGCCTGCAGATGTTCCCAAGAGAGTAAATCCCCCTCATAAAAAAGATCTCCCCAAACTTCCAGGCCTGCCCCTCTCAAAGGGATAGCTAGACTATCTTCAAGCCAAACAGGATTTTCAGGTAATCCCCACAATGGTGTTATTTCACAAAAATAATTTTGTTTTATAGATTTCGCAACTTCAGACCAAGTTCTAGCAAGACCTTGTAGAGTCTTCAGTTTAATTTTTTAAAAAAACTTAGGTTTGCTAAATTTAAAAAGAAAACCAGAACGATTGATTCTTTCCCCATCCAACATAGCTGAAAACATTGGACCCACCCCAGAGACTGAGGGAACTTTCAACAGCATACGAGAGTGGGATAGTTGGAAGGCCCATGCATAGATCTTTAAGTCCGGAACCGCCAGGCCACCTTTATCCCGTCGCCGTCTTAGTTTCTTCCAAGCTATTCGTGGAAGATGGTTGTTCCAGATAAAGGATGAAATATTGGACTGGAACTTGGCTAAAAGAGTTTGATCAAAATGTAAAGGAATAGTATTAAATAAAAAAGAAATTTTAGGCAGAATCGACATTTTAATGAGATTAGCTCTAGCTAACAATGAAAGGGGCAGATGTGACCATGATTGAAGAAGTTTACGGCAATCTTTAACGACTGCCGATAAGTTGATTTGGACAAGTTTATTAATGTCCTTCACGATCGACAGACCAAAGTATCGCATTGAGATGCCTGCTTGAAGTTCTGTAACAGAGTCCTCGTCATTCCATACCAGCATTTCAGTCTTGGCTGCATTGATCTCGTATCCAGAGACTTGTCCGAATGCATGAGCCAAATCCAAGATAGCCGGAAATGCAGTGGTGACCTCTGATGTTAAGATAAGCACGTCGTCGGCATATAATGCTACTTTCCTCATCCAACCTTGATAAGAAAACAGTTTTGATGGTCACCTCTTCCCTTAGATATTGCGCCAAAGGCTCAATGTAGAAATCAAAAAGCAAGGGAGAAAGCGGGCATCCCTGCCGGGTTCCCCTAGAGATGGAAAAAGGGTGCGATAGGTCTCCATTAACAAGGAGGCATGCTGAGGGATTATTGTACAACAAGGTTAACACCCTACGAAACCCCTCACCCATGCCGAACTTGGCCAAGGCCTCCGACAGGTACACCCAATTGACCCTGTCGAAAGCCTTGGTCGCATCCAGCGTGAGGGTGGCCAATGGGAGATTGTTGGTTATTGCCATATCAATGGCTCCAATTAAATCATAAGTATGTTCGTAAAGTTGTCTCCCCTTCAGGAAGCCCTTCTGATCCGAATGTAGAACCGAAGGGGCAATTGAGGCCAATCTGGTTGATAAAACTGTGGTGAAGATTTTGTAATCCACATTTAAGATTGACATCGGCCTGTACGATCCGCAGGACTCTTTAGGTTTTCCTGGTTTTAAAATGAGGGTGATAGAGGCATTATCCCATGATACCGGAGGATGCACTCCTTCTAAAAGAATTTGATTAAATAGGACAGTAAGGAAGGGAACAATTTCTATCTCCAAAACCTTGTATAACTCGGCTGGCAACCCGTCGGGTCCAGACGCCTTCCCCCTCTTACCCTTCCTGATGGCTGATCCCACCTCATCCTCGGTAATGGGGCTGTCTGAATATTGAGACTGTTCAGAAGAAAGTGAAGGCAATGCAATATTGCTTAACCAGCTCTTAATGGTTTCCAGTGAAATTATCTTATCTTCTTGATAAATGTTTTGGAAGAAATCCCTAAACTCCCTCCTGATTTCCTCATCCGAAGTAAAGTTGTTATTTCCTACTTTTATAGCTGCTATATTATTGCGGACCTGATCTACTTTGGTCTTCCAAGCCAGTAATTTTCCAGCGCTTTCACTATATTCAAAATGATCAAATTTACTGGCTTCCCATCTTTGTTGGACCCTCAGATATAAGATAGAGGCCAGACTTCCTTTTAAAATCAGCAGTTGATTCTGAAGAGCGTCTAAAGTGGACCCTGAAGCTATACAATTAATATCAATATTCTGTTGAATACGAGCCATATCTGCTTCGATGAAGGAGATCTTCTCCTTATATTGCTTCCTACGATAGGCAATTTTACCTGTAATGAGCCCTCTCAAGGTGGCCTTGTATGAGTCCCAAATGATTCTATTTATGGCGGAGCCATTGTTTGATATAAAGAAATTCTGGGTCTCCGACTTTAGAGATGCGATATCCTCAATATTGGAAAGGAGAGAGCGGTCAAAGGACCAAGTACTCGAGGATTTCTTAACACGGAGACCTAATTCCAACTCAACGGCGGAGTGGTCTGAAAGGTGTGAGGGGAAGTAGTCTATGGATTTAACAGAATCAACCAGTCTTTGACTAATTAAGATAAAGTCAATCCTTGACTTATGATGGTATTTGAGGTTCCGGAAGGAAACCCCTTGCTGTTGCCCCGACCTTTGTCGCCAAACGTCCACATACCCGTATTGCCTCATAGCATCCAATAGGAAGGATCTAGTCTTGGACAGAACCAGACATCGACTATTGGGAGATCTGTCCAAGACAGGGTCCAGAACAATGTTAAAATCGCCGGCCAATATTGTAGGGCCTGAAAAGGAGAGTAAGTGCGAGAAGACGGATTCCAAACAGGAAGGGTCGTCCTGGTTTGGGCCATAATAGCCCAGAACTGTGACTTGAAACCCAGCCATAATGACTGATGCTATGGCCCATCTACCAGAAGAATCTACAGCTTGTGTAACCAACCTAGCTTTAGCTCCTTTTTTAAAGATGATCGATACACCCCTGGTATGTGTTGTTTGTGTGGTAGAGACTGTAAAGTCAATCCATCTATTCTTCTTGGTGAGGGCAAGCATTTCACTGTGGGTCAAGTGGGTCTCCTGCAACACCATAACCTGCACATCCAGGTCCTTCAGATATTGTAAAATTTTGTTAGCTCGGGGCTTGGTGCGGAGGCCAATGACGTTCCAGGAGAAAAACCTCACGTTACTCATCTCTCATACAAGAAGCCAAGGAGACCAAAAATACTCTACTAAAAAACTGCTGTTTTATGTAACCATTCATAACTTCCTTACAAAAAATGTAACTGTTACCATTCCTTATATTATTATTTAGGTTAATGAGGACTTTATTATATTTTTGCCACCCCTCTCCACCCCCACCCCCAAAGTGTCTACCCCTCCCCCCATGAAAAACCCTTGCAGTATCTAACCGGAACAATGTCCAGTAGATAGTGCCCCACCAGTTGACTCCCGGCAAGAGAGATCACCCACTGTAACTAAGACAGAATTGTGAAGAGCAAGAAAAATTAAGAAAGAAAGAAATAAATCAAGTTATGAAACAGATCAAGCCCAGTTCATAAATAAAGAACCTGCATCAAAATTTAGGAGGTAAATGGCAAATGGGAAGTATCCTTGAATAAATTGGGTAGATTATAGATATATGAAGTTTGTGAAAAACATGGCGACAGCAAGTTAGCTGATCGCGGTGCTCCGGTATGAGCTCCTGGCAAGATCATCTCCCGACGCGTAGGAAGAGCAACCGAATACGGATCCAAGCGGTCGAAACGTAGCGGCATCATGGGGCCGTTTGTTTAATGTGTAGCTTTACTATGTAGCTCGCCTGGGACTTCATTTCTATCGATTTGTTCTTACACAGCGAGATGTGGTATTCCTCTTTCGGCGACGGGCATTTGTATAGAGTCCTCTCTCTTTTTCCATGGTTTTGGTGTGAGGACAAAGACGGAGATGGGGACGGAGACGGAGGACACCGGTCAGAGCCTGAAGGTAGTGAGGGATCCTGGGCAGGGCTTGGTGGGTCTTGCAAGTTATTTTCGGGTGATTGGGGAGTTCAAGACTTTCGGGCCAGCTGCAAGGAAGTTGGGGTGATTAAATCATTTAGCAACTCGTGTAGAAAATTGCTAATCGACCCCTCCCTCCCCCAGGGGTGTTGGGTCCATTTTGAACCTAGTCCGAGGATCTGCTTAGCCGCGCTGGAGCTAAGGAGAGGCAGAAAGCTGAGAAGTTTAGTCTCCCCCCTTCGGGGGTCAGCAAATGCAGTGAACTTTCTGCATACAAACGTAGTTCCCTTCTGTAACGAATGTCTACAAGGACAGCAGGGACAGCTACAGCGTCCTGGGATATTTACTACAGTGGAGGGGTCCCCTGTTTTGGAAGCTGGTAATGGCAAATTAGTATGTCTTACGCCTGCTGAGGGCGTGCACCAGACAGTATCTAACCCTATTCCTTCGGGTCATACTCCTTCTGTCAAGGCTGTCCCACAGATTTTCCCCACTATAAGCACTCCTAATACTTAAAAAATGTCTAATACACCCCCTAATACATCTAGAGGGGGAGGCAAACGCGGTCACAGGCGTAAAAAGAAAATTGGAGTAAATAAGGCAGGTGTCCCGGAGGAGGCTGGGGAGATCAGAGAAGGCGTTAATATACCAGCTAAGACAAAATCTTCATCTTTCCTGAACACAGAAGTTAAGTCTAAACATACTAACTGGAAAGGTTCCAAGACTAAGGCTAAAGATCCCAAAACGGTGCTCTCCACAGGGTCGAAGAATACTCCTTCACTTCGTTCCTATTTTAAGGCCGTCCCTCAGATTCTGCATCTTTCTGAAGAAATTGATGAAACTGAAATGGCATCTGTTTCAGAGGCCCATTCCTCCTCTCCTATTCAAACTTTGGTGCCAGTAGTTACACCTTCGCTGGAACAGGGGAGAGAAACACCCGAGAAGGGGTCTTTTTCTAGCCAAACTCTCGAAAGCATAGCTTCAACTGATCCCCTTAGAGACTCTCAGGATTTACTGGACATGGGGAGTGACCCACAGCCTGTGCAACCCCAGCCACAATCTCCATCGGTGATAGCGCAGCGCTTACTATTAGCCTCAATTTCAACTACAGAGCTTACCAAGGAGGCCGAGGAGGCCGAGGAGGCTGAAGAGATTAATGTTCTTGAGCTAGGAGGGGCATGTGGGGGGTGGGTTTAGAAACTTCTTCTGCTACTGCTTTAGTGGACCCAAATTCACTGCTGGTTTCTTCTTCTTCTCCGATGACGGCTACATCTTTTTTGGGGATGTTTTCTGCCCTTACCTTGGAGATAAGAAAGGGATTTGCTGAATCATCTGCTAACCAAATAGAGTTTAGAAACTACTGTGAAACGCTGGACAATAAAGTTGAAGGGCTCACTATAAGAACTGGTGTGCTAGAGGAAACAGTAGGATCACATTCAATTTATTTTGATCAGGCGAAAGCTGATATACAGAAACTCACAAAGGAAAATTTGGCTCTTACTGAGAGGATGGAGACTCTTGAAAATAATGCAAGACGGGGGACCATCCGAATCCTTAATGTACCTGAAGGATCAGAAGGGTCGGATATTAAACAATACATCGTCGCTTTACTTAAAGAATTCCTGTGTTTAGCTCACACTCTTGCAGAATTGTCGGCCGACATTCAAAGAATTCACAGGGATCCTTTTAAGCTAAACCCCCAGAGGCCCAAACCTCGCAAAATTTTAGTTAACTTTCATACTTATCTTTTGGAGGAGCGTATCCTTAATCTAGCTTTGAAACAGAAGTCCTTGGCTGGGAAAGGCTTTACTTTTTTGATAAGATCAGACCTTTCCAGGGCAACACTTGAAAACAATGGGAATTTGGGAGGCGCTTGGATGCCTTTAGGAAATTGGGTGCAACAGCTCAGCTCATGTTCCCGGCTGCTCTCAAAGTTATGCACAACAATAAGATGTTTAACATCAGGTCTGTGCAAGCTGCAGATGAGCTACTAATGGAGCTGGGTAAGGGGGTCCGTTAGGTATAACTGCTATGCTATTATTGTGATGTATTAATTTTTATTGTTTTACAACTGTGTTTCCAACACCATTTGTAAAGAGTATTGAATTGTACTGATTGTGATCGATTGATCATTTTTAAATTGCAAATACCTTGGTAAAGAATAAACTTTGATATATTTTATATTTTCGACCTTTGGATTTGTTCCATGAGCTAGATATGTGAATGTGTGGTATGAATGAGCATATGTAATCAAGAATCCTAAGGGTAAATTCTTTTTAACTAAAACTATTCCTGACTCACGCCATGGTTTACTCTCTCATCCTCTCTATAAGAAGGGCAAGCTTGAAACCCAGCAAGCTATAGGCATATGGCTTGGCAGGATGTGGAGGCCAAGCTTTTTGCCAAAGTACTAAAACTTGGCTTCCTCACTCCAAGTGTCCCTTTTACCCCAGATAAGATTTCAACCTGCTGTGGACACATTGGGTAACGTTCTAGCTCTATCAGTAAGCTTGGAAAAAACAGATATCTTGACTCTGATCTCCTTCTGCTTAGTCAAATTTAAGATGGCCTTTGACAAAGTGGGTAGTACAGATGCTTTATTCAAATATGTGGGTAAAGGTAACCATGCATTCAGGTAGTTCTGCTTCTCCAAAAGTATATTCAAGGTGCTGTCTCAATCAAGGTGTGAGAAAATCCATCTTCTTTGTGTGATCAACCTAATTCTTTTGCTGCCTGTCTATTTTTGTGAAATCTGCACACAAGGGCGATGCTACCCCGTATATGGTGCAGGAAAATACGCTAATGACATGGAAAAGCAAATGTCACCCATGAACTGCAACACACCATTGATCAATTTACTAAGATGGCAAGTATAAAACATGGCTTCAGACCTACATGTATAGCCAGACTGCTGTAGCTTTTAAACCTGAAGGAGAGCCTCCCAAAAGGACCCCTTTTGATAGCATAAAATCCTACTTTTAAATATTTAAAAAGTTGTTCTGAAGTATGCCTTGTAGCTTACTTGGTAAGATGCCTACTTTTACAAGTAGATCATGTAAGAATGTGGGGGGCATGGCTTAATAAGCTTAATAATCCATCATTATCCGACAGGCATCGCTGACTGATTTGCACCACCAAAGGGCGATTTTCCGTCATCGGAGAACCCGGGGCTTTTGCTAACCCGTCCCTGGCCTTGTTGCGAGCCCCACCGGCGGAGTTAAGTGCCACGTATCTGGCACTGTGGTCCCACGCCAGAGGCCTGTCCCTGTGCGGCCCGGAGGCTGCTGGTGCCTGCTGATCCCTGCGGTGGAGGCAGCCTGCGGACGCTGCTGAGCCCGGGTGAGTGGCGCTGTTGTTGTGGGGGCTGCTGGCGGGGTTGGGGGCCGTCCGCTGTGCTGGGCGGTCCGTGGACGCCGCGGCCTAGTTGTGGCCTGGTCTTCCTCCCCCGGACTTGCGTGTTTGCCGCGGCGCCCGGCCGGTGCTGTGGGACCAGCGGTCCCCCTCGTTGTCCTTTGCTGGCAGTCCCCCTTCTGGGGTGCGCTCGCAATTACTTACGCTACACCTCTGCTACCTGGCGCAGAGAGGGCCCTGCTGTCTGCCTCTTCTCCGACCCAATCGGCGCCCGCTCCCGGCCTGGGCCGGCTGGGGGTCCTGACTCTGAGCTCTGGCCTCGATTTCCGGACCTGCGGCGGGGAGCTTCTGCCGCTGCTCCCCGGCCCCCGCACTTCGCTGCCTGCGCTGTGGACCCCCCTCCAGGCCTCATCTGCGATACTGCTGCTTGCTGGCCCCGACGCTTCGCTGCTGGTCACCGTGTGGGCCCTCCCTCCTCTGGCGGCCCATGTTTGCGCCATTCTCCCGGAGTGTGTCTGCCTTCTACCCCACTGATTGCCAAATCGGATCCCTGCTGGGCCTTACGTGTACCTGCGGTGCCACTTCATTCATTGGACCTCCTGTGTGGGCCACCCGCCTCTGCCTCCTACACCCGGCTGGGCGTCACCTGCCCCCGCTCTGCCACTGAGCGCTACGTCCCTCACCCGTGACAGCAGTTGCCTGTGCTCCCCGCCTTGCCCGTGGGGGGCCCTTGTCGAACCTGCGCAGCCTGTTGGGCCAGGGGTGACACACTCCTCTTCCTCCCCCAGGTCTTCTACGGGGGACGAATTCAAGGCGGTCTGGGCTGTTGGTTACCTGACCCCGGCACTAGGCCCCTGGTTACTGTCCTCGTGGCGAGGCGGGCGCCTGCCTTGTGGGCCCTACTACCCTGCCGGATTCCACGTGGCACCCTCTTCCTGGGCCTACAGAGGGTCCTTACCTCCGGACCGTCGCGACGGTGGCCGCCGTTGCCCTCTGGTCTACACGGGTCAGTGCCTTGTTGGGCTGCTGGGCGCTTGCGTTGCACTCTGGCACTACTGGACTCCTCTGGCTGGTGCACAGGTCGTCCTCACTCTGAAGTGCGCAGTGACTGACTCGGTGGGGCTGTCATGGTCGCTGATGGCCGCTGGCCGCTGTGCTTGATCCGCCTCTGCCGCCGCCGCGGGCCGTGGGCCGGGTGGTGCTCCTCTTACCTTGTTGTTGGCATTTAGGGCGGCCCTACATTTGGCGCCCCTTGGGCTTCTGACCTGCTGCGGACTCATCGTTGCTTTACACAATGGGGAAGAGCGACCCTAAACAACCCAAGATAGACTTCGATCTGCGCAGATCTGCTCGGCAGGACGTCGCGGGTGCCGAAGGTGCGGACTCTGCTGCGGGGGCCATGGTGACCCCGCCTTCCCGAGAAGATGACCTCAAAGCCATAATGCTGGATGTCCAATCCACTGTGACTGGGATTGCTGCTCAGCTGGACCAGCTATCAACCCGCTTCGACCAAGTGAAGTCCCGGGTGGATTCTCATGACAACCGCCTGCTGCACGTGGAGTCCCGGGTCTCCGATGTGGAAGACTCCGCCACCCAGGACCGGAAAAAACTGTTGCAGATGGACAAGCTCCTTGCAGTTATCCGAGAAAAGAATGAGGATTTGGAGGCCCATTCTCGGAGATGCAACCTGCACATCACGGGCCTACCGGAGTCCACGAACATTGCAAAGATGGAGGACTTGTGGAGGAGCTGATCAGGGAGCTGTTTGGTGCGGTACTGTCCACCGTCTTCATTGTTGACAGGGCACATCGCTCGCTGGGGCCTCGCCCCGGTCTTCCCCCGCGTCCAATCATAGCAAAGATTCTGAACTATCGAGCTCAGGACACCGTTCTCCGGGTGGCTCATGAGAGGGGACCCATCAACCACCAAGGTAACAACCTTTCCTTTTACCCTGATTACACCCTCTCCGTGCAGGCCGCCCGGAGACAATTCCTCCCTGCAAAACGAATTCTTCTCAAACATGAGGTTTCCTATTCGTTGGCCTATACGGCAAAACTACGAGTTTGCCAGGGGGCAAAAACACTGGTCTTTCCGGATCCTAGGGAGGCCCTGGCGTTCGCTAAAAAACTGGACAGGGAGTCCCGCTCTGCCTCTTCCACATCTCAACCTGATGGGTATGGGCACCTTAGTTACATTGAATGAGTAGTGCTGCTCTTACTGTCCGATTGATTATTGTTCTCCTTCATTGATGTCTGTTCCTCCTTAGCTTGGCCACCCTGCTTCCTTGCAGGGGTGTATGCTGGGTCCTGCCATGCCCCCACGGGATGATTCCCAGTTCCACGATCTTGTCTTCCCTTCCCTTCCCGGTTGTGGGTCCCTGGGGTGGGGCGGGTGGTATGCTCAGTCTGATTGGGGGGTTGGTGTGGGGTGGTCTGAGGCTGTGTTTCTGGGTTCCAGTTCTAGTTCTGCTGGGGGGCTGGGGGGGACTCTCTGCCTGGTTGGGGGCGGTAGTGGGTGGGGTGGCTAGGGTATGGTGGGTTGTTCTGCTTTTCATGCTCTGTGTAAGACTTGCCAGGGGATTTTTGGGGGGTGGGCGGGTGGGGTTGTTCCTCTAGCGAGGTGGTGATTCGGTTTTTTTGTCGTTTTGATGCTCCATTTTAACAATGCAGGTTCCAGTGCAGACACGGCACCATCTTCATGGTCGAGTTTTCGGTATTTGATGCGCGATACTCTGTTTCTTGCTATGTCTTTGGTGTAACACCATGGCTGTTTCTTTACTTCCAGGTACTGTCTCTGATAAGCTGGCTTCCTCCCGGCTTCCTCTGTCCTCCTCCCCTCCCTTCTGAGCTGGTATTTCCCCTGCGGTGGTCTCCCCGCCCTGTACTCCTGCTGCGCTTGTGCTCTCCCACTTGTCCTTCATCCCCACTCTGGCTGCACTGGGTTGGATGCATCTGGGCCTCATGCTTCACGTCCTGTATTTGGTTGGCCCACATCTCTGGTCCTATGGCTGATTTGACTTGCTGGTCCTGGAATGTCCGCGGCTTAAACGATCATCGCAAGGCCCGTCTAACACATGCCCACCTACAGTGCCATAAGGTTGACATTTGCCTTCTCCAGGAGACTCGCCTACTCCCCGATTCGATCTCCAGGCTTGGCGCGAGATACTGGGGGGAATCCCACTCTTCCACCTACTCCTCCTATGCTAGGGGCGTCTCAATCCTGTTGCGCCGTGGCCTCCCCTGGCAGACCTCTCGCGCCCTAGTTGACACGGAAGGTCGATATGTCATTCTCCATGGGATGCTGCTTGCTCAGCCTGTTACCATAGCTGCGGTGTATGGCCCGAATTCTGGCGACCCTGACTTCTTCTATAATGTTTGTCATCTGATCTCCTCCTGCGGACCTGCGGCTGTGGTTTGGGGTGGCGACGTTAATGTTACTCTCTCTGCGGATTTGGACAGGTCGGGCTCCTACCGGTCTCCACGCGTGCGGCCGCCGCTCTGTCTTGTATATTGACTGATAACTCGCTAATCGATGTTTGGCGTCATCTTCGCCCCGATGCCCGGGAGGGTACTTGCGTTACGGGAGCTAGGGGCTGTTGGTCTCGCATTGACCTCTGGCTGGTGTCGCCGGATGTCCTGACCTGGACTATGGACGCGGCTCACATGGCGCGCACTCTTTCTGACCATGCGCCGGTCCGTCTACTTCTCCGACCTCCCAACTCCCCGCACTGCGCATTCACCTGGCGCCTTCCTTCCAATGCCCTTCGGGACACTGTATTTTGTGATGAGATCCAAACCGCCATTGCTCACTATTTCGAGCTCAATGTAGGCTTTGTTGATTCGGCCTCTACGCTTTGGGAGGGGTTTAAAGTATTTATTAAGGGGGAGTGCATATCCAAGCAAGCCGGTGTCCTCCGGGCCATTCGCTCCACACTTACCAGGCTGGAGGGAGAAATCCGGGTCCTCGATGCCTCCATTGCAAACGGAGCTGGCCCCGACGCATTGGAGCTTTTGCGTCAAAAGCACTCTGAATTTTCCGAGGAGGCTGGCCGCGAGCTGTCCTTCCTGGGGAGGGAGGGCCATGCTCGCCACTTCGGGGAGGGTGACCGCCTGGGACGCACCCTTGCCAACTTGCTGCACCCGCCTCCTGCTACTTCCTACATTATGGCCCTCATTGATGGGGGACCAGACCGCACCCCCTCTTCCGAAGAGATCAAGTCCCGCTTCCTCACCTTCTATTCCCGGCTTATCTCTGCTGGCACCCCCCCTCTACTGTAGACTTCGATCAGTATTTTGAATCCATCGCTCTGGTTTGGCTGGCAGACTACCAACGCAAATTTCTTGATCAACCTTTTTCAAAGGAGGAAATACTGGCGGCTATCAACAGCCTGCCGTGCAATAAGGCGCCCGGCTTGGACGGCCTCCCTGCCTCCTTTTATAAAATGTTTACCTCCACTCTGGTCCCACATCTGGCCGCCATGTGCAATGAGTCCTTTGACACTGGTACGCTCCCACCGTCGCTTCTCAAAGCCTCGCTGACGCAAACCGGACAAACCTGCTGACCGGTGTGACTCCTACCGCCCCCTTTCCCTCATTAATATAGACAACAAACTCTTCGCCAAACTCATTGTCTCCCGTCTTCTCCTCTTAATGCCCACCATTGCCCTCCCTGACCAATCTGGCTTTATCCCCGGTAGGGCAACCTCCCATAATCTTCCTACTATTTTTTCAGTTCTGCATCAAATTAACCCTGACCTTCCGGCTGTGGCTGCGCTCCTCGATGCCACGAAGGCATTTGACACGCTGGAGTGGCCTTTCCTTTTTTATGTCCTCTCGTGAATGAGGTTTAGTGCTCACTGTTTGCGAAATATTAAACTGTTATACACTGACCCCACCGCCCTGTTGCGCATTAGTGGCCAGATCACGGACCCCATCCGCATTTTGCGTGGCACGAGGCAGGGCTGCCCATTGTCGCCCATACTTTTTGCTATTGCTATGGAGCCCCTGGCCGCCCGCCTTCGGCAGCACCACGCCCAAAGGGGCATTTGTTTTTTGTCCTGCTCCCTCTTGGTCTCCATGAACGTGGATGACGTCACCCTTTACATCCGCCATCCCCAGGAAAATCTCAGCCCCCTGGTACGTGAGGTTATTCGGTTCAGGGGGCTCTCGGGGTCCAGATCAATTGGAATAAATCCATACCCTTCTCCTTGACAGATGCCACTCTTCCGTTCGTGCCTGACTATCCCTTTGAGTGGGCGTCTGGTCCCACGCGCTATCTTGGCATCTGGTTGAGCAGGGACCCGGACGACCTCTGGTGGTCCAATTTTGGCCGTGCTGTAGACTGGTTTGAATCTAAGATCCCCCAGTGGAGTCGATTGCCGCTCTCCCTCGCTGGGCGCGTTGCGATCGCCAAGATGGTAGTTCTCCCCAAATTCCTTTATCTCTACTCTAACATACCCATCCCCCTGACCGCTTATTTTTTTGGCAGGTTGCGTTCTCTTGTGGTGTCCTTGATTTAGGCGGGGCGACAGCCCAGGGTTGCTTAAGAAATCCTGACCCTTCCGATAGCAGCCGGTGGACTGGGTGCGCCTGATTGCCGTCTCTACGTCCTCTGTGCTCAGGCCAGTTTTCTGCATTTCTGGCTGTATCCCACCCCCTACCAGCCTCACGTCGCAGTTGAGTCTGATGTTGCCGCCCCTTGGCCTCTCACTACTGTGTTGTTCGCCCCTGCGGTGCGCCCTCGGTCGGAGGTGAATACGGTGGAGACACTGCGCTGGGCGTGGTCCTCTTTGCGCCGACTGGCTGGGCTATCTCTTCTATCTGCTGGCGCTATACCCATTACTAACCACCCGGACTTTCCCCCACTTCAGTCATCCTGTATGTCTCGGTACGCAGCGCTGGGGGCCTCAAGACCGTGGCTGATCTTTATTCCAATGATTCCTTTTACTCACTCCCGGAGTCGCCATCATTGATGGACACGCTTTTGTACTATCAGCTGCGTGCCAACTACCGGAAATTGCACCCGACCTTTCTGCAGCCTCCGCCCACTTTCCCCGCCCTGGATTTGTTATATACTTCAACATTCTCATGTAAACTCGTCACCAGACTGTATGCCTCCGCTTTGTTATCCTCCCCCATCTCCACGACGCGGGCGCGAGAGGCATGGAGCGCTGACCTGGGTGTGGACATTTTGGACGCCGATTGGCTCTATTGTTGTAACCAAACCACGAAGCTTTCCCCAAACTATCGGCTCCGATTAATCCATTTCAAGTTTCTGCACAGGTTCTATCGCACTCCACGGCAGCTTCACCGTCTAGGACTTATTCCTGAGGATTCCTGTGTGCGGTGCTCCGCTCCTTCTGCGGATTTTGCCCATTTGGCCTGGCTCTGCCCTCGGGTGCAGGTGTTCTGACTGGAGGTCTGCTCCGCGATCTCAGAAATCGCTGGCTCCGCCATTACTCCGGACCCCCTTCTCTGTCTCCTCGGTTTTGTTAAGCCCTGTCCGGATGCGTCGCACCGGTTGATCTCGATGCTCCTTGTGCTGGCCCGGCTTAGGGTGGCTATGTGTTGGGGCCGCCGGCCTGCCCCCGTGGTGTCGGCCTGGCTGGAGGATGCTTCCCGTTGTCAAACGCTGTTATCAGAATTCTGGGACCTGTTGCCAGCTAGATCGCGCCCGGTTGATATCTGGGGTCCCTTGGTCGCCTACCATCTTTCCCATTCCTCCTCTAGCGAGCCTGCCTCCCCCGCGCTCCCTGCTGCCCCTGCGTCCGCGGCTGCTGCCGAGTTGGTCAGTGTGTAGCCTCCCTCTCTGCGTTCCCGTTGCCCCTGCAGCATGTGGGGTGTCCTTGCTGGTGCCTTCATGCTTGATTGGAGGGTGGGTGGCCTTTATGACCACGGCGTTACATTCTGGCCCGCTCTCACCCTGCCCCATAGAGAGGTGTGGGGAATCCAGCCAGTGCCCCGTTCCCCTTCCACTCCTGCCGCTGCCTCTCCCGCGCTCCCCGCCGGCCCTTGGTCCGTGGTGGCTGCCGGTGCTGGCTGGTGGCGGTCCTCTTCCCGGTATCTCCCCGGGCTTCGTCCCTGGATTGCTAGCCCCACGGGGCGCTTCCCCTCCTTGCCTGCTCCCCTGGGAGAAAATGTACCAGTGAAGCCACCGTCCTGATAATGGTTTGTTGTACTATGCCAATGACAGTGCACTGTTGATGATCAAATAAGATGTACCTGTACTGTATTTTACCTTGCTACTCTGTACTGGATTTCTGCATGGAACCTCTCTATTTGGCTGTATTGTTGTAGTGCAACTGCTTTAATAAAAAGTTCATAAATAAAAAAAAATAAAAAAAATCATGTAAGATGTTATACTGGCATATTCCTACAATGCCCAGCCTCCAAAAGCTATTACCATTGTAAAAGGCTGTAGCTGATTCCATGAGAAAAATTAAAGTCCAATCAAAGCAATATTTTTGCTACATTTGGTAAGGAATATGCTTAAAACTGTATTCAACCACTGTGTTTACTTTTTTTATTAAAAGAAATCCATTAAATGCTGAAGTTGCATTTTTTAATACCTTTAAAGGAAAAGCAACTTTTAGAAAGGTGACAATTGATGTCTCGGAGGAAGTGATCATACAGCTCCAGCATGGGAACATCCTCTTTTTTTTATATTATTGGTCCACAGTATCAAAAAACAAACGTTACAACAAAATTATTTCATGCATTCAAAGGATCACAGAATGCCCCCCAAATACCCATACGAATGTTCCGTTTCCTTGCCCCCTTTGCCGAATACAAACTCAGTTCTAAACTAAATAAATTATCATCATCATCATTGATAACTTTATTTCGACCACGGTGGGCCATAAAAGTACATGTTAAAACAAACAAGAAAACATTAAAATCCATTTTTGAATAATACATAAAATAAGATAAAAGACACAATAAATTATACATTTTGGCACGCCAACGCTCAAACAAGGGGGACTCGGGTTGAAGCCAGTCGAAAGCTATACACAGTCGAGCGACAGTCATAGCAATAAAAATCAAAAAACAATGTTTAAACATAGGGGTCCCCTTTTCTACAGCTTGCCCAATCCCTAAAAACATTATGGCCGGGGTAATTTTAATCGGGATCCCAACAATCATAGACAAAAAAATTTCGATGTCCATCACATACCTAGACAATTTACTGCAAGTGAAAAAAATATGTAGACTGCCCACGTTATCCCCCTCACACCGAAAACATTTGCCATCGTACCCACCCCCATTTAAGCATACGTGCAGGAGTGTAATACAAATTGAAAACAGTTAAAAAAAATTGTGCTTTCAAATTAGCAGATAGGAGAGATTCCTAGATCTATTTGAATTTGAATTTGAATTTTAATGAATTTCTAAAGCGCTCTGTTACCGGGACGGTTTCCTGGCGCTAGATAGCGGTAAGCCGGTGGGGTCAAGGGCGGGGCCTAGACTGCTGGGGGTCTGGGAAACAGGAAAGTTTTGAGGAGTTTACGGAATTCCACATAAGAAGTGGAAGCTCTGAGGGCAAAAGGTAGGGAATTCCAAAAAGAAGGGGCTAGGACCGCAAATCTCGTCCCCCCAGACCTCTTCTTCCTGAAGCGAGGGACTGTCAATAGAGCTTGGTTGGAGGAACGGAGCTCTCTGGCCGGGAGGTAAGGAGATATAATCTCACAGAGGAAGGCAGGGGCGGTCCCAGATCTAGCCTGGTATGTCATGCAACCCAGCTTGAAGAGAGCCCTCTCCTTCACCGGTAGCCAATGCAATGATTGCAACAGGGGGGTGGTGTGGTGAAATTTAGGGAGTCCATAAATCAGGCGGGCAGCCTGATTTTGTATCTGCTGGAGTCGGTGAATCAGGTAGTCTGGGGCGCCGTTATAGACCACATTCCCATAGTCAAGGCGCAATAGCACCATGGCCATGAGGATGAGCTTAAGGGCAGGGACGGAGAAAAAACGGGAAAACTTACGGATAGTGCGAAGGGAAAAGAAGCAGGAGGACACCACCGAGTGAACCTGGGTATGGAGCGAAAGCTGGGAATTGATGAAGATGCCTAGGGTTTTGACCTTGGGGACCGGGGGGGAGGGGGACCGAGTGAGTCAGGCCAGAAATACGGGGACCATGGACTGCAACCACTCCCAGTCAAAACCAACTCTGTTTTGTCGGGATTTAACTTGAGGTGGTTGCAGTTCATCCAGTTTTGGATGAAGAGCATCACCCTCTGAAAATTCAGGGCGGAAGAAGGAGAATGGGAAAGGTTAAAGATGAGTTGGAGGTCGTCGGCGTAATTGAACACCGAGACCTCCATCTGCTGTAAAGAAAAAATGAGGGGTGAGATGTATAAATTAAATAACAAGGGAGACAAAGAGGAGCCCTGGGGAACGCCACATGTCACTCTGCAAGGAGGGGCGGCAAAGCCTGCCAGGTGGACTGCCTGCTCCCTGTCCGTTAGAAAGGATCGGAGCCAGGCGTGGGCCGTGCCCCCAATGCCCGCCGCCTCGACACGGTTCAGAAGAATGTCATGATCCACCGTGTCGAACAATGGCATTCTCTATAGATCTATTATGTTCCCCCAAAAAAATAGACCATTGGGCATTATGTTTCTCCAAATCATGCGTTTTAGAAGATAATAATACTTTGTAAAGTGCCCCAATTTTCTCCTGCCTCCTTACAGCCTCAATAAGTACATTTGTTGTCAACACCACGTTTTTCCGACTAAGAAAATCACGAATTAGGAGACATTTAAAAAATTGGGATTTAGGCAAGTTATATTGTCTCGCTAAATCTTCATACGTCGGAAACAGCACCCCAACTGTATTGAAATCTCCTATCTGCATATTACCCTTATTCCTTCAAACAAGTGCCACCCTATCCCAGAAAAAGGGGGGAAGAATCTTCAAGGCATTCGTGGACGTGTAATAAGTTAGCCCTTCTAACAAAAATAGTTTACGTCTTTTCCTCCAGACTTTAAAAGCAGCTTCCAATACTATAAACCTTGTCCTTTTGAGGCAACTGCCATCAATTTCCTTGAACAAACATTGTCTTGCCTCAGACCCCAACATCAGTTGAAATATCGAAGGTGCCTCTGCTGAATTACTAACATCCTCCCCAGTCAATAATACTTGCATCTTTAACAGAAAGCAAACATAATAGTAAAGTGTGAAATCTGGTATTGCCCAGCCTCCTCTCTCAGTTGGTAATGTCATGATTCTTGTAGCCCGCCTAGGTTTGCCTGGAGCCCAAAGGAATTTAGCACACAGGGAATCTAGATGTTGAAGTTGGGCCAGCGACACTTCCAGGGGAATAGATCTGAATAAATATAACACCCTTGGTAAAATATTCATTTTTATAAGATTACCTCTACCTACCAATTCTGACATCGATGTTCTAATTTTAATGCCCAGATATATCACTTCTTTTACCGATCTAGCATCATTCAGCACGATATTGCCAGTATATAGCATTTGTGTTTTGGTAACATTAAGTTTATAACCGGATACCTGACCAAATTCAAATGCTAAGCGCTCAATCTCTTTGAGTGCCGAATATGGGTCAACCGTGGTAACAGCTATGTCGTCCGCATAAGCGAAAAGCATGGGAACATCCTCACTGTTATACCTGAGAAGTACATAACTAATGATGTGGAAAACATGCATGGCACACATGTACAGAGAATTGAAAAACATGAAGAGCTACTTGTAAAACCAAAGGCCTAAAGTCTCCAACTCCCTTTACTCCTGTGCCTGATAGACCACACTCCTATATATAAAGCATCACCCAAGAGCAATTACATGCATGGTTAACTTCTGTGGAGGTAGGCCAGTAACCCTAAGTTGACATGCACAGAAAAGCTTGTGTTTGTGAAAAAATTAAGGAATAAAATAGGGGCCATTATCAAGGAGTCACAATCAGTCAAATGCAGAAGGAAGGACAAAAGCGCACAGAGGACATTATTTTGACCAGTGAACTAGCTCACTGCATTTATCTTCAACAGCAGCTACAAGCAGCAGACGACCAAGACTGAACGGGATCTGTATTTGACACCCTATTAAAACCACTAAATTCGCAGATAACAACACTATCACAAATGGCGTTTTTACACAAACAATATAGTAGCCCATTCACTATTCCCTCCCCATAGTCAAAACATTAGTCAGAAGTTTCCCCTTCCAGGCCCAGGAGATGATCTGTAAGTACAGTACACCTTGCTACAATACTTTCCACACATGGTGACCCACCAACTAAACATTTACAGATGACTTTTATTTGTGATGTGTTTGGTTGGGTGCTAGGTTGGAGCAGACAGGGCACATGGTGTGATAGGGGTGGGGTGTGGATAGAATCCAGATACTAGAGAGTAGCACATGCTTGAGTTAGGGCCTTTGGTAGGATGGCGCTGCCAGGATACGGATTGTGTTGTATTTTAGTGTGGGGCTTGATGTATCTCCTATGGACTACAGTCACTTAGTGTTTGAGAGGGTGTTAGAATATAGCATTGATGACACAGTTTGTGTTGGAGTTAGGGTGGGAATAAAATGTAGGGTGGGAATAAAATGTACCAGCTGAGGAAGAAGAAGATTTACTGGAATTAAGATAGAGATATTATTGATCTCCCGCAGTACTTGGTGTGTTGGAGTTATGGTGGTGGTGGTATGTAGCTGCTATGCCAAAGAGTATGTTATGGGTAGGGTGGAAGTGGGATAGAGGAGCAATGGAAAGTTTTTGTTGGGTTTGAGGTGTGTTTGGTACGCACCAAGCTTCATTTGGCATTTTACTGCTGTAATACATAGTATGCAGTATTTAAGCATCTCAAATTGCAAGAAATATTCTCCTCTAAAGCAGACCATAACGCAGAGAATCACTTGGGGAAAGATATGTACAGTGTTAGTGAACAAGTATTTGAATCCAAAAATAACTGATATGAGTCATCTACCCTAATGTATTGCAGGTGGACTGGTGAAAGATGTGGAGATGTGAAACACACCCTGTCAATTTTTAAAAGTTAAATGCACCATAGCTTTTTACTTTTCTTTCACAACATGAATATACTTTTTCCATGTGTTGAAATCCATTCCATCCAACTCTGACAAAGATTAACGTGTTAATGACCATTTCATAATCAGTTTGCAAATTAACCTTAACATTTATCACCACTAAAGTTATGTGTACAAATTGGGTGTGAAATTAATTGACAATACTTTTGAATACCCACAAAGCAACAACTGTGTAGCAGTTCAAAACATTTCCAGTGGTTACCTTGTACACTTCACTAGGGAACAACCTCGCTCCCACATCTAACCCTAAACCTAACACAGTGAAAACGTTGGTCTTTCTGCAGTCATAAATGGGATTTAAGGTTCGAAACTTCTTAGAAATTTAATTTAGGGAATCAGGGATAGGAATTCCCCCCCCCCCCCGCTCAACTTTCAAAAAGTATTTTGTTGAACTTGATTTTGATTTGCAATTGGGCGTAGTCTGAAAGATTTTATGTGCTTCTGCATAAACACAGTATCACCATATACGTGTTCCTATGTAAGTCCCACATTTTTTTAGGAACAGTTCATGAACTTTTCACTTTAGAACGAACACCTATGATCAGCCTTTGAAATTGACGCTATTTCAGAAATCAAGGGCACTAGTATTATCTTTTGGCCTGCCTCCCTCTGTTTAAAATTAACAGAAAACCTTGCTATTGCTACTAAAATATAGCTAAAAAGTCAAGTGTTTGTCACCCACGGCTTATTTTTGGCCCCATTCCTGTATTTGTGTGATTGAAAATTTACTACAATGTATTCTGAAGAAACAAATCCATTCCACCGCTTAGGTGTCATGTATAAAAGAAACATTGTAGGTAACAAAGTGAATTCGTCATTGCGGGCCTCACTTGTCTTTATCTGTGCTTTCTATCAAGCAATTGAAATAAAAGCAAAGATTTCTGATCTTTGTACATTTTTAAAAGAGGCTGTTCGCTCTTAACTTTCTTTGAGTGGTTGATCTCCAGCACTGTTTGTCTTTAAAGCTATTCTGACACAAATCGTTTTTCAACAGTTACTGTTCACCAAATGGAGACTTTTTGCCATCATTTTCCCTCTTAAACACAGTATTCTATGACCTTGTGTAGACCTTTGGAAAAAACACAGAAACCTTAAGCAGTTAGGACTAGGCCAACTTTGGCTATCTGCTGCCACGCATGCCTCGAGTGACAGTAATTTCGGAGTGGTGGAAATAATGTGAGTTTTTGGGGAATAACATGCGGAAATCGGATTTATCATGCCGATTTCCACATGTATTTCATTAATTTTCCTTGATCGCCTGATTGAAGCAGGGGAAGTACCACTAAATACTGGTGTAGCTGCTAAACTCATTATTCCAAAGGGTCACTAGTAATGAAAGCCATGGAGCACATTGTGTAAAAATCACAGTAACTATTATAATTCAGCTGCAATGGACTTAGTTGGTCTATTGTCATGCCCGCCCTCTTTGTGGCGTTCGCTAGCGGTCAGTCCCTCTGTGTCTCTTAGGGCCGGGTCACAATTTGGGCCGAGTGGTACCTCCTTGAGACTCCCTTCGTTTCATGGCAACCAGAAATGCAGGTTGTGTTGAAACCAGGGCAGAGTGCTACCTGTTAGGGCAGGTGAAACCCCTGGTTGAAAAATAGATCTGTGACTGGGATGTGATGTGTTAACAGATCAGAAAAGTTTGCACCTGCATGTTATTCCCCATTATCAGGTCATTATCTCAACACGGTATTTTAATGGTGAAGAGAAGAGATACTGTTCAGGACCAGTCATTAGTGTGTGGAGTTATCTCCCCGCAATACCTGTGCCAGTCATGATCGACATATAAACCCCTTGCTTCTCTGTGACGTTCTTTGTTGGTTGTCAACCTACCTCTCTCTTAATGAATGCCAGCTTGTCAAATTTCTTGTTTGAGTTTGCCCATGATTCTCTCACTCTCTCTCTCTTTCTCTCACTTTCTCTTTCCATCTGTCTTTCTGTCCAACAATCTACAAGGATGGTTTTCAGAGAAGCTGGCTTATATTCTATAATGGTCATATGCCTCTATAGTTTTCACAGGAAGAAATGTATTAAAGGTCTGCCTTCATTTGGAAGTAACTCAAAGAGAACAACACCACATTAATTTAAAATGTGTTATGTACCAGAAATGCTATTGTAAACCCTCCCGTGCGCACTGTGTTCATTAAAAATGGTGAGGATTGAACAAAACGAAATATTAACTTGGGACATCAAGAAATCTAGGTAGACCATTGTACTCCCTACTTTTACAGTTTGACAGTAAACTGTTTTTAAGGTAGTACATTTTTTTTTAAATTCATGTGAGACTATCTTCTTGCTTTCATATATGTGTCTGTCTTTGCATTATCTCTTCTGCTGCCTTTCAGTCCTTCTCCAAATGACTTATTATATACCGGTTGTCTATCAAAATACATGCTTTTCTATTACTTTTTGTCTGTCTCCCTGTTTTTGTCACTCTGTGCATCTATTAGTCTTTCTAGCTTTTATGGTGCCTGCCTTTTAGTCAGTCTTTTGTTGCCTGCTTGTCCTGTGGGTTCTTTAACATTCTTCACACCTATCTCTGCCTGGAAGTTTCTCACTTTTGTGGTTTTCCTTATTTTCTGTCCGCATGACACTTATTGCCTGATTTGTAGTTTATTGGATGGGGTAGTCTGTTGCAAATGTGATAGAGTGCCATGTCCCCCAAAATCCGGGCCGCCCACCTCATTTAGAGTCGGGCAGACCCTAAGCTTTACATCGATGGAGCCCCTGTTGTCTCCATTGACAGAAATCTTTCCCCTGGGCCCAACAGGGTAGAGGTCTTCAGCGAAAGGGCATTATAGCCAGCCGCGGCCCATGAAGGTAAGAGCGGTGCCGCCAGGTGGGTGGGGGGGGGGGTTTGACGGACGATTACGAGGGATAATGTAATAAATATTTACTTTTCCCTCGTGTTCATCTGTCAAATCCCCCCCACGCACTTACCTGCACGGGCCGCGGCTGACTACACCACCTGCCTATCTAGGATGGATGGTGTAATGTCAATTTTGGTCCGTTATCACCAGTTGGTGAGGGACAGAAAAAAACAAATAATGACCTCCATACTCAGGGAGAAAAGTCTAAGGTTCATTAATGCTTTATTTTTCAGAACCAAACTCTTGTTCTCGTTCCTAAAAAAACAAAAACTTTGTAAAAGTTTGGTGGACTGGCATCAAAACCGACAGGGGCAGTCTACAAAACGTTTTGTACTTTGAAGAGAACAGTTGTGAGGGTATAGGTATGCCTAGATGTTGCTCTTTTGAACTCTTTGCCAATAGTTCTTAAGCTGTCCTTCATTGATTATACTTAAGTAAGTATGTGATTCATTTTAAATATTTATATTTTGTAATACTGATTTAATTTACTTATATTTTACGTGTGGGTTACTATATTGTAGGGGAATAGGGTGGGAAGTTCATTAGGGAATATTTAATAAAAATACATTTTTTTATTAATTAGTTACTTGATTATTACTTATATAAATTGTGTAATAATTATATTTTATAGCTACATTTTAGGTGTGGGGTGCTGGGTTTGTAGAGGTATAGGGTGGGAAGTTAATTAAGTAATAGTTAATTGACAATTGATTGATTATTAATTATTGAATTGATTATTAATTATGTACATTATGTACTACATATTTACTTCATTTATATTTTGCTTCTGGGTTACTAGATTTGCAGGAGTGTAGGATGGGAAGTTAATTAAGTTATAAATTAAAAATACTAATTATTAATGTATAATGAAATATTTAATTGATTAATAATTATGCAAATGGTGCTATAGTTATATATTTTAGTTATATTCCTAGGGTGGGCTGCTGGGTTTGTAGGATTGTTTAGTGGGAAGTTAATTAAGTAATATTTAATTAACAATTAATTAATAATTGTTAAGTAGTTATGTAATTATCAATTATGTAAATTGTGTTATACTACTTTATTTTAGTTATATTTTAGATGTGGGTTGTTAGGTTTGTAAGGACATAGAGTGGCAAGTTAATTAAGTTATAATTAAATAATCTTTCTTTTTTATTTGAACAATAATTATTACATGACATTTTCGTTGGGAGATAGAATGGAAAAAACCTTAGACTTCACTGAAAAAAAACAAAGGTTACAGGGAGGTTATAGTTAGGCTCAAATTTCACTCGTACAAAGCAGTGAATTTCAGCAGCAGTGCACTGCTTATGACCTCACACATTACATCACTCATGACATGGTCAGTGACATCACTGATAACAGCACTGATTATATCTCAAATGACATCACTGATGACATCACAGATGACATAATCCACAGAACCATTCACACTTCCACCCTCACACCCACTTGTACACTCACACACACATCCATACAGTCACTCACACCCCACTCACTCATCCACGCATCATCATAAATCTTTATTTGGTCGACCATATCAACCATAAACGAATACCAGAAATGATACTTAAAAAAGCCTTTATAATACATATACACTAGGTACATGTTTACAAGTCCAGTTTGCAATAAAACAGGTTAAAAACACCTAATATATTGATACAAAAATCAGTCAAGTCTTGATCGTCTGGACAGCAAGGTGACTCATAAAAAACTAACAATAACCAATAAAACTTGTTCATTAAAAAGCATCTGCAAGTACACAAGTGCAGGGCGAACTTGTGTAAAATTCACAGTTTTCAACAGTGGGACTAAAAACTGTTTTCTGGGAGTACTCTAATAGTTACAGAACATGATAGAGTGCAGGGTGTCTTGCAAAGACCTAGGGGGCGATTCCGATGCGGGAAAAATGCATTTCGAATAGCCGTACGGAGTCTTTTTCCCGTACGAATCGTACCCTGCAATGTCCCCCGTACGTATGACGTAGTACGATTCTCACCCAATGCAGCTCCCCATACGAATCGTACCAGGAACTGTACGATTCGAGTTCCTGTACGAATTGCCGCTGGAACACGAAGCAAACGACGTTTGTACGGTTGGCAGCAAGTTTTCCCGACCCAGCAAGTACGATTCATCCCGCCGACCCTCCGTACGACTCTTTTCCTACGGGAGCTGAAAACTGTCGGAAAAGCAGAGTACGCCTCGAAACAGGTACAGAACGGACCCCCGGGTACGGTGTGTACCCCCCATGATCTCAGGGGTATGGTGCGTACCCCTGCGATCATGGGATGTACGCACCATACCCACGATCTTGGTGTGTACGCACCGTACCCCATGTTCGCTGAATGTACGGTGCGTACACCCCATGATCGCAGGGGTATGCACCGTACCCCTGCGATCATGGGGTGTACGCACCGTATGGTGTGTATGTTTATGTGTGCTTTTCCGTACGAATCGCCCTTACCTGACGTGGGCCGTACGAATCGCCTCCTCATACCCGGTCCGGATCGTACTCGTCGGGTCGTACGGCATGTGTATGAGTCGTACGGTTCCAGCCTTGCAATACGTACGGATCGCGACGATTCGGACGGATTGACGAAACACGGATCGTACTACGCGACTCGGACGGACGGGTACGTTTCGTACGGCGAGGGCTCCGGATACGAATCGTACAGACGTTTGTTTTCCCGAATTGAATCGACCCCTAGTGTCACAGCCACAGGCCAGCCTCCATGCAGGTTAGACATATCCTCTGGCAGAGGCCATGAGATGGTGTATTGGTTAAATTGAAACCAGGCAAATAAAATCCTATCTCGCAGGGGCCCCTAAGGTCACACTTTCGTCAAGAGGCGTCCTTTACTGCAAGCCTGGATGTGTCTGCTCCTTTCTCCCGATGTGGCACATGCTTAATTCCCCTTCCCTCCACAATTGATTTTAATCACCAAGTGTTATGTCTAGGGATAAACTTTTTTAGGATACCATGTTGGTTTTTAACACACTTATATCACAGATCCATTCTTAATTAGAAGTGCCTCCCTACTCCAGGTGTAGGTATGATCTCCACCAAATGGAGGTTTTTGAAAGTGAGGAGTGTCCTATGATGAAGCATGACAACTAGTGGTGTGTGAGGACAATCTGTTACAATTTTTTATGCCTACACTTGTAATGAGCAGCGTTGGGAGGGATACATCACATATCTCTATAAATTTCAAAATTCTCAGGAAGCTTATTTTGTGTACATATGTTGTATTGGGAGGCCAGCTCTCCCTTGAGACCCCAGAGCCTCTAGTTCCCTACCCGGGGTACCTCCTGGGGGAGTGTGTTTATGTAAGCTTTAAGTCCTCCCAGGTCCAGAACTTTATCCAGCAAAGCAGGGAACTCAGAGTGACAGTGTCGGGTAAGTAGCTAATTCCATGTATAGCATGAACTCAAAAAGCTGCAGCTCTCCAACTGTACTTGCCATGATGACAGCATCATCTGCATATGGCAATACCAACGGCGACCTCGCGCCTATCCTTAGTCAGTCTCTGTGCACCGAAAGAAGGGCTTGCTTGAGCCCATTAACATATAAAGTGAAAAAGAATGGCTCAAGAATGCAACCCTGTCTGACACGCCCGCAAGTCGGGAAAGACCGGGTGTGGGCAACACCTTGTGAGAAATGCACACAGGGTGAAATGTCTGAATGTAGGTCTGCCAAAAGAGCCACTATATTCAAGTCCACCTCTAGCTCATGATGCAGGGACCACAGTTCTGCACAGTTAACACTGTTGAATGCAGAGTAAGGTCCATGAATGCAAGGTGGAAGGATTAAGACTGGGCTATGGTATACTTGTTGATAATTTAGTAAATATTCGAACATTAGTCAGATGTGGACCTCCCTGACCTTAAGCCATAGTGGACATCAGACAGGATGTCATTAATAACTGATCATGCCATCAGCCTGTTATGCATAAGCCTCCCAAGGATCCTCACTTACACATCTATCAATGAGATAAGACGATAACACTGGGGGATATCCTTGTCCCCTTTCTTGAATACAGACACAACAACCATCGTCCATGAGTGCAGCACCCCTCTCTGCATTGCTGCATTCAAGACCTCGATCAAAACGGGCCCCCAGAACTCAACACCAGCCCAGAGGTTCTTTTTTTGTCTGGTCACTGTGTTTCAGTAATACATTTTCCAAAGGAAATAATGTATGTAAAAAGATCGTTATTGTACTGGGAGAGGTTTAACAGTTCGTTTTTGCTGACCTGGACAAAAGTGTGCTAAGCAAAGAGACGGCGCATTGTGTCTTTAAACCTTCCACAATCATGTAAATCTGGGCCATTATTTTTCATGAGTGGGATAGCCCAAATAGCTGTTGTCTACCAAGATAGGATATGATAAATGTAATTCTAGTTGTATCAGAGGAAAAGGCTCTGGGTTTACGATGAAACTGAAACTGGCACTGACTCCAGAAGGCATCACATTTGTGACTATTCCCAAAAATCATTCGGGTGGGGCCAAAGGCCCTGGAACTAGAGTGGTAACTGTGGCATGAACAGGATTATCACTTCCGGTAGTGGAAGGGCTTGCAGGATATCCCAATTTGCAAGTGTGAAGGTTGCAAAACAGAAGGTGAACCCTTGAGAACAGCTTTAGCTCCCCCCTCAGATAAACTCGGGGAGTGGTGAGGGCAGCATCGGATCAGTTTGTCATTAACCAACTGATATTTTAGCTGCATGGACTGAACTTCATACTGTAAATCCCCTAAAGCCCTTGCTAGATCTAAAACACTAGGGGTATCTTTGGGCAGGGCCTGGGCCAGTTCTTGAACGAGTATCTGGTCATCCATGTCATCCGGGTGGTGGAAGCATGAAAGGCTTGGCCTTCTGTCATGCACTCAACTGGTCCCAACCACGGAAATGGCACTGGGGCCGATGCTGGACCGCCTATCTCTCCTGAGGACAGCTAATGCCTAGGAATATAAACCTTAGCACAAACACTGTCCCCAAGGAGGATAGGAGGTTGGGATAAAATAAGAAAAGAGAGACTTGCATTGTTGGATCTGCTCTACAGATATGTGACACTGCGTAATGGGATTTGTCACTTCTAAGACCTTATATGTTAGTGAGGTGGATGTACCTGGGACCCAACCCTTTTTTTTGCGATAATGCAATACACTGGAAATAACTAGAGTGGGCAGTAACCCTCAGTACACTAACAAGGCTCCACATACAATACATATACATTAAATTCAGAGACACAAACTTACATGTTTGTTTAGTAGCTCGGCATGAGAGCAGATTAATCAGAGTCATAGATTTGAGTTAGGCACTCCTGGGAATAACTTCAAATACAGATTTTGGTACAAGGTCCATACATATATCAAAGACTCTGAAGTGATTTCTCCAGGCACTACTGTTCATCGGAAAAACACGGAGTTCAAGTCCTTATTCTTGCGCGATATAGTTGTAGTGAGGATCCGGAGTATAAACACACAGGAAGATCTGGAGTACATCACAGAGAGGAAATGGAGAAAAAGTCTATAGTCTTTGAAGACAGGCATACTCAGTCCGGTTAACTACTGTAGGAGATTTAGTGCGCATTAACCTGATATCAAGTACTTAGCTTAGTTCTTCAACTTGTCTGAAGTTCAAAAAAGATCTCGAAGCCTTGACTCAGGAAGATGCAGGGAGTCCAGAGTAGCTGTGCAGGACGTAGCGAGGAGGAAGACTTTGAGGGAGCGGATGCCCCTGGAACCACTGGCTTAAATGGAATTTAAGGAGACTGGAGTGCTTCTTGGTTTCGGCAGGATTTTTCAGGTGAGTGGAAAGGGTGAAGCTTGTCCTGCAGGGAGTAAGGCCAAGCCTCGATTCGGGTTCTGGGTGAGCTTTATATACCTTCTGGAAGGTTTAATGAATGTAACTAGATCATGTGCAGGATGTGGGGCACATGGCCATCTGGAAGGTTCTTGAACCTTGGGGAAAACATGTGTTAGTACACTCTCTATGACCTTACAGAATGGGAAAGTGTTCATCGGACCCAAATAACAGGAAACTAATGTATAATTTTTGCTTGAACGTGCATAGTGGAAAACAACACCAAGGCCCCAGTAACAGCGATATCAAGGCTTGTCATTGGCTCATGGGATTCGGGAGGAAGTTTGCCGGGATCTAATGAAAAACCACAGCCAGGCCCGAAGAACAGCAATAGTAGTTAATACATTGGTTCATGGGATGGGTAATGGATATTAGGGGTGTTGGAGAAGCATCGGTCATGAGGGTACTGGAGGAACACTAGCCATGAAGGATGTTGGGGGGTGCATCAGTCATTGGCGGATGATCGTACCCCCTCAGATGTACCATAGTGACCTATTGTCATTCGGTTTGTACCTCCTTTGGTAAAACTGTGCACTTGTTGGACAATATAAACATTAGGATTGTGCCAGACTGTTTCTGTGCACACCCTCAAGATATATTGGCCGATGTCCCTGCTAGTCACAGTGCACCATTCATACCCCTAACCTTAGAGAGCAACAAAAGTGTGTGCAACCCTACAACATGACAAGCCTGATCCCCCAAGGAAATCACGGTAACAGATCTAGAACCTTTTCGTTTGAACTGTCATGCTTACCCAAAGAAGTATACAAGAAATAATCAGAGAGGTTTTACAATATTTATTGTAGCATAGTGATTCTTGCAAAAAATTTAGTGCGCTGCGATTATGAGTAGAACGAAACAGATTAGCATACTTAGCATCACAAGAACAGTGAAAAGAATGAACATGTCCATCATTGTGCTTAGACAATGTATATATGCAGGCATATAAGTACTGGATATATGTGTACTTCTAACAAGCATCCCCTAACCTCATCTTGCCAAGGGTGGGTCATTTGCTAAAGCCTTGCTGGGTGGACTAACTCCCCATTACTTGTGAGTAAGTGTCATTGTGCTCTTCGTCTTGGTTTAGAGCTGGACATCCCAGCTGTTGGTATGCAGAAATCAGTTGAGCTGGAATTTTGACATGTGTTAACTTGGCAATGTCAGCTGAGTGCTTTTCTGCCTAAACAAAGGAAGTGGTTGTGTGTGTATATATATAACAATAGAATAGAATCCATGTGGCCATGTCACAACCCCTGTCAACCCTCAATTGTTTATTCTAGTTGAAGAGCGTTGTCGCCTTTCAGACAATAACATACATAATATTTTTGCAGTGAACTTCATCCCTTGTACCGAATGTTAAAAGTATCGTTATAGAGTGCCTACAAAGTTGAAATGTAAGCTGTGCAGTTTCAGAGATTGTTATCCTGCATGGTCATGCATGCAAATGTATGTCAGAAGTCACCTTGTGTAAAAAAGAAGGCAACTTAAGAAACAAAAGTATGTAAAATGGCAGCGTTCTTAACAAGGCCTATTCCAACCTTGTTTGAGAGAAAAAACTTCCTAGGCAATTTTAGTTAATCAGTACATATATCTAGATACATGTAAGGGAAAAGTAAACAGCAAGAATCATGTAAAAAAGCATAGTATTTTAAATCATATTAAAAAAGAACATACATTAAAACCAACGTTAATAATACATTAGAGAGATTAATTTACACATTTCATTACAATTCAATAAAATATACAGAATGTATAAAGGTAACAATCTTTATCAATTCTATCGACGCGCTTTTCGGCGTAGTCAAAACGCCTTCTTCAGGACAAGCCACTGATTTACCTAAAACAGTAATAAAAAAATATTCAAATAAGTTGCTAGTCAACATCAGTCATTACATCATATTATGATCTTTACATCAAATTATTTCATCCATTATTTCATTCATTGTTTCATCATCGTAATGGATTTGTTGACATTTGATTTATTAAAAACGAATTAGCAATATGATTCAACCACATAATTCATGTTTATTTAATATTCCCTAATAGACATAATCTAATGTCCATAGTAACATAATGTTTCTATACATGTAAAGAAGGACGACATCTGAGTGCTCATTTTCAGACACAATATCAAAAAGAAAAAGATGGTTAGAAGAGTCCATAGAGAGAAACCTAACCAAGTGTGTTACATTCAAGGTTATAAATGCCGAACCAGCAGACTTACTTCATGTATTTTAATAGATCGCGGCTCTATGTAGATAGATTCGACCAGATATATAGTGGAACTTAGGATGAGATCCTTTAGTTTCACCAAGTAGCTCTGTAATGTAGGCGATGACATAAAGAAAATATGAATTGTGTTAGTGACCCGAACATAATTATAGTTGTTGCTATGATTTATTGAGGTCACTACACACTTACATCCAGCGATTTTGGACACGCCACTGGCTTTTATAGTTCCTTAATTTTGAACCGCGAACTTGTAAAAAAGGACAGCTGATAATCTTCTAAAAATGACCTGTATCAATAGAACGGTTATGTTTTTAACGACATTGTTAAGAAAAGAATGATCTAAAAATTATGGAGGAAAACTAAGGAGAATTACCTGATAACAACACTCCAGGAGTGAATCGAGAAGAGATTTTTTTTTGTAGAAGACCTTCTAGGTAAGCATCACTACTGTTTCTAAATAAGGAATAAACAGATAACCTATTTAGCATCACTACTGTTTCCAAATCGGGTATAAAGATAACAGGAGACCTAGGGGAGTGAGGTAAGGGAGGGGTTGGTGTGTCAGGGCCGGGTTGGGCGTGAAAAAAGTAAAACATGAGTAGATGAAGAATATATAGTTGGATAAATAACAAAATAGCATAGAAGGCCAGAGGCAGTTACCTGATATAGGAACATATGCGCTAGACGTTATTATGCCTCAAACGTTCGATGGATTTGTTACATATAAAGAACGTCTTTCTGAAATAAATAATAATGAAAAAAACATGTTTGTATTGTCTCTTTTTATAGTATGAATGAGTTAGCTAATGCTTCCTAAAAAAGTAAGTACCTGATAGCGATTATCTCGCGATATGGGGCAGACGAGGGCCTCCAGCGTGTAGCGTGTGATAAACAAAAAACGCGAGACCCATAATAGCCGCGTTTTAAATCGGTTGGGTTCCGATCATGTGATACGTCCTAATAGCACGTATGGATGACATTGTAGGCGTGATAACGAAACAACTACTCGTCTGTTATGGACATTAAAGACGGACTGAGTAGAGAAAGATGCTAAAATAAAACTTTATTATACGTGACAGCCCAAAGTAATATTAATATTGTAAACCTATCTTTCTAGATTCAGTCAGGTACCAACCATGTGACATTATGACCCATTACTAACATAAATTGTCTCCCTTAAATGAAACTTTTGAGTTTGTCAACTGCCCAACCAGAAGGTAATAGCTTCTTTTCTATCAGAGACTACATGTGCTATGCCTGATGCAGTGGCCTGGAAGCAAACTGTACTTCCCATCTTACTGTTGGGATAACTAGCCCCCAACCCATACTTGCTGGTAACCCCAACTCAATCTCTTCTTTCACCAATGTAAACTCTTTTTCACAGGATTCATCCCAGTTGTCAATTTTCCTCCTTTTTACTAACCCCTTCATTCTCTCTGTTTTAGTTTGAAAACCCTAAATGAATTTTAAATAATAGTTGAAAAAACCTGAACTTTTTTCGTGGGTTTAGGTGCATTCACAATGGCATCCACCAAACTTGGTCTAGGCTCAATTCTCTTGTCACATAATACATTACCTAAATATTCCGTTATATTATATTTGAAATCACACTTCTCCTCATTCACTGTGATTCCAGTTCTTGTAGTTTCTATGCCCCATGCCTAATATGTCATCATGTGAATCCTCATTCCTGCCTAAACTGTATATGTCATTCTGAAATGCTACAGTGCCAAATACTCCTTCCAACACATTAGACATTACTCTCTGAAAAACCAAAGCTGTACCTACCAAGCCACATGGCATTCTACAAATCTGAAAAGCCCAGATTGGAGAAACAACTACTATAGATGCCTGTATTTGGGAACAAGTACCTCTTGGTGAAAGGCTGTTGCTAGATCTATCTTACCAAACCACTCTGACCATACAAATATCATTAACAAATCCTCAGTACATGGTAAAGGATCTGACTCTATCCGTTTTTCCTGGTTTAAGCTCCTCAAATAAACACAGGCTCAATTTACCATTCCTCTATTGGGCTATAACCAATGGGGACAACAACAACAATGAATCTCAGCTCAAATATAACCACATCACAAATCTTTTTTATTTATCGGCAAAATCTTTACTAACACTAAAATGGTCATTCCTCATCTCATGCTTTACTGGCTTAGCCCCTAATTAGATGTGAATCATTTTCTTAAATACACAAATGCTTCCCAACTTGTTGCTAAATATGTCCATAAATTCTCTCATGACATCATCACCCCAGTTTGCCTGACTCCAACACTAAAATAGGTTATTTGGCTCAAGGTTTAAGCATCATCCAAAACTCACCATGATGGTTTCATCCTAACATATGCAATCCTTTTTTTGCCACATTTATTTTGCCTTGAATGGATTTGTTTTTGAATTGTCAATTGGCTTTAAATCCTAATATTTTAATCTTCCTACCCTCAAAACTTACTAGAGCCTTGTCCAGGGGTGTGAAATTTGTACTCAATAATCATTAAATAACTCTTCAGTTAACATGGTTCTTCACATTCCAGAATCAACCAACACATCCAATATACATCCATTGATCTAAACATCTGTATGAAGATCTACACAGTTTTCTATGTTATCTTTCACCACTAGAACGAGGTCCCTCCAAACATTGTTTTAATCAATCAAATTTTTCTTAGTGATACAGCAGAACTTAACTTTCTAATGCTGCAAAAGTCCCATTTTACCATACTTTTCACAATTTTAAATTTTTTCTAGACATGGCCTTTCTCGCATTGGTATGTGTTGGAAAGCCAAAGAGAAAAAAAAAATCTTACTAATCTTGATTTCTCATTTACTTATTTCACGCTGGTCTTTATTTATTGCTACCAGTGTGAAGCTATTGTTTTCTCCAATTCCTTTGAAGGTGAATGAGGTACTTCAATACTTTTACAATTTCAGCAGATCATGTAAAAATGGATTTTTGATAGATAACAATTATTATTGAGCTTCTTTGTCTCTACACCTTTCTACAAGTAGATCTCTAATCAATTGAGTAGCAAGATTTTAAGATTCACAGACTGCATCTAAAATTCTTACCTCTAGTATATATATGCTTTGATTCATGTAGCCCCTACTGTCTAGTAAAAAGTAAAAAGCTTGTGCTGCATGATTACCAGACGGGGCAGTACATCATGTGAATTTCTAATTTCTTAACTGCATCTTGATAGATGTTGAATATCTTCTTCTTCAGCTAATTTGCACGGGGACTGATGTTCATTTATAACTTGAACCTTCATATCCCAAGTTATGTTCTGGAAAAACATTTTCCTTTCTAGAGTGTAAATGTTTCTAAACATTGCTCCCAAGTATTTTGTAAATGCCCCATGCCAAATCTTCCATTTAATTGTTGGATCATCAACAATTTTCAGTAAAGGTGATGGTGAGCTTTCACACTGCATGCTGGACATAGGGAAAAATGGCAAGATTTAATCTCTGATAAGATTGGTTCATTTCCAAATAATATGTGAAGGTAGCACTGCCTACTCAGGGCCTCATTACGATGTCAGGGGAAACTGTCCGCCCGACACCATCTCGGATTCTGAACCAACCGACTTGTGGTTGGCAGTTCCGCCTGACTGATTACAATGCGACCAAACTCTGTTCGGCCCATTGTTTCCTATGAGAACCCGTGTTCCGACCGACAACTGGCTATAACACGGGCTCCTATGAGAAAATGGTGTGTGTGTGCAAAAATGTGCAAAAAGAAAACCTGCACCCTGTCGCAGGCACCCCATTGTGCCTGCAACCCAGTGCAGGGTTTTACAGGGGGGTCACTTAGGTACCCCCTCAGCCCCCAAAGTCACTTTCCGACATCCTTTTAGTTTCGGACAGGTCGACTCAGAAAGGATGTTGGAAATCGTCATCCTAATCAGTCGGTCAAAAAGGCTGGCCATTAAGGTGCACAATGCGAACAACATGGATACTTCGAGAGCCAGTAGGAACAGAACCGGAATGAATGCATGGTTTACTTACCGACAGTGAACATCGTAATCAGTCAGGCGAATTGTAAACTGGCTGAGTCGTTCGGAAGGGTTCCGACGCGATCTAGGAAATTCCGACTGTCAGGCGGAGGCTTTCAGCCCAACATCGTAATGAGGCCCTAAATTCGTAAAAACAAGTACATTTGATATTCTGCACAGTAACCAACATTACATTACCACCCCTTGTATTGGACTGCATTCAAACAGGTAAATGTATATTGCAACACATCTCCATAAAGCAAATGTCATATGACATCAAAGTTAACAATCAGTTTGGGGAAGTATGTGTATAACTCATACTCAATACTGTTCACTAAGATTAGTCAGCTGTTGCATGGTGTGTGCATCATGTATACACAGTTGTGACAGTAATTAATTTACTGTAGTAAGGTGTGCATACCAGCACTGATAGCAATTGATTTGAAAAAGCAAGGTGTGTGTATCACTGATACACACCCGTTTTAACTGCAGTACCACAATCACAACAGCTGTGAAATGGTATGATTGTCATGGTCACATCACAAAGGGAGAAGAATATGGTGGCCCATTACTGATGCGGTCACCCTGCCCCACCATCCATCGCTGCTGTGTGCACACCAACAGTGCATACACTTCCACCCCAACCAAGATGGTGGCATGTCAACATGCCAACATGCTGTAAACCGGGCACAGGGTTGCCTGGAGATTAAGGATGTCTTAATTCTATGCATTGCAGCAAGAGGAGACAAGTGGCACAAAACACCTACGTCTCGAAGGGAATCGCCTCTCTACCGCCACTTTACTTGAAAACGAGAGGACACCATTACATGGATGCCAAAGAAAATGCTCCACAGCGTGGTGCTCCGAATGTAGGGCCATGATGTTCAACTAGTCGCCTGTTATGGTTTTAAAAAAAGAGGACACCAGTCATTTTCGCAAAGTACGTTTTTATTCACTGCATCCCTTAGGAAACGCCAGAATCCAATTGCAGGGAGAACCATTGAGTCATTCAAATACCTACATTCCAACAGTCATCAAGGGATGTGTGGAGGACAGAGCACAGGTAAGTTATGCTAAGATACAATATATTTCACAAACATTTTATGTTAAAACGTCATCAACACAAAATGTGTGGAGAGATACCTTTGTGGTCAGTGGACTAATGGATTTTTGGCTATTTACAGGGACAGTTTAAGTTCGGTGGATTCATTTATATGTGGGGGAAATGAAGATCTGTGAATGGACGGATGAAAAGCTCTTAGAAAGGTAAAATGTTCTTTCGCCAGATACAGTTAAGGTATTTGAAATAAAGCACAGATGATTGTTCCTCCTTCACAAAAGGTCAGTTTTCATATAATTATCAAAACGATGCATGTTTAAGGCTCACAAAAGCCTACCTTTAAAATGGAACTGTCCTGTGGAATTCAGAAAAACTATTTCGAAATAAACAGCAACATCTCCCTAAACTCTTTACATCACATGCAGAGCTATTGCAAGTGTATCTTCATTTGAAAGTTATTTTGTTTCTTCCGCCATTTCAAAAATCCTTTGCATTCAATGTATCTTAAACATGACTGGCAAACTGGCCACCATATTAATGTTCCACCTTTGCAAGTTTGTTACCTGTCGTGTGCGCAAAATGCTCTGTTGGGAAAAAGCAACCCATATAAAGTATTGTATAGTGATGTTGTAAGCGCAAGGTGCTATGAATATGTACGTGTATTGATGCAGTATTTTACTAAACAGCAACTGGGATAGAGCAGAGTATGAGGCACGGAGAGGAAATGAACTGCTCTGGGGTGATCTGATAATTGTGCAAAGTAAAGTTGTGGTGAAGTTGAAGTGTGTGGTTTTCTCAAGAGCTTGCGATAAGTAAATGAAGTGTTTGTTCATGTAACAGTGCTTGAAATGGACTTTGATGAGTTAGTGTGGTGTGTGGGAAGCAAAGTACCTGTGAAAGAAATTAGATTATGAAACAACACGAATTCCTGGGTGTAATGTTGCAAAGGGAGGTTGTGATCTAGTAGTAATCTTTCTTTCACAACAAAATGAAAGTGCATGGAAGACAAAACGTGAAGCAGATAGGTAAACAGTGTTACTTTTTTAAAACTTTATTTAAATGTTAAAGTCATTACAGCCATATGAGCAGTACATATGGTACATTATCGTCTGTGGTTACACTGTACCTTTGTCCAACGGTACACCCATTAAAACCCATTTAATATTACAACTGTATATCCGTTATTTTATGTTCTTAGTATAAGAGCTGCAGCAACATTGCAATATGCGCCCCTTTCTGCACCCAGGGTTCCTGTACCCTTAGTTATTGCCCTATGCAACAGCTTTCCGCACCAAATATGCCTGGTGTGGCCCCATATGCTCTTGGGTCGACATCTGACGGGCATTAATGCATTGTACTTATCTGATTGTGTAGAACAATAGGCTAGGTCCGTGTGCCAGTCTGCCAGTTTAGGCAGTGGACCACGCATCCATCTCATTGCAATACTTCGCTTCCCTAATAGTAGACCAATAGCCGCCAACTTGCGGCCTAACTTGTGTACCTCCTTATCAAATCCTAGGAGCGCAGCTAGTGGTGTCTCTAGTATTGGCATCTCCAGCGGGAAACAGCCTTTACAACGCGGGTATTACCACGCGCTACCATTACAACGCTGCTATTACAACACAAGTCGTTACAACGACTTGCGCTGGAGGGCGCTGTTGGATAGGGAATAGTTTAATTTTCTATTCCAACACCTTCCCTGCTGTAATGTGGGCTGGAGTTGGAATAGAAAATTAAACTATTCCACTATCCAGCGCTTACAGCTCAAGTCGTTGTAACGACTTGTGTTGTAAAAACAGTGTTGTAATGGCATGTGTGGTAAAAGCCCACGTTGTAATGCCATACAACCTCTCTAGCATCTCTGCTAAAGCAGTGAACACTTCACTCCAGAACACGCGAACTCATGGGCATTCCCACACCACATGTGTGAAGTTTGCTCTTGATGCCTTGTATCTTATGCACCTATCATCTTCCCTCAAACCATACTTATACAAACGAGCCGGAGTACAATATGCTCTATGGAGATATTTATAGTGCATTAACCTGTGCCTACGGTTCTGTGAGATGATTTTCGTGTTACTGAAACAGTGAGTACACTGTGCCTCTGTGATTTCTATGCCCAATTCCTCCAGCCACTACTGTTGGGCTTTGTTTTGTATCTGAGTGTTTTGGCCCATAGTGAATCCATATAGCATTGTAATACCGTGTTGGGGGGATTTGGACTGAAGGCGATATGACAATGACTTCATCTCTTGTGGTTCTGCCAAGTCTGCCCCTAATGTGGCGCGCAGCGCCTGACGCACCCTGTAGTACTGGTGAGCATCTAGAGTTGTCACTTGAGGTGCCTGCATAAGCACTTGGTCCCACGTTTTCACTGTTCCATCCAGGAAGAAATCCCCCATTTGCTCTATGTGTAGTGTGTGGAGTATTTGTATTACTGCCCCGTCATTGCACAATGGGAACCAGTTGCACCATTCAATCAGCAGTTTAGGTGAGTATACTAGCCTACGTTTTTGAGCCTCTGCTATTTTCTTTATTTGAGACCTTGTGCACCCAACAGGGTCTATGGTGCGAGGCCTCCCCGGCAATCCACTAACTAATATTTTCAGTAGCGGGGTAGGGCTGACCATGTTCCTTTCAATGTATAGCTGTGGTAAGTTGCTTGGTCAATGTAGCCAGTAATGCTTGTGTTATATCTGTGCGGCCCTCTCCAGGTTTGGAGCATTTAATCCACCTTCTGAGCATGGTTTTAGTAGGGTATCCCATTTAATCCGGGGCTGCATCCCGGCCAAGGTTTGCCATGTCATAAGAGTGTGTAGGTTCTGGAAAAATGATTTAGGCAGTAAGATGGGGATGTTTGCGAAGAGAAAAAGGAAGTACAACCATTTTATTAGTGCGATGCGGCCAATGAAGGACAATGGAAGTCTGATCCACTTTTCAGTTTTTGTACTGTGAGCCCATAGTTTTCCAGCATTACTACTTCTGGGTCAGTGTGTATCTGTCTGTATGCCCAGGTATCTTACTGGGTCAGAGGTCCATTCTATGGGGTACTCAGTGTGGATGGGGTTAGTTACTGTTGTAAAGTGAAATATCGTCGATTTATGCCAATTAATGAGTAAGCCTGAATGTTGTCCGAATCGCTTGACCTCTTGTAGCATAGGTTTGAGATTGTGCTCGGGGTTGCGTATATACAGTAATGTATCATCCGCCGCAATGACGGGTTTGTAGCGTGGGGACAGTATGCCTCTATGTGCGTGGTATTCGTGCATAGCACAAGCGAGGGGCTCCGCCCCAAGGGCAGACTATTGGTTGTGAAAATGAGCCATTAACCCGCACACGCGCTGACGGTAACAGTGTTACTTTTACATAGAGCTTTGGTCAACCTCCAATATATGCAGAATGTAGAACTGTTGAGCAGTGAGAACATAATAAACGTTGATGTGTGTGGTGACAGGAAAGAGATAGTTTGAGGGGGTGTGGAGGGGTGTGGGATGCTGCATTGTTAACCTGTGATAAGGGAGACATGGAACTTTGATAAAAAGGGGTGTTGAGGGGATTTTCATAATGAGTTTATTTGTCCTATGGAGATGTGCTTTGCTGTAAACAGCCAGGCGCATTTAGAGAAAAATTAGAATTCACAAACATTGTGGTAAAAGCTCAATAAACACATCATAATTTTATCTTTTTTTATTCATATTGAAGAGTAAGGCTGAAGAAGGTGCACCCTGGCCTTAGGAGGAAACGCGGCAGGTAGATCAAGCTGGGGCATAGTTATTTTCAGTGAAGTAAAGGTGGTTTTATATTTAAAGTCCCATAGAAAGTTTCACTCCCCACTACTGGAAAAACTACTGAATGGATTTCCACCAAAATTGACATGAAGTTAGAACTTTGCATAAGAAAAAGCAAAATGCCTTTTGTTGTTGGTCTGATTTTGCTCTGTCATTTTCAAGATATTTTTATTAAAATGTGCTGGGAGAGCTGTGAAGAGTAGGGCCTTATTTAGATTTTGATGTACAGAATACTTTGCCAAAACATGATGTATATCCAGTCCGCCATATTGCAAGCACAATAGGCTATAATGCACTTACAATATGTAGGTCCGGACATTTGCCACATTTGTGAAGGAATAAACTAACCTATGCTAGATGTGTCATCAACTTTTCAAAGCCCTTTATTATATGTATAAATCTAAGTATCCATTAATCTGGATTCGAGGAGGATCTGAGAGTGTAAAATAAAAAATAAAAATGAATCTGATTGAATTAGGAATTTTACCTCCAGTTATTTCTCTATCTTTGTAACCACATGGAATCTAGGCTATTGTATTGGCTAACAATGCCAAAACAGTTTGCTGTGTCTGGCATTACATCATGCAAGTGATCTGAGGCTGTTCGCAGATCCTTATTGAAAAGGATGCAAAGGGCCTGGCTTCTGAGGGGCTAATTGTGCCTGGCCAGTATACCATAACTAGGTTCCAGTTTCACACACACAAGGAGCATGGGTTCCCCCTTACTACAGACAATAACGGCTATCCACTGTGGATGTTAGATCCTCACAAATGAAATGTTGTAGGGACTGACCAGAGGCAATAACCTGCCCCCTACTCTCTGCTGCACACAGCCAAAGACTGTCTGTAAATGTTTGTGCTTGCAATATACCCCTACTGGGGCCAAAGGAAGGAAGTATACAGTAAAGATTAGATGCTGGCTTAGGTTTATGGACAGCTCCTTAGTTTAGTTAGGATACAAAGGGTTGCCAAAAAACATGATATGCTGTCAATCCAAGCTTTGTGTGTCTTCAAGTCATGTCCTGTAATGGTTAATACAATGTATATAACTGATTTCTACAGAGACTGCTGTTATTCCCTACTAGCTACAGCCAACATGTTTGCATAGAAATAGTTGGAATTTGACTTAGATTGAGGTGCAAAAACCACTTTCATGTTGAATATGATTAGAAATGACAGAGAATTCACTAAAAACATACGTGAATTGGAAGTTATGGTTAGGTTATGTAGGATAGCTTGAAACATTTAATGGTACACAAAAACAGCAAAAGCACCTTCAACTCTGGTGATAAAAAGAAAGGCCTTTGATAACTCATCCGATTATTATGTATTTGCTTTCTTCGAGTGAGGGTTACGTTTAGATGGGAATGTGACTTCTGAGGTGTTCAACAACAAAAGAGTGGCTTTATTTTCCTGATAGTTAGACTAATGATAATGTACATTCAAAGGCAACTTGGCTGTGAGTACTGTGTGTGTGCATACCTTGCTCTTGGTGACATTTTTATTATGCTTGCAAAATTAGTGGATTACATATTAGATGAAATTTGCAAAATTCACAAAATGTATCATGATGTAATTTTGTGTCTTTTTTGCAATGGTGGCCGGCACAGGTAAGAGTGGTGTAGCGGTGGGGAGTGGGTTGGGGCAGGAGTGGGGCTGGGCGGGGTTAGGTGGGAGTCGGCACTTTGTAATTTGGCGAGCACAAGGTTAGTGGTTTTATTTGGTTTTTATTTAATTTTACCTATCCCGTCATCTGTCCACTTCCCCCCAAACCCTGCCCCATCCTGCCCCACCGTCCCACTTCTTTTACCTGTGCCGGCCGCCACTGCTTTTTATCTCATTGACTCAAGCTGAAAGACATTTTATGTTTAAACTATTCTCCGGTGAACGTTTTGGGAAATGTTTTTAAAAAAAGCATGCACTGCTAGTCACACATTGTGATGACTGTATTTTTTAACTGAGGTTACTTGATTGTTGCAATGGATCACTCCCTACATAGTAAGTAAGTAGAATGGGGTAGATAAACGTGGTATCAGAGATGAGGTGTGCCACACACACTATGTTGATGCAATATAAGCAGTTGATGATTATGCAGACATATGTAGGGTGATTTTTTTAACACCCTAACTTGCAACTATACAGTGACAAATTCAAAGCCTCCCCAGGTCTTATGACAACAACTTTTGACCCCGGTGGCGCATTTCTAAGCCGACACTCTCCATTGGAAGACGCTTCCGCTGACACTCTTGGGGCGTGCAGCCCAGTTCAAAATGATGTCCCTTCCTAGACCTCAAGGGTGTTGTTGGGGATCTCCTTTGGGAGGGCAGACCACCATGTATCACCACTCATAAACGTACGCTCTGCTGGTTCGATGGGGGGGATAGGGCTCCCTGACGTCAAGAAATATTACTGAGTGGCCCATTTAGCAGCTATTAATCAGTGCACCTATCGGTCGCATAACGACCTAGCCTTCCAGATTGACCAATGGTTCCTCCCGGGGGGGTGGCTTCGATGGTGCGTTCTATATGCGGCCCTTGCGGCCCGTCCTTAATGGCCTGACAGGGCATGCAATGGCTATTTGGAAGGTGGCCAACAGGAGTCTGGGGTGGGAGCGAAAACTCACACAAGCCACGCCACGGTGGCACAGTGAACAGCTCGGCAGGCTGATCCGGTCTAAAGGCTTTGACAAATGGGACACCATTGGTATATCCCAAATTGGTGACTTATGGAAGTCTGGGGATGTGGTGCCCTTCTTCCGGCTGCAACAGGATTATGAACTTGTGATATCTGAACACTTTTGGTATCTTCAAATTAGACATGCTCTGCTTGCGGTTCTTCCTAGAGGTAGTGAGCTCCCTGACTCCTCCCCACTTGAGTATAGAATACTTGATGGCGACCTACCAGAAAAGGCCATTTCCCTTATTTATAAAAAGCTAATTAACAATATGGCTGACCCTCTGATCAGTCTGCGGGCTAGATGGGGCCACGATGTCGCAGGTTTGGATGATGAGGAGTAGCGGGCGGCGGTGGCTTCCTCTCGCGAGGTGGCCATCTTCTCCCGGCTCAGGCTTGTCCAACTTAAACTGCTCCATAGATCCTATCCCGTATGGTTGCTGTGCGAGACAATGTGGGCAATACGGCACTTTTATTCATATCACCTGGGAACGTGAGGTGATCCAGGGGTATTGGGAACGGGTGGTGGGCCGTATGGAGGAGGCACTGGGCCAAGAGATTTATTGCAACATAAAGTTAGCACTGTTAAATATTTGGGACCCGACTGACCTGAACTCTAGGGAGCGACTCTGGATGAGGCTTGGGTTCATGATTGCAAAAAGAAACATTGCACGGCTTTGGAGGGCTCCAAATCTGCCAACAATAGTGGATTGGTCCAACAATCGGTATTGGTGCATGATGACTGAGAAATCCATCTACGAAGCCAGGGGGTGCCCGAACAAGTGGACACATGTCTGGGGTCAGTGGAACACTTATAGAGGGGAGATCTGAGCACCACCACGGACCAGAGACAATGTCACAGAGGGTCTTGATGTTGTGTGACAAGCTGGTTGTCTGACTACTGTGATGTGTGCTCTCAGGAGGAGTAGAGACTGTCCAATGTGTGCCTACCTGACTGCAAATGTGTTGTTTATGTAATATGCCCTTTTCTTTAATAAAAAAAAGATAGGCCCTAAAGGCCCATTGGGCATGGTGCATTGTATTTAAAAAAGTAGGACATGTAGGTCCTAGCAGTGAAACACTCTGAAAGTCGCATTTCACTGTTGCAAGGCCTATCTCTCACTTTGACTAACAATGGGTTACCTTATTACATTTAATAAGTGCTAACTTTGGATTGGGGACAGGTAGCGATATACCGTTTAGACTAAAATGAATTGAATGAATGAATTGTGATTTAAAATCCTCTTTAATGGTAAAGTTGGATTTTAAGTTGGAAGTCTTTTTAGGAAGTAAGAGTTTTCCTCTCCTAACCATTTGTGCCTTCTTGGCTCACATGACTGTGAATTACTCTGCTGTTGGGGTTTGTGTATTCCTCTCAGACAGTGATATAATAGGGACTATGTGTGGGCAGGATGTCCCATCCTGACAGGATAGTTCAAAGGGCTTGCTTCAAATCACACAAAGGAGCCTGCCACTAGTCTTTTTGTGTTACTTCTTGGAGCCTTGACAGGTTAAGGGAAGAACGTTCCAAACCCAGGTGTGGTAAGAGTATAGGGAATCTCCCCTGCCTGAGAAGCAGGACTGGACCTGCTCTTTTCATCCCTGGCTACCCTAGTTACTCCAAGGATCATTTGTCTGAGCTACAGAGATACAACAAACTCCAGAGACTTTGGTGCAACTGCCCAACTGAACTGCTCCACTGGACCTGCCTGAAGCCTGCTCGCCTCTGCTGGATTGAGTTCCTGATCTTGTAGTGGTGCCCCCAAGGCCCTACACCCTTGGCTGGAATCAATGAGATTTTTTTGTGAAGAAAGGTGAACTCCAGACGTTTTGGGCTCTTTGCAACCCTGAACAGCCCAGTTCGCGCTGAGACTCTGCTGCCCATGATGACTGTCAGTGCAAAGCTATCTCACAGAAAAAATCCACTTGAGTGAATTTATATTATTTTACAGTTCTACAGCATTTTGGTTATTGAATGATTCTCAGCCTATTCCTACACATCCAAAAGTTTGATGGGATGTCCTCACATGCCTACCAGGTAACATGCTTTATCATAAGATATCCCCACTTTCTCTATAATCTTCAGTTTGATGGAGAGTGGACTTACATTCTTATATCAGAAAGGCACTAGTTTCTAGCCTAAGATCAGTGAAAAAGATTAAAGATTTTAAAACAATGTAATAACCCAATCTGTTTTTTTTAAATTAGGTGTGGATTATGAGGCAATTAGTACCCCAACCCGACTATGATGTCTATTTAGCCCTATGGAGATTATCCAGAGTTTTTGTGGTTTGATGTCAAAGCAAAGCTCCTGTAAACCTGACTCTTAACGCTACAACGATTCCCAGTGCTGGCCAACAGTGCAGGATTGCACATTGTGCTACAGCAATGACAGCCAGAGGTGACTGCCAGCATGAAGGTCCAGCAACGAATGTCTACAACTCCTCACGAATCTTCCCGCTACAGCAACTGCCATCCATGACACTAGGCCTGCTCTTCGCGCTACAACAACAACCATCAGCAATGTTCTCCCTGCCCCACGTGGTATCCTCCACAGCGAATGGACCTCTGTGCACCAGACTTTGAGCAGGTACATTTTCCACTGGGAGTAAGCTGCTTCCTGTATCTGGCCCACCCTCCATTTTGGTCAGTCTGAACTTGTGTCTTTCCCTTGGACTGGCACAACCAGAGGACCTCATGTGGCATATTGTGCTTCTATGTGCTGTATCAACCTAAACCTTTAAAATTGCATATCTCTGGTTCTACTGATTGGAAGTTTGTCATTCTGGTCTCATGTTCCTTATTAACATTTATTCTAGTTTTCTAAAATGGGTTTGGGATTTTTCTGGTGTTGTGTTTTCAGTTTATTACTGTTTGTGTACTGCATGAATACTTTACACTTTTCCCCTAAGCTAAGCCTGACTGCTTTCTGCCAATCTGCAAGAGTGTTTATCACAGTTTAATTTAGTGACTTTTGTGGTTCATCCTAACAAGGATTAGGGTTTTTTGTCTGAGTTGGTGTTTCATACCCTCAATTAATGACCCAATTTCTTAGAGAGAGATAATGCATAGAGCGATGAGATTGAAAGAGTGGTTAAGTAGATTGAGCACAGATGTAGGAAGGTGATGTGGAAACAGAGCAGTGAGGCGCAGAAGGTGGGCTAAGGTACAAAAAGAGTGGAGGTAGAGAAAAAAGGGGAAGGTATACAGAGATGTAGAGGTAGAGAGAAAAATAGAGAAAGGTTAAGGGGTGAGGTAAGAAAGGTGATGACAGACATGAAATGAAGACTGGCGAGGCAGAGAGAATGGGAAAAAGAGGTGACATGGAGTAGTCAGAGAGTGGGATCAAAATAAAAGTGATGTCGTAGGGCATGGTTTAGTAACTAGTGGCTTAGAGAGTGACGGTAGTTAGAGACAAATTTCAAAAAATCTCATTTTTAAAAATGATATTTTACATGAAGGCTTCTGATTGTCCCTATCACATTACCTGAGGGCCCCTGGAAGGAGGTGGACTGTAAGATCCTTCTTCAATGACCGTATTGTCCACTCCTTGTCCATCCATTAGTCCCTTTGCACACAGGAAGCACTTTAGGAAGTTAGGAAGAAACCTGCATGTAATGGCTATCTAGTTAAACAGTGTGTAATGTCATTTCCATCATGTGTGCCACATTGGTGAATGAATTACCGTAATCCTTTTGCTTCAATTACACATGTAGTCCAATTGGGAATATACTCAAGACGTGGGTCCCTTGCTCACTAGGCCACTGGAGTCAAGCTATCCTGGCTGATTACGGCTGATAGCCAGAAACCGGTCCTAGGATGCTTGATTCAGGTCCAGGGAAGACATGGCTTGGCAGTTCGGGCTGGACTGTTCCCATGAGGCACAGGGCCAAGACTGATTTGCATATGGCCATGTCTGAACTGGTGTGGCTTGGTGAGCAAACTAACGATGGATTAAACCCAGATCTGTGACTGGGGGTGAATGTTTTGCCATTGTGCAACATTCCGTCCATCATCTTGTGTGTTTTGCTGTTCACCCTATGTGGGAAGGGTATGCCCAGACGTGGGTCCCTTGCTCACTAGGCCACTGGAGTCAAGCTATCCTGGCTGAAGACGGCTGATAGCCAGAAACCGGTCCTAGGATGCTTGATTCCGGTCAAGGGAAGACATGGCTTGGCAGTTTGGGCTGGACTGTTCCCATTAGGGACAGGGCCAAGACTGATTTGCATATGGCCATGTCTGAACTGGGGTGGCTTGGTGAGCAAAATAACGATGGATTAAACCCAGATCTGTGACTGGGGGTGAATGTTTTGCCATTGTGCAACATTCCGTCCATCATCTTGTGTGTTTTGCAAAACATTTTAAACAAATATAACTACAAGTGGGTTGTTCAAGGGCATTTTATTAAGTATGTTGCTATATAGTAAGAAACATTTCTTTTCTCTGACATAATTACTAAGATTGTTTGGTACCAGCTGCCTCAAACAAAGATGCCCTGATATCAGCTTTCTCTTCTAAAGAAAGTGAAGCAGTTTCTTCCAGAACGCAACTTCAGAACAGCTGTTGAAGTTCGTGTACATTTTTATTTGGATGGTGGTAATGGCCTGTTCCACATAGTCTCCCAGGCTCCACCCATGCATCCTTTATGGGCCTCCTACATCCACAACATATCTTATCCAGAGGCTGAAGAAATATGCTCACATTACGCCCATCATGAGGGTAAATTCTTCTCGGCTTGCACCATTTTCAAAACCAGCTGCATCATATACAAAACCATCACAACTAGCATCCTAGCTTATCTTTTAAACGAGCTCATCATGCCTGGAGGTCTTGGCATGCCTTTGACCAGGACACCATCAGTCTGAAGTTTAAGAAATACAATTATTTTAAAAAAAAGACCGGAGGTCTTTTCCATTTCTGCTACCAAGACTTGGAACAACATGTTAGCTATCAGAACCACCCCAACACTGCTCCTATGTGGGAAAGAGTTAAAAACACACCTGTTTAAAGAACACTAAATCACAATGCATTAATTATCCACAAACCTGCTACTTCTCTTGTCAATAGTTGACATTTTGCCTGCCTTCACCCTATACAGAGCTCCGCAGCTTTTTGGCTATGATCACACTATAGAAATACTACATACATACATTCACATACAGTATTGTATTGTGTTGTCTGGCAGTAAAGCCTTTCAATTCTTTTCCACCCCTTAATGAGGCCTTAAAAGTGTTTCCTGGTGCTACAGCAAGCAGCTACTCTGTTTCTAGTGAAAGGTTGAATAATGCTGTTGATGAAGTGCCATCTATGTGTGGTACATTTTTTAAATAAATGCTTGCAAGCAAATACTGGTCTACCATTGACCATTATTTTCTACTAGGTATAACTGCAGCAATGGATTTGAGTTTTGGAATATACTGGTATGGAGAAAGTTCCCCATGATGTAAGTTGCATCTCAAAAATGATTAATTGGCATTTTTCTGTAACCTGTAGAATTTCCATTGATTTTCTTACAACATTTATAGATAAATGTACACACATCTTCAGGAAGAAAGCACATTAAGTAAATCATTTGCAAATGATCCACTGAAATACACAAACAGTACAAGCTCAGAAAGCTCAGTGAATTATAGCAAATAACTGTTGGTGAAACATACGGGCAAACACCAGGTCAAAGCACCAAATCTCAGAAGATCAACCAAGCTTTTCAGCCATGCGAGTTTGATCAAATATATATTTATGAGTTCATTCATTAAATGCTTTACTCGGTTTTAGTCAATACAAAGCCATAAAAGTGTGTATGAAAATAATTAATGTACACAGTTGACATTCATAATTAAAAATAACAATGCACAGTGTTATAAAATGTATCACCATCCCTTCTTTGTAGGGTTTTCTCTCAGACCATTATGTTCACGAAGTCTTGATCATCAGCAATACACTCATAAAACAATTAATCTCCTAATATATAAAACACTGCTTAAAAATTCTACCGCACAATCAATAACATCTTCGCTGTCCATAGATTTAAAAAAAAGTTAGTGCATTATTAAACAAAGCCATATTTTCTTTAAAGTGGTTTCATAACATTTGCCCTTGGAGCACTGTAAAAGGTTCAAAAGAATAGGGTGTGTTAAGTGTATTGCTCTAAGGTGCCAGTGCTTGGGCAGTCCTCTTGCACTGGAGATCAATCATTTCACTTTGGAAAGGTAAATAAACAAAAAAACTAATTTTATCTTAATCTCAACAACAAAAATATTTTTGAGTATTATATTAACACCTCATTATGAAAGGGCTATAACAAGGCATACATGTGGGTAGCAAAAACTGTTAAATATAAATCTTGCTGGAGAGTACTTATACGAGCACTGTACAATAAGGATGATTCATGCCCTGTTGCAAACCATTGTTGGACTCATCATGGGAGTAAATATATTGGAAATATGAAACTTCTTGAATTCAACAAGTGAAGAAAACAGAAGACTGAATGACAAAATCCACAATTTGAGAAAATGCAAGACTAGATGGATAGACAGATTGCAATGTGCTGAATTTGGGCAAAATATAGACAATGAACTTCATACATTATTATTTATTATTATTGTTTAAACCATAAATGGTAACTATGATTGTTTATTTCTTCCTTGTTGTTGAACTTTAAATTACAATGTTTGACCATTGAATGACTTGCAGTTACATCTATCTGTAGTGTGCAATATAAAGGTTTTTTGTATGTTGATTTTATGAACCTATTATATCTGAGATTGTGTTTTCATACTCCTTTCTTGTATTTGCGCTAATTGTTCGACTTCTG